>NC_045606.1:4285200-4913600 GCF_009762305.2 Zalophus californianus | reverse complement strand
TTCTTCCTTTACCAAACAGACTTAGGAAAAATAGCTCTTTTGAGGTAGCCGTATTTGGATACAGTTGGCACCCCTAGTAAATATTCACTAAATCTTTGCGGCTATTGTAAATAGTATTTCCTTGAAGTCTGTAAGTACATCTACTAGAACACGTCTGTTTAAACAGGTTAAACTAACAAAAGCTCCAGGAAAAAAAAAAAGTTTTGCCCATTAGCACTCGTCTCGATTAGTGGTCTCAGAGCTTGCCAAACGCTTTCCAAAGACATTATCTTAATTGATCAGGAGTCGCTCTATATGTGGGAACTAGGTGGTCTTCAACAAATGTTTGTTGAGTGGTCTATCCTTACCTCTGGGAAGAGGAATGCTGTTGGCGAAGCTGGACCATCTCAGCAAAGCTCTGGGAATGCGATGATGCTTCTCCAAAGTTTGTAACAAGCAGTGAGCCAGAACTTTTTTCAACAGGTGAATTGCTTTTCCAGACTGGGTAAGCCAGAACTGCTTCCCTGTCCCTCTCTTCCAATTGTCTCCACTCAGCAGAATTCTGGAACGTGTCATTATTATATAGACATCAGTGGGAGCTTTGTGGGCTCTCATTAACCAGTGTGAATTCCCAGAAGGAACCATGTCCCCAAGTATGTCCCAAATTACAGCTTTGGGCAGTGTTTCCAGCCTAGGAGATTGTGTAAATGTTATAAAATTATGTCTCCTTTATTAGACTGAGAACAACTTGAGGTCAGAAAGTTTTCATGTCTTTGAATCCACTGCAATTCTTGTCCCAGGATAAGGAGCCAACACCTGCTTGCTGCTTAATGAAAGGAATAAGGGAAGGAATGGCATTTAACAAAGTCTCTCATCTTTTAAAAATAAGGACTTTGAGAAATGTGAACTTGAAAATAATGCATGTGGGCAAATCCATAGCATGTGAACAATCACCATTAATTGATGAATTGCTGTCAACCCCAAAGGAAGAAATCCAGGTATCAGAGCCAAAACTCTATGCCTTTCAACATTTTCATCAGTGACTGGGTGGGAAGCAGAGGCAGGGTTTTGAGAGTGTAGGTGATAGGGTAAGTGTCCCACCCCTTACCCAAGAGCGCCTGGCAAAGGGCACAGCAAAACAGGGTCTCCTGAGAGTCCAGCGCCGGGGCCCGAGAGAGAACAATGGACCAAAGTAATGTATAGATATTAACAGAAATGTGGAAAGGTTTGCTATCCATTTATTTGCAAGAGTCCTGGTGAGTTCATCGCAAACTCAAGGTGAGCTAAGCACGTGACAAGGATTCTTAAAATTGGGGAAGCAATTTAGAACTGGTGTGTCCCTCCAATCTTTCATGTTCCTTACCTCAGAAGTTCTAGTAAAGGGACTTATGGAATGCTAAAAAGAAAAAGACAAGAAAGAAGAAGAAAGGCAAGAAAAGATAAAATTCTCAGGGTGTGCTAAGAAGTCTAACTTTCACTGGCCAAAACTGAACAATCTTAATGGAGTTGACTGAATTAATTCTGGCTCATGGATACCATGCCTTACCAGACAGCCTTTTAAAAATATATTGGGAAATACAGCTGATAAAATGAGTTAGTCCCTCTCTCTCCTTTTGAAGCTCCACTAAAATGAACACAAAGCATTAGCCCACTACGACAAAGAGAAGGCGAGAAGGAGCAATAAGGGGTGAGTAGACACTGGGAACTAGGTTGGGGGGACTGTGTCAAATTCCCAGCAGAGCAGAAGGAGCTGAGGGCTGACCTCTGGCTGGAGAGACCCAGCAGCAGGGAGCAGAGCCTGGCGAGGTGGGGACAGTGGGGTCCCAGTTCCTGTGCACACCAGCAGGCAGAGGGAACTGAGGCCAGCGGACGTGTATGTGTGAAGCGGTAAGACCCCCGACCCCTTTGGCCACACACAGTGGGAGGTGTGCGGACCCCATAGGAGAAAGAATCGAGAGGCTGCCTCCAGGACCTGAGTTACACGGAGAGTACTGTGCACCGGGAGAAAGGAAAAGCACATGCCCATCGGGTCCAGGGCTGTCCCCCAGACTCCCGCTCTGCAAGACCAGCTCCCACCTTCTGGCAGGAGGCTGGAAGATCCCGCTGCATGGAAGAGAATCCTGCAGATAAGTGCATTTGGGGATCCCCCTGTGAGCTAACTGGATTTCTGCCCACGTATCTGCAGGGAAATCCACTGGTGTGTCAAAGAGACTCTGTCCCCAGAAACACACAATTATAAGCAATTGGCCAAGGAGTGCCAGAAATTGAAGAAAGGCCAGAATGTGACAGACAGAGGCTAAGACAGAGAGAGGGAGAAAGGAACATGCAGGAAACAACAATGCATAAAAAGAAAAAAAATAAATAAGAGCGTCTTAAAAAAAATATAAACAATGGTCTCAGAGAGAAAAGAGAAGATATTGTATCCAGGAAAGAAGACATGATACTATTTAAAAAATACGTAACAGGAAGAGGCTCTTGGAAATTGAAAACATAGTCACAGAGTTTTAAAAATTCAAGAGTTGGACAATGAGGTAAAGGAAATTTCCAAGAAAGAGGAATTTTTTTTAATTAGGCAAAGATATTCAAGAAAAATTAGAAAATTGATTTTGAACCCTCAGTATTCAATAATCAGAACCCAGGGAGAGACAGTGAAAACAGGGAAGAAGAAATCTGAAAGGAATGATGCTAGAACATTCTGCAGCATTAAAGGATTTCTAGATTACAGGGTTCCACAAATGCCCCAGACCATGGGTGGAGAGCACTCCAGCCCAGGGCATGCTGTCAGACATTTCAGGGCTCTAGGGACGAGAGAGGGTCCTCAAAGCTTGCAGAGGGGAAGCGGACCACACGAAGAAGACAGAGCCAGCATCTGTGACCGGCTGGTGAGGAGAACAGCATAGAAACAGTCGTAGATTTTCAAGGTCTCCTAAAGTCACCTCACATACATCTTGCCTCGGAAAGCTGACGGAGCCTGAGCCCCACTATAACGAGGAAGTCAATTTTTTAAAAAGGCCTGGGATCCAGGAAACAAGGGAGAAAAACAGCTGAGTCAAGGAAAAGCCATTTCCAGGAAACCCAGAAGAAAAAGTTAGAAAACAAATCACTTACCAAGTTCAGAGAAATCAAAATGACCCAGAAAGAAAATGTCATCCACATAGACATGAAACGTCTCAGCTAGAGAAACTTCCTCTTGCAGGAGATTTCTGTTTGATGGAATTAAATCTATTATAACTATATATGTACAACGAGATAGTGTTAATTTAACCCTGTGCCATAATTTCTGGAAAGACTGAGGAGGAACTGTGGGCGCGCGTGCGCGCGCGTGTGTGCGTGTGTGTGTGTGTGTGTGTGTGTGTGTGTGTGTGTGTGTGTGTGTGTGTGTGTGTGTCTCAGGGAGCTAAATCTTCCTCTTCTGGAGTAGAAAGCCAGTATCTAATACGGGAAAATCAAGACATAGCAGAATAAGCGTATTATTTTTAAAAACAGAGTAACTGTCAGAAGAGAGGGTTTGAAGTGGTTCCTCTGGAGTGTGGGCAGTGTGGACCATGAGGTGCTGCCTAGGCTCTGAGCTTTGTGGACTGACTTGATTTTCCTTCTGTCCATGTTTTCCATGAAGTATATTACAGATAAAGGAGGTGGACGTTGTATATTGTAGTAGAAGGGTGGAAAGTATATGACTTGGAAAAGAAAAAGTAAAAACCAGGGACACCTGGGTGGCTCGGTCGGTTAAGCCTCTGCCTTCGGCTCCGGTCGTGGTCCCAGGGTCCTGGGATCGAGCCCCGCATCGGGCTCCCTGCTCAGTGTGAAGCCTGCTTACTTCTCCCTCTGCCTGCCATTCCTCCTGCTTGTGCTTGTTCTCTCTCTCAAATAAATAAATAAAATCCAAAAAAAAAGTAAAGACCAAAAAAATGTATGCCAACCATTAGTAGTTAGAATCCGAGTGTTAACAAAGTGACTTTTTTTTCTTTCTTTTGCTTATGTAGTTTTTAAATATAAATTTATTTTGCAATAAGTGTATATTACTGAGAAAAATTTAAAAGGAGACTCTTTACACACACACGTACAAACACAGGAAACACCAGGCCCAGCCCTGAAGAGGACGTTGCCTTCTGTGGAAGTGGGGCATGCGCCCAGTTTGGCACACACGGACAGAGCTTGACATCCCATAGGCTGACACCGTGAGCCACAGGCTGACAAACTTCGCTCTAATTCCGGTGCATGGGTGGCCCATCTGTGGACAGTGACTACTCCTGGCTGCTCAGGAACATGCAGGGGCAGGGGAACAAGCGGAATTCCGGGCACAGTGAGCCCTGAGCCGGGCCCTTCTGCTCTCCCCGTGTATGGGTGCACGTCGTGGCAGCCCTTGCTCAAGTTTCCAGAAGGACTAGTTCTCTTCTGCATTTAACAAAGGGCGAAGTGTCCCCTTTCTCATATTTATTCCGAGGGGAAGTTACTAAGTCCCCTGACTGGCCTGAAATCCCTTGGCAATTTGGGGCGGAGCCCCAGCTCCCCCAGCTCAGAGGTGTCTTGGGATGTCTGTGAGCATCCTTGGGCCACCTCGGGGCCGCTCCTGGGCCGCATGACAAGCCCTCACACCAGGGCATCCACCACCTGCCCTGGGAGCCCAGAAAGGAACCTGGCAATCTACCAACGCTCCTTAGAGCACCGCATCCCATGGGCCAGCTTCTCCGAGTTGTGCACCCCACTCTCTGACACTGTCACCTTTCTTTGTGCCTCCCAGGTATCTCTGGGGTCCCAGATTGACCTGCAGAAAAAGAAGAGGCGGGCGCCAGCCCCCCCGACGCCACAGCCCCCGACGCCAAGCCCCCTGGTGCCCCCTCGCATGCAGGACAGGGAGGAGAACAGGAAGAGCACCGTGGGTGAGTGCACCGCGCTGCCATCAGCATGCCCCTGAGCCTTGTCTTGCGTGGAATTCCGGCACTGCTATTAACTCTTGCAGTCGCGTCCTCCACTATGGCATTAACTCGGAAAATATTTATGCTAAGGAAAGAAAGTCTGGAAATAAACACTTGCGGGTTCACTTAGTATCTTAACAGGCATATTTTCCGGGCGTCATGGAGGCTCGGAGGTGGGGGGCAGGCGGAAAGGGTGGAGGATGGCTGAGGGTGCTCGAGCGGAGATGGAGCGGCACCAGACGGGTGAGTGCGTGCACGTGTGTGTCTCCCTGATGGAAGGATGCATGTCCTCAGGATGACGTCTATGGAGGCTGTTGTGAAAGACCTCTAGTCCCCAGGAGGTTTATAGATCAGTTGACAATGGTTCCCTAATTTCTTGACCACCTTGTTTGAAATCGACCTCCACTTTTATACATGTGGCAAACGCACACCCTGTTATTTTTGGGGACAAGGAACCAAAAGGAAAGAAGATGGAACCGTAATATCTGTGAGCGGAGAGACCTGTTAGATCATTAAATGCTACCTCTTCGTGTTACAGGTGGCAGAGAGAGACGTGGCAGGGGTCTCTAGATCCAAGAGTCGGGGATGGTTCATTTAATTTTAAGCCAGTCCATGTTTGTAATTTCCTTTATGTAGGAACGGAAGTTGCTCTTCAGGAGCGGGGGTTGCCTGAGACAAGGCGCTGTGATTACAGGTGCATCAGCTCATTACAGAGGCCATCCGATGGCCACGCCTGATGCTACTCTACTCCATAGGGCACCCTCACATTCTCCCCTAGACCTCATGACTGTGGCCCCCAAAAGGAAGACTCCCAAGGATAAGCGCATACATTGTCAGCATCCGAAACTCTAATACGAACTGCTTGGCTGTGTGTCAGCCATTTTTCCCCCAGTCAACACCTCCCTGTTCATGTCTCAGCATTTCGCCGCCAGGGGAGCGATGATCCTAAGGAACCATCGTCTGTGTCTCATGCCAGTTCATCCTTTTGACCAGAAGAAACTACTACCAGATTTACAGAACCCATGATCAGCAGCTCCTCAAAATACACCTCGCTGTCTCCTTTTCCATGACGAGATCCCCATTCTCCCTGCCGAGCTCTCGCCCAATCTCGTGGCAAAGGGATGACAGCCCTCAGATTTATGGTTCCTGCTTGCACTCAATAAGAAGCATCCACTGTAGGTGGTAGTGTGGATGCGGCTGAGTCGTGCCAACTCCAGGCCAGACAGCCCATTTCAGACCAAAGGAGGGCCTCCCGATCAGCTGTGAAAGACTGACTGCCGCCTCGTGTCCCCACGCTTGGAGAACCTGGCCAGGGTGCAGGCAGGCAGCCAGTGCCCATGGGTGTTCAGGAGAGGGAGGTGGGTGTTTGGAAACTGAAAACTGTACGGGCAAGTCCCGCTCTAAGGAGCACATTACAGGGAGGAGGTATGGACGGTAGTAATTCACTACTAGCCTCTCTCTCATCGGTCAACTTTGGTTTGTGAAGATTGAGAAGGAAGCCAGAAGCTCCCTTCGGGCTGGCAGTGACCTTGAATACTTTGAGAGGTCAGGAGGATGGTAGAGGTCTTGGTAACAATTTTAAGGGAGACTTCCATCCCCATCAGCGATCCCCATGAAGTAACGGTACGCTAGCAATTCCGCAAGCTGAACTTTGTTAACTGAAGTCTAGGCTTTACATTAACAGATACAAATGTAAAAAGTTACCCCTGCCCACACGCCCCACACAAACGAGCATCTTTTTGTTCGGATACCTAGATATAAGAGGAGGGAAAAATTGAAACTTGCACTAAAATAGTATTGGCTGGATTTGGGTCTGACCCAAGTTCCTTGGCAAACAAAAACTGAGCCTTCTGGTAGAGAGAAGCTTCCAGGACAAAGCCTGTTCTCCCCACATGCCTTGCCCTTGGGGGTGACTTCCGTGGACCACCCAGATAGTTCTCATCCTGACGGCTTGTAGCTTCTTTGCACTTTGAGGTGACAAATGACGGATCTGGCCATGGGGACATCACTTTTCTCCCACATCTAGAGAACCATAATCAAGAGAAGGAATAAGTGGATATGTCTCTTGATGAAGAAATTATATTTCTTAATATTTATTTATTAATAATCTGATGGCAGGCATGAAGCACAGAGTCTATTAGTTACTACATGACTCTAAACATAAAAGCTTGAAAAAAGCGTTTTTCAAAGAAAAACATTTGGGAGTAGTTGTGCCTGCCAGAAACAAATTGCAAACAAGTAGGTATTTTCAAATTGGCTCAAGGAGAGGACACTGTGTGTGTAAAATGTTAAAGCATGAGTGAGGTGGGATTTGGTGCCATGAGGCTGGATTTGGTGCCTAGTGAGTTTGAATTTGGATACCGGGCGTGGCTGGATTTGTTGGCAGGCATGGTTGAATTTGGTGCACGGTGAGGTTGACTTTGATACCAGGTGTGGTTGGATTTGGTGCCATGAGGCTGGATTTGGTGCCTAGTGAGCCTCAATTTGGTACCAAGTGTGGATGGATTTGATACCGGGTGTGGCTGGACTTCGTGGCAGGTGTGGTTGAATTTGATGCATAGTGAGGTTGATTTCGGTACTGAGTGCTGTTGGATTTGGTACCGCTTGTGGTCAGATCTGGCGCCGGGTGTGGCTGGATTTGGTGCCATGAGGCTGGATTTGGTGCTGGGTGTGGTTGGATTCGGTCCCCATGAGGTTATTTTTGATGCCCGGGTGAGTGATGGCTGCTTGCCTTCCGTGGGAGGGCAGAGTCTTTGGGCTTAACCTTCTGAAGTCACCCCTGTTGATTCCATGTAGGTGTTGGACGGCAGGTGCCACAAAAGCCTCCCAGAGGCTCTGCTCGGGGGCCCCCCCAGTTAGTGCTCCCCCCGCCCCCACCCTACCCTCCTCCCGACACAGACGTGGCGGAGCCTCTCAGCTTTCCTGGGGAGAGTACTGGTTCCGAGGCCTCGGACCTGAGACCCACACGTACGTGCCTCTTGTTTTCTTTCCCATATGTGTCAACTGCCCATCTCTCTGCTCACCGGTGTCAGGGCTGGGTTTCCAGACTTTCCATTCTTGCCTTGGATGTTTGTGACGTTCCTCTCCAGCTTTTCTTTCTAAATGCTCGATGCAGTGTGTCCGATTTAACAGTGAATGCGCTCGGAATGCCATGCAGGTGCCCATAAAGAATGACTTAACTCATTAATCATTCACACTGCGGTCAGACCTCGGCCAAAACTGCACTGTGTGGGTGAAGACAGTCAGCTAGGAGCTACTGTTCCTCGAATTAGAACTAACCTCAGAAGTCTGCAGGTAGCAAGAGCCCACGCAGTCCAGCTCAGCAATTATGGGATTTTGTTGGTGAGCTCACTCCGGCAAGCTGAGAGTGCAGAGGAGAGCCGTGTTCAAGACCGGGGGGGACTTATGAATGAGGACCTTTGAATCGTATGGTCAGCAACCAAGCGATAGGAGTGCTACCCTGCAGAAAGGGAAACCGAGGCAGCAGAAGGGGAAAGAGCTTGAGTTCCATCTAGCAATAGCCAGAATTAAAGTCTCATTGTTTTCTACTTCTTATCGCACCCAGCCTGAGACCGGGCTGTCTTCATTGTCTCCTGAGGTTTCTTTGGGACTTCCATAAATACTGTGTATAGCACTCCGACCTCCTGATGGGTAATCATTTTACATATTTAACCATATGTATTCTGATGGCGGCGTCAGCATGGCAAGCCCGTGCTCGCCCCTTTGAGGATGACTCATCGTGGCAGCAATGCTTCATCATAAAGGGGCACAATCCTGGACCATATTCTCGGAACAGTGTCCGCCACTCTGCACTCCGCCCAGGGAGCAGCCGGGGCCCATGAGTGGGTGCGGCCTCTGGCTGGGAAGTTCATACTTTTCTGACATTGGACCCCTTGATCTCTTTCTGTCTTCTTTGGAAATGATGATTAGCTCACTGCCAGCTTCTGGGTAAAGAAGATAATTGTTGGATTACTTATCTACTGCTGTAGGAAAACTAATCCTGATTCATTCCATCTTTTCTGACAAATACTTATTTTCCGTCCTTCAAATATGTTTGATCATCTTGACGTGGGACATGCTTCTGGGAAGCAAATAATGTCTACAGGGTATTGAAAAGTAAAGGATCAAACATCTCAGTCAGAAAGATAACAGCCGAGGTGTAGACAGTTCTGGAGCTATTCCCTCTCTGAAGAGAGTGGGTCTCAAGCCCGTGAGCTTCGGGGGCCCACTCTGTGGATGCTGTCCTCATGCCCAGAATCCTCCTGTGGACCCTGGGCAGTCCAGGGGAGGGAGGAATAGCCGAGGGAAAACAGGAAAGCTAAATGGCAATTAGGGGACGGTTGCAAGACCAGTAGATTGTGGGAAATGCATGGATGGGTCAGCCAGGCCTCGCACACTTGCCCACACCTGAACTGACGCAAACCTGCAGATCCCCACTTCCTCCCAGGCCCCCTTGCACTTGGGGGACACCATCGGTGTGTGGCGTCTGCTGGGGAGACTGGCAGGCGAGATTTGGGAGGGCTGCTTCCAAAGGCCGGCCTCAGGCTTGGGTAGGAGAGCTTCCTCCTGGGTTTCTACGGTGCTGTGAAATCATTTCCCACCCCTCCCTTAGAGAGAATGGAACCAGGCAACAAAGGATGAGGCTCCCCGTCTTCTTGCTTCATGGTTTCGCCCCGCCCTCCCTCCCCGCTCCTGGGCCCATGGCATTCTCCCCATGCGTTCATTTCCCCAGACATGTCACCAGACTCTCCTTGGCCCTCTGGTCATAATCCCCCCCCCACCCTCTTCCCCTCTCGGAAATGCCAGTAACCGAGTGAAGAAGCACGGGAGGAATGGGGGAGAGGGGCCCTGTGAGGTAGGGGCTGGGGCTCCACACAGTCTCCTCCTGCTCCTGCTCCTGCTCCTGTCTCCTGGCCGCCCCTGCCCCAGAACTGAAGGCATCCAACTTGGAGCTTCTATTTTACCCAACGCGCCGAACTTTCCTGACCATTTTTTACAGGATCGAAAACCGGGATCTCCTACCCAACCAGGCAGAAAGCACCCTGCCTTCTTTGATTCGGGACTTCAGAGCAGTGAAGGAAAACAAACCTTGTGTTGTCATCTGTCTTATTTTTTCACAAGATGTTGAAACCTGGGTATTCCTTCCACCTGTCCCAAGGGGGCTATGGGCTGCTGGCACGTAACTGCTGGATCTGAATTTGGGGCCCTTGCTGGCATATACAGTCTCACCTTCTGGTCAGACTTCTGGCTATTCGCAGTGGTGTGGAAGGAAGCTGAGTGGAGATGGTTTTATGCCAGCCGCAAGCTCTTGTACTTCTCCTGCGTTCCTTGTAAAAGATATGATGTGCTTCTGGTGGAGACCGACCCTGAGTACCTGCAAGGGCTGGGTGGTCCACGAGGCATGTTACACGTGACATCTTGCTCAGTCCCCACCCCAGCGCGGGGGGTAGGTTCTGTCACTGGAAGAAACTGAGTCAAAAGGACTTACATCACTGGCCCAGGGTCTTATCACAGGATAGGTTCGGCAGGAATTCTCATTAGGGCATCTTGACCCTCAGTCTCTGCTCCGTCCAGCACCCGTGCAATTTTCCCCACCATTCCAGAAACTCCCACGGGCACATCTTTGGCTTCGCACATTCCTTGTTATACAGATAGTAGAGTCCACTCCGGTTGTTAAAAAGAGGAAACATTCATTTTGTTGAAAACCATGAGCTCAGCCAACCTCATGGATAAAAAGGTTAAAAGAGCTGATGGATGCTGGTCTGCACACAGATGAAGGAGGTGCAAGAAGACGTGGAATGGGTCAAACACAGCACCACCCTTCATGCTGAGGTCTCTCCGGAACTTTTGGTTCTGGCCATTTTCCCTCACCCTGACCCTGACTTCTGTTGGATCTTGGTGCAGCCCCAATCCTCATGCTTTGCTGGTATACCCCCACTTTGCTGCTGACAGCCTCCCCTTCCACTGACACAAGAACTCGCTGGGCATCAGGCCCTGAGCCCAAGCACAGATGCTTCATTTCCTGTCTTCATGCTGAACATGTTACCAATACTTGACACATGGCCATGAAAACCACGTTCACCTGCAACAAAGATAAATGGAGAAGACTGTGAGTTCTAGGTTAGCGCCGCATTTATCTGCCACCCTGCACTCTTTTTGAACCAACGAATGGTCTGTAGGCAGAAGAGATACAGTGACCATCCACTAATGCGTGTATCTGACTGAAGAGGCCCCCTGTACGCAGCCGGTCCCCCAGCTCCCCCTGGGTAGACCCAGCCTGGATATCAGATGGATGTGAACTCTTTGCGTGCTCTAGCCACACACCCGGCCAGACTCTTTGCGTGCTCTAGCCACACACCCGGCCAGGGTCTCAGGAACCCATCCTACCACAGCTTCAGTCCAGATTCCTCCCCCATCTAGGTGTTTACTCTTTACCCCCCACGTTGTATTGCACACATTGGTTTAAGCTACTTGGAGGCCATGCCGGTCTTATTCATGTTTGTATCCATTCGTCAACAAGAGGCCTGACACACAGCATATACTCAGTAGCAGAATATGCCAGAAAATGTCTCATTGTGAATCACTAAGTATCAGATTACAATGATACAAGCTCTTCCATTGAGCTTCATTGAACTGAGATGTGTTCCACGCTAAAGGGCATCCAATACCAGCTCAGCTCTGTCTATGGGTCACTCTCCACGGGGTCAGCACTGCATCAAACCCTTGTTGTGGTCGCACTTGAGAAAGATGTGAGGCTCTCAGGAATATCCAGCATCCTAGCCTCCGCTTCTTTCTTACTTGTTTCCGGCTCTGGCCTACCCACTGGGATGCCTTTGGTTGTGTGGCGGGTACCGCTAGAGGGGCCTCCGATGGTTGCCACCTCCTGTGTTCACCCCGTTGTGTAATCCCTACCCATGAACATGGACTGGATTTAAAGTGACTAACATTGCTGAACAGAATGTGGCAGAAGCAGTGGGATGTCACTTGTCACTTCTGAGATTAGGTTTAAAAAAAGACTGTGGCTTCCATCTTGGATTCCCTCTCTCCCTCGCTCATTCTGAGGGAAGCCAGCTGCCATGTTGAGAGCCACTCTGTGGGGAGACCCACACGGCAAAAAAAAAAAAAAAAAAAAAAAAAAAACTGAGGGAGCCTCCAGCCAACAGCCAGTGAGGAACTGAGATTCTCAGCCCACTGAGCATGAGAACTGAGTCCTGCCAACTCCTGCTGGAGTGAGCCTAGAAGCAGATGCTCCCTCAGCGGAGCCCATAGTTGAGACCACAGCCCAGGGGCACCTCGGTTGCAGCCCTGTGAGACCTAGACTCAGAGGCAGCCAGCCAAGCTGTGCCCACAGAAACTGCGAGATAATTCGTGCTTATTGTCTTAAGCCTCTGCGTCTTGAGGTAATGTGTTCCATAGCAAGAGATCACCAGTACAAGCTGAAAGAAAGAGAAACCCCTCTCAAGCCTCCCTCCACAGTCGGGAAACCCCTCATCTCCCAGAACTGGAGTCCCACAGTGAGACGGACTTCACTTCAGTGAAGCCTAAAGTTGTCGCCAGGGACTGAGGCTCGTTCAGTGTCTTCTCTAAGTCATCTTTGGGGTCGATCTCCTCTTCAGGCTGGCACCGAGGGGCCTCTGCCTGCTCTGTGCACCGCATCCAGACACCAGAATTGTCAAAGGAGGAAGAGAGACTATCTCTTCTAACGGTTGCATGGGAAACCTTTCCCAGACGCCTCCAACTGCAGTTTCTGTTATGTCTCATTGACCACTGTTGGGTAATACACTGCCCCAGTCTCTGGTGAGAATGGAGTCACCCAAGGTGATGGAAGCCCATCCTGACAGCTGGGGCCAGGATCAACTTCCTCTGGAAGTGGAGTCGCTGGTCAACACCAGAGCTCTGTGAACTGGAGGTGTAGGGAATGCATGCTGTGTAAACAGCCCACGGCTTCCCCTGCACTCGGGTCGCGACCCTAGGTTTAGTTGCCATCTGGAGCTCATCGGGCATGTTGTGAGTGGGTGCAGAGAGAGGACCGTGAGCCAGTGGGGAAGATGAAGTAGACAGAACGCAGCCTTTTCCAAGTCAGCTGAGGGGCCAGTATGAGGTGTGTGTGTGCCCAGAGCTCGCGGACTTGCTCTCTGCCACCCCCTGGGGCAGAAGTGGATCTCCTCTCTCCCGGGTCCTGCTCTCAACGCTTCCTGGCAGCCGTGGCTGGGATGGCCTGTGGAGTCTGAGTTGGTGTATACTTATTGCACGCATAGGAGGAAAATGCCTGACCTGTGTCACGTTTCAAAGCCTTATGGCACAAAGGTCACTGTGAGTATAATTATAGTAACAGTGGAATAGGGCTTCCCAGGTCTGTCTTCTGAATTCCATGTGTTTCATGCGAATAAGCTTTCCTACTAACCTGTCCACGTCTAATCATGCACTTAGGTGCCTCGGGTGCATGGCTAAGCCAGTATATTTGTGCACATGGAATGTTTTTTTTCCCCTTGCAACTTTCTAATCAGCTTGCCTTCTGCTGACATTGGATTTCAGTGGAGCCTTCCTTGTGAATGACCATGGTGCGGCCTATGTCACTAGTTGCACTGAGTTGTGTGTTTCCAAGACTTGCAGAGCTGGTCTTGATTGGGCCTTTAACAAGTCATCCCTTACATATTCCAATGAGAAGACCCTGGAGATTTAAAGATCAATGAGTATAGAGTTCAAATTACAGATCCTCGGTAATCCTTTATATTTTTACAATTAAACTATTCAATGACTATCCTTTTATTAGACATTTTCCTGTGATAGGTTTGAGTACATCAGTCTTCCCTTGGCTATACTTCGCTGGGGTGATTGGCAAAGGATTTTGAAGGCATGCAGGAAAAATGGGTCCCTGTCCCCTGACCCAAATGACCTGTCTAGTCATAGCACCTCTAGCAACACCACGGAGGTTTCTAGGTGGTTGGTTTTCGATCTGTAATTAAGTAGCCCATTCTAAAGAATTTTAAGGAAATTCTAAGATAGCGAAATAAAATGAGAGAAAATAGCTGGCCATTTTCAATGAGACATAGTAATTTGCGTTTGCTTCATATAAAATTCATAATAATCATCATAATCATAAATCATATTTTAGGCAGAGTGACTCAGCAGAAGAACCGAGAATGTAGGAGTACGTTGGGCCCAGCTCTGTGGCTTCCTGGCAAATGGCTGTAATGAAACCCCCACACTCTGGGCCAGATGCCCCCTAGAGGCTCTGGCTCTGTGATCAGCCGTGAACTTGCCTGAGCACCCAGCAGAAAGCAGGAAAAGAAAGGCAAGAATTTTGCTAACACCCCTCAACTGAGACCAGTCTTCTGTTTAAAGTCACCTAACAGCATACTCTAAAATCTGAACCAAAATTAAACACTTTGCCCGTCTCAAAACAAAGCAGTTAATCTTCAAGCTTATGACACAAAGACAATTCTGGGAATCTTGTTTGTGGTGGAAGCACCCTCGAAGCCTGGCAGGTGTGTGGACTTCAGAGCGAGCCCAGGGAAGCACTCTTGCCTTGGTCTGGTGTTTGTTTGCCATTTTCCTTCCCGGAGCAGGACAGCCAGCCACACAGCCACTCCCACTGCCATGGGAAAGGGCGAGCATCCAGGAAAACAGGAAGTGGGTAGTGAGCAAATAGAAGGAAACTGGTGACTGTGGGAGCAGAGCCTGTCCCTACTCAGAAGCATGTTGGAAAAAAAATGGAACAGGATCTTTAGCCTGGTGTTATTGTACCTTTGAAAACCATGAAATCCACCCAGCATGAACTAAAGACTGGATGCTACTTAGAAGCAAAGCAGTGAGAATCACAATAGGACTACGGATAGCATTTTTAAAACTCCCCCGAACTTACTTCCCTTTGCTAATTATTTTTCAGTGCTTTATTTACAAGCTGCTATGTCCCCGACCCAAGAGAGAATTGAAGGAGTTAGTGACAAGTCAGTGCAACAGGTGTGGGCTGGACCCGGCTCACACCAGCTAGAGAGAACAGACCATTGAAATCTCGGGAATTTTGCAAGCCAGTCACTAAGCGGGACTATTATTAAAAAGTCAATTATGTAAGCGAAGCTTACAAATAATACAAAAAATATAGCAAACATTGAAAAGTCATCACTTCCTAATGATTTTACGACATGTTACTATTTCTGGGTTTTTGAGGTTATATACATATCTTGAATCACTATGATTCAATAACATTGTGACAGTGAAAATACTATATAATAGTATGCTACAGCACATCCCTTTCCAATGCCACATTCAGCAACTGGCATCCATAGCTGGGAATCAATCATAGAGGGTTAAGGGAGCTGAAGGTCATATAGAATTTACAACAAAGAGGGGCACCTGGATAGCTCAGTCAGTCCCACTCTTGATCTCGGCTTAGGTCATGATCTCAGGGTCGTGAGTTCAAGCCCCGCATCGGGCTCGGCGCTCAGCACCGAGTCTGCTTGTTCCTCTCCCTCGGCTCCTCCCCCACCCACCCCTCTCTCTCTCTCTCTCTCATAAATAAATAAAATCTTTAAGATAAATAATTTAACTTCCACTGTTTAAAAAAAAAGAATTTACAACAAAGAGTATCATACATTTTATTATCGCTTGTAAATTTTGTGCTGTCCATGCTTTATATCAGTAGGACTTTATCCATCAATCTATTGATGGATTGATCTATCTATCCCTTTTATTTTTTCCTGAGAGCCGGTTCCTAACCATTTACCAGTCTACCACTGCAGAGGAAGAGCAAATAGAAGTAGGAATGCTGACAGCAAATTTATCTTTGGTTTTCATAAGCTGTTTGCCAAGCCCCATGCTAGCACAAAGAATCTCAGCGGGTGTCTGTGTCTCTTGAAGCTTTAACTTGTAGCATGAAGTCAGACTAGATAGAAAAACCTTTTTTTTAACATCAAAAGATATGAGGACTTCTTTCTGAATTCATGTAAATCTAAGTTCTTCGCAGAAGTAAGGAATGAACAGCTTGATTTTTCAGGATTATTATTAAATATCATTAGTTTAAGAGCGAATAGATTAGGAAGAAGCATTCCCCTGCTGACACTAGTCTTCTAGATTATTGTTTTAGGATTTGTCTGAGATGATGTGAGTTCAGACATAGCCCTTCTTTATTTTAAGCCCTATCCCTGAGACCCTCACGGACTTAAGCTACTTGCAAGGAATGGCCCTTTCTCAGAGGGGTCAGTCTCCCACTGAGAAGCTTCCCGAAAGGGTTTTGCTCCTTCAGAACAGTAGATCTCAGTGTGCATGTGCGAGTGAGGTCTTTCTCCGACTCAGCAAATCAATCCGTATTTTCTCAGTTGATGCCTGAACCCTGCTCAGGAATGGCATTATCAGGGTCGGGATGGATTGGACTGCCATGAAGGGCATCATGAAATGATATTATCTATTTTCCCCTGGAGCTCTGCAGGTAACCTGGACTTTTTGCCAAATGGTAACAAATGGCTTTTGCCTACCGGCTGGCCGGCAACTCTACCTGCAAGGTCTTTAAGGTTGTAGCTAAATCCGAATAATTATATTTGACAGCCTAAAAGACAACAGTGAGTTCAGTGATGATTATGATCCAGTTCTTCCAAGGGACAGAACTGTGTATGTTGGATCAGTAGACCTTTTTAACAACTGACATCCACAAAGACTAGGAGGAAACAGAAGAAATAACAATTATGTGATGCGGCCAATACATCACTGTCTAAGCGGCATTAAATCTCCAGGGGCTGGAAGGTGAATGATGATGGTGATGTTTATTTTGCCAGAGTTTGTCTTCATATGTTGCCATTTATTTTCCCCCCACAGTTTATTGCTGTGCATCATTCCCTACTCATGCCAAGCGCTTCTGACGGATGTCCCTTCCTGGAGCTCCGTACCTCTGACTTTCCCCGTGCCTCTGCTATCCTGACTCCCATTCTCCTGTTCTTCTACCTGTCGGCATAAAAAGGCTCATTTGTACCCCCGCAGTCTACTTTCTCTAGAATTTACGTATAAAGGCATAAACAACAGAGATTTGTGTGACCGACATTCATGTTTCCTCACAGGAGGTAAAGCCTTGTCTGTGCAGATTCTAGGTTGATGACCTTGACCTATCTGAAATTACCCTTTCATTGGTTCTTGGGTATGTTTCTGTTAAGGACCTTGCTTTATTCTGATTCATTATTAATTCATGTTTTTCTTATTTGGTATACTCAGTTACAGAATATCTTCTCCATTTAAAGTAGATTATGTCCACAAAGAGACCATGTAGTCAATTTAGATACACCTGAAATATTCTGTCTACCTGGTAAAAGTTAAGTGCCTGAAAATACGTGAACTATATATATAATCTGTAGGAACTCACAACTCATACACACACACACACACACACACACACACACATTCAGGGATACATAGGACCCAACTTTTTTTAAGTGTTTCTCAGATTTTCCTATTACTGTGTTCTCTGCCATGTAGACAGTTTACAAAAAGGAAACAGAGGAAGGAGGATGTGTCTTGCTTCATCTGTTAATTATGCATTCAGTCACTCACCCATTCATTCACCGAACACTGAGACTCGCTTGATGCCCGGCATTGTGCCAACAATGGGGGCTATTACAGTGACGAGCACATGGCCTCTGCCCTTGGGTTTCACTCACCTATGGCCCTCCACACACAAGCAAAGAAGTAATGATGATTCCATTGGATAAACGCTAGTCTGGAGGTTTGTCCAAGTGGTAAAGACACTCGAGGGTATGACAACCATATCCACATGGGCGGGCTGCCTTCTCTTGCTGCAGTGCAAGGTCCCTTTCTCATCTTGAGAAAACCCATCCAGTTACTGAGAATGAGTCACCTTGGCGGTCCTAAGACAGAGCAGGTGGAAATCATCATCTTAAGATTCAGGGTTTATGAAGAACAACTTGCTTGCTTTGATTAACTTTGATCATTGTGCAGAGATGCACTTCAACCGGAGAGGCTTATCATGTTTCTCTCCAAAAGATGTTTTAAATGTTATTTCTCAAATTAAGAAAAAAAGAATCAGTGAGTGTTTTTTACTTGTATGACTGTTGTCTGGTTGATCACAATAAAACTATTAGTGATGATTAAGATAGGAATTATCAGAGCTGACATTGGTATTAATAATTAAGAAATACAAGCTAGAGCTTACAGAAATATATAGCTAGACCTATAAAAAACCCATCTAGTGCCATGTGTTGGTGGAAAAAAGCCCAGAAAGTTACAGATATCACTCACAAGGAAAGAGAGGACAAGTTGGTGTCTTTTTGTTTTGTTTGTTGTGTGTGTGTTTTCTTTTTTTTTTTTTTTGCATTGAAATAAAGAACTTTTGTCTGATAAGTAGCAATCACTTGACCTCAAATTATTAAATGGGGAAAGTCTAAACAAGAAAAGGTAATGTTTACCTAAATGTTGGGAAAAGCATCGAGATTTATGACCCAGACCTTAAGATTGTAGATTGTATATAATTAGAGCAATGAGCATTTGTGTGAGAAGTAGCTATTATGCTGAAGAAAAAGAGCAGTCGAAAAATCTTAAGGCAAAACGGAGACCAGGGAAAGGTGATGTTACTCATAGAATTATTGGTTATGAAAACATAAAATATAAAGAAACATATGTCAAACTTTACTGAAAATAAGAGGACATAGATGTGTACGTGTGGACACGGAGAACAAACAATAAAGCTACACCAATTCACATGATGAATAGAATCAGCCACGAAGTTAGCCAAAGACATGGATTTTTGGTTTTACCTCAGGGCTCTCTTGCACCATGATGGCCGGATACACAGCTGGGGAAAATTCAGGGCAATTCGATGACCAGGATTCCAAGATCTACATATGTCATGACACCGGACTAACCAGCATTAGACTCTTCTAGGTATCAGATTAACTCAGCGAAACATTTTTCCTCCAGGCATTTGCATTTCTGAGAGGTTTTCCTTTCTGGTTCACCTCAGAACCCATCCCTCCTGGGGGTTATTCATTCTCCATAGAAGTCAGCAGGAGAACTGTGTCTTTGGTCCCTAATGTGACACATGCTATCAAGAGTCACAGTAAAAGAAAATAAATTCGTGGCCATTCACATTTTCTAAGCAGAGACACAGATCAAGCAGACCTGGTGGCTGGCCCATATGCCTGCTGGTTGACAGAGGAGCCCCTCAGGAATATGAGTTCTGTAGCAAGTGCTAAGGTGAAAGAAAAATTAACTCTATGCTCTTTTTCAGCTACAATTGGCATCAATTCTTCTATTTTCATCAGAGACAATATCAGCAGTGGATAGTAGAATGTGCTGTAATTTCATGCAATCCTATTTATGAAGATTCTAAAATTATTTAGTTGTAAATAAATGCTCCTAACTCTGCAGATGAAACAGTTTGGGAAAATCTTAACACAGTTTACTCACTGGCATTTTATTTTAGCTCCCATTACAATCACTCACACGTTGCACCTGCGTGGTGATGCTTATGGACTGCCCGTCATCGTGGTTTTCCTGTTGACTTGGGCCCTTAACTTGGTACTGTGTATTCGCAACTTCCATATCTGAGGATATCTGATTCAAAACCTGTCCACGTGTGGACTAACGTTTTCTGTCACAAAATGCACTTTTCTATAATAGAAACAAGGCTACAGATTAGAGGAGATGAGGCCCCTGCACTCGGGTACGGAAGGTGTCTTGAGTCAGCCAATTCTACATGGTCCGGGAGTTAATCCACTCACAGAGCACTTCTGGCCCCTCTGAGTAGCGTGTGTCCGTGCGTGTGCGCATGCGTGTGTTTTAACTACTTCCATCATTCATATCCAAGGAATGTGGAGCAGGAGAAAAACTCAAAATTGTTTTGGCCCTTATTAGTCACCATGGTAAAACAACAACAAGCAAACTTCAAACGCTTCAGTGAAGATGAAGGTCCCAGTCATAAAAGAAATGAGTCTTGGAGGTATCTGTGGCTTATTTGTGGTTTATTCTGTAGTTCCCGTGCTTCATTTGTTACCAATACAAACACAGGATTGGTAACCCTTCCACCCAAAACTCTCTTTACTGGAAACTGCGAGATGAAATTTATCATCACTTTCTGTGTTTATTTTGCCCTTCAAGTCTTTCTACAACCTTTCTCTTCCTTTCTTAAGAAAATAATAAATTTTTATTACTAAGGGTGAAGCTGTGTAAATGTCAGAAGGTTGTATCTTCCCATCTCCTTCAGTAAAGAAAAAACAAATGATAAGAGATGAAAGGTTCTGAGATTATTTAGACTGGCTACCTTGTTTCCAGGGCAATAAATGTGCTGTCCAGCCCTTAGGGAGTTAAAGTGGGGGGGGGGGGGGAAATAGACAAATGTGTAATCTAAATCAGAACACAGTGGCCAGTGTGCATCACCCTTTTTTCTTTGGCTTGTGAAGAACTAGCATTGATGAGAAAACATATCTCCCCATGTTTCGACTGAATTAGAACCAGTAAGTGAGGAATATAAAGACTTCCGGAAGAACATAAATTCTAAATTAAAAAAGGAGAAAATGGACAGCAGGTGGCCACATCTGGCCTACAGACGTGCCCTGTTGGCTGAGTGGAATTGCCAATATTGTTAGATTTGTCCCCAAATTCTGTTGCCTCTGGAATGCATAAAGAGCTTTCCTTCTGTGCTGTCTCCCCTTCTTTCAAGGCTGGGAGATCACCCCGCACTGCACACCCCACCCTCCACACAGCCCCACCACCCTGGGGATCCTTTGATTTATCATCAGTCTCGGGCTGATGTTTTACCAAAAGGGAACGGAAGGGAACGTGCTTGTGTCTTGCAATCAGGCTCCAGACTCTACATGGACCAAAGCGGAGACATGAAGCACAAACCTGTAGAGCATCCATTTCAAGAAAAATGACAGAAGACGTCATTCTTGGTGGGAGTAAAGAGCATTTGTAGCTCTAGCCTGTTTCTCTCATTGACATTTCTGCCTAATCTCTGCCGTGTTGGATTTGCAACCTCGGTCTCAGTCAGTTTCTCTGCCCTGTCTTCTCTCGTGCAGGCAAGCCCCCGGGCGGCCCCCACAGGTACAGTGTTGACCGAACTAGCAGGGGAAGGTGCTGGAAGGCAGCACTTGCCTCCGGGGTGTGTGCCAGCCCCTTTTCTGTCCCTCTCATTGCTGTTGTCACATGAATAAGGGCAGAGTGGTACCCTGCTGGGGACCAGGGTGTGCTGGGGGTGGGGGCTCCCGAGGCAGTGACAGATAGGTTATGTGTGAAGACCGAGTTTATTAAGTTCGGTGAATATAAAAGAATATAAATGGTTTTAGATTGAGATCTTTAGTCTCGAGTAGTGAAATGGTTGAGTCTCCATTGAATACGGCAAGTTGAAGCAGAGGAAGAAAATTGAGATTTTGTAGTTTCTATGTTTTATTTTTTAACAGTTTTACTGACATGTAATTGGGGTGCACACACACACACAGACACTTGTATACACCTGTGAAACCATTGACACAATCAAGGTAGTAAACTTCCAGCACCCTTCCTGCTTCCCAGTGTCCCTCTGTAGTTGTATTTAATCTGTACATATGTGTGTGTAGACACACAAATGGAACATCATACACTTAACTACCCAGATAACCTGATGGCAGTTCTGTAAATTCAGTGCGAAAAGAAGCTAACAAATTCTAATTTTTAATAGCCAAAATTCTAAGTCAATTGAGAAGCAAAGCTCTGCGATAATTAATTAGGTAATTGTTAAAATGTCGAACATCAAGGGTTTGAACTGATGATGTCCGTGATAGAGTTAGTTACGTATTGATCTGATGGGAGGGAAAATTAGTCACAGCATTTTTAGTCAAAGCAGTAGTTTGAATGCATTATCTGGGAAATGTCAGTACACACACTCTTGTGCACACGTGAGCCACTGAACTATTTCTCCTCTATCCAAATTATCAAGAGGAAACAAAAAGCTTGTTCTCTGCTGTGTAATTTTCTCCTGCTAAAGAGGCAAGAGTCTGTGAATGAAGCCACACATCAGGGGAATTCAGCCCCGAGGACCCCAGCTGCCCATCTCAGGGGAGGCTCTGGCTGCATTCAGGGGCCAGCCACCCTGCTGACCCCAGCCCACCCACCTAGGTTAGCAGGCAGCCAAAGGGGGTCTTATTGGCCAGAGGGAGTTTCCAGGGCCACAAGTGTCTGTCCCTGCTTATTTCAACCACCAGGGGGAGCCCTGATTATCCTCTGTTTGGACAGTGGGAGGGAAAAATGGAAACAAAGTTACAAAAAGCAATCATCGGGGCTTTCAGTTTATGCCAGTCTTGTTGCAGAGTGGGCTTCAGCGACTGTGCTCCTAGGGCTCAGCCCCCTCTGTTTACAAAGAAGGGAAGGTGAGGCCGGAAAAGTGTGGTGACTTGCCCAGGATCACAGAGCTGAGGAGAGCCTGAGCTCCCGATTCGCAGATCCTCACTCGCTGTTGCTGGTGTGGGGACGGGATCCAAACAGGAGTGTAGCGGATATGGCTGGTGTGTGTGTGTTAGGAATTATCTCTACCTGTATCTCAGTCTGTCCCTCTGTGTCTGTCTGCCCATCTGTCCATCCATCCATCCTCCAGGCACCCACCCTTCCGATACCTGTGCACAGGAAGTCAGAACGGCATGCAGGCTCCGCCCCACGTGCGCTCTGCAAGGACTGTGAACTTGGCCACTTAGCCCTCCCAGAAATCATTGTCAGGGCTTCTTTGGTGCCTGACTTAAGAATTAAGAAGAATGTGGTCCCTTCGGGGTTAAGATGGGCACTCACCTAGGGACCGGGCAGAAATCCTATAAGCTTGAGTGATCTCCAGCTCCATCCCTCATCTGTCCTTAGCACTTACACCTGTGCCCCCCTGGCTGTTGGCCGGGCAGAAAGCAGCTCCTGCAGGGGAAGGAGCCTCTGCCAGGACTGGTGGCACAGGGGCTGGCAAGGTCGGCCTCGGAGGGGACTCAGTCTTCGCTGTTCCGTCCCCAGGAAGGAGAAAACTACCCCCTGCCTGTCTGTCTCTTAACCCTATCGAGGGCAGTGCTATTGCTAACATTCTCATTTTAAAAAGGAGAAGCTGAGGCACAGAGGTGACAAGAAATTTGATGGAGGCCAGAAGCAAGAGCAGCTTAACATCAGGCAGGACTTGGCACCCCACAGCCTGGTCTGTGTGTCTGCAGAGGACAGACAGAGGAGCTGCTATTTGCACTGGTGCGGTGGTCTCTCTGGCTAGAAGCTCACCCCCAACGTGTAAGAGCTAAGAGCAGAGACGTTTGTGAAAACAGCCGAAAGCAAGGATGGGGCTGCAAAAAAACACCCCCGATGGGGGGACCCAGCGCAGAAGGAGGTTGGAGGATCCCAAAGACCATCCAGACAGTGAACTCATGTCAGTGCGTCTCAGGCTCACAGACTGTCCTAGAATGCCCACTGCTTTAACATTTTCTTACAGCAGCTCGGGCCGCCGCCCTGACCCCAGAGCCTCGACCGCCTGAACAATAGATGTTCACGCCTCCCCCTGCTGGAGGCTGGGAGTCCAAGGTCAAGGTGCTGGCAGGGTTGGTTTTCCGAGGCCCCTCCCTCTTGGCTTGAGGGTAGCCATGTCCTCCCTGGGTCTGCATGCATTCTTCCCTGGGCACACACCCTGGTGTCTCCCTTCTCATGGGGACACCAGTCAAACTGGGTCAAGACCCACCCTAAGGGCCTCGTTTTAACTGAATCGCTTCTTCAAAGACCTCATCCCCGTACAGTCACGTTCTGAGGTACTGGCCATTAGGACTGGGACACAGGAATTTGGAGGGAACACCTTTCAGCCCAGAAAGCCTTGCTTACCTTGGCGGTTTGCTGGGGGGAGGACACAGGCTGGGGTTCTGAGCTGTACCCAAAATAGGAGCACAGGGTAGTGCCCAGGCTTGACCTCGCTGCCTCTCTGTCCAGCTGGGCCCATTTTGCCCAAAGCAGGCCATGTCCCATGCTGTCCCAATGCCACCAGTGGGCCACCGTTGCATGCGTGTCCTGGCTCTGCCCCAATTTGAATTCCATCGCCGCCATGCAGCTCACACCCCTGTCCTTGCTTCTGATTAGCACCTTTGAAGGCGGGCCAGCAGACATTCCCACCACAGAGCGGGGGCTCCAGTGTTCTCCAGTCCCCAGATAAGTTGTCCCTGACCTCCTCCTCCCCTGTCCCCACACACCTGTCAGCTCTCACCTGGATCTTTTAGGCATTTGCGAGTGTGCATATGCGTGCATGCGCGCGCGCGCACACACACACACACACACAGATCAAACCTGTCTAGTCTCTTAGCCGCATCGGAAATACCAGGGCTTTGGAGAGAATTCCTAATAAGCACAACACATCCTCTCGCTTTCCCTCCACTTTCTGTGTGCGGGTTCCTTCTGTGAAGATGTTTTAGGTGTAACCGCTTCTAAATGTTGCTGCAGAAATCCGTGTTATTCACTCACGCAGGTCTAATGTAATGAATTCTATCTAGGGTCAAAGTTGTCACCGGTTTCTCCCCCCCTGGGAGGGCTTCCGAGGAAACGCGGCCCACGAGTTAACCAAGGAGGCTGGGTGGCGGATGGGCCAAGGACGCGGCTTTGCTCAACCCACGCAGGACTTCCTCGGTCAGCTGCATAAGCTGCTGAGTCAGTGTGTAGGCTTTTTTTTTTTTTTTTTTTTACTTGCAATTAAAAACAGCATTTAGAGGTGCCTGGGTGGCTCAGTCGGTTGAGCCACAAGGAAATGTATAGGTTGCTCATAACCCGAACGTGGGAATGAATGAGAGTTCTGAACCAATCACCGTGGCCCTGGGAGTGCCGTGTACCCATTGGCTACAGCTAGAATGCACAGACCAATCACAAGGATTCCCGTGTTTGGTTACGTGGTCGGGGTCCATCTCCCAGGAGACCTCAGCTGAGGAAGTCCAACCACAGACGCTCAAGTGTAGCACAGGGCTTAGAAGGGCAGGCTAGAGCCGTGGTGGGGCGTCTCATCTACCTCTCTGTGCCTGAGTTTTATCTTGATAGCAAAGGTGGTTTTGCGAAATACACCTGTGGGTACCTGTAAAGCATTTAGAACGATGGCCAGCTCTCAACAAATCTTAACTATTATGAAAGTGGGCAACACTTAAAATGCAGGAGATCGTGCTTTAAAATCTTGATTTCTGCTCTTTCAAAAGAAATTACATACAGCAACATCAGTTTTCCTCATGAAAGAAAGTGTGGGACGTAGCAGTAGCTGCTCAATTTAGACAGACACTGACTCCTCTCTGTGCCCCATCCCCACGCCTGGGCTCACTTCCATCCCTCACAGATGGTCCCTGACCCCACAGGAATGTCAGTTTCGACCCCTGCTCTAGTGAAATTGAAGCGATAAAGTAATTCAAGCCCTCATTTTTAAAAACCAGAAAAATGCAGGGGCGCCTGGGTGGCTCAGTGGGTTAAGCATCTGACCTCGGCTCAGGTCATGATCTCAGGGTCCTGGGATCGAGCCCACATTGGGCTCCCTGCTCAGCACGGAGTCTGCTTCTCCCTCAGCCTCTCCCCCTGCTTGTGCTCTCTCCCTCTCTCTCTCTCAAATAAGTAAATAAAATCTTAAAAAAGAAACAAAACAGAAAAATGTGAATGTTATATTGTCACATAAGCCCTAAGCAAAATGTTGAGTTTCCTCCTTCATATGCTCACACAAATGATGCAGTCTGTTTCTGTCTCCCTCCTTTATCTTAGGATGTTAGTTGACTATACATATTGCCTTTGAAGGGACTTCTTAAAATGTGCCTTTTTACAGCTCGTGAAAATGAAGTGTCCCCCACTCATGAGGTAACACCCCCCCACTTCCAGGACCCTCTGGAGGAGGCCATGCCTTCGCGCTGCCTTCAGGGGGCCACCAGGCCATCTGCAGCCTGGGCAAGCGTGGGTGAGTGAGAACACCGCCGGGGTTACGTCCGTGTGCCTGGTGTGCAGTGCTCCCCAGGAGGTCAGCCTGTCCCTCCCTCCAGGACAGCCGAGCCAGATGCTACAGGCCCACACATGCCACCCTCCGCACACCCAAGACACAGTCCCTGGTGCCAGCCAGGCTCCGAGCTGCCTCCCAGGACACGTTGAGCCGTGCCCGTGGCTGACAAGGAAAAGATCATGTTCCGCAGCATATGCCCCTGTTTCCATGTGATGATGAAACAGAAGTAAATAGGCCACAGTGCCCTCTGGGATGGCCCGAGCCGGTGTGGCTGCTCTTAGATGAGACCCTTGAAGTGGCTGCAAAACCCCCAGTGCTGATGGGAAACCTTCTCCAAGTCTCAGCAGGCAGCCTGAGCGCCCGCACACCAGGCTTCTAGACTAAGCCACTGCCCTGCGGTAACACGGTGACTCGGGATGGCAGCCCGGAGCGACAGAGGATGGAGGCAGCGCTCGGAGTGGCAGCTGCACCTCCGGGCAAGTGTCCTTGGGTTTATCCGCCCGCCACCTCTGCCAGGACCGCAGGCGAGGAAGCAGAAAGATGAACCGGGCTGTGTCGCTGCCAACGACACGCTGGGTCTGCTGGGTCTGCTGCTCCCGCAGGTTGCTCCATCAGAGAGGTGCACTGCAGAATTTCATAGACTTAAAGTAGTGCATTAGCCTATTGCAAAACGTGCTTTTACTTTTCGGAACAATTTCAAAGCGGGAGAAAGGTAATGAGCCCTTTTAATGAGGACCGCGATCACCAGGTAGAGGTGGAGGTGAAGATAAAAACGCCAGGAGAACTTGTACCTTACAGGGATAAGACCCGGGCTCGGCATTCTTCTCCAGCCCCTGGATGTGGCCTGTTTGATACCGGAGGTGATTCTGTCCTCAGGAAACCACTGAGCAAATGAGGAAGGCAGTGGGCCCGAGGATGTGTCCTGTTGTGGGGCCAGAAACACAGATCACGCCGGAATGCCAGGCTTGAGACCCTGTACCTTCACGCCCTCGGGAAGTCAACAAACCCGAGCTGCAGGGGGACGCGCACACTGTCTTGTCCTGCTCCCACGAGAATTCAGGACCCTAATAATTCCATCTGGTTCTGCGTATTGTGAAGTGGAGGCATGTTTAGAGACAATTTGTACAAAGTTGTATGAAGGCATCGTTCTACACCCCGGCATGTTCCGGAAAGGGAAGAGGGGAAGGAGCCCCCGAGCAAAGGACAGCCTGTTTTCCCCACCAGACATTGTCACTCAGGGTATGACTGAGTCAGGATCCCTGCTTCATCAGACGGATGACGAGGAAAAACAATGTGTGGAGAAAAATCACATCTCACCAGGTTTAATGGTTAGAGTTGTCTCTGCAGAGTTTTACCTACAGGACGACCTTGGACCCAAATATATGATTGGGTCAACTTTATTAAAGGGAATCCAGCTTAAGGCAGTCCGGAGTGGAGGACAGACAGGCCCCCGTTCTTCCTGGCCTGCGTGGCGAGCCAGGCTCTGGGCGCCTGTGTGGACGGAATACTAGCTCGCAGACTCAGCTGTCCTGCAAAACACCTTTTAAGAGAATATACCTTTTCTAAAGGACGCACAGTACACTTCTGAGCTGTCTGTTTTTTTTTTTTTTTTTTTTAAGAGTTGCCCTCAAATAAGCCTCATGAGAAAATTCATATTTTTTATAGCCACTGCTTTGACTAAGATAATCCCCAGCTGTATTGCCCTCTGGACTCACCTGCCCCAGAATAAAATGACTGAAGATATTTGTAAAATTCAAGACACTGCAGTGTTAAGGACCGGCCATTTCTAAGGCTGGTCTTAAGAAGGTCACGTGTGGAAAGGGACAGCACAGGGCGGTCGGGACACCTCACCCAGCATGACCCGTGAGCTGGTGACCTTTCTCAAGCCACTTTATCCCCTTGGCCTCACATTCAGATACAGATTTGGACCAGAGCATCTGCACTCTTCCTCATTCTCTGCAGACTGTGGACTTTGAAGTCAGGGCCAAGAGAAGGTCCACGTGTGCTCAGCCTCCCGAGGGAGCCCCTCGGGACAGCTAATCTTCAGTGCAAATCTGTGCTGTTTGTGCTGTACGGGGGCCTAAAAACCAGTATCTGCTGGAGAGAGAGAGAGAAAGAAGCAAAACAGTAAAAATCACTGCTCATGAATAATCCATCCACCTCTGCCCAGTACTCAGTGCAGCAAAAACAATGAAGCAAAAAACAGTGAATCCCTTAGTGCTCATAAAACATCTCATTTAAGAAATGTGTTCATGGTGGACCTGTGAATATGGGCGTGAGAAGTCATATGACCATGTGGTTTTTAATTATTAAAATGTGGTAGTCCAGAGAAGAGTGAGTAACGGAAACATGCAGAGGAATTATGGCAAATGTACTTATATTTGTTTAGGGTCCAAGATCTTGTCTGTTGCTAGAAAAGAGTTCAGTGAGATTTCAGGGGAATGGGAAAATCAGGACTTGTGTTTGGAGTTGGAGAAGCCGGGGGCAACGTTGTCTCTCCACGAACGAGTTCTCTGCAGATGGGAACCTTGGCTTTGACCCTCACTCGGGAGATCTGACCCATGAGGACGTGGGACTGCCAGCCAGAGTGGGTGCCGCTGGGCTCAGTGGCCTCGGGGACAGAGCTCAGGGGGCAGCTGGGTGGCGCAGTGCTCAGAGAGCCCTGCCGTGCTTGAGGCAAGATGCACTGCTGGCGGCATCCAGCCGAGTTGAGGCAGGTGTCCATCAGGAAGGCGATGCCCGTGGAGCATCTGTGGTATACACAGTGGGGTGAAGCATCTCCGTTGCATCCACCAAGGGCCGGGAGGACCCAGGGCACTCTCTCTTCGGGGATAGGGGGGGTGTTGAGATGAAAAGTGCAAATAAAGGGCCAGGAGAACCAGAGGGAAGAGAATCCGTCTGAACCAGGGGATGTGGGGGACAAGCCCCCGGGGGATCTCCCCAGAACTAGAAGAAATGGCAGGCCGATGACAGTCCCCTCGGACTGTCTGCACGGATGGATCTGGTGCTGAGGACAGAGCCAAAGCACATGGAGCCGATAGTCGGGGGGGGTACAAAGGAGCTCCCACTTACTCACCAATGCCCCCTGCCTCTCTGGAACTTTCTCACACATCAGCACTAATGACGGTCCCTCGTCATGCCGTGTGGGGTGATCCACCGAGTACAGTGAGTGCTGGAGGCAGGGGTGCGGCCTGGATGAGAGGGTGGGCCTGGGGGCTCCATGCAGGCCAGGAACTGCCCCACGGGGAGGTGAGGCGGAGCCCCTGCAGAAGGACAGAGACGTGGCCCAGGGCAAGTAGATGCAGGCTCTTTGCTGCCGACCTTCTCGGCCCGCACAAATGGGCGTCCACAAAGCTTCACGGCCACGTGTCACCTGGCTGGGCCAGCGTTCTGCCCTCCACTAGGGAGCTGAGACACCAGGGTGAGCTGTCTCCACGGTCAGAGGGCTCACAATAGAGAGAGCTTCTCAGTGGGGGCCCAGCCAGCTGGGGGCCCTCCGCCTGACGCTAGGGCACCTAGGACATCTGACTGGCCCCGTGGCAGGGACGTCCTCCTGCACTGGCCTCCCGCGCTCCTGGGCCTGGCGCTCGAGCCGCATGCCCTTCCTTAGGGAAGTTCTTCGGAGTCTTCAGACGGTAGTTTCTGAAACCCCATGTGATCGAGGTGGTTCTTGGATTTGCCAGTTTGGGGAGACACCATGATCACATCTGCGCATAGACTGATAGGGTCAGACTAACCACAGACTCGTGGTAATGGCCGCATGTATGGAGCCTTTGGTATGTTCCGGGCACTGCCCTCACTTTCTGCCTACACCTTGGCATCTGGTCCCCCAAGATGTGTCCTTGAAGGAGGGACTGTGATTCTTCTCATCTGCAGGTGAGGGAGTCAGACCGCAGGGACTATTTGCTTGAAGCCACCTCTGAATCTATGCCATAGCTGCTCGAACGGATACAAAAGATGCAGGAGGGAAAGAGTGTGTTCCATCAGTTGAGTATAAATTAAGTACTCAGACGTGAATAGGGTGATAGACCTGCTTTCCTTCAGGTTTTGGGGAAATTTTCTTATATGGGGCACCTGGGTGGCTCAGTCGGTTAAGCGCCCCACTCTGGGTTCCTGCTCAGGTCATGATCTCAGGGCCATGAGGTCAAGCCCTGCTCAGGGTCTCCGTACTCAACGTGGAGTCCGCTTGGGATTCTCACGCTCCCTCCTCTGCCCCTCCCCCCACTCACACTCTCTAAAGAAACAAATATATATAATTTTTTAAAAAAGAAATTTGTCATATATATTTATCATAAAAACATCTTTAAAAATAAAGACAAGAAGGAAAAGCAGCCAAACGTAAAGTCATCTTGGGGATGAGTGGTTATCTTTTTCCTGTTGTTTGAGTTTCCCTTTCTATACCACAGGAAAAAACAAACAAACAAACTTTATTTTAAAACTCAAAAGAATCCTAATAGAAAAAGTCTGGTCAGGTGCCGTTGTAGGGAGAATGTCTCTAAGCCCAAGTGGATGCAAGAGATGGGGTGGGTTCAAGGACAAGATGGGTTCCTTGCTTCCCAGGGGGTTGCCTTCCAACTTGGCATCCCAGCAGCAGATCCTAACAACTGAGGCTGGAACTTTGGCATCTCCCGGGAGGTTATTTTGGGTATCAGTGGGTTTTGCTGAGGTGAGTGCTTTCTGGCCAATAAAGGCCAAGTTATTTGGGACCACCATGACAGCAAGTTAGACAGGTGGTTTGTGTGTGAAACGTTTAATTTACCGGTTTTGCAGTCTGTTGACTTGGGACAAGGCTGAAAACAATTGTATATAAGTTTCCTAAAATGAAAGGTGTGGATGATGATCATCGTTACAAGGAATAAGTACTCACTTTTGGTACATGTTAGCCTTTTATGATTTCTAAAACTTATTGTAGGAACTTATCTTGAAACAAGCACCTGTGAGTGTGTCTTCTCAGTATTAGAAATTTGTTTCCCATGTTAGTCCAGACCCAGGTAGCAGCTGGCATAAGCCATGTTTACAGTCTGCCCTATTCATTCAGTCCCAAACATCAGGCAATTTCTACAAATAAGCAGGAAGGCAGAAATACTCAAATTGGCCAGCTAAGCGACGGGGCGGATGTTGCCGGGAAAGATAGTGATGCAGAAATGTGAGACAGGGATCACTGGAGACTCATGCTTTCCACTCTGTTGTCGATGAGGCTTCTTTCCCAGGTAACTGCTCCAGGTATCTCTCACTGGGTCTGTGACAGCCTGTTCCGATGCTTGTGACTTTGGAGTCCTGTTTCTCTGCCTGTTCGGTCCCTCCTGCCCCAGATCAGGACTCCAGAAGCACCTGCCCCTCGCACCTGCCCCCCCCCCCCACAATTCCTCACCCCTCCCCAATATGATCTCTTTTCTTCTTGTTGTGGGCATATTTTACAACCACACGGGGTGTGTTTTGTGTTTGTGAGTCACGTCCTCATTGTCTTTCCGAAGTTCTCCTGGTATAATTTCTGAAAGTAATTCTTTCCTCCCTGCTGTTTTGAGGAAGGTGTCACTGTTAACTTCGTGGAAAACATTCTGTGGAACAAAACACCCCTGTATCTTGAGATCAGAGACTGAACAAGAGTTGTTTTTTGGGTTTTTTTAAGATTTTACCTATTCATCTGAGAGAGAGAGAGAGAGAGAGCACACGAGAGGCAGAGGGAGCGGGAGAAGCAGGCTCCCTGCTGAGCCAGCCAGGAGCCCGATGCGGGGCTCCATCCCAGGACCTGGAGATCATGACCTGAGCCGAAGGCAGACGCCTAACCATCTGAGCCACCCAGGCGCCCTGCACGGGAGTTTTTTAGCAAGTCTATTCATTACCTCCGGTGGGAGGAGGTAATTTTGTGGGAGGAGTCACTGTCTTTGAAAGACAGCCGTGAAGAGGTTTGAGGAGGTGGAGGATGGAAGCTACCTGGCTTAGATGTAGACTGTTCTCAGCTCAGCTCAGTGAGGGGAGAAGCACGAGCTGCCCAGGTGGCCCGTGAGGGGCTGGAGGAAGTACAGACCTGGACCAGCAGCCTCAGCATCACTGGGAACATGTGAGCACTGCAGGTGCCGGGTCCCCACCTGAGACCCTCTGAATCAGAAACTTGTGAGCGAGGGGTGGCTGAGCAATCTATTCTAACAAGCCCTCCGAGGGATTCTGATGCAGGCCAAGAGAACCATTGTTCCCAGGGAACTCGGATGCTTGCAGCTAAGTAGTCCAGTGAGGCCCAGTGTCTACTGATGGTAATCACGGCCGCCATGTCTCAGCCTTGACTCTGTGTCCTGCAGTCTCCTTTACCTGTGCTGTTTTCACTCCAGGCGTTGCTCTTGCATTCCTGAGGGACGTGCCTCCAAGCTGGGGAGACCCGGTATGATGGCCACGTGAGCATTGCAAGGCCAGTGCTCAGAGCTGGAGCACCTGAAGACCTCCGAGGTCATGGAGGAGGGAGAGCTTGAGCTGCCCCCGAGGGAGGAAGACTTTCAAGAGGAAAGAGAGGTCATTTTGTGAGAAGGAATGAATGCATCAAGTTGTAAGAAGGAATGAATGCATCAAGTTGTAAGAAGGAATGAATGCATCAAGTCGTAAGAAGGAATGAATGCATCAAGTCGTAAGAAGGAATGAATGCATCAAGTCGTAAGAAGGAATGAATGCATCAAGTCGTAAGAAGGAATGAATGCATCAAGTCGTAAGAAGGAATGAATGCATCAAGTCGTAAGAAGGAATGAATGCATCAAGTCGTAAGAAGGAATGAATGCATCAAGTCGTGAGAAGGAATGAATGCATCAAGTCGTAAGAAGGAATGAATGCATCAAGTTGTGAGAAGGAATGAATGCATCAAGTTGTAAGAAGGAATGAATGCATTAAGTTGTAATGCATTTGATGGGCAACCCTGAGCTCAGATATGCAGTGGCTTCTCCTGGTGGAAGCTTCCCAGCATCCCTGCTTTTCAAGGGTGCCCACTCTTGCTTCTCCACGCTCCGTGGCTTGTGCCACGCTCCAGCCGAGCCTCTGAGTTGTCTGCCCTGAAGGGAGGGAGGGTTTTGAGCCTGGATAACTGGGGGACACATCTGAGACAAGAAAGACTGTGGGTGTGAAACACATTTTAAGTTAAAGTAAGTTGAGTTTCCTTACATTGCTGGCAATATCATGGGCAGAATGCCCTGAAAACCCCTTCTGCTACAGAGCATCTCCAGGTGCTAGAACTTACATAACAAACATCCTTTTAAATGCATAGCTGAGCTTGCAAGAGAGTAAATGAAATTGTACTGGCCTGAAAATGAGGACAAAGTCACAGAATAGAAGAGCAAGGAGACCCTCAAAGGACCCCCTCCTTAAAACAAAGGAGTGGAAAGAAGCAGCCACCAGCACAAGGAGATGCCAAGGGAAAAATTCAGAAAGTCACTGGAGGCCAGTCAGTCAGTCCACGGTGGGGGGAAAAAAACATCACGGTAGCCTCAATTCGACAGAAAAACCTTAGTCTCTCTCTCTCTCTCTTTTTTTTTTAAGATTGTATGTATTTATTTATAAATGAGTGAGCAGGGGAGGAACAGAAGGAAAGGGTCAAGCAGACTCCCCGCTGAGCGCAGTGCCCCATGCAGGGCTCCATCCCATGACCCTGAGATCATGACCTGAGCCAAAACCAAGAGTCGGACACTCAACCGACTGAGCTACCAGGTGCCCCAAACCTTAGTCTCTGGATGAACCCAGCCAGCCACCACAGCAAGGAGGGCAGAAGTTCCTCAGGTCTCCAGGCCTGAGCACCAAGAGGGGGAAGGGAAGAAAAGATATTCTTACACCCATCAGCTGGAAGTGTTAATGTGTTTAGTAGATGTTACAGACAGTAGAACTTCAGAAACTATCAGTAAAGAAACGGAAGGACAGACTGACCGAGAAAGAACTTTGAATCTAACATACATTACAGAAAGAAAGAAAGAAGAAAGAAAGAAAGAAAGAAAGAAAGAAAGAAAGAAAGAAAGAAAGAAAGAAAGAAAGAAAGAAAGAAAGAAAGAAAGAAAGAAAGAAAGAAAGAAAGAAAGAAGAAAGAGAGAGAGAGAGAGAGAGAGAAAGAAAGAAAGAAAGAAAGAAAGAAAGAAAGAAAGAAAGAAAGAAAGAAAGAAAGTTTTCTTTTTTCTGTTTAGTTGTTCTTAAAAACACCTACTGAGATGTTTTATTGCAGTGACAATTTTGTCTGTACTCAGTGATCTCCACATTTTGGTATAACCAAAGGATGGAGACCTGAGGACAGGAAGATGAGGGAGAACCCTTGGTCAAATGACACATTCATTTAATCAAAACAGGGAAAAAGGAAGATCTAAATTTTAGGACAAATTAAAATGGTTACTTTTATGAAAGACTGAGTATATAATGGATGGTAACAACAGCTGTATATAAGACTGCAGAAATGTTCCTCATTCAGTCACTTTGATGCCAACCTTAGGTCAGTAGCAGTGGCTAAAAAGGATATTTCAGAAAGCTAAGCAAAAGTAGACCACACATTTTGTTCTCTAGGGTTCTGGTGATAAAGGATAGATCATGGAAGAAACTAGTGGAGGAAACGGGCTGTATTTTTCTTAGATTGCCTATCTGGAATGGCAGATGACTCACCTTTGCTTCATGCCAGACCTGACTCATAGTCAATTCAAAATCGAGTCCCTTGGCAACCTTGGAAAGTCCCTGAACGTCAAATTTTCTGAGGTGTTGATTAAATACAATTCATGTGCTTTAATATTCTAGACTACCTGGAGACAGGGTTTCTGTTTTGATGACGAAAACTAAAGCATCAGCTTTGTTCTTGCCAGCATGAAGTACACACTTCCTTCAGAGACGAAGCCCCAGAAATGTATATGTAAGAAAGGACTGAGCTTTTTTCTCAAAGGTAGTTTAGAATATACCGAAATCCCTGGACAAATGGAATCAAGATTTGTTCCATAGAATATAGAAGAAAATCTTTTCACTTAGAAAAGTTTACATGTAGGGATTCTCCCTAAAATCCATTTCTTGGTGAAAGAACTTAATTTGGCTCTTGCCTAACAGGTGATTTTGTGTAATTTTGAATGGACTTGCCCCTTTAATGGGCCTGGCAGAGTAAGTTTCTGCAACATGTACCCTCAGGGATAGATGAAATAATTTGTTGGCTGGGGTTTCTTTTATAATTTGCAAAATAGGAATAATGATATCCACACTGCAGAGGGCATTGGATTAAACTGGAGGTAGGTAAATATCCATCTGAACAGTGCAGAGTGTCAACACCCAACCACCATTGTAGGACTTTCAAATGTCAGTGTTGGACTATACTATCTGGTAGTAAATATCCAATGGTCTAATATTTTAGGCAACCCTTAAAGCCAGACATCAGGGTAAAGGAGGAATCCTGTGTCACTATTTGCTAAAGCAGGCACATGACAACAGGAGGAAACTTCAGTTTTAAGACTGCTGAACTTAGCTGAAGGACAGTCAACCATTATAGCTGCTGACGGAAACTGTACACCTCATCCCAATGGAGTCCCCCCCAGAAGGTGACTTCCGTCTCTGCCTAGCCCAGTTGCCATAGGGATTTCTACTGTATACTAAGGAAACAGTGATGTTCATATGTGTGAAAGAAATCCACTTCCTACTGTTATTGACACCCTCATGTAAACACATGAAAGCAGTCACGAGGGGCACCTGGATGGCTCAGTCAGTTAAGTGTCCAGCTTTAGAGTTCAGCTCAGATCATGATCTCATGGTCATGAGATCAAGCCTCATGTCAGGCTCTGCACTCAGTGTGGAGTCTGCTTGGGATTCTTCCTCTCTCCCTCCCCCTCTGCTCCTCCCCCCACTGGCATGCGTGCTCTCTCTTTCTCTGTCTCTCTAAAATAAATAAATAAAATCTTTAAAAAAAATAAGCAGTCAAGAACCACTAAACAGTTTTTTTTTTTTTCTTAATGCATGAAAGAGGGGCAACAAACTGATCAGAGGAACCAACCCCAAAGGAAGTAGAGTTAATTTAGGAAACAGAATAGAACTTTAAATATTTTTTGTCATTGCTTCAGAGAATTGTAATAGATCATCACATACATAAAACAAGAGCAAATGAATAAATAAATGAATAAAAGAACATCCAAAAGTTCTTGGAAATTAAATACAGACACATTTTGGTGAAATTGTTGATATTCATAGATAAAAAGGAAACCCTTACCAGCTTCGAGAGAGAAGGTTATAGATAGTTCGAAAGAACCGTGGTAGCATACGGGTTCTCATCTGTGAGGCAGGATGCCAGAAAAGAAGGCACTGAAAATACAGTCTTAAAGAAAGATTGTGACCTGAATCTTGCTTGGATTTAGCCATACTGATTGTCAAGGATGTGGATTAAATGAAGACTATCTTCAGACACAAGAAGGCTTAGAGAGTAAACTGGATCCGAATTAGATTGTCTTGAAAATACAACTACTGAAACATGTAATCCAAATAATGGAAAATAAATCTAGAAAAGAGAACCATGTGATATGCAGCTGTCTCATTTCATATAAAAAGTTCCTGTAATGGAAGTCCCATAATGCAAAATAGACATATATTTTTAATTTATATTTTATATTTACATACTATACTTATAATTACGTTGTAATTAACTTGCATATTATATATTTAAATTATATATGTATATATGTTATATGTCTAGTTACTATATTAATAAATATATTAATGTATCTAATATTTATAGTAAATACATTTGACATTATGGTATTTATATTTAATAAATATTGTAGGCGTGTATATATATATATATATATACATATATATATATATATATATATGAAAATATCAGGGCAATTACACATTGATTAGACAGAACTCTTTAGTTCCAAGAGACAGAAACATGTCTTGGACTAGTTAAGAAAAATGGGTTTTTGTGGGAGTTTTCTGGCTCACATAACTGGGAATTCCAAGAGATGAATCCTCATTATGGTCATGGCTGAGTCCAGGCACCCAATTACTGTCATAGGACTGTGTTTTTCCCCCATCTGTGGATGAGCTCTCTCCATGTGCTAGTCCAAGTGACTGCCATTTATCCAAGACTCCCCCATTCCATTGACTCCGGCCCAGTGAGACCACCTTCCCCAGGAGCTCTGGTGGGAAGGTCCAGAGACAGGCCTTGATTTGTCCAGCCTGGGACATGTGCCCTTCTTTGGCTCTACGGTTGTGTGCACAGTTTAAATTGGCCAGATTTTGGTTCATCTCATGCCCACCCTCTGTGGCCAGGGGTAGGTAGGGGCGGTTGTTAGATATTCCCAGATGTTGAGAAATAGGTTAGCCACAGAAGGGAGGAATTCACTTAGCACTAACAGGGAGGGGAACAGTGGCCGAGAGACAAAAGCAGCATCTGTTGCCTATATATGTCCTAACAGAACAGGGATTGCCTCACAGCCTTCCCTTGCAGTGGTGGAAATTGAAATTTTCTCTGCCCATTTCTCTGGGCACATCAGGATTCTAGGATTAGATTCTAGTGAAATATGGGTTGACTGATACCAAGAATATATTACTTGACTCTTAAGGGAATCCAGGTCTATTTTAGATCCATAGGTGCTTTCAAAGTCTTCATTATCCTGCCTTCTTGAAGAAGTGTGTGTGTGTGTGTGTGTGTGTGTGTGTGTGTGTGTGTGTGTGTGTAATAATGCTTTATAGTGAACTGGCTGCACTGTTATCTACATCATGCGGTATCTTTGAGAGGCTCAGGTCTGTGCAGCTTTTGGACCAGAACGCTAATGTTAGTTAAATGTTAAATAGTGCCCATCCAAATAAAGAAGCTGTCATTTTGAAGGGGAATGAATACCTAAGCTTTTGAGCGAACTACCTACGGAATTAACTAGAGGAAAAGAAGGTAGGCAGGATTAGGGCCACCAGTCAAGGCAAAATACATATAATGTGGGGACAGAGGGTCTCTACACCCAACCTCTCCACGCTCTTCCCCCTGAGCACTTGCACACATGTGCCCCCACATGGACACGACACCATGAAGCCCATGAGGCACCATAGAGCGCAAGCACTTTCGACAGAACCTGACACTTGCCGTTCGGTCTCATGTTTCCATGCTTCTGCCCATTCTTTGATCCTTCTGCCCTCCACCTGCCCACACCATGCTTGTTTCAAGACCCTATTCAGTGGTCACTTTCACGTCCTCTCTAGTTAGAAGGAACAACCCCACTTCTGTCTTCCTGGGGCATTGTCCCATGTGCTCACCATCGCAGCTCTTCAACTGACTTGTGTATGTCAGTGGGGTTTTGTTTCTTAAGATTTTATTTCTTCAGTTGAGAGAGAGAGAGAGAGCATGAGAGAGAGAGAGAGCACAAGCAGGGGGAGTGGCAGGCAGAGGGAGGGGGAGAAGTAGGCTTCCCGCTGAGCAGGGGGCCCAACGCAGGGCTCTATCCCACAACCCTGGGATCATGACCTGAGGCAGACACCTAACCGACTGAGCCACCCAGGCGCTGCTGTGTGGGTGGTTTCAACCTAAGGGAGGCATTTCCCTGGGAGAACACCGAGACTTTCCAGAGGAATCCACTCCGAGAGGTTATGCCTCTGTTTTTGTATTTGTTCTTACAAGTGAGGTGCCTGGGAGCTCCCCTGGGGGCAGTCTCAGCGCCAGCATCCCCCGCCCCCGCTTGTAGGAATGCCCTTCTCCTCCCTCACAAAATACAGAGGTAGCACTCAGCCATCAGGAATCCCACTTGGGTGCGGTTCCCTGAGATGGGCAGACCTATTCTTGGTGCCTGACAAAAGGATAAATGGAGTTCTTGGTAGAGGGTTGATCAGGTAAGAAATCGAAGGACTTGGCAGCAGATCCTTTTGAGCATCAGGTGATTTCCAAGCCTTCTTTCTGACAAGGAATCTAATCGAGTCGTTGGATCACAGCTCATTAAGCATAAATTTTGTGACAGATCAATTAAGTGACATATACCGGACAAAGAGTTTAAAGGCTTAATTGCCCTCTACTTACTCATGTGAACAAGCCTTCCTGGTGCTTAATATCAATAGAATGAAAAATATGAGCTGCAATGCATTGATGGCAAACCCCGCCTCATGCCAGCAATAAATAATCCAGTCATTTTAAAGGAATTAATTGGAAAAAAACCTCATCTAGCTCACTATGAGATGCCCTTTCAATGAAATTTTACCTTTTTAACAAGTGTCAAAATTTCTAAAACATTTTTGCCATTTGTATTGACTGCTTTCTGTTAATTATCACAGTGACAACCACTCCGTGTTGAGAAAGAATTTAACACTGCCATGTTATGGTGAGAGAAAATAAAAATTAAATTTTAATTTATATACTGAGCTGAGCTTGGAGTCAGATTGAGATTCTCTCTCCTTCTCCCCCTGCCGCTCCCTCCACCCCACTCATGCTCTCTCTCACTCTCGAAAAAAAAAAGAAAAACATTTTTTAAAGTATTAATATTTACAATGCAGTAGAAATTACATCTGTTGCAACCCACTGAACTCATGATGGAAGTTTTCAGGTGTCAATTATAAATGCTAGGAGTACATGGGGGTTCAAAATTATTGGGGGATGTATATGACAAAAATTACTGACATGTACCTATCAGCTTGCGCCACTGGTTCAGGGGCACTTTGCCAGTGGCTCCCTTATCTTTCCCTTTATTCCCAGTACCTAGAACATAGGGAACTAAGTCACAGTAGATGGAGATGAAGGATGAGCATCACTTATTGGCTATGGATGGTGTGCAGAAACCATAGGCGTCAATGTGAGATGGGGAAGAATCCTTTCTGTGAGACATTTTCTCTGGTCCATGTCAATGCGGTGGAAATGACCCTTGGGAAGTCTCCCTTGGTAATGACCAGCAAGTGAGCAAAATCATAGGATACATGATCTTTCATTTGCCTTCAATAAAATCACTCAAAAATTAATCTGTTACAAAAGTCCTTGGGAGATCCTTATATTGAGTGTTTAACATTTTCTTTGGTGACTTTGTAACAGAAACACTCAATGAAACTAGTATTGAACAGAACACGATAGTGTTCACCTTGAGGAATTGGGAGCCTTCAGTTAGCATTTTCTTCCTTACATCTGAGCTAGAGAAATTTCCTGGAGCTCTCATTTAGATCGAATGGCATTTGAACCATGGGATTATAAAATTTAGGTGGAGGACAATGAAGCGGTTAGTATTCCTTATTCGGGTTCTATGGCTATTAATTTGGAAGAGAATTGGTATTAGGCAACAAATTAAGTGTGTTCTTCACATTTGCCAAAATCCTGCCGTGATAACTTTTTAGCTCCAAAAGGTTGTTCACGCCTTAAGAGAAGAGCAAACCTGCCAGCGAACTAATTAAGTCAAAACTCATGAGCTACACTTTTAGGGCCAACAGAAGATAGCCGAAGGGATGTCGACATTGTTGTATTCCTTTTACGATTCCTAGTCCGTCACCCGTCAGTTGTCCGAAGACTGTTTGCATCTTACATTTTGATTTGGGATTTCAGAGAATGATAGTATTCTGTGTCCAGAATGGATTTTAGAGCTCATCAGAACCCCCTTATTTTACAGAAAGAGGAAAGGCTGTTCCAAGAGAACTTGGACCTCAGTGTAGGATTCAGGCTCTTAATCCAGCCTTAATCCAGCTGCCCCTGGATTTCAGGCTGGGGTCCCTGAAGCACTGGCTTCACTGGACCAGGGGCTAAGTGAGGGAGGTGAGGGGCGCACAGAAGGATCTCGAGGGCCCCAATCTCATGACAGCCAAAGCAGCCCCAAGCTTTTATGTTCGGGGCTTCTGTTTATCGATAAAGAAGAAACAAGTCTCCCGCACCATCATCTTATTCAGAAATTGTCAAAACGTGTCACAGCTCACAGGGTTAATAGCAGGAACCAGCCCAGCGGAGGAAAAGACGTGAAGTCGGGGCAGGGTGAGTGAGGTGGGGGTATCTGATTCCAAGCAAAGAGTCTCAGACTGACAGAGCTGACTGCAGACAGACGTGAAAAATGCACTGAGCCAGGTTGGAGCCTCCCGGGAATGTTCCTTCCCATCTCCAGATCGGTGCCATCTTTGACAGCTACCCCAGAAGGGTGGCAGGAAGTCGCTCACACGAGTCTGAGCCCTTGCACGTGCTGCTCTCTCCTTGGCCTGTCCCCCGGGCTGGGTGCCCCCGTCACTGCTGTCGTTCTGTCGTCCCGTCCTCACCCACACGTCCTCACCACCCGCTGCCCGGGGCATTGCTCCTGTTCCTTCTCCCCGAGCATTTATGCACCCGTCCTCCTGATGCCTGTATGACCCCCCTCCTGAGAGCAGGGCGCCTTTACCCGCTCCTGCCCAGCACCAGCTCCCTGGCCCCCCACGCGGTGCATGTTGGGGGGCCCCTCACTGAACACCTGTCCAGTGGGTTCAAGGATGCAGTTACCCAGGCCCTGGAAGGCGATCCATGAGAAGTGGAGGGCTCGCCTGGGCAAGACGGGAGCTCCGGTAACTGCAGTCTTTACTGTATATTGTGAAAACGGTTTCACACGTAAAGGCTCAATATAGATTTCTCACACATTGTCAATTTAGGTTTGCAGTTGGCTTAATTTAGAACAGTGACTTTCAACTTTTTTTTTTCCTCAAAACTTCTGAAGGATATAGAGGAAGCCCAGACGGGCATTCTGGATCTCATAACTGGAGAGAAAGGGGCTGGGGTGGGCTTGGAGCCCCCCATCCACCAGCGATGAACTCTGAGTTTCCAGGGCTTGTGTGTGTCAGGAGAACGCCCGAGCCGCAGGTGGGACCCGTGGAGAGGTCGGCTTCAGGGAGCAGACCCCGTGCGGTTACTTCACACTCGAGAGGTGACTGCTGGGGTGGGCAGAAGGGGGCCACAGCTGGACGGAGCCCCTATTTGGTACCTGCTGTGTGTTGACCCCTCCTTCTGACCAGCCAGACCCACTTGACCTGTGCAAAGGCACCTAGAGTTGGTTTTAGCATATGGCACCGTCGGTCTCTGTGTATGTGTCTGTCCCCTCAAAAACCATGTGTCCCCAGATTACCGAGACTCTTGGACTGGAAATCTGTGTCCCAGGTCCGATCACAGGGCCCTTCCCATCTTGGCACACGCACCCCACACCCCCAGCAGTGGAGACACACCAGGGCCATCGCACCTTGGACGGGCATCACATTGAGCCCTCCCCATAGTCCTATGGTGGCCCATGAGCCCACCTCCCAGACAAAACTGAGACCGAGGGGCCCAGACCCCTGCCCTGACCACCATTCAGCTGCTCTGCTGGGATTCGAATGCAGGTCTTTGTGACCTGAATCCTTTATGCTCGTTCACCGTGTCCTACACCACATAGAAGAGAAAGTGTGAATTTAACTGACCTACTTGCTCAGCGACAGTGACAAAAGGGAAGGCAGGAAACAGGGGTCTGGCTTGGCCATCTGGGCTGCTGTTGATGGCTGTGCGGTGGAGCCCCTCTGAGTGGGGTCCCCAGAATGACACGATGGGGTGGAGTCTCCGGCCGTGTGGGCAGCGCGGCCGGCAGGCGTCCGAGGTGCGACAGCTCATCAGCAAACCCCCGGCAGGAAAGGTCTGGCTGGACTGGTCCGAAGGCAGCGTTTCTTCTCCACATCCACCCTCTCATTAAGAGCCTGGCCACAGAGGCTTGGAAGAACGCCGCAGGAAGGCGGGCATTGTTAAAAGCGTTCACTGCATTCGGACACATTGCCTTGTGCATTTCTGCTGCTTCTCTAAACAATTCCTCCTTTGTGTTCCCCTCTTTACTTTTGAGCTCGGTTGGGAAATGTCTGTTTTGTTTGGTTTGTTTTAATTTTTGTTCTTTTGTTTCATTTATTGTTTGGGATCTCAAATAAGCCAACCCCTGAAGGAATGGTCTCCTTGGCGCTCTTTTGGGCTCGTTAATTCTATGTTGCCAGCCTGCTGTCCTGATGAAGCCGTGGCTGAGGTTGAGGACAGGGATGCTGGCACTTGACTCTCAGGGCGTGATTATGTGCAGTGAGCACCGGGGACGCCAATGGCCAGTATTCACATTAGGCATCCAGCAGCTATGTATTGGAGGAATGGTTCTGAAGCAAAATAAAAAATTAAAAAAAAAAAAATTTTTTTAATACTAAATAAATAAACAAAATACACTGAAACTCCAACACAACATAGTCCTTCCTTCCCGGCCCACCAGGGCTGAGATACTGAAGTTTAAAATCCGTTTCTGCATTAAATTAAAGGAAGACAGCCCTGCTACGCAGCCGGTCCAGAGTCGCGTACTCATGTCCTTCTCCCGGGCATGGAGCGTTCCGTGACCTCAGAGAAACTGGAAGCTCACTCTACTTACACGCTTAATGTATCTATCCCTGAAGAGTTCGCTTGGTAGGTGTGCCAAATGGCTACAGTGTTCCCCCATCATTCGTACTTAAGTATGTTGGAACTCTGGCTCTGATCCGTGCAAATCTCTGCATCTCATTCTTTTGGCTGCGGTAAAGCTCACTTAAGAGCTCAGGGGGCCAGAGGACCTCCACCAAACACACTTTTGTTCTGGTTCTTTTTCATTTTTCTTGGAGGTGATCCTCCAAGATCACCTCTTCTTTGGACCAGATCTCCCTGTCTCGCATGTAAAAATGAAGGGGGGGGAAATAAATAAAATAAAAATGAAGGGGGAGCCAGATGCTGACAAAGAGTGCCATTAATACTTTAGATCAGATTCCGGATGTTTGTATCGAACATTTGTCAGAAGTTCCCAAACAGTATTAGCTATTCCTAAGTCTGTTTATATTTGGAAACGATTATTTTTTTTAAAGAACTCATTTTAAAACAACTTCAATGAAACCAAGGGTCAGGCTGGAAAGAATTGCATCCACCACGTCATTCGTATGAATTTTTAAATGTGCTTGCCCATAGTCAGATGCAGGATAAAAATCCAAAAGGCTGATCTGTAATGTGATTTTTGAGGGAAAGTTTTGCTCTCGATCACATATATGCCTACAGCTCCCTCCGAGTTAAAATATTTCTGGAGGGAGCCATTGCGTTGGCACGGGTCTTGCTTGATTCCTGGCGCCCTGGATTCCAGCTTCCAGGTGAGTCAGGCGGGTTGGTGTAGAAACGTGCTGGCTGACTTGTCCTTGCCGTGTCTTGTCCAGTGAGCCTGCCCCTGGGCCCCAGCAGTCCCTGCGGCACGGACAGGGTCCCGCCGGTCCTGTGTGAGGCCGAGGAGACCGTGTCTGTCAGCAGCTGTTTCGTATCAGAAGACACAACTGAAGACTCTGGAGTGGTGAGCTCCCCCTCAGACATCATCTCCCTGGATTCCCAACACGACAGCATGAAATCCAAAGATAAGTGGGCCACAGACCAGGAAGACGGCAGTGACCAGGACCTGGCTGGAACCCCGGAACTGGGTCCCCACAAGAGCCCCACCTGGGAGAGGAACAGCTCTGGGAACTGGCATCCAAGGTGAGTCAGGGGACAGCTGGCGAGGGAGGCCCCATCCTAGCCTCGGGAGGAAGGTCTTCTGTTCACGGTGACTCAACCGACGCCATGGCAGGTGTCCTCCAAAGTTGCCACTCCCCGATGTGGGGGTTCACTATCCACAACCATGTCTTCAGGGCCTTTGTAGACAGGTAGGTGTTTATAAGTAATACCTAAAGATTCGCTTTGTTAGTTTTTCCTTTTATGTAAACGACACCATAGGCTCAGCGTCCTTTTTTGCTCAAAATCGTGTTTTCAAGATCGATCCATGATGATACATGTCTTGTGAGTTCATTTATTTTTCTGCTTTTTAATTAATGAGCACTTAGGTCATTCTGGTTTTCCACACCACTAGAAACAATGAGGAAGTTGGACATATGTCTCTGTTTACACATAGAGAGCTTTCTAGAGGAGAAATTATTAGACATTCAGAAAAACTCATCCCCAACTATGGACTGTTGGCAAATTGCTCTCCAAAATGATTGGCTGGTCTACAGGCCCTCCAGTGGTCTCTAACGGCCTGCCATCCACACCTGCACCAACACCTGCCATCAGAACACCCCTACTTTTCCACTCGTACGGGTGTCCAATGGCATGCCACGTGCTTTTTAATTCACAGTGTTCTGATTAGTAAGAATGAGCATCTTGTCCAATGTGCATTAACACTTTGATTTTCTTCTTGCATGACTTGCCTTTCTAGAGACTGCCCTTTTTAAAAATACTTTTTAAATTTTTTGTTGAGAGAGAGCGCGCAAGAGTGGGGAGAGGGACAGAGGGAGAGGCAGAGAGACAGTCTGAAGCAGGCCCCACACCCAGCACGGAGTCTGACTCAGGGCTTGGTCCTACGCCCCTGAGATCATGACCTGCGCCAAAATCAAGAATCGGACGCGTAACAGCATGAGCCACCCAGGCACCACCACAGACCTTAAAAAACAAACAAACAACAACAACAAAAAAAAACTGGGATGTTACTTTTTAAAAAAAAAATTCATTAATTTCTTCTTAATCTGTAAATCAGTTCTTTACTACACACAGTCTTTACGACTATGCCTTGAATGTAGCTTTGTTTTCTCTTGTTGCATAAAAATGGCTTTTTAATTTTAATGTTCTTAAATGTGTCCCTTTTCTCCTGAATGTGTATAGTCTTTGCATATTTAAGAGACCCTTCTCCTACCCTGAAGGACTAAAGATTATCTGAATTTCTTATAAAAGTTTAGTGTTGTTTTCTCACATTTGGGCTTCTCAACTACCTGGGTTTAGTTTCGGGTGTAATGTGAAGAAGAAAATCTATTTTTTCCCACTGACTCCTAACTCCACTTTGGACTATGTACGTGCCCCCGGCGGTCTGTTCCATACCACTGGCTTATCCGTCTGACATTGTCCCAGCAGCACACTGCTGTTGTCCCTTTCTTCGTTCTTCTAAGAAGAAGCTTAATTCTCTGCAGCCCATCAGTTTTTTTCTTCACCCTTTAAATAATTTTAAGAACTAGTCACACACACACTGTTATGGAAATAGTAACAAAAGTAGAATGATCCCAACAAATTCGCGCGTCGATCACCAAAACAAATGAATGCCTTTGTGTTTTTCATGTTTTGTTCCTACTTTGTCCATATGAACACACAAATCTTTACCTGGTTAATGTAACTGTAGTGTCAGTAATAATTTATTTTGATTTATTTTTACCTAAGGATTTATCATGAGCATATGCCCATTTGTTAATTACACTCTAATAATTTTAACGTATAACTCGTCAATCTTACGGACCATTTCAAGACCAAGTTTGTATTTTCATTTGACAGGAAATTAGATAGTACCAGTTGCTCCCCCCCCCCACACACACACACAAGGTCTGTTAGCCTGTGCTGTTTGCATCTATGAGAGCCGAGAAAAAATTATGGTATTTCCTTCTTCATCCATGAAACATTAAAAAAAAAAATCACTTTCTACAGTAATCCCCAGGTCTGTTCTGTGAGTTTGAATGGAGATTGCACACCCCGAGCTCTACATCTGAAGCTAATCAGACATTTTTAATTCTGGCCCCTCGGGATGCTCATGTTAGTCATCGTTTGCTTTGCTGGCATTGACCGCTGATGTAAAATCTTGCTGACTTCTATCCAAATATGAGAGTTAATGTTGCCTGTGGCCACAGCCAGGATAATCATGGGAGTCTTTGGAATTTGATGCTTTATCCCAGCAGGGAGTAGGGCATGTTTTTCTGCCCGATTCTCTGGGGTGCCATGGAATTTGAGAGTAGCAAGGCGGGGAGCGAGGGGGCTCTGACCGACCCACAGTGGGTCCCCCAGCACTAAGTAGTTGCCTAGTCTTTGCGAGTCCCCATGACTTTGCAGAGCCTTGTGCATTTGCTTATGCATGCACAGATGATGCCTCCTACCTCTCAGAGGTGTGGTAAGCCTATAAATGCCCAGTGTGCGTGGCTCAGTACACATTGCCTGTGTATCAAATAGGATACATTGTCAAAGTTACTACTCTTAGTTTAGGAAATGAGGCACCCAGAATTCTCTGGGCTTCCAACAGCCCAGCAGTCTAACAAGGATGAAGATAGCCTCTGAGCCCCCCAGCCCTGTCTGTGCTATTCCACTGTCTGTCACAGAGTTGGGATCCCCCTCTGCCTAGGACTTTTCATGGAATGACCATAGTTAGTGCGATATTGTGATTCATAAGAAATACCTATTTGGTCACTCAAAAGACCAAAACATATGCCTCATAAATATTGGTCTTCATCCACAGTTTCTGGCTCAGAGCTCCCAAAAACCTTGGAATTTCCGGAGTGTTGAGAATGATAAAGGTCTTTTGTTATGTTAATGAGATGCCTTTTGGAAAGCACCCTTGGGTGGGGGCTGGTTGCCAAGGGAGCCAACGAAGTGACTAAAAGGGAGAACTTTCAGCTCCCCTCCCTGACCATCCTGGGAGGGAAGAAGGGCTGGAGGTAAAAACAGCCAATGGCCAGGGACTTAGTCAAACATGATGATGCTATGAAGCCTCCATAAAACCCCCAAAGGACTGCATTGGAGAGCTTCTGGGTTGGTGAGCACGAGCAGGTTGGGGAGAGTGGCTTCTGGCTGGAGAAGCATGGAGACCCTGCCCGCACCTCTCCTTATGCACCTCTTTTTCTGGCTATTGATTCTTATCCCTTCCGATGTCCTTTAAGAACCTGGTCAACCCAAGCCTTTCTCTGAGTTCTGTGAGTCATCCTGGCAAATTAATTGAACCTGAGGAGGAAGGTGTTGGATCCTCTGTTCTGTAGTGGTCGGTGGTCAGAAACAGGAGGCTGGGGTCTCAAGTGTGGGGGTGGGGAGCAGCCAGGTGGGACTGAGCCCTCCGACCTATGGGTCGGATGGTGTCTCTGGGTCCATAGGGTCAGAAATGAGTTGAATTCTTGGACATCCTGCTGGAGTCAGAGAAATGCTTGCCATTGTACATAGGTCAATGCCCCCGACATCTGTATTGAGTCTGGGAGCACCTGAGAAGTTTCTTTTGCTGGAGTGCTCTCCGCTGACAAGTAGGACTGACTCAGAGACTGTGGTGTGGTGTATCACATGTTTATTTCCAATATGATTTTCCATCAAGCTCGGGGTGACGGAGAAGCTGGTAGAAAGCTGGGGTTGCCAACTCAAAGGCTCACAGGGGCCAGGCAGATAATGAGGGTGAGCGGCCACAGAGGGCAGCCCCAAAAGCTCAGTCTTCTCTCGAGAAAGCAGCCTTGCACCCTCCCTCCAGACTTAACCCGGAGGGATCGCACACCCAGCATGGCCGGCTTTTAAGAGAAGCCAGAAATCCAAATTTTTATGTGAGGTCTCCCAAGTTTTAAATGTTGGCAATCAAGTCAGACATTCAGAGCCAAACCAAACACATCTGCATGCTGGGCGGGACCCGCTCCCAGATGTACACTGCACTGACTATTAAGGGGCACCCTGGCCCTTCCTCCTCTGCCTGCTTCTTTTCCAGCTTTGGAATATCGTAGTTGCTCAGGTTTCTCCGGTGAGAGAGCTCTTGAAAAATATCTTCACAGATATGTGTGGGGACTCCTTCTAGCTTCCTCTTCGTGAAACATGAAAGTCTCTTCCAAATTCTGCAGGAAAGCAGCCTGTTTCAATAGCCCCCCTCTGTTCTGCCTCCAAATGTTCCTTGGGATAAGGCTCTGTTAAGCAGTTTTTGAAATGCTGTTCTGCGCATTCCATCATCCCACACTGTCCTGCCGAAAGCCCTTACAAGTACTCACTTGTGTTGCATGGGTATGGAGAGAATACATCTCGCTGGATGAACGTGGTGCGTCCCGGTGCACTCTGTGGTCCTGTCTGCAGCCGTGGGCACGCCGAGAGCATGCATGAGCGGCAAAAGGCAGGGAAGGCCAGAGGGGGCAGGATAAGGTGGGGCCAGACCCAGGGGTAGGGGAGCCACAGGGACTGGGCCAGAGGTCCAGTCTGCAGAACTCGGGTGAGCCAGGCCAATTTCAGCCCGTGGTCAAGTTCAGTGGGATGAGAACCCAGGTTGGGGGGTTGGCAGCCCCGGATCAAGCTGAAATTGTGTGAGAGCAGAACCCACCTCTGTTCACAGAGCTGTGGCCTTGAGCTCAGCCTCTTGGACAGAAGACCCATTTCAGAACACTGCACAGGAGCATCCTGCGTTCAACAGGGTTTGAGAGAAACAGTAAGGTAGAGCAGGTTTCCTGACATTCTGCACCCCCGGGGTAGGGGGAGGGGGGCAGGCAGGGCAAACACAGGCCTGGCACCAGCACTCACTCAGCACTTTGTATGTGCCCCTGAAGCACGTACCTCACCTCTTCTCCAAGGAGATGGCACCCCTGTTCTCAGTGCCGACTGCTGGTCCCCAGATCCACCCTCCTGGCTCTGCCCTGTGGGATTCTGATACCTAGTTTCTGTGGTAAGAAAGGATGTTCTTCTTGTGTGGCCAACAGCAATGATGGGGGCATGACCGTGGCCGTGAGACCAGTCCATCCTCTGAAGGCCAGGCCCTGGAGGCTAGGGCAAAGCAGAAGGCACCCTCCCTCTGGCTGGGGGTGCATTCTGAGAGGTGGCAAAGCCGTCCCTCACACTCTCAGCCAACCCCCACATCATCAGCTTGTAGCATCTGCACTCTGGGGCCAGTCCCCAGGAAGAAAGGGAGCGTTTGTGGTTTTCTGCTTTGCCGGAGGACCCTATCCTTTTGCCAGCCTTCTGTTACTCAGGTATTCACGGAGTACTGGTGGGAACAGCGCAAAACCCTCTGTGACCTGAGTGAGAAGACCCAAGTTTGTAAGCCCTGCGGAGTTAGGTCCCTGTTTGCTTGGCTATTTCTCCTTTCTCTGCACCCTGTAGACATCAAAGCCATCTGAACAACTTTGGCTAGGGTTGCCTCAGGGCCCACACTGACAAATTGGAGGCCAAGTGCGATTTCCTCCAGGGCTCCTGGCGGGTTGGCCTCAGCTGAAGGCATCCTTCTGAAACTATTCAGCCCAGTGGCAAAGTTCAACGGCTCTGTCCCCTGCAGTTGATTTAGAGGCTCCGCTCGGGCTGCTATGGCCACCACCTCTTCAGTGACCCCATTGGCTGGGCTCCCCCGAATGCCCTGCGAGCCAGGGTTTTGAATTAAAGAATAAATAACCAGTTTTCTAAAAAGAGCAAATGTGAGTGCTTGGTAATAATTGGAATACCGTTTGTGCTCTGTGATCTGCAAATGATATGTTTTCCATCAAGTCGTTCGGTTGGATCCAATTATCATCTTCTGTTGCAAAATAAGTCTGTGAGCTCAACGCAAACTTGGGACAACACATTCCCAGCATTTTCCTCTAAACTTAGCGCAGCCAGTGAACAAGCTCAGGGAAGAATTCAGCCCAAGAGCACAGGAACAGCACAGATGCACAGGTGATGGGCGCCCCTTATTTTGGGGACACCTGAGAGTGGCCCCGTGTGCAGCTCCACCCAGGGCAGGAGTCATTCCACTGGGACCTACATTTGTTTAAGCATCTCCTCCCAGATGCATCTCCCGTTGGTGTATGGCCTGGGCCAACATTCCTCAAACTTAAAGAACAAGTCCACGAGAGGAGTAAAAAGTCCTGAATCAAGACTGCCTGGGGTCATGTCTGCTCATTGGTGGCGACTACGCTCTTGGGCCAGCGACCTGACTGCGTATCGAATTCCTTAGTACGCGGAGAGATGGAGGACCTCTCCCCCTTAGAATAGTGCCTGACATGTTGGCAGCCTTCAAAAACTGACAGCTGGTGTTGTTAGTTGTTGATTTGTATGCTTTGTATCTATCTCTGATCACCCGCCTCTTTAAACTTCATAGCGCCTTCAGAAAGAAACTAAATGTGTCTATGTACATTTGTGTGTGATAAGGGGAGAAAACAGAGAGGACTTTGCCTCCTACCCACCCGAGGGGGCGTCACAGTGTGTTATTTCTAAGCCTATGAATCCCGAAGACAGTCTTGCTGTAATCAGACAGTGTATCTGTCAGAGTATCAACATCGTGGGACTCTAAATTCCGGGGTGCCTTTGGGAAACATCCAGGCAGAATAGATGAGAGGTTGGATAAGTGGGTTTCGGGCTGTGTTCGTTAATGGTAGGGCCCCACTGAAAGCAGGGTTAGAGCCACAAAGGAAAGAAGGTGCAGCTTCAGGAGAAGGGAGCCCCCCGGTCTTGCCTGCCATGGCCCCTCACCCCCCATCCTCTGCCGTCCCCAAGTCCGTCTCAGCCCCGGTTGACAGCAGGTGGTAGGCATGAGGACATTAGCAGTGAGACCTGTGGGACCCTGTAGGGCATGAGTTTCTGGTCACGTCGAGGAACTGAGGGTGTGTGGTGCAGCAGAGGGGCTGGAAGAGACGGGGTCATGCCTTTCCACTGGCTGGTGCCGGACTCGGGGGGGGGGGGGGTCCCAGGACTCTGCAACCTCAGCAACTCTGTGACCAGCAGCGCTTAGAAGCATCTCCCACCTTCTAGAACCCTAGAACTTTGTGACCCGAGAGCACTTAGAAACACTTAATACATCCTAGAACCCAGATACTTTGTAACTATGTTTGCAAAGGAGCGTTTAAAAACCACTCCAAAAATACATACATGCATACATACAGACCCAGCATGCCAGATCTTGCAGAACTGTGTTGCTCCATACAGGAGCTCTGGCCATGTTTGGCGGCTGAGCCCTTGCCAGGCGGCTGACCCAAATGCAGATGTGCTGTGAGTGTAGAAGACACAGACTTTGGGGTGAAGAAAAGAGCTCTTCATATTAATTACATGATGATACATAATGATGATAATAATGTGGCTTAAGTATTGGGTTAAATCAAGTATACTAATTAAGGTGTAATAAAAGTGAAGTCAAATAAAGTACTTAATTAAAATTAATCTCACCTATTTTTCTTTTTTTTTTTTTTGACCACGAGATTTTAAATTACACGTGTGGCTCCTATTCTATTTTCAGGGGACACGATGATTCTAGAACTCTGAGGCTCTGTAAAAACAGGAGCGCTTGTAAATGGGCTGGGAAGTTGAGCACATATGACTGTCATCAACTGTAGATTTTCCCAAGCTTCTTTTCTTTCGTTGATCGAGTAACTGTTTTGAAAATGCATGAGTCGGTTTGGTTGTCATCAGCAAATTGAATCACTACCTGAAAGGGACATTTTATTTTCCCCTCACACTTTTTTTTTTTTTTTTATTCTGCTGTTGGATAAATTACTTAAAGAAAACTCTTTTAGCTACATCAAAAAGAGAAATGACCGGGGCGCGTGGGTGGCTCAGTCGGTTAAGCGTCTGCCTTCGGCTCAGGTCATGGTCTCAGGGTCCTGGGATTGAGCCCCGTGTCAGGCTCCCTACTCAGCGGGGAGTCTGCTTCTCCCTCTCCCTCTGGCCCTCCCCCTGCTCCTGCTTTCTCTCTCTATCTCAAATAAATAAATAAAATCTTAGAAAAGAGAGAGAGAGAGAGAAATGACCTCACAGGCCTGAATGGATCAGAATCAGCCCATGCTCTTTTACTCTTTGTCATATAAAATGACAACAAAAAACCAAAACCTATTTATCCGAGGGCTGATTTGACACGACTGCTCCCAAGTGTCCTTTCACTAGAAGCTGGTGAGGCCATGCCATGGGCCAGATGGGGGGCTCGGTCACCCTGATGCCCTCGCCCCCTGCCCTGCATCCCTCACGCCAGACACAGCAGTGGCTGCAAGCTGTGTTCTCTGCGGCCACACTCGGTGTGAGAAAATGCTGCTGGTCATGTTTATTCAGCGTGTACAACCCGGTATCAGAATGTCCGCGCTGTGTTTGTTTGCTCTTCGTTTTTCTTGGTCTTAGGCCAAAACAGACTGTCAACATGAAACCTATCTGAAGACTGGGGTGTACGTTGGGGGTGCGGAAGGTGCCCGGGAGAGGAACATCTGTGCGCGTTTACTTTCAGCTACAAAGAAGCGGACGCTTCTTGCCAGCTATCGATTCCAGGGACACATCGTGGGCTCTCCTGCTAAGCCCACAGAATGCTGGCCTCCAAGCTCAGGGACGAAGTGCTTCGGACTGGTTTTTGCAGGGACAGAGGAATAGTCACAATCCATGGCTAACCCTTTGGGGGCAAGTAGATAGCGGTGGATGAGGAAGGAAAAGCAGATATCGCTAAATCTCTCCCCCGTGAAATTTTACGTTGCCCAGCAAAATAGATACGTTGATGTTAGCTTTGACTTTTGCCAAAAAATCCATTGGCGAGGAGCCCAGGGCCCAGAGCACAGGGACCCCTCTGCATTGTATCATGAGAGGAGTCAGCTGCAGGGGCCCAAGTGGGTCAGCAGCCTTGGGAACAACAGCCCAGCCAAGGACCCTGGACAGACCCTCCCTCCCAGGCTGGAGGCTCCCATCATGTGTCCACTCTGTCCCCTTGGGCAGGCAGGGCCCCAACAAACCAGGCCCACATCGGAGAATCTGGTCAGAGGGCCATGTGAGGTGCAAGGCGGGTAGAGGTGGAATGGGACTGAGTGACAGCATCCGGGTGTGCGGGGTCGCTGAAGCAGGCAGAGGAAAGGGGGCGCAAGAGAGCAGAAGCAGGAGGGATTGCACTCAGTGTAGGGTCCCCAGACTTCAGCAAGAAGGCTTGGACTGTGGAAAGATAGGGAACAACTGAGGAGCCCCAAGCCCTTGGGGTTTGGCTACTGATGGCTTTTTAGGGGGCAGCTCAGGCTGGGGCCTGGCCCTGAGGAAGATGGTGAAGACCTTGTCTCTGCCACCCTCTATGGTCGTCAGGCTGACAGCTACTCACTGGGATTGGTAAGCACTGATAACAAAATAAAATTGTAAACATAATGGACTGTGCAAATCATGCATTGTATCACAAAAATGTAAACTACTTTGCAAAAAAAGAGTTCTCATTCATGGTCTGAAGGGCCCAAAGGATTATTTTAAAATTTTGCCATTTAAAATATTGCCTATCAGGGGGGCCTGGGTGGCTCAGTCCATTAAGTGTCCAACTCTTGATTTCAGCTCAGGTCATGATCTCAGTGTCGTGGAATCGAGCCCCACATCGGGCTCCGCACTCAGTGTGGAGTACGCTTGGGATTCTCTCTCTCCCTGCTGTCTCTCTCCCTAATAAATAAAATCTTTTAAAATATATAAAAAATTGCCTATCCTTCAAGCTATTTTGTACCAAAACGAGCATACGTCAAGACAAAAAGGATAAAATACTCTCTGTAGTTCATTTATTTCAACAAATCCCAGTGGTTGGTGGTGGTTGTCTAAATTTCTACCGCCCTTGACCATGGGTGTGTGCTGTTTCTAGATCATCATGTTCCTCCTGTGCATATGTCTTGATTTCTTCACATAACATGCTGCTGTAAGTATTGATCTTCGTCTCCACATAGACTCCAGGTTCAAAATCGACTGGTTTTAGCACCCTTTGAAATCAACATGCAGTGTTGCTGGATATTTTTTAATTCCTCTCATAAATTCGACAAACATTGTTGTGTTTCTGTTTTGCTTGCTATAGGATCATTTTCTTAAGACAAATTACCAAAGGAGACTCGTGAACCAAAGTTCTTACAAAGTTAAAGCGATGTTTTTGTTTCTCGATGTGCATTTCCATTCCTTTCCGGTAGCAACAAGTGTGAGGGTCTCAGCTTCACCGCATTTCATCAGCTTGCAATGACTTGTTTCTAGTTTAACATTTATAAAACAAGAGCATTAGTGGGATTTTTACTTTAAACTGCTTTTTAACTCTCATTAATATCACTGTTCTCATAGAGCGATGTGGTTTAGCATGCTTTGAAGTAAGAGCAAGTACTTTGAAGCAGAAGTGCATGCAGAATTTTGTTTAGCTGGGCTTTAAGCATCCCAAATGAAGAGTAAGCATTATAAAAGTACCATTTTCAGTTTCGAAAACTGAAAATGCATCCTTTTTCTCTGCCACATATTTTGTTAACTATGTAAATTAAATGTGCTTAAACCATCACGGTCCATGAAAGAGAAAACCACAACTTTAAGAAAATGCATCCAATTACAGTCCAAGCAACAGCAGTAGGAAAGGGAGCCTTTGCTCTGTTTGGTCCTCATTAATTGGCCACAGGCACACACAACCAGCCCCTTTTGTCTGGCTTGTCAGAGGACATTAGCTGAGACTAATCTGGAAGCCGCTTCCTGGCTCCCAAAAGGACACAGCCACCAAGTAAGAAAGACTCATTTATCAGAACACAAACTCTGCTACGTAAGTGAGGATTGTGGAAAGCATATTTCATGCATCATTATCTGGGCTTGAGTAGCAAGGATGGAAATTGGTCCTCAATTTTAACAATCAGCGGAAAAGACCTTCAGCTTTCACTGAAGCTAGACAATTGCCCTCGACATGTCTCTGTTCTCTATGCAGTGAGAACAGAGACAAGAGCCCTTGCAAAGGCTGCACTGAAATTGTTTTGGCATTAGACGTCCTGTGGATGCTATTGTCCGCGTGACGCAAATAAGGCGAGTTCCGGCTCCCCTCAGCAGGCGAGTTGACATCTTCCTAGATGTCCAGGTGGCGGGGGCCACAGTGTGCCTCTGGACACACGACGTGGCCGCCCCCCTCCCCCCAGGGTTTGGAGCCCACATGACCTTGGGCGGATCCATTAGTCTCTCCGCACCTGGTTTCCTATCTGTAAACAACGAGAATACTACCTGCCTTAAAATTGCTTGTAAGGGTTATAACAAGATAATTTGTGCAGAAGCCCTGTGTCTGGAGCCTGGGGTGTGCAGGCTGTACCTGGAACAGAACGACAGGGGCAGCCCTCCCTGGGAGGTGTTTGGTCCAATCTTGGGGGGACGGTTATCACTGTCCCTGCTATTGTAATTGTTGCTACCGGTCACACATGCGTGCGCATGCACACACACACATACACGCATGCACACACGCCTGGACTGTGTCCCAGCAACCCTGAGGCCAGCAGGACCCCGTGAGTACAGAACTGCATGAACTTGGCTGTGTGTTGTGCCTTCCTCGGGTACTTCCAGAAAAGAGTAGAGAAACAAAGAATAAGAGAAATGAATGCCCTTCCTTTCTCTCTGGTCTTCGCTAGACCTGAAGCCACTATAACCTCCAGTGGTGATGAAGACCTGTTTCTCACCGGGCAGTTCCAGAAAACCCTTGAGGAACTGGACGAGGAGCTGGAAGGTGAGCGCAACCCTCCATCTGGCTATAGTGTTACGTTGTATGGCGGTAGTCTCTGGTGGTTGTTTTTTTCTGGCCATGCTTGGCGTGGCTCCATGAAGGAAAGTTCGGTGGGAGAAACCCAGTCCTGTCTGAAGAAAGCCTGGGTGTGAGGGGCGGGCCAGTGAGCACAGCTCTGGAGATTTCTTTCCATCGGGGCTGCAAACAGTACTGTGGAGACATGCGAATAGCTGCTCAGATGCTCTGGATGGAACTGATTTTGCACGTTAGGAGGGATTCTACACACATTAAGGAACCGAAGTTCTCCAGTCCCCAAACGAGCTTGGGAAACACTGGGTGACAGAGGCAAACAGGTTCCCTAAGACTTCCACCCCTTTGCTTGCTGACGTTTGGCATATCTCAAAGGGAAATTCAGTACGCACCGCCTCAGCCATGAACCCGTTTATGGTGGAGCGCTTGCTATTGTACAGATAGGTTTTGGGGAGATGATACTCTGAGGCCAAAGCAGATGCAGATGATCTCAGTAGACAACCAAGGAATCTTTCAAACAAAGGCACACGCTGACAGTAATCTAGAAAGTAGGTGTTGGCCGTGCCTTCAAACAAAAACCAGAACGAGACAGACTGCAGAGCTGATCCATAGTCTACTCACTTGTCAGCCTTCTGTCCTCAGAAGGTGTGCTGGACAGAGTTGAAAAGGCTAAATCGGTCGTCCTGTGTCCCTCTAGCTGTGACCACGTGAGCGGCTGCATCCCTTAGGGCTAATTCTGAGGTGCCCAGTTAGTCATCTGCCTCTCAAGACGTTAAGGTGTGAGCACATCACCCCGTGTGGTTTGTGGTGCTTCTGAAGAACACACGTAAGCCGAAGGTCAAAACCCAAAACTCACCTCCGTGTTCTGCACTGAGACAGCGTTTCCAGGGGGCTCAGATTTACAGATGCAGTTTGTTAAGCCAAGGATGTTGGCAAAGTGTGGTACCTGAATGCCTTACCTTGAGACATCGCGGCTGTGCAAAGAGCTCCTCCATCGAGGCATCAGAGTTGAGACTCGGGCCCCAGGCATGTGCAGGTGACGAATTGGAATGGCACTTTAAATGTATGTAAATAACTTACCCAAAAATAACCTCAGGAAAATCAAAGCCAGGGTGTGATTACACTAAGTAATTGGCTTGGGAATCATGCCAGCGATGCCAATCTGTGACCTGTGTTTGTCCTTCTTTGCAGAACTGGAAGAGAGCCCTGAAGCCTGCAGCAGCCTGCCGACCGGCTCCATGAATGGCGCGTCCCCTCACTGCATGCCAGAGGCCACCGTCCCCGAGTGTGATGAAGACACAATCCCAGTCACCTTCATCGGGGAGGTTTCAGATGACCCTGTGGATTCGGGGTTGTCTTCCAATCGAAACAACAATGCTGGTTCTTTTGACCTGGGGGGCATCGCGGGCAAGGGAGCCCCCCCAACGCCACGTCAGGAGGAGAACAACCAGCAGCACGGAAGGAGGACAGAAGTGCCCAACGCACCCGCTCCTCCCCACGACATCGGGGAAGAACGCAAACCCGCCTCGTCCGACCCCTGTGAGGCTGTGAATCTGAATAAGATGGAGCCCAAGGTGACTTCTGCAGCGTTTCACACGCACGGCCCAGATGCAAGGCTGAGCGGCGAGGAGCCTGGCTCTGCTCTCGGTGGGAAGACGCAGGCCAGCAAGATGGCGAGGTTACAGCCAGTGAGGGACAAGGAAGGTGAGGGTAGTAGTGGCTCAGCACCGCCATCCTGGTATCAACGGGGCCAAAACCCAGGGGGAAGTTTTGGACTTAAATATGGCCTCACGACGTATAAAATTGTCCCTCCGAAATCAGAGATGAGGTGTTACGACAGAGGAGTCTCGCTCTCAACGGGTGCCATTAAGATTGACGAGCTAGGGAATCTGGTGAGTCCCCACGCCAACGGGGGCAAGACCATAGCCCTGTCGCCGTCTGCCCTCGACTTGGAAACCCAACCCATTGGAAAAGTCAAAGAATTCTGGAGGTCCAATTCTCTAGAGAAACACTCTGGCCAGCCCACAGAGGGCTCCGCCAGGACCCCCACTCCCGCCACGCCAGCGAAGCCACAGCCTCAAGAAAACAGACTCCGAGCAGAGCCCACCTTCCCAGACCCCAAAGTGACGTCACCCCCACAGCAGTCTGCCCACCAAGAAGAGGGGAGACATCTGGAGGAAGGCAGAAGCCGGCCACCCACGGCTGCCCCTTGTCACATCAAAGTGCCAGGGGGGAACGCCACGGAAGTCCCATTTCTCAAGCCTCAGAGAAGAACATCCAGTCAGTACGTGGCCTCTGCCATTGCCAAGCGGATAGGGCCGCAGAAAGCCCACACCGGCATGGGGAGGAAGCAAGGCCATGCCGAGGAGACCCGGGAAGGCGGAGCGCCAGAGCTGGCTGGACAGCCTCCCGCTAGGAGAGATGGTACAGCCCCCAGCCCGTACTCAGACACACGCTCCCGTACCGATGGGGAAGGCTCGGCAGTAGGAGCCCAGCCCAGAGCGCAGGTCAGCAGCCCTCCTGGGAAGCTGTCTGCTCAAGACTGTCCTGTTGGTGTCCACAGAAGTCCCCATGTCCCGCCGGTCACGGCTTCCCAGAGGGATCACGTGACACAGAGCTGGAGCCTCAGTGGAAAGCAAAGCACCAGCAACCCCAGGACCAGCTCAGCATCTGCCCCCACATGCACGCTGGATGGTACAAATCGCCCGCCCGCCCGCTCGGGAGATGATCAGACTCCTGGCAGGACCCTGGTGAATGGCTCCAGGTGGGGCCCCATCCACACCGAGCCTCCTCAGTCTCCGAGAGGGTCCAGCACGAATAACCATGCCGGACAGGAGCCCCTACAACAGGAGGAAAAGCCCAGTTTGTCCTGCGCAGATGTACACGAGACCAACGGTATGCTGCCCCCCAGCATCTTTGGGCCAAAGAAGAAATTCCGACCCGTGGTCCAGAGGCCAGCACCAAAAGACACGTCGCTGCACAGCGCTCTCATGGAAGCCATCCACTCGGCGGGGGGGAAGGACAGGCTTCGCAAGGTGAATGGCCAGGCACCTGCCTTTAGGGCATAGGCACATCTTCCACACCCACAGAGATCCTCAGGGGGCCCGGGGGCGGGGTGGGGCTAGCGGACCAATGAGCTGGATGCTCAGGTTTAATTTCCACCAGGAGTTTTCTTCTTCTCACTGCCTTAGAGTATTTAGGACCACGAAAGAGACAAAAACGGGTTTGGGGTTGTCCCCACTGCCTTTAAGCCCCTGACTCCCCTGGGGAAAGATGTCGACAGTAAAGTGTCCACATCTTGGGCCCACGGGAGCGGAGAGGTAGGGTGGATCATCCCTGACCAGTTCGTGAACGAAGGAGTGAGTCAGGGATGACTCAGGCGAGGACCATTCCTGCCTGACGTTCCTGCATCTCCGGCCGCTCATACTGTTCTTGTTGAGTAGCAATAGGGACAGTTTAGGACACTCCCTCCCTAGCCAGGCACTCAGCACCAACGCTCCGCACTGGGAGCCATCTGCTTCGTTTTATAGATGAGGAACTGAGGCAGAGCACTGTCAGAACAGCAGAAAGCCAGCAGCCGTAACTGGGAGCCCGCACACCTGCCCTTTGCTTGTTAGATGCTCTCAGGTCAATATGCAATCCTAACTCACCACGGTTCCGTGCAAAAACATTCTTCCTTCTTCCTTCTAACACGGGGCTGTATAATCCATCCTAGAGCCCTCAACTGACAGGTAGTGCTTTTGCTCTGAGGCTGTCCTACTTAGCATTTCTCCTTCCGGGTGACGTGTGTCGACACTGAATATTCTAGATTGCAGCAGACACCTCCGAGGGAGGGCCCAGGAAGCCGTCCTACACGGAGACAGTGGGCGAGCGCTCCGCACTGCTGTCCGCCATCCGAGGGCACAGCGGTGCCTGCAGCCTGCGGAAGGTAAGAGAAAGGCCTTCCGTGGTGGGATGGCTGCGCACAGCCACTCCCCAGAGCGCCCCACGTGGGTGCCGCAGAAGCCGGGGCAGCCCTCCCGTGTCCTAAGCTTCTGCTAAGCCACCCCCAGGGTGGGCAGCCCAGGACCGCTGAGGCTGGCGCAGAGGGGCAGCCCTTGCGTGGGAGGGGCCAGGCACCCGGGAGCTGTCCACCTCCCTTCCCACCTGCCCACCTGGCACGGAGCGTTTCCCGAGTTCTCGGGCACCCAGCGTGGCTACAGGGCTGTCTCTCCTTGGGGGCAAATTTGCTGGTCCTCGCGCTGATCTGGCACGGCCTCGGGAGCCCGGGAGGGCCGGAGCTGAGGGGCAGGACCGCGTCCTCCAGCTTCCGGTCGCAGAATCCAAGGAACCGCGTGATGAGTATTTTACTCCCCGACAACTGGTCAGAGCGGTGTGGACGGCCTCCGGGTCTGTCCTCATCTGCCAAGGCGAGGCAGGAGGTCAGGGAGTTCTCGGGAAGGCCCGGCAGCCACCCCGCGCCCCGCCATCCGTCGCCGGCTGGGGAACTCAGGCAGCGAGCTCGCACACCTCCCGGGCTTGCTGCAGGCTAAGTGAGGCCGTGGGCGGGTGGCCCCTCCAGAAGGCCCTCAGGGACCTTGTCATTGAACCATGTCATCTCCAGGTGTCATCCTTCGCCTCTGAGGAGCTGCGGAGCTTCCGGGACGCCGAGCAGTCATCAGAGCCGCCAGGACTCCGTGACCTTGGCCTTCAGCCCCTGCCCGCCCCGCCCCCACCCCCTCCAGCCACCCAGGCTCCCTCCACATCCAGGACGGCGGCCAGGTCCAGCTCAGGCAACCCCGCCGAAGCCAGGCAGGCCCTGATGGACGCCATCCGCTCCGGCACAGGGGCCGCAAGATTGAGAAAGGTGACAGTGAGTGACCATGTGAGCGTTTGTGTGGGGCCAGCAGGGGGTCAGCAAGGAGCCACAAGGCAGTGAGATGGCAGCGGGGAGGGGTGGCTGACAGCCCGCGTCCCTTAGCCCAGGGACCAGAGGAGATGGCCCTGAGCAGGTGGGGTGTCGGCCCACAGACTAGCTCCTGGGGACGTAGGGGGTTCCCCACCACACGTGTAACCCCTAACTGCATCTCCGTCACCCACTCTGATTGTGGTCCACGGGGGATCTATGCAGTGTCCTGTAGAGAGCCCGTGTCACCCTCGTGGCCCTCAGCCTGGATTGAGGCTCTCAGCATAATTTCTATGTTTGCTTGTTTGTTTTGGCTAGCATTATGTCTGAAATGATTGGGTTTGAAGCCCCTTGGGCAGAGCGCACGCTTCCTGGTTCTGCAGTTCCTACTTGCGTGTGGTGTTATGCTGGTCTGCACGTTTGTCACCCTCACGTTCCCCAAAGCATTGGGGTTTGTGCCACAACCACTGTGGGATTCCCAGACTCAAGGGCTCTCGGGCCGGGTGGGTTCTGGGATCCGTTTCCCCGTCCATGGAATGTTTCTCTGCCCCTGCCCATTTCTGGTGCGTTTGGGGAGTTCTGCTGGTGACAGGTATTATTTCCTAGGAGACGGTCTCCAGATGCTGAGCTCCTGTTTTCGCATTGACCTCAAGAGGTCAGTACTCAGATGATCCTCAGTGCATATGGGAAGTGAATGAGGCTCAGAGAACCCGAGTGGTCTGGCCTTGGTCCCACGGGACCGGGTGCAGACAGGGCGCAGTTAGGGCACAGAAAGTGCTTGGAAGCAGGTATCCGCTATGAGAGAGCAGGTGGCCCTCGAGACAGGGCAGACCTGCTGGTGCTGCTGAGAAGGCAGATGGCTCTCTGGCTGCCCCCCATCCCCTGGGGGCCCGTGGAAGCAGAGGAGAGGGGCGCTCCCTGCAGGCAGCAAGCCCAGGACACGACGGGCAGTCCTCACTCAAGCCCAGAGATGCTCAGCGGTGCTACCCAGTGCACTCACCGCCTGACCCCCCACCGCCTGGCAGCCCCCCTGCTCGCAGGCCACCCCCAGGGCTTGTCCCTGTGTGACAGGGAGGCATTCCCGGCTGTGTGCGTGTGTGCGGCCCCCAGGAGGCACCCCAGACGTCGGCTGTCAGGCCTGATGGCCCTGCTGATCCTAGGGTACGAGTCTGAGGTTCTCAGAGTGAAATCCATCTGACATCTCCGCCCTGATTCGGATTTGGGGGCGGGGTGGGAGGTGAGCTGCAGAGCTGCAATTTTCAAGTGTTTGCCAAATGACTTCACCTTCAGATCGGAACTAATTAGCTATGTCAGCCACACCTGTACTCTATTTCGGGTAATGCTGAACATACTTGTTTTATGACCACAGACCGTGCCTGTTTCTTACATGTGCCAGCGCACTGACGGATTTCTGGATCTTTCCAGAAGAGCTGTTACCCTGTCCAAGGAGCCTGGGCCCCAAGAGGTGAAAAGCTTGCCTGAGGTTTGCACAGCTAGGAGGTGGCGGACCACAGCAAGTCCAACCCTCAGGCTCGTGCCTTCTGGAAAGAAAGGAAAAAACCAAGTTTGGGAGTTGTGTGGAGGAGCAAGAAGTTGTGCCGCGAGAAGGGAGGTGGGGTGGAGAGCGGGGAGAGAAGGGCAAGACCAGAAGGGCCCAGGTGGGCGCTGGCGTGGCGCAGCTGGACGCGCGCGCATCGGGACCGCAGCTCGGGAGCAGGGTTGCCGCAGGAGCGGTCCTGGGACGCCAGGTTCCGGCCAGGGGCCGAGGCCAGGCTGTGCGCGCTCATGATCTCTGCTTGCTTTCTGCTGCTTCGAATGGCGTTCAAAAGCCTTCATGTTGATTGTTTCCTGGATGAGTCGAAGTGTTGTGACCCGCCTTACCCATCCTGGGAAGGTCTGTGCCAGTACGTGCTTATATGGCACGGCTGAGGCTTTGATGGCCTCAACGGTTTAGAGGACGCCCTGGGGCAAAAGTGCCCAGGACGAGAGTGACATGGGGGACCGTGTCCCTCTGCTCTCCGTCACTGCTCTACCCAGCTGCGCCGCCGTGTGCGTGGATGACCTCAGGGCTGAACGTACAGGACCAGGTCACTGCTCCTCTCAGGGACCCCAGGACCCCTTCACCCCCTTGCACGCTGCCTCTCAGAATCATGTAAGACCGGCTGCTGGAGATGGGACCTTGAAGGACAGGCAGGCACTGGACGGTCCACGTGCCCGCCTGTGTATTTTTCTCACAAGCCTGGTTAGATGGCGCTTCTCTGCTCAGCGTGGACCACGAGGATCTCCATTGGCTTTGCCACAAATGCGCTCTGGGGTATATGTTATGGCACGTGAATCTCAAATCATTTGTGCTTTGCTTCTTAGTGCTTCTTCTGCTTCCTTTTACCTTCTGGGCTGTTAGAGTCGTGGAACCTTGAGGAAAATGTGATAAATGGAGGGCTCTGGGGTCCACACAGAGTGGGCTGAGCTCCCCTGGGCCCTCAGCATGTGCGGATTCTCCTTCACCGGCTCCTGGGTGTTTGGTGAGGGCTCCAGGTCGGGTGTGGCTGGGAGGATTTCATGGCCCCGAGGGATGTTACTGGCCTTCCCAGGGCTGGTGTGAGGGGCTCCCATGCATAAGTCTCCCGGCTCCCCTCCTCCAGGTGGCGGTCCAACGTCCTCCTAGCTGGGGTGCCCAGGCAGTCTGGGAGGACTCTCAGAGAGGCAGGACAGTTGGGGCTAAAACTCAGACGATCTCCTCCCGGCCACCTGTAGCATACAAGATTTGCTTTGGCAGGGATGCTACTTAACGGTAAAATACAAAAGGGTCAGTTGGACGCATAAGGAATAATCACCTTAAAAATGACTGGCATTGGGGTGTGGACCTGGCTTAGTCAGTTTAGCGTCTGGCTCTTGATCTCTGCTCAGGTCTTGATCGCAGCGTCCTGAGTTCAAGCCCTGTGTGGGTCTCCATGCTGGGCATGGAGTGTATTAAAAAAAAAAAAAAAAATGCCTGGCATTTTTCAAGGCAATTAGAAGTACATTTACCTTCACAGTGTGACAGCAAATTATTTTAATGAGATAATTTCTCTGCCTCTGTATTTGTGGTGATCAGAGAAATTTCCAGCTCCAGATCAGAGCCTTGGCAGTCCTGCGGGTGCTTCTTCAGGGGCACACCTGCTCTGCCTGAGTGCAGGGCTCAGATGGACGGCCCAGCACCCACGTCCTTCCCCGACTCCATCCCACACTCATAGTAACGGGGAGCCTGTCTGCATCTGACAGCCCTCAGTGGTCTGTTTTAAATGCATTCTTTCGGGAGCCTGGAATGAACTCCAAGCACCCTCTGCATCTGTGCTTATATTTAAAGCACTCACACTTCCAACCATCCACTCTGCAAGCATTTCCTGAGAAACGCCCAGGGTCCAGGGCCTGTGGTCCTGCTCAAGACAGAAAAGTGAACGAGGCAGTGTCTCTGCCCTCGTGGGCTCTCAGCTGGAAAGAGAGGGTGTGGAGTCGGTTGTTGACCCTGGGACCTTCTCGCCAAGTTAGGGACGTGATGAAGGCCTCAGAGACGCTTCCTTGTGTGCCCTGGCTCTCCTCCAGGCCCAGACGGTCCTAGCCCTGTCACCTTCCTGGGTGCGAAGGCTGTGGCTTCCATCCCACAGACAGGCTAGCGGGGTGCAGACGTCATGACTTACCCCAGGCCTGAACTGGGTGGGCGCTGCTGCTGAGCCCGGCTCCGTGTGGGCGCATTCTTCCAGTGCGGGAATGGACTGATGCCGACCACACGCGTGTCATGACGCTTGGCCTTGACCGTGGACCCCATGAGACATGATCAGACAGGTGACGCTGTCACCGTAAATGCCCAGGAGGCCCCCACGCCAGGACAGAAACCAACAGCGGCAGCACACCTCTTTCCTCCAGGCCAAAAGTTGTCTTCCCTGGAGGGTCAGAGAAGCCACGTTCCCGTAGCCGGGAACAGTGACTTGGGTCAGAACAGGAAACCCCACGTGAGCCAGAATTCCGTCACACGCCAGGTTTGGGCTGCTCGTTCTGCGAACCTGAACACGGGTTTGGTTAGAGTGGACTAGTTCAGAGGTGCAGACGGGTCAGTTCCGCCTGCACTGACCCTTGGCATGTGATCCTTCTGCCCCGGTCGGATCTACCAGGTGACCTGTTCTTTCTGCAGGGGGCACACAGGGAAGCCTGTCCTGAGAAGCCACCAGTGCAGTGACCCCCTCAGGGCCCTCACAAACCTTGGCCCCTGCTCCGGGCACGCTATGCCCCATGTTTTACCAACTACCCCCCACTCATCGCACACGTGCGTGTGGGAAGCACGAGCCCTTGGAAAGCCCCCCCTCAGTTCACGGGCTGGACTGGCTCCCCCTTCTCACAGCTCACGCCAGCTCCCTTAGTATCAAATCACGGCTCTAACTTCTGGAATAATCAGTGCCACATGCTTGGTGCTTGCCCCTCCTACCTGACTATACCCAAGCGCCGTGCCCTGTTCCTGGCACCATGGTGGGCGCTCGGTACCAGTTACTCAGATGAGGGACAGAGAGAACAAACTCACCCTTTGCCTGCCATGTTTGCCGGCTCCCACCTGGGAACCCAGCACGTCCCGCATTCTTGCGCCCATCACTCCTCTACTCCATCATCACTAGAACATCTCGCCAAGAATCCACTTCAAGCTGGGAAAAAAACACCATCTTTTCCTTTGGAAATTTAGAGGAGTTCTGTGCATCCTGTGTCTTCCCTTACTGGTCCCTTTCCCAGTCCGCAAAGTTGGCCAACAGCTCATCAACGCCCCAGAGCGAATCTGTCCCCTCTGGGAGACGGGAGCTTACTAGCAAGTTCTGTAGCTCTGATTATTCCTTTCCTCCCCCTGGATACCATTTCCCTGTCACCACTGTCCCTCTCACCTCTTTCCATAGAAACATCATTCTCCTTGGCAGGCGAGGAAACAAAATGAAACTTGGATATTTTTACAGCTTTCTGGGTTGGCCTCAAACTCTAAGCTTTGTCCTTACATTGATTTTCTTCTTGTCCAACCAAAACAAAAGAGGATCTTTCAGGAAGCAAAACTATCCCTTGCCTCAGCCCAGATAGCAGTCACTTACTGATGTGGCTTAAATTTGGGTTGACGCTAGTGGCCATCAATATGGTTTATGCTTCATTTGTGGTTAACTGAACCACCAAGCTCCCTGTTGTGAATTGTTATCTGAGCCAGATCGTTTTAATGCTGTCCTCATGCAATTTCCATTTTTATATAACACTGAGGAGTTTTCCTTTCCACTTCTAAATATTGTCTTAATTTGCTGAAAACTTTTCAAATCTGGATTCAACCGTTGTATTGATATTGGCGGCGGTGAGCATGCCTTCCAGGTCTCGAACCCAGCCATCGATTCAAACATTCACCGGCCCAGGGCTCCAGCTCTCTGACACTGAGGTTTCTGGCCCGCCAGAAGCGGGCTCACTGCCAGGAGAGCAGGTGAGGGCCAGCCCCTCCCGGCTTCACCGTCCTGCCCTAGAACTGCCCCACCAGCCCACACCCCCATGTACCCTTTGCGCCCTGAGAAATTGACCTTAGTAGCATGGAACCGCTCTCCGAAGGCGGCTTCTCCCAGTGTGCCTGGCTTTAGGTGACAGAGGCACGCTGAGCCATCTCCTGCCCCACCCCCAAACCCTCATTTGGTTATCACCCTAACTCACCCACTGGAAAGCTCAATGGTGGGGCTGGGGGTGAGTGAAGCATGTGTCAGACCCCAAGACTCGCCCAGACTGCATGCAGAGTCAGACTCCAGAGCGTGCACTCTGAACTCTGCACACGGTCTTAGTGTCTGTTTTTTTAAAGTTTTGGTAAATGATATCTTCATTAAGTGTCATTATTTTTTCCATTTGTTTTTTAGAGAGAGAGGGAGAATGCATGCAAGCAAGGGGGAGGGGCAGAAGGAGAGGGAGAGAGGATCTCAAGCAGACTCCCCGCTGGGCACAGAGCCCGACATGGGGCTCGATCTCATAACCCTGAGATCATGACCTGAGCCAAAACCAAGAGTCAGACGCTTAGCCAGCTGAGCCACTCAGGCACCTCTAGTTTTTCTACTTTTACTGATATATAATTGATAGAGAGCACTGTATAAGTTTGGGACATACAGCAGAACGACTTGACAATGAAATAATCACTGTAGTAAGTTAACATTCATCATCTCATGTAGACCCAAAAAGGAAAAGGTGTTTTTCCCTTGTAATGAGAACTTTTAGGATTTGCTCTCTAAACAGCTTCCCTCCATGACTTACAGCGGTGTGAGCTATAGGCATCATGCTGTGCATTACATGCCTGGTATTTCTGTATCTTATAACTGGAAGTTTGTACCGTTTGACCACCTTCATCCAGTTTCCCCTCCCTCCACCCCCTGATTCTCGTAACCACAGCTCTGAACTCTTCTTCTATGCATTTGATTTTTTAAAGGTTGCACATATAAGTGAGATCATACAGTATTTTTCTTTGTCTGACTGACTTCACTTAGCATATCTATCCACCCATCTACCCCCTACCCACCCACACCGTTTTATTTTTTATGGATTTTAAAGTAAATTAAAAACACCAGTACACCTCACTCATAAATAATTTAGTGTGCATATTATGAGAGGCTCATACTTTTTATGATTGTTTTTGAGATAAAATGTTTGTACAGTGAAGTGCACACACCTTAAGGGCACTATCTGATGAGTTCAAAACCCATTTGTACAGACTTCACCCCCACTGAGTTTGAGTTTGGTTTTGGACGAGTACTGGGGAAGAAGATAATTGAAATAGTTACTTTAAATTCCCTGTTCTCAGGATATGTGTGTTTACATACACATATGTACACATATTTGGGAGTGATTTATGGCAGCTTGCATTATCTAGCCCAAAGGAGGGGTATCACTGGCATGGCTGCATGTGGGCTGGTTAGAGAAGGGAAAGCTTGGGAAAAGCCTGGAGAGGGGACAAAATAGAAGACACGGGGCTAGCCCAGAGCAGAGGACATGGACCAGTCTATGCCTCTGGCAGAGCAATAGGAAAAGGAGTAAAACAAAGCTTTTCAAGTATGTTCAACTCTCACCTGTCTGAATCCCTGGGAATGCCTGCTAATGGCCAAGATGAAGTTTCAGGGACTGGAATTACCATCCACCTGAGATAACCAAAAACTCAGACAAAATGTAAGAAACAGTGTGTTTTTTTTTGAAGTCACTGGACAGCAGGCAACAAGGAACAGGACCCCTGAGAGACAGGAAGCTTCCCGGCCATCGCACAAGCAGAGGAAGTCAGCAGTGGCCAGCAGACTCCCAGGGTTGGGGAGCAGAGCTGAGAGTCTGGGTTCACCGAGGCAGCTAAGGTGTGCAGCACAGAGTCCTGAACAGCAGATTGCAACATGGAGAGAGAATTCCAGAGGCCTGCAGAGGGTCTTCCTCTGGAATAGTCAGTGCAGTGCTAAGGGACACATGCATGTGAGGCCGGGACAGAGCCACATGGTAGGGTAAGAAGGAGCAGCACCTGGAGCTCACACAGCCAGACTGGGAGACTCCGTGTGGCTCTCACACTACACAGCACATCTTCACAGCAATGCCCAAAACCATCAAAGTGTTTCCACATAACCGCCTCCCAGAATAAAGCTCAAAAGTATTTGTAGGAATGCAAAAATATCCAGCACCCAATGAGGCAAAATTGACAGTGTCCAGCATCCAATCAAAGATTACTGTTGCCACAAAGAGGCAGAAGGATATGAAACACTGTATGCTGAAAATGAATCGCTGAAAACCTCCCTAAAATAGACACAGATGTTAAAATTGGCAGATGAGGATATGGAAACGGTTAATATAATTATATTTAAAGAATCTAAATATTACAGTGTATGTTCTGTGACCGCAACAGGATTAAATTAGAAATCAATAACAAAATGATCTCTGGAAAATCCCAAATATTTGAAAACTAAATAATACAACTCTTAATCACCCATGGGTCAAAGAAAAAAACTCAAAAGGGGAATTGCAAAGTATTTTGAAACAAATGTAAATTTAAACACACTATAAAGTGCGTTTGCTGCTATAAAATCAGTACTTGGGGGAGAACCCTATAGCACCATATCTCCATAAAGAAGAAAGACTACATGGGGCGTCTGGGTGGGTCAGTCGTTGAGCGTCTGCCTTCGGCTCAGGTCATGATCCCCGGGGTCCTGGGATCGAGCCCCACATCGGGCTCCCTGCTCAGCGGGAAGCCTGCTTCTCCCTCTCCCACTCCCCCCCCCCCCCCGCTTGTGTTCCCTCTCTCGCTATACCTCTCTCTGTCAAATAAATAAATAAAATCTTTAAAAAAAAGAAGAAGAAGAAAGACCACAGATGAATGACCTCACTTCCACTTTAAGAAACTAGAAAAAGAAGAGTAAAAATTAAACCTGGAATGAGCAGAAGAAAATAAATCATAATGGTCAGAGCAGAAATCAGTGAAATAAAAAAGAAAAAAAAATAAAGCAAAATCAATTAAACCAACGGCTTACTCTTTCATAAGACCAATAAAGGTGATCAACCTCTAGCCAGATTTATCAGGAAAAAGAAAGAAGACAATTTATCAGGATCCAGGAGGAGGGATGTAATATCACTACAGATTCTACAGATAGTAAAAGGATAATAAGGCAACGTTATGAACAACTTTATGCAATAGACGAAATCTTTGAAAGACCCAAACTATCAAAGCTCACTCAAAAGGAAATAGATAACCCAAGTAGCCCTGTATCCATTAAAGAAATTGAATAACAAGTGAGAAACCTTCCCCCACCCGTACACACCCAAAAAAACAAAGCACTGCCACCCATCCCAGGTGACTTCACTGGTGAGTTCTATCAAACATACAACATTCACCAAGCAGCACATCCAAATTTTCTAGAAATTTTGTTCAGAATTTCCTGAGGAGGAGAGGTGACTCCCCAACTCATTCTACAAAGATAATATTACCTTGATACCAAAACCAGACAAAGATACCAGAAGGAAAGAAAATTATTATAAAGCAATAGTCCTCATGAATATAGATGCAAAAAAAAAAAAAAAACCACCTAAATTGAAATTTAGCAAATCAAATCCAACTATATGTAACAAGAGTAACATCATGTTCAAGTGGGGTTTAGCTCAACAATGCAAGGTTGGTTTGATATTTGAGAAAAAAGTCCTATTAACAAACTAAAAAAAAAGAAAAACCCTGATAATCTCAATAGGTACATTAAAAGAATTTGGCAATTCAACACCCATTTCTGGTGAAAACTTTTGTAACATAGGAAAAGAAAAAACTGATAAAAGGCATCAGTGGAAAACCCACAGCCAACATCTTAGATAATGATGGAAGAGCAAATACTTGCCCCTAGAATCAGAAACAAAGCAAGAATGTCTGCATTTTATTCAGCATTGTACTGGAGGTGCTAAGCATTGTAAGTAGGCAAGGGAAGGGGGGGAAGGAAGGAAGGCAGGAAGGAAGAGGGGAAGGAATGCATCCCTATTGCAAAGAAAAGAATAAAGCTCTTTTTACAAACCATGTGATGGTCTATGTTAGAAAACCCAGTGGGAACTGTAGATAGAGTCTAAGACTATTAGGTAAGTCTGACAATGTTATAGGATACAGCAGCATTACAAATACAGCTGTATTTCTAAGTATTAGTAGTGAACAATCAGAAATTAGATTTTTTAAAATAATAATTTTCAAGAAAATCACAAATATTAATACTTAGGGATGAATTTGACCGAAGATGTACACAATGACAAAGCATTGCTGAGAGAATTTCAGAAAACCTAAATAAATAGGTGGATGGCTCCTATTCTGAAAACTCAGTATGGTTATGCTCCCCAAATTGAACTGTTAATTCAATGTAACCCCAGTCAATATCCCAGTAGGCTTTTTGTAGAAATTGACAGGCTGTTTCTAAAATTGAGATAGTAATGCAAAGACCTAGAAGAAGATTCAAGTCAGTGGACTGTCACTTCTTCATTTCAATACTTATAATAAGGCCAAAGTAATTCAGACAGTCTGGTAACTGACATCAAATAGGTCAATGGAAGAGAATAGAGAGCCCACAGATAGACCCATGTATTTAGAGAAATGATTTTTGACAAAGGTGTAGAGGCAGTTCAGGGGAGAAAGGACAATTTTTTTCAAAAATGGCATTGCAACCACTGGATATTCCTATGCATGATAATTAACTTTGATCCATACATCACACAAGGTAATGTAACTCAAAATTAATTATATATCTAAATCTGAAACTGAAAACTATAACATTTCTAGATGAAAACATAGGAGAAAATCTTTGTGACCTTGGCTTAGGCAAAAATGTCTTGGATTTGAACCCAAAAGCACAATCCATAAAAAGGGCAAATTGATAAATTGGATTTCATCAAAATTAAAACCTTCTGCCCTTCACAAGAGCATACCATTAAGAGAATGAAAATACAAGCTTCATAGTATGACTACATATTGGCAAGGCATTTATTTGATAAAGGACATATATTTAGAATTCATAAAGAAACTGTAAGAAAGCAAACAAGTCAATAAATGGGCAAGATATTTGAATAAACACTTAAAGAAGATATACAGATGCAAATAAGCATATGAGTAGATATTCCACATATTGATCATTATTGAAACGCAAGTTAAAACTGTAAGATTCCCGCTACATACCTACTCATATGGCTGCAAATTTAGTGGAAAGTGACAGTACAGAATATCGACAAGATGTAGAGCAACTGGAACTCTCAAGACCTGTTAGTGGGAATGTAAAATGGTACAACTACTTTGAAATGTAGTTTGGCACTTTCTTCAAGAGTTACAGCTGCAGCTACCATGTGGTCCAGCGGTCTTTCACCTAGGTATTTACCCAAGAGAAATGAAACATATGTAAATGCAAAGACTTGTATTCGCATGCAATATACATAGTTTTATTTGTAGTTCCCTCAAACTGGAAACTGTTTAACCTTAGCCTTTATCTTTTTTTAAAGATTTATTTATTTATTTGAGAGAGAGAGAGCACACCCTTGAGTGGGGGGAGGGGCAGAGGGAGAGGGAGAATCTCAAGCAGACTCCGTGCTGAGCGCAGAACCTGACGTGGGGCTCAGTCTCACAACCCTGAGATCATAACCTGAGCCAGAATCAAGCATCAGACGCTCAACTGACCGAGCGACCCAGGTGCCCCTAATCTTAGCCTTTAAAGCCGTTGAAATATCTCCTTCGAAACTATACAAATCAGGTTTTCTGCCGTTGGACAGGAGGATGCAGGGCGAAGCTAAGAGTGAGAGTTAGAGCTCGTGCATTCACTCATTCGTGCCATAAACACGGAGCACTCAGTAAGTTCTGTGCCCAGAGGAGGGAGTGAGAGTCCGATGGTTCCTCCTCAAGGAGCCTCTCTGCAAAGTGAGGGAGCAGGGAGTCTGGGACACGGGAGCAGCCTGGGGTAGCTGACAGAACGGGGGGTGATTGCGTCAGCCCTGACAAGGACTGGGGTCAGGAGAGCCTCTCTCTGGAGATAGTATGAACACCTATTTCCAAAGGACTCAAAGCTTTCCAGCTGGAAAGGTGCATCCCCAACAGAGAAACCCCACATGCAAAACCTGTCCAGAGGAGGGAAAGACCCCAGCAGATCCCACAAGCTAAGAGGGGTTCAGGGAGGCCTGGGGCCTGGGGGCAGCTGACGGCTCTGGCAGATGTACCACAGCCCTCCAGTGGGTTCATACTTTCTTTCCTGAAAAAGAACTGGCAGGAGCAAGTCACTGGAAGTGTTTAAGGATGTTTGTGTTCCAGAAATATTCTCCTTGGGGCTGTAAGTAGAATGCGTATCGATGTAGAAACCCATGCTGGAAGAGAAATGGCAAGGATGTTCTTGCACGTAGCTCCTTAGCACCCTGATCTGTGCGCCCTGGGCCAACCCCACTGGCTCATCCAGGTCCCCCAAGTAACTGTGGTTCTCTCTCTACTGCAGGTGCCCTTGCTCGTGTAAATCATTGAGAAGATCAGATCGTGGCAGACACCCACCTGTGAGCCATCCACAGTCACCGCCGGAGGACACCGCGTGGCAGGGGGCATCGGGATTTGGTGAACTTTCTTGTCAACAGGCCAAACTCACACAACTGATTTTCAGTCCTGCAAAATGGTTCCAAGGGAGGGCGAGATGCTGCTCAGCCATGCAGCTTATGTGCCAAGGAAACATGTTTGCCTCTGAACATCTAAAGTTGCCAATAAACTATTCTTGTTGGCAGGTTAATGGGCATATGAATGCTGGAGTCCAACACTACACTGAATTATGGTGACCTTAGACTGATTCTGGACCTTTGAGATTTTACCACATAGAGATGGTTAAGACCATTTAGCTCTTTGAAATCTTTTGAATTCTAATGAAATATGTATAAACCAATTGAAACAATCTGCATGTAATACACTCTGTGATATTTCAGTAGCAAGAAAGGAGCAGAAGATGGCTGTTGAGTAATGAAACCATTGAATTTTTATCCCACAAAAATGTGGGGTTACAACCTCACAGAGGGTCACAGACCATGATCTGACCAACTAAGCTTTTAAAAAATCAACAGTTATCACCCAGAATAAAATCACACCTGATGTCTGGACAGGCGTTTCTGATTCTCCGAGGGTGACAGTGACAGAGATCAGAAAGTCATTGGTGTGGACGGTCAGTGCCCCACTTTGCAGGCATCCCCAGTGGGCTGGGAAGTAGAATGAGTCATTCCCACCCCCTCCCGGGAGGGCTGTGTATGGAGCCCGGCGACTGCCCTGAGAACCTTCTGAAATCCTGCACGGGGCCAAGAGTCAGGACATTGGGTGGGTGTCTTGCATGTCGCCATGATCAGATCAAAACTGTGCTGGTATTTCACGGTTTGGGTTCAGTCTGGGCGTGTTTACGCAATGGATCAGTGGCCCCCCTGTATCATACGGAAGGCTTTTCTCAGCACCGGGTATTCTGCCCCGGGATTTATGTTTAGACACAGTGCTAGTTTTTCACTTCTCTCTGTAAAGCCTTTTGTTACAATGAAAAGAGCTCTTTAAGAGATGAATAGAAATCAAGAGGAGTTCATGAAATAAAATCTCTATCTTAATGGAACAACAAATATAGTGAGATCATTTTAACATTTCACAACTGTTTCAGATCGAGAATGGAAACTTTACTCTGCATTGTCTGATGATAGTTGCTCACCTTCCCAGAGTGGCAAGAGCATCAGCCTATCTCTCTTAAACCACATGTCTCTATGTGTCTTTTAGTGCCACAAATAAAAGAAAATGAAATTGTAGCCATTGTGTGAATTTCATGACTTTATGCCACAGTCTGTTTGGATGCCCTTATTCCAGAGTAGAAAGGAGAGATTCGGTCATTCAGTGAATAATATTCATGACTGCCTGCTACACTCCGCTGGGCAGCAGAAAGCAAAACAGACAAGAATGCCTGTGCTCATGGAGTTTACTTTACAGGGGAGGAGACAAACCATGAGCAACATAGGTAAGCAAAATATTGAGTATATTTAGAAGCTGATAGTGTGTAGGAGAGAATCAAGAAAAGGGATGTAGAGTGAAATAGGGTGATGAAGAGAGTCCTCAGTGATACAGTGATGTTTGAGTAAAACCCTGAAGGAAATGAGAGAGCAGACCATGGGTTGATGCATAACTGGCTAGGGAAGGAGCAAGTGCAAAGGCCCTGTGGCAGAATTTGCCCAGCGTATTGAAGGAACCAGGGGGACGGTGTGAAACACGGGTGGTCATGCAAAAATATGGAGTTTTCCAGCCTCTGACCCCCTGGTCTTTGCACACTCGGTGCCACATTACCCAGAGCCACCTTGCTCCCCAGCCAGAGCAAGAGAGGAGCAGACGCAGTGGGCCCAGAAGTGGGCCTCGAGGATGAGAAAGGTTGTCCAGTCGAGGGCACCCCATCGCTGGTTCCTTTTTCTCCTGCGGTAAGGGATCAACTTTATACTAAATTGACTTTTTGTTGAAATTGTGTTATGTCCTGCATCTCCAGCTGCGCTCAAGCCTTGGGTTTTGAGCTGTGGAACAGGGACCAAGACAGCCTTCTGGGTCATGCTGTAGTCTCTCCACAGTGTTTTCACAACTGTTCTTGGTTGTTCTCACTAAACCTGAGTGCTGGCGAGATGCCATTTTCCAGATGAGGAAACAGGTCCGAGAAGATGGAGCAGCTAATGGAGCAACTCGATTACATGCCTCTCATTCTCGGCTCCCTTATTCCTCCAGCACTAAATCTAATCTCCTCAGCCTAGAAGGCTCCCCGTGGCCTATGTCCCCTCCCTACACCTGTTTCCCACATCACTGTGGAACCAGCACCAGGTTGCAGGATGAGAGCACGTGGCACATGCTCATTCCTCCTGCGATCCCCCTGCAAGAAATACACCCCCCACCTGCCACCTGCCAGCAGGCAACCCAACCCTGCCCTCAAGACCCTGCTCCTAGGGCGCCTGGGTGGCTCAGTTGGTTAAGCAACTGCCTTCGGCTCAGGTCATGATCCTGGAGTCCTGGGATCGAGTCCCACATCGGGCTCCCTGCTCAGCGGGGAGTTGAGCTTCTCCCTCTGACCCTCTTCCCTCTCGTGCTCTCTGTCTCTCATTCTCTCTCTCTCGAATAAATAAATAAAATCTTTAAAAAAAAAAAAAGACCCTGCTCCTGACATGTGTCTGCTATGGTCAAGCCCTCCTCCCCGATACCCTGCAAACTCTTCTGCCAGTTACCTCTGCCTTTCCTCCATGGTGCTCCTCACCTCTGCCTCACCCCTGCCTTTGTTACCACAGCAAGTAGAGTGGGCAGCAGGTCTGAAAAGGCTTCCCGGCTCCAGAGCGCATTGCCTGCATGCCCCAGGAGAACACCCGATTTATAGCTGTTAGCCCAGCATCAATACAGATAGCATCCCCCTCGCATCCTAATGTCTCCATTTAGATGATAGATTCCATGGTCTCCTCTTGTCTGGTCCCGACGAGGTGCTGAGTAGATGCTCAAGGACAGAACGAGTGTCACCAGAAGCTGGATTAGAGCCCCAACTTTGCTCTATTCCATCAGGGTTTTTCACTTTTCCTCTCTGCCTCTATATCACACACTGTACCCCCAAGTGAGCCCATATAGATCCTTCCAGGCCTCCCACAGGTGGGTGTCCGCCCACCCACGTCTTCTAGCGTGGCTCTCCGTGGGGCCCCAGCCACAAAGACACATCAGAGCTGCCCCACCTCCAGATTTGGTTTTTCCCCACTTCCTGCAGCCCTCAGGTGTTTAAGCCTGTGGTACCTACTTCATGGTATCTCTTACCGGCTTCCAAGCATTCCACCTTCTTAAAAGTTTAGCTTCTTGGGGCACTGGGGTGGCTCAGTCAGTTGAGTGTCCGACTCTTGATTTTGGCTCCAGTCATGATCTCAGGGTCGTGAGATTGAGCCCCGAGTTGGGCTCCACACTGGGTGCAGGTTTCTTACCTTTTGTCTTGGCTCAGGCTGCTGTAACAGAATACCATAGACTGGGCATTAAACAACACTGACTTCTCAAAGTTCTAGAGGCTGCAAGTCCAAGATCAAGGTGCTGACAGATCACATGGTGAGGGGCGGCTTCTCGATGTGTCCTCACACGGCGGAGAGAGAGATCACCTCTCTTACAAGATCACTAATCCTATTACGGGGCTCCACGCCCATGACCTAACTACCCAACTGCCCAACACCCGAACTACCTGCCAAAGGGCCCCCTCCCAGCACCATGACATTGGGGATTAGGGCTTCAACATTTGAATCTGAGGGAACACAAAGCTTCAGTCCTTAGCACCTTTTAACCTCTTTCTCATCCGGAGCAGAGTTAGATAAACAGGAAGCTTCATGGACCAGGAGCTCTGGGAAGGGCAGACAGAAGGGCATGATACCCAACTCTCCCGGGGCGGGTCCCACATCAGCTCCACCCTCAGCAGAGGCCATGACCAGGAGCCCAACCTAAGCCCTTGTTTTAACAGTGGGATAAGGTTCCTCAGGGCCCACGCGGCATCCGTGTCCCCACGGGGCAGCTGCTGGGGACTATCTCCTTCCCCCTCTGATGCTCTTGCCCTGTGATTCTTCTCTTCCCTTCTGCCAAGCAGGAACAGCCAAGCTCAACAGACCAAGGCACCTGGGGCTTCCCAAAAGCTAGCAGGATTCAACCAAGCAGAGTTCACAGACATCCCCAGCTCCCTCTCCAGCACCAGACTGTCCCATAAAATCTGCTTTCCCCATTTGATAGCAGAGGGGCAGCCTCAGGGACATCCAGCAACTTGCCCAGACTCATGTGGCTAGTGTGGGCACAGCTGGGTTCACCCTCACTGTGGTGAACCCCCAGATCTGGTCCTCTCTTCATTGGCCCCCAGCAGACGACACAGTCAAGAAGGAAATGTCCCTGGTTAAGGAACTGAGGCCTGGAGTGTATTCTATGATGTCATGGAGAGGAAATGTCCATTCCTTCTCAATCCCTGGATCCAACGCTGGATCCACCTGTCTACTCGTGATCTTTATGGGTCCGAGGTCAGCCTATGTGTCAAAGTGGGTCCAGGTCTGGGAAGTGGGGACTCTGCTACAATTCTAGAACCAGGGATCTTGCTCCAGGACCACGACTGCAGCCCCCATCCTGTGACCTGGTGTCACATCAGCGTGTGCTGGACAGCTCAGACCTGAGGGTGATCTCTTTGATCCCGATTCTTTGGGCAGCCTTGTGAGCAGTAAGGGCCTCAGTGCTAAGCAATAGGACTTCGAGAACCAGAAAGAACAATGCAATTCCCTGGTGAGCAATTGCATGACCTGATTGAGCATTCCCGGGCACCAACAACTAGCCCGTGAAGACGCACGCAGGAAGCCTCATGGGCAGGCAGGCTGGGAACCCGACTCAGGAAGGTGACCACCAGGGGCTCTGGGATGTGGGGGTTCCCACGTGGGGACTCTGGCCCCGTGGGCCCTGCAGATGTGGCTCTGAGTCATCTGTCCCCGGAGGTCTCCGAGAGAAAAACTGTGGATGGAGCTGAGAACAGAGGGGCAGGAGAGAAATCCACCCACTACAGCCGGCTTGCTCCCCAGAGAGATCCCGCTAGAAGACGGCGTAACTGAGATGCTCAGGCCTGCTCGGGCAGACTTTATTATGCTCCTCTCTTAGAAGAAGAAGGTGAAGCTCAGGAAAATGTGACTTTCTTGAAATGACACGGCTGGCGAGGGCCAGTGCCCCTGCAGCTCTCGGGGTGCCTGGAGGCCAGCAGGAAGCAGGCCCAGGTGTGGGGCCCCAAGGGGACATGGCAGCGGGCTGCAGTGGGTCCTGTGCCACACCCACCGCAGTGGGAATATCTCCCCTGACTTAGTGTCCCTAGATCATGGGCTCGGGGGCGAATGTGGTACACATTCCCGAGCAGGGAGGGTTTAGTTTTCTTCCCCATTTCTTCCAGATTTCCTTTACTGATTTGATCATTTAAAACGTAGGCATGGACCGTCCCTGTGTGTGACTCCAAGCCTGCCTGGCGAGGAGCATGAGTCTTGGTTGAATGGTGTCCAAGAACTCTAGCTTCCCCCCCCCGCCCCCTGGCTCCCCTGCTCTTGTGTTCCCCATCGCTGACTCCACTTGAGCTTGGCCCCCCAGAAACTTCCTTATGGCAGTTGCATCTGTCTGCCCACGGCCTGCCCTCCATGGCCCCTGCCTGAGGATGGTGACTGTCCTGTCATGATCTGTCCCATCAGAATGGCTGCTTCAACTTGGGGGAACCGCTGAATGGTGTGACCGGTGGGGACTCCCCACCCGCCTGTGGATGCCCACTTGCCGCCCTCCTGGAAGCTGTCTGGGTCAAACATCAGACGCGTGGCCTGGCCTCTTAGATGCCACGAAGCTTGCAGATTCGGGCCCACAGGTATCCTGGCATGGGGCACATCGCAGGGCGGTTTGCAGGTGGCTCTGGAGTGGGAAAGACCCAGGTGTGAATCCCGGCCCTGCAGTCTCCCCCCGGCCCCCAGAGCCACATGACAGGGACGGACCATTTAGCATCTGAGTTTTCTCATCTACAACATCGGTCACAGTGCAGTAAGGATGTCATGAGGTGGGGAGAAGTAAAGACAACAAACGGGCACGCTTGATACAGAGCCCAGCACGCAGGAAGCCCGCGGGAAAGCTAGATAACAGGGTAGTGATGGTGATCGTCATGAATAATGCGGGCTCCACGGCAGCCTTGCCATGGATGGCTGCCTGGCATGTCCCCCCTTCTCTGCGAACCTCCGCCTTCTTACTGGTAAAGTGAAGCACGTGGAGCTGTTCTGGAATTGTGGCTTTCGGGCAGAGAATCCGTGACACTTATGTCAGCCAGACTCCCGGGAGACAAAGGGCCCACTCGGGTGGGTGCTCTGAGGGTTCGTGCAGGGCCGGTTTGGGGAGGGTCTTTATCACTCCTCGGGCTGGGAGGGCAGGCGAAGAAGCAGTTACCACAAGCTGGCAAGGGTTCTAGGTGTGGCAGGGGAATGAGAGGTACGGCTTTGGAGACAGAAAGCAGCTCCTGCCAAGCCATGGCCTGTCGGCAGAGACCCTGAATCCTCCAGACTCTGCTTTCTGCCCTCCTGCTTCTTCCAGTGCTTTCCTTCCTCCAAACCTGACCAGAACTCATGGAGTGAGGAGACCAAAAGCAATCTGTAATGGTGAGCCCCCCAGGGTATGGGCATGAAGGGGGCTGTGCCCCTCCTTCTCTTTAAATCCAACCAAGGTGGGGAAAGGTTGAGAGACGTTCTGGAAGAGCAAATGGAACATCCATCCCGGTGCCTAATGAGGAAAAGGCAAAGAAAACAAAATGTCAATACATCATCATAACAGGGGTGTTTTAAGTGCAGAAGATGGCTTTCGATGAACAACAGTGAATAACTGAATTCAGTTTGGATTTGCAATTCTTCCAAGTGAAACAGTGTTGAATCTTTATCTGTACCGATTCCTGTTTCCTCCCACGTTATTATGACAGAGGAAATGTGCCTCCGCCTCTCTCATTTACCAAAAGTTAATCATCCGTTCATTTCCCTTCCTAAATAATGCATGTGGCCAAGAAGTCCAAAGCTGCTCCCAGTTTACCTTGCAATTAATAAGCTTGTCTGACTGTGGAGATAAAAAGGTAAGAGTCTCTCATATTTTAATCATTATGTTTCAGCAAGCTACTTTATTCCTGTCCCTTAAGGGCCTGAAATGAGCCAACTCCAAGGGGAAAAAAATGTTTAAGAAGTTAGACAATATTGATGAATTACAGATTTATTACAAAAGGGTCGTGATTCCCTAGTAATGTGGAATTACCAGGGGCCCAAACAGGACCAGCTGGGAGATGCCAGCAGTGTAAATTAGGCACCAACAATTTCCAATTAGGAATTGCATGGCCATGAGACAAATAACTCTGTTTGGGAACGCTTACGGGATTTTGAGTCTTAAGCAAAATCAGACATGAACGGGCATGAATGGGGCCATACCCTTCCTTCTCCTTAAATCCAACAACCACTGAAGGCCATTTATGGGCCAGGTAGCAGGCTGCGTGATAGAGAACCAGAATGTCAGAGCCCAGCCCCTCCTCACAGGGCACTCGCCTTTGCAGGGGAGGGGAAGAACCGAGTAAGAGCTTGCTGTAGCCCCGGAGAATGTAGGTCCCAAACTCCATCTAGGGGTGCCAGAAAGCCTCCTGGAGGAGGTGACGTCTGAGTTGATGACCAGAGAATGAGGAGTTAGCTAGTTGTTCGAGACAGAGCACGCAGCTTCATGAAAGATACCACTCCGATATTGAAATCCACACCAAGAGAGGAGAGGGGCAGGAATTGGCAGTTTGCCAGAACTCAGAGAGGGTTTTCCTGGCTACCTGCGAGACTGACTTCATACAGGTCCTGGAAGGCGTCAGGAGCTAAAAACAGGCACCAGCTCACGGAGACAACCCACACATGGCCAACAAAGGAATCAGGGGTTAATAACCGTAGACCCAGTGAATAAATGTGTCAAACTGAGGACCCACAAGTCTTCCCACCATCTGTACGTATGAGATGGACACAATTAATGCAATCATAGGTTACGTTCTGTTTTCTATTATTGCAGGGTTTTTTTGTATTGTAACTATGATAGGAGTTTTTCCTGCATTCCCAATATTCCAGAGATAACCAGGAATAGGCACCAGGTAGGTCAACTACCCACATTGCCTTCTGCCAGGCCTCCCATCACATGTGGCAAAAACCCAGAAGGAATTCTCTCCCTCTTTCCTATAGGCCATCCATGGTGAAAATGCTCCATTTTCTTTCATAAAAACCAAGACTAACTTCATTCTGCCTAGTTTTCTCCTTCTCCACTGCCGACGCTCTAAATATCTATATGCAATTGGACATATTTCTGGACTTCCTCTTCTGTTTTACCGTCTACCCATGCACAAAGACACATTGTTATAGCCACAGTCTTACTAATTAGTATTGTGTTTGAATGTACTCAAGGGCTATCCCTCCCTCCAAAATTGCTCATTTTCAGGATTTCCTGGAAAGTCTAGATCACTTATTCTTCCAAACCAATTTTATTTTTTTTAAGATTTATTTATTTATTTTAGAGATAGAAAGTGCAAGCAGGGGAAGGGGAAAAGGGAGAGAGAGAATCTCAAGCAGACCCCACCCTGAGTGTGGAGCCTGCCGCAGGGCTTGATCTCAAGACCCTGAGATCATGACCTAAGCTGAAATCAAGAGTCGGACGCTTAACCAATTGAAACACCCAGGTGCTCCCTACATCAATTTTAAAACCAACTTGCTTGGCTTCAGGAAAAAAAAAAAAAAAAAGGTATTTTATTGAGATATCAATAAATTGTAAATTAAATTTGAGAAAATAGACACATATACACACATATATCCATTTGTCAAGTCGATTTTTCATTCTATAGTTTTCTTCATATGGGCTTTGCACATTTTTGCTAGGTTTTTTCCTAGCTATTTTATGAAATGTTTGCTGTTGTAATTATATGTATTTGTTATGTCATCATATCTGCTAAGAGATTTGTTTATATATATGAAGGTTATTGGTGCTACCTTATAAATCATTTCATTATTTTTAGTAGTATTTTCCATCAATTCTTTTGGTTTGGCAGCTATCCAATGATGTCACTTGAAAATAGAAATCCAGCCCCCTTGCTTGGAATTGCATTGCTTGATGCCTCCAATAAGGTGATAAGTAGTAGTGGGGACAGGAGGTATCTGTGCCCTTCCCCAGCCCCATTTTTGGTGGATATGACTCCTGGGTTTCCCCATGAGGAGACAACCTATCATACACTGAGAAGAAGTTTCCCATCCTGAAAGTATTTGGGTGAGTTCCCCTCACATCTTCTCTAGTTTCTGCTTCATAAAAGATACCACTCTGATGTTGAAAGCATAGGCATTCATAATTCTTCTATCTTCTTTACAAAATTTCACTGTTAGCACTATTAGTGTCTGTATTTGCTGTGTTCGGGTTTGTTTGGGGACATGCATTCTGCCTTTTCTGATACCCTCTCCATGTGGGTCGCTTTGACATAGACCCATAGAGGCAAGGATTCAAATGCAAGTGGCTTATTGGCAGAGGGTGGGAAGGGGTGTCAGGGAGTGGTGGGCAGCCAATAAATGGTGCATTATGACACCACGGACGACAATGCACAGCTGGAGCTTTATCCCACTTGGCAACCCCAGTGTCAGTGCCTCAGAGTTAGTCCATCCAAGGGGAGAGGGTGCCGGAGTGTACACATACCAACTCCCATCATTGACTGATTGAGGATGCTCCCAGAGGATGTGAATCGTCCGGCACTCTGGCCTGCCACATGGCTCACAGACACCAGATGCCAGACAAAGACATCATGCAAAGAAGCAAGGACTGGGGGGCGGGGCGGGGGGGGGAGTATTTGCTAGTGCAGGAAGGTTTTTAGGAACACAGAACGAGAGATGTGAGTGGGGCCATGATGGGTCAGTTCTCACCACCAAGACCATAACTCTTGTTTCATTGCTATGTGTATGTGCCTGGCATATCTTTGCCTATAACTTTTATTCTGAACTTTCTGAATCTCTTTATTTTAGCCATGTCTTAGAAAGAGCAAAGAGATGGATTTTGCTCTGTTAGTTCATCCAGTAATCTTTTACTTTATTGTGTGAGTTAAGCCAATTTACATTTATTAATTTAACCAATGTATCTAGCTTGTAATATTGCTTATGTAATATTTTTAAAAACACTTTATTTGTCAGACAGAGAGACAGAGAGATGCGGGACTCGATCCCAGGATCCCGGGATCATAACCTGAGCCAAAGGCAGATGCTTAAGCGACTGAAGTTATCGAAGTAGATTTGCCCTCCTGCCTGAAACAACCAAAAACGGACAGAGTGAATTGTCCAGCAATTAAGTGATCCCTAAAAGAAAGAAAACAAATAGATGAGCCCTACAGTTCCCAGGTTCTTGCTTTGGGAACATGTCCAGGGAGAGGAGCAGGGAGCAGGAAGCCAGGCAGAGACTGGTGAGCTCCTGGAGTAGATGGAGCTGAGCATCCAAGCGACAGCCTAGCAACTCGAGTTCACAGAAAGGAGTCTTAGGAAGCACTGCTACACAGAGGGAAGTCCAGAGCCTGCAGAGCACGCCCCCCCCCCCCGGATATTCAGCTGAGTGCTAATGGGTGAATGCATGTGAGGATGCCTCCAGAAGCAGGAGCAAGAACCATCCTAAAGGACTATAGGGACTCACACAAGGCTGAGAAGGGTACCTGTCCCACTGGACAGGCTTTAAAATCTTGTGTCTCACAAAGCACTGGGTAGCACATACAGAAGGGTTTTGCTTTGCTTGTGTGGAATTAGTCTAGAGATTTCAAGCTCCTCTACAGTGAAACATTAACTTGAAGTGGATCATCAACCTAAATGGAACATTCTTCTGGAAACTTTTACTTATCAAATGACTTTGATACTGGTTAAAAAAAAAATCAACTGAGTACTTTTTAAAGATCTTATTGGCTTTCTTCAACTATTCGTGAACCAGGCAGCATTCCATGTAGCAAAAAGAAAGGGGCTCCCGAGAGCTGTGTAAAATGAAGGACTTTTTAGCCTTCACAAAGTGTAGGGAGCAGGACAAAGTTATTAGCAATAGTGGATTTTTTGAAGCAAAGTCACGTTCCTCTGGGGGATGGCAGGGTCTAGCAGGCAGATTGCCTCTCTAGTGCTAACTGGGTAATTTCAGACTGACTGGTTTAGGATTCCACCCCTGGAGAGGTTGAACTGTGACTAAGATAGGTATTAAGCCTCTGCTTGGTGATGTAGGCTTAGCACAGGTGACTCCATTTCAGGCTTGTTGTCTTTCCAACAATTTCCCCCTTTTTGATCAGACTCTCAGCTTAATTGAGAGCTGTGATCAAAATTTAAGGCCTTAGCACCACCCCAGATACTGCTCTGAGCTTCTTGCAGTTTCTGCTAATCCTGTGTGGTATTCATGGCTCATGATGTTTTTTGCTGAATCTCTGTGATATTCACAAGTCACGACCTTTGGTTCACATTTGTTTAAGTTAGTCATTCTTTTCATTCCTTTTCTGATGTTCCAGTCTTAGGGAGATCATCTGTTTGGTGGTCAGCAGATACGAACCCACATTTGAAGCTCTGCAGAGAATACAGTGCACCAGGGCAATAACCCATGATTATATAAGCAGGATAATTCCCAATGCCTGGAGTGCACTTTACAGCCTTCGTCCCCAAGACCCAAACCAATCAAAATCTAATAAGTCAAAAAAAAAGATCCCACTGAAGGACTCACTCTCTCAAGCCGAGGGGCTTGCTCAATGATCTTATGCAGCTGAGTCTCAACTTCCCCAGAAGTGTTGATCCAGGTGCAGCAAGTGGTGTTGGCCACAGCACAGAAGCCTCCTTGTTCAGCTAAAAAATACTCAAGGGCTATCCTGTTATGACAGACAACCTGGGCCAGAGAGTCTAGGGATTTCTGTTGGGGTGCTATTGCTTTGGCAATGGATTTCTCAACACTTTCAAGAGTTAAGGATAGTTTCCAGATCATAGCCTCATATGTACTCACAGATAGGGAAATAGGGATCTGCCAAAGGAAGTGAATCCTGAATGATGAATGGCTCCTAGTAGGTCCTTTCCAATTTGATGATGTAAATTCAGGGGAGGTGGCCAGTGAGATGTCTCAGTTTGTAGGCAGTTAGGGGCACAGTTAATAACCTCAGAGGCATTGCCCGGTTATATGTCCACCCAATGTCAGCCATGTAGGCATTCACAGGCCCAAAGAGAATGATAGCCACCACAGACAAAGATAAATCCTGTCGGGGTACATGCCACTCCTGCTAAGGTGGCACTGTTCATGGATTCATTCACAGGGACAATTGCATTTCCCCATCCAAGTCAGGGGGTCGGTTAGGTTTTCAGTGCATTGGGAGGTAAATCTCTTAGTTTGAAATAAAAAGTTGTTCTAAATTCCTTGCAAAGATGGGTGCTGCTGGTGAGATCTTCCCATGGTTGGAAGCATATCTGATCTAGATGATCATGGGAACATTGGGGTGCGGGTATAGGTATTCAAGTATAGTTATAACCAGAGAAACATAAAAACAAGGCCTGGATGTTCTATCCATAAAAGTTCGACTCTGTAAGTGACTTCTAAGGAGGGTTGATTATAGTTTATGATGACATTGGGTGTAGACAAAATACAGGTCACAGGGATGATGAGAGGTTCTATAGCACCATGGATTGGGGTTTTTGATGACAAATTAGGCAGTCTGAGAGGTTGCCCCTCCTAGCAGTGGCCTGGAAGATACAGATAATGGTTGTTATCTTTTCAGACCAATGTCAGAACAAAGGAAAGACAAGAAGAAAAGGGCATTTCACATTTACTTGAAGTGTGGAAGTCTTGAGCCGTGTCTTGGGCAGAAGTCTCCCTCCATGTCAGCTACTTGTCTTCCACATCCATTGGATTCTGACATCTCCAGAGCCTTCACAGGACCAGGTGTCAGGTGGAGCCTTCTTTAGCTGTGCCATGTGCACCCAAGGCTCAATACTTTTAAGTTTTGCAACAGTGTCAGTGTCAGGAGCATTTGGGAGGTCCCTTTCAATGGGGTTCAAAGACTGTCTTCCTCTGATGACATTCCCAAGACACCCAGCCACCAGGTTCCAGACTGTGAACAATAGGATCCTTTGAATTGGGATCTGGGGAAGCCTCTTTAACCTGTTGGTGATAGACTTGAGCATAAGGCATGAAGGACTTATAGTAGCTGATCATACTGGCATGAGACAAGGGATAAGCAGAAGGTTGTATACCAATAGACATCGGTCCACTGGTGATTATCTCGTGTGGAGTGAGTTTATGTTTCCCAAACAGGGTACTGTGAACAGTCAACAAGACCAAGGTCAATATCTTAGGCCAAGGGAGTCCAGTAGTTTAAGAAAGTTCAGAAAATTATAAGTTTGAGGAGCGCCAGGGTGTCTCAGTCAGTTAAGCATCTGACTCTTGATTTTAGCTCAGGTCATGATCTCAGGGTCATGAGATCAAGTCCTACTTTGGGTTCCGCACTGGGCATGGAGCCTGCTTAAGATTCTCTCTCTCCTTCTCTTCAACAAATGGCGTTGGGAAAATTGGACAGCCACATGCAGAAGAATGAAACTGGACCATTTCCTTACACCACACACAAAAATAGACTCAAAACGGATGAAAGACCTGAATATGAGACAGGAATCCATCAAAATCCTTGAGGAGAGCACAGGCAGCAACCTCTTCCACCTCAGCTGCAGCAACTTCTTCCTAGAAACATCGCCAAAGGGAAGGGAAGCAAGGGGGCAAAAACAAACTATTAGGACTTCATCAAGATAAAAATGTTTGCATAGCAAAGGAAACGGTCAACAAAACCAAAAGACAAGTGACAGAATGGGAGAAGATATTTGCAAATGACATATCAGATGAAGGGCTAGTATCCAAAAATCTATGAAGAACTTATCAAACTCAACACCCAAAGAACAAATAATCCAATCAAGAAATGGGCAGAAGACATGAACAGACATTTCTGCAAAGAGGACATCTAAATGGCCAACAGACACATGAAAAAGCGCTCAACATCACTCCGATTCAGGGAAATACAAATGAAAACCTCAATGAGATACCACCTCACACCAGTCAGAATGGCTAAAATTAACAAGTCAGGAAACGACAGATGTTGGTGAGGATGTGGAGAAAGGGGAACCCTCCTACACTGTTGGTGGGAATGCAAGCTGGTGCAGCCACTCTGGAAAACAGTATGGAGGTTCCTCAAAAAGTTGAAAATAGAGCTACCCTATGACCCAGCAATTGCACTACTGGGTTTTTACCCCAAAGTTACAAATGTAGTGATCCGAAGGAGCACATGCTCCAATGTTTATAGCAGCAATGTCCACAATAGCCAAACTATGGAAAGAACCTAGATGTCCATCAACAGATAAATGGATAAAGAAGATGTGGTACACACACACACACACACACACACACACACACACACACAAATGGTATATTATGCAGCCATCAAAAAAAGAAATCCTGCCATTTGCAATGACATGGATGGAGCTAGAAGATATTATGCTAAGTGAAATAAGTCAATCATAGAAAGACAATTATCATATAATCTCACTGGTATGAGGAATTTGAAAGAAACAAGACAGAGGATCATAGGGGAAGGGAGGGAAAAATGAAACAAGATGAAACCAGAGGGGGAGACAAACCATAAGAGACTCTTTAATCTCAGGAAACAAACTGAGGGTTGCTGGAATGGAGGGGGTGGGAGGGATGGGGTGGCTGGGTGATAGACATTGGGGAGGGTATGTGCTATGGTGAGCGCTGCGAATTGTGTAAGACTGATGAATCACAGATCTGTACCCATGAAACAAATAATACATTAATGAAAAAAATTCTCTCTCCTCCCTCTGCCCCCCTCCTTTCTTTCTCTGTCTCTCTCTCTCTCCCTCTCTAAAATTAAAAAAAAAGAAAGAGGTTTTAAGTTTGAGGATCCCAATAGTTTTCTCAGCCTCACCTGATGACTGAGGGTGACAGGGACAGAGATAATACCAGGATGTTTGCAAGGCTTTCATTAAGGTCGGTTTGATTTGCCCAGTGAAGTGGGGGCCCCGATCACTGGAGATTGTGGAAGGTTAACCCCAAGTGAGAAACATGTTCTCCAACAATTTCTTTGCCACCATGAGGGCATCAGCCTTGCAACACAGAAAGGCTTCAAATGATCCAGAAGTCACACCTACATTAGCAAGAACATATCGATAACCCATGATAAGTGGTAATTAAATGAAGTCCAGCTGCAGGTCCTCAAAATGTCCAGAAAAAGGAGGTCTGAGGGCTCTGGGGACAAAAATAGTTTTCCCAGAATTATGGACCAAAGAAGTCAGACGTTGCTAGTAGACTGTTTTTGCAATCTTGTAAAAGCCTCCCCACCAATGTCTATTCATCATTTGAGACATCTTAGTTGCACCATGGTGGGTGAAGGAATGTAAAAAACAAAAAGTCGGGTCTGCTGGAGAGCCAGGAAGAACCAAGCAGCCATCTTGGGTTTCCCAGAGTTCAATTATTCACTTAATTTACAGCCATTGCTTTCCGCCCCCCCTTAATTTCTCTGATTCGGCAGCAGACTGTTGCCATATTCCAAGGACATCAGGATGGCAAAAGTCTGGCCATGAGGGGCCAGAAGTGAATGGACTTCATCCATAGCTGCCATAACTTTATAAATTCTGTCACTGCTGCCTTTGCGTGAAGGTCAGCTGGGGTGGTTCCCCGATGCTCAGGTTGTCTTTTTAGTGTGAGCCTCAGTTTTGATGGCAGAGACTTCAGAAGGTAAAGGAATAGCAGTAAGACGATTGTTTACTTTAGTACATTTTTGATTGGGGTCAGAGAGGATGCAAGAAAACCCCTTGTTTCCATAACCCCCAAATCATGGATGATCCCAAAGGCATGCTGGCTGTCAGATGAATGTTAATAATTTGTCCTGATAACTGGCATGTCCTGGAGGGGCCTGAAGCTCCTCTTGTTGGGCTGATCTAGCTTGTGGAGATATCCCTTCTCAAGTAGTTCATATTGGGTATAATAACAGCCTTACCAGCTTGGACATTCCCCTTTGCATTTTTACAGTAGGACCCATCGACAAACAGAATTAGATCAGGATTAGTCAAAGGGGCATCTCGTACATCAGGACACGGTGTCATGAAATGGGACATTATTACCTCACTGTCTTGGGGCTCACCTTCCTCAGGTGGCGGTAGTAACATAGCAGGATTGAGAACATTGCAATGTTTAAGATGCAGACTCGGTGGGGAAAGCAGAAGGATCTCCTAGGAGGCTAGTCTGCTTGCAGAGAAATGTTGAATCGCTTCAGAGTTAAGGTGTCAAACAGAGCGTAAAGTTTGTGAATAAATGTCATTTCCTAGGGTCGAATCTGCTAAGGCTTCCACCAACTGTGCAGCTGTGGCCGTAGCTTTAGGGCAGTTGGGGTAGGCGTGAGCAACAGAGCCGGGCTGTACGCAGGAACAGGCAATAGGCTGATGTCCACCGCCGTGTTCCTGACTGAGCGAGTGCTCCCTGGGTTCTGGTATCTCTTCCATGCACAGACAAGGTGAAAGGTTTTGAGTAGTTAGATGGCCCTGAAGCAGGTGGCTCTTGTAGTGCTTGTTTTATTCTTGTTTATTCATGTTTGTCTTCCCAAGGAAAGGGTTTGGGACCTGAAATTTTAGTAAGTTCGTAAAGGAAAATGAGGAACCCATAGTCTACCATATCCAGCCAGGCCTAGGAATCCATGAGGCTGTTGCTTAGCTGTGGGCCCAAGGAATTCTTGGATTAGCCCAATTCTTTTTGGAGATAGCTGGATTCCTTCAGTGCTTAGACTATGACCCAGCTACTGAACAATGTCTGGAGAGAACTATAATTTTCCTTAGAGACTTCATGTTCTTCTTCAGCAAACTATCGCAGCAAGTAAACAGAATATTTTATGGATGCCTCTAGAGTAACTGAGTACAGCAAGAAGTCATCTACACACTACAAAGGGTCGATTTCCCAGGGAAATGGAGGTGCTTCACTCTTGGTGGAGCATTTGGGAAAAATAAGGAGTATCAGTGAACTCCTGAGTCATGATGATCTGGTACGCTGTTGATTGCTCCAAGTCAAACAAACAGAGATTGGCTATTGAGATCCACAGGGATGCTGGAGACAGCTGAACATAGGTCCCCAGTAGTGACTGTGAGTATGGAGGAGCTCATGACAGGAGGGTGTCCAGGTTGGGAACAACTTGGAAACAAGGAATAACTATCTTGTTGTTGTCTCTCCAGTCCTGCACAAATCTCCACCCTGCCCTTTAGCTTTCCAGACCGGCACGACGGGCCTGTTTCACAGACAGGTACTGGCAGCGGTTAGCCCCTGGTCTGATGAGACCTTCCACTGTGGGCACGAGGGCTGATACAGCTTTGGACTTAATGCATATTGAGGTGATGCAGGGAGAGGCTTACTTATGTCCACTTGAATTTTTATAAGCTCTGCCTTTTTATACTCCCAGTGTCAGTATTAGGCACCTTGATTTGAGTAGGGGGTTTTTGTTGAACTTCTTCCTGTTCTATGTCTAGGACAGATTGTAAGGAACATAAAAAATCAGGTTTAGGTTGGTTAGATAATTCTATGGTGAAGTCTCCACTGGAAGCAAAACAGATTAGGTACTCTAATTTAGAAAGAAGGTCTGTGCCAAACAGATTGACTAGGACTGTATCATATAACAAAAAGGGATGTTTTTCAGTAAAAGGTTGTGACAGAAACTCTCTGAATTTTATTAGATACCCCCATTATGGAAATTTCTCTTTGACTCCAAGGGATTTGTTGTTCTATGACAGTGGGGTTTAAAGTAGAAAGTGTAGCCTCAGCATCTAACAAAATTTGGCAAGGTTTTCCATTGGTCCTAATTTTAGTTTCCCCTTGGCTGTTTAAGGGAATTAGTGGTAGCCATTTACGGGAGAACCCCTCAGAATCTTGTCAGCTCTGGGAGGGACCCATGGGAGAGTCTGTTTTGGGAGCAGATACGGGGGTATTTGAGTTGATGTGGACGACACGCATAGGACCTTTGAGGACATTCTTTTCTCCTGTGTTCCAATTGCTTACAAATGAGACATCAACCCCTGGGCCAGTGTTTTGATGACAGACCCCCTAGGAGGGTGCAATGTGGGAGGCCCATGTGTCCTTTTAGGCTCCTGGCCTTGGGGCTGTTGCAGCTGTAAGGCTAAGAACCTGGCAGACTTCTGTGTACAGTCTTGTTCCAAGGTCCCTCCAAAGTGCTCAGCTATGGTCACATGTTCAGTCAAACAAGTAGCCTCTGATCTTATTTTCTGCCTTTTTATCAATCCTCTAATCTCAGGAGATCACCTACTTAAACAAATAGGGCAGCTAGAGCAGGTTGGCTTACACCATTTATTGTATGGAACCCAGAACATGGTATGAAGTGTGCATCCAGACGGGCTTTAAAGTAGGTCACAGATTTGTCTTTTGTTTGCATGTTTGAATAATGGACCAATCAGTATGGGCAGGGAAGACTCTGGGAATGGCTTTTAAAAGGTTGGTTGCTGTTTAGTGAGCTTTTTCTGGTCCATAGGGGATCCTGTTGAGGATCAGAAATCTTGATCTTCACCAGTCTGCTCCCACGTCCACCTTAGGCGTATCCCCAGCTTGTTCTCTCCCACAGGTGCACCAACTGAGAGAGATCTGGCAGCCCAGGGTCAGAGACCCCAAAAAGACCTCTAAATTCTTCAAAATACTTCTGGAGATCTTCCCTGGGTCTAGGGAGTTCTTTAGTTCTTGCTCCTAGTTTGGCATTTGACCACACAGTGTAAGATTCCTGAGGAGGGTCCCCTACAGCCCCCGGGGGAGCTGATAGTCTCTTCAGAGTAGAAAGTCAGTTTAGACAGAGAATTAGTAAAACATGAGTGCTCAGGTAAAGGATAGGGGAGAGCAGTAGAAGTCATGTCAGTCTTACTGTCTTCTGTTTTAGGTGCCTCTTACGTCTTTAATTTTTCATTAGCCTTTGTAATGAATTTTCCAATGAAGCTATTTTGGAATCTTAAAGCCTTTGGAAGCTTCCACATACCAATTAATATAGGTATCACATTCTGTTTGCCTGATTTGGGAAAACTTGCTTAAAAAAAAAAAAAATTTTTTTTTTTTTTTTTTTTCCGAGAGAGAGCATGGTGGGGAGGCGCGGAGGGAGGAGAGAGGGTCCCAAGCCGACTCTGCGCTAAGCACAGAGCCCGAGTCAGGGCTGGATCCCACAACCAGAAGATTAAGACCTGAGCCAAAACCAAGAACCATCCGGATGCTTAACAGACCGCACCACCCAGGTGCCCCTGGGAAAACTTGCTTTTAAACACACTTCTTAAATGAACCATCTTGCCTAATTGGAACACTCCTCACAATGACTATTGTGATTCTAGGTTGTTTTTTGGTAATATTTTGCCATTTTTTAGATGTCTATAGCTTCTGGGACTATAGTTCCTAGACATAAAATAAGCTGGTGCACCAGAAGATAGTGCATTCAACTCTTTGAGATTTAAAGGCTCTTATTTCTTTAGCTGAGTCTTGGATCTCTCAGAGCTAAACTAATACCTAAGAGGGGTGTGTCCTGGGGTGAGGAATGGGTGGTGTCTTACACTATACTTTGTTGCACAGACATTTTCTTTGAGGTTGGCAGGGGACCTAGTGTCAATCTCTCATTCTGTGACCAACTTCTGCCAACACGGGAGACTCAGAGTTAGGTGGTAAGTGCTCTAACAGCTTTCAAGTGCTCAACCCATGCTCACAACTTTTTCAGCTTTTTGGCTTTCAAGATTTCCATTTGGCAATAGCCTTTACCTCAAGGGCGCATTAACAGAAACCAAGAGTAATTGAAGAAAGGGGACCATGGATACCAGCAGTAACCAAAGAGATGGTATGGGTGTACCGGCCAGGAATAGAACGAGTCCTTTGGTACACCCGCCAGCATTTCCCTACCTGGAACTATAGACCGAACCAGGAGACCCCAACAAATAGGGACTGTGGACCAGCCAGGGGCTGGAGACTCAGGTTCCAGGTGGAACCATCTACCCGCTCCAGCTGACCCGCCAAGTCCTGTCAGATCAGGAGCTTGAGGCAAGGGAGCAGAGCTCAGAGTTGAGGGAAGCTGACCCGTGGCCCTTGGAAACTGTGAGAAACACAGAGCATTCAAAGGGCTTGAGGTACCACACCTGCATTTCTCATAGTCTCCAAAGCCTCCAGAAGTCTCCTTTGGATGCTGTCACTGCCACCCCTAAATCTATTAAAAAATAAAATTCAACTCAGTCCATTTTAAAGATCTTATTGGCTTCCATGCCCTCCAGACCCACCACTCTCCCAGCATCTCTGCATGTTCACTGATCCACCTTTCCGATACCTATCCTTGTTGGATTTTTATGAGGCTTCATTACACAGGTAGGCTTGATTAGATCACTGGCCGCCCGTGATTGAACTCAATCTCCAGTCCCTCTCCCTTCTCTGGAGGTGGGGGTGGGGTTGAATCTTCCAACCCTCTAATCACGTGGTTGGTTCCCCGGGCAACCAGACCCCGTCCTCGGGGCTTTCCCAAAGTCACTCATTAACATAAGCTCAGGTGTGGCTGAAAGAAGCAGGTTGTGTGAATAACAAAAGGCACCCATTTCACATCCACTCTGAAACTATTTCGGGAACTGAGAGTTGCTAAAAAGAAAACCACAGGCCCAAAATGGAGTCACTTGGGCCAGGCCAAGTCACCCAACCAGGGCTTAATACCTAACCTAATTGCAGTTTCAACCTCCCCCAGAAATGTAGTCTTAACCGGTCAGTCAGGGATTTTCTGATCAGCATCAGTGAGGTAATCCGTCACGTGGCCCTCTCCACCCCCAAAGGAAGATGAGGTCATCTGCATAATAAGACCCACTTCCCTTCCCCCTAAGGGAAACCGATCTTGCCTGAAACAATCCTTTCTTTTCTTTTGCTGGTAACTCGCTGGCCCCACCCTCCTTCCTAGAAAAACCTCCCATTTCGTAAGACGCCTTGGAGCTCCTCACTGCTCGCTTGATGGGTTGCTGTCTGATTCATGAATCACTTCATAATGCCAATTAGATCTTCAAATTTACTCAGTTGAATTTTTTTTTAACAGAACAAAACTAAATATTACAGTAAAAGATGTCCCTATGCCCTTCCGGCAGATACTACAAGGGCTTTAGGAGCCATGTGCCAAGAACAATGGACAAAGACCTAAAAATTCCAAAAATTGATTAGAAGACGAAGGAAAAAAATGAGAGCATGTATTTGATTGAATTCCCACGGAAGAGAGCTCAATATCATATACGCTACCAAAAGGAGGCTTGAAGATGCTAATTTTACCCAGAACCATTTCCTCTGGGTTTCATGTCAACAATGTTATGGTGTTTAAAATGATCATCTTTGAAACCTCTGATTACATCTATGAGTTCCAAATAAAAGAATGTAAGAAAAATTCCTCCTAATAGAGCTATGGACCCCTTTGCCCCAGCTAAAAATAATTGCACCAAAAGTCTAACACTGGCAATTTTTTTCCAAATGTGGAAATTAAGGAATTGATACTGATGGAAATTAACAGTGCCTGATTTTTTGGGTTATTCTTCTGAGGACCTGCAACAGGCCATATTTATTACCTAAACGTTGCTGTATTGAAAATGTCATTTCAGTTGACTGCTACCAAGAAGCATTCATAGATGGAATATATTGAGAGAGCACTAAGAGGATGGTTCAGATGGAAATAGAATCATTTATTACGTAAGATCTGCTTCGAATACTGTACTGGCGTTTTCCCCTTGGACCTCAGAGGGAAATGATTAGACTTTTTTCCTGTTTTTTTGGCAAATGTTCTTCCTCTGTCATCCAGCATTTTAAAGTAAACACTGTGGGATAGCAGCTGCTGACAATCAAGAGGAGACTTTTAAACAAATAGATGAAACCCGCACCCTGGTTTTTAGAAAGGAGCATGCTGATTGGTTGTACCCTGCGGTGGTAGGGAAGATCACTCTCGGCCCATCACCTATGTTGCTCTATAAGCAAAAGACCTTTGTTTCAGGAAGAGTTGGTAGAAAGAACCTTATTAAAATCTTATCAGGGAGAGAGACTGTACTAATCAGCCCCAGGGAACATGACACAGTCAACTCTTGCTGGTCCTCACTAAGGGAAACGATAAAAACACACAATATGTCACATAATAGTCATCATATTTATAAATATGATAAAGCTGTGAAACACTAATAAATCCTCAAGGACTGTTGAAAGCAAACAGTGGGCGCTTTCCATACTGTGCCCATTTTTCTGTTAATTATTCACTCAACAAACAGACTGAGCACTGATTTTGCCCCCCAGGGTGCAGACACCAGGTGAAGCTCCATTCCCCTAGGGATTCCCTTTGTTCTGATTCTCCCCAGCTCAGAGCAAGTTGCCTCTGGAAGCAAACTGAGAGGTTCTAAAGGACAAAGTCTTCTCGGTGGGGCTCGTTCCCCATCCCCAGCTGAATATTGTCTAAGTGCATAAGCAAATGTCACCAAGGGGCTGTCAGTGGTGCTGGGAGAAAAGTAGCCTATACTGATAAAAAGAGAAGCCGAACTCCGAGAAAGAATAGGAGGGGAGTTACTTACATATCCCACTGAAGGGAGGGAGGGGGCTGCAGAAGGAAGACTGGCAGTGTGGGTCAGCGGCAAAAGATCAGAAGGGCATCCACAAGTGAGTCTCCAGGGGGACCACAACAAAGGTGTGCTGATTTGGGAATCTGTATCTATGCCCCAAATAATTCTCTGCTACTAGAGAGAATGAACTGGTAGAAATGCAGAAACCCCAGAGCAAATAAAGTTTCATCTAGTAATTCATTCTATCAGCATGTATTGAGTGCTTTCTCTCTGTCAAATATTGGGCTGCTCCCTTCTGCTGAGCCATTTGTATCTAGGTGAAGAGGAAAGCAGGGGGAGAAAGGACTAATACAGAGCAGGGTAAGTGTGTTTTCCTTATTAGCCCAGAAAAGAGGTCTCAGGCGCACAGAGGAAGGGGCGATCCCTGCTGACCAAGCAGTCGGACTGAGAAAGCCTCACCAAGAATGTGCCTCCTATGTTAGGTCTCCTGCAGAGGCGGAAGGTGGGAAGTCAAGAGAAGAACTGGGTGGGTGTGTGGGACCTGCAGCTGGGGGCCTGCACCCTTGCCAAGCAGCCCCCCATGATTCCTTGACTGTGTCCTAGCATCTCTCCATTCCCTTGCTGATCCCTCCCTCGTCTCTGTCCTGCCCACCCCCACCTCGCCCCAACCTTCCCATCACATACATAATAAGTGTGCAGTTTCTGGAGTATTAGGTGAAATTGATCATATAGTACTTTTTTGCCTGTCTTCTTTCACTCACTATTGAGGTGCAGCCATACTGAATCATACCTCAATAGCTCATTCCTTTTATTGTCACATGATAATCCATTGTATGGATATACTAGTTTATTTATTTACCTGTTGATGGACATTTGGGTTGTTTCCAGTATTGGGTGGTTACAAATAATGTGGCTTTGAACATTTGCCTATGATTCCTTGAATGAATGTGTGCTTGCCTTCCTCTTGGATAACTAGCTAGGAATAGAAAGACTGCATCATATGGCAGATGTTGATTTAGCTTTTGAAGAAACTGACAAACTGTTCTCCACATTGCTTGTACTGTTTTACATTTCCATAAACAGTGCATGAGTGTCTCAGCTGCTCCACATCCTTGCCAACACATGGTATGGTTAGTGCATTAGTCAGGATTCTCCAGAGAAACAGAACCAGTAGGATGTGCATATATATATATATATATATGTGAAAGGAGTTTTATTGTAAGGAATTGACTCAATGTGTTTTTGGAAGATGGCAAGACCCAAATCTGCAGGGTATGCCCTCAGGCTGGAGAACCAGGAAGAGCTTATGTTGAAGTTCAAGTCCAAACGCTTTCTGCTGCAAAATTCTCTCCTGCTTAGGGGAGGTCGGTTCCATCCAGACCTTCAGCTGAATAGATGAGGCCCCCCTACATTATGGAAAGAAATCTGCTTTGTTCAAAGCCCACTAATTTAAATGGTAATCTCAGGGGCGCCTGGGTGGCTCAGTCTGTTAAGCATCTGCTTTCAGCTCAGGTCATGATCTCTGGATCCTGGGATCCAGCCCTGTTTCCACCTCCCTGCTCAGCAGGGAGTCTGCTTCTCCCTCTCCCTCTGCTTCTCCCTCTCCCTCTGCTTTCCCCCTCCTCCTGATGATGCTCTCTCTCTCTCTCTCTCTCTCAAATAAATAAATAAAATCTTTAAAAAATGGTAATTTCACCCAAAAACACTCTCAAAGAAACATCCAGAATAATGTTTGACTACGTATCTGGGCACCATGGCCCAGAAAGTTGACACGTAAAATTAACCACCTCAGTTTGTTTGTTTATATTTTAGCCATTAAAATAGGCATGTAGCAGTATCTCACTTTGGTTTTAATTTGCCTTTTCATAATAACTAATAATATTGAGTACTTTTTAAGCACTCACTTTCACCTGCACGTCTTCTTTGGTGAAGTATTTGTTCAAATTTTTTGCCTATTTTTAACTGAATTTTCTTATTAATGAGTTTGAGAATTATTTAGATGTTCTGGATGTGTCCTTTATTGTATAGATGATTTGCAAATATTCCTCCCAATCTGTGTCTTGTGTTTTTATTTTAACTGTTTTTTTGAAGAGCAGAAATTTTAATTTGATGAAATCTAAGTTACTGATTTTTGTTTAGATATGCATTTAGTGTTGCATCGAAGAATCTTTCCCTGATCCAGGTCACAGAAGTTTGATCCTAGTTTTCATCTAGAAATTCCATAGCTTTAGACTGTACATTTAGGTCTATGACCTATTTCATTTTAATTGCTGTATATGATTAAAAATATGGCTTGAGGTTCTTTTTTCCCCCTTTTTTACATACGGATATCCAATTATTCCAGCACCATTCATTGAGAAGCCTATCCTTTCTCCACTGCATTGCCCTTGCAGCTTCATCAAAAGTCAGTGATCTGTATACATGTGCATCTATTTCTGGACTTTTCCCTTCTGTTACATTGTTCTATTTGTCTGTTAACATTGTTCTATTTATCTGTTACAACGTTCTATTTGTCTATTACATTGTCCTATTTGTCTGTTAAGTTGTTCTATTTGTCTGTCTTAGTGCTAATATCATACTGTCTTGATTATGGTAGGTTTATAACATAACTGGAGTTCAGTGTTCTTTTTCCAACTTTGTTCTCTTCCAAAGAACTTTGGTTTTTGTTGTATTTTAAGTCCTTTGATTTGCTATATAAATTTTAGAATGAGCTTGTTGATTTCTATAAAAATGTCGGTTGGGATATGATTGGTGTTGTTTTGAAACTATTGATCAATCTTACCCCAAATTATAAGCACAGTATATTTCTCCATTTATATAGTATTCTTCAATTATTGTGCATTTCAGCAATTTTTTGTGGGTATCAATATATGGATCTTATATTTCTTGTTGGATTTGTCCCTAAATACTTCATATTTTTAGATACTATTGTAAATTATTATTTTTTTAATTTCTGATTCTTCATTGCTAGTGTACAAAAATACAATTGATTTTTCTATATCACTCTTGTTTCCTATAACGTTGCTAAACTCATTTAGTTCTGATGGATTTTTTTGTATATTCTCCTATTTCTCCATATATGATCATGTCATCAATGAATAAAAAAATTTACATTTCTCATTCCAATCAGAATGTTTTAAATTTCTATATCTTGCCTTATTTTACTGGCTATTCGTAGAGTTAAACCTTTAATAGAAGTAGTGTGAAATAACAGTCTTTCAGTGTATGTTAGCTGTACGTTTTTCATAGATGTCCTTTATCAAATTGAGGGTGTTTCTCTCTATTCTCACATTGCTGAGAGAATTTATCAGGAATGGATATCTGTATCTATTGAGATAACCATATGGTTTTTGTTTCTTAATTTGTCAATATGGTGAATTATATTGATTACTTAGCAAATGTTAAAGAAATCTTGTATCCCTGGGATAAAACCCACTTGGTTATAATGTATTATCCTTTTCATAGATTGCTGGATTTGATTTGTTAAAACTAGCTTTACGATTGTTCTGCCTATGTTTATGACTGATATTGGTCTATAGTTTTATTAAAATGTCTTTGATCTTAGTAACAAGGCAACAGTCATGGATGAGTTAGTTGAAAAGAATTTCTTCTTTTTAAGTTTTGTTGAAGAGTTATTGTGGTATTGGTATTATTTCTTCCTTAAATGATTGATGGACTTTACCGGTAAAGTCACCTGACCCTGTAGTTTTCTTCTGGGGAAGGTTTTTATTGGTAAATTTAGTTTCTTTAATAGATATAAGACTATTTAGATTAGATATTTTCTCTTGGTAGAAACTTTGATAACTGTATGTGTTTCAAGGATTAGTGAATTTCATCTAAGTTGTCAAATTTACTAGCATAAGATTGTTCACAACACTCCCTTAATATTCTTTTAATATCTGTAGAATCTATAGTGATGTCACCTCACTCGTTTCTGAAATTTATAATTTGTATCATCTCTCTTCTATCCAGCTAAAAGTTTAGCAATTTTGTTGCTCTTCTCAAAATCCATCCTTGGATTCACTGATTTTCTTTATTGTTTTTCTATGTCACTTTTTCTACTCAGAGGCTTATTATGACCTCTCTTCTTTTTACTTTGGGTTTATTTTACTAGTTCCTAAGGTGGAAGCTGAGGTCATTGATTTTTAACTTTTAATACAGTTCTTTAGTGCTATAAATTTCCCACTTAAAGCATCTAAATTTTTTTCATTGTATTTTATTTTTCTTTTAGTTCAAAATATTTTCTAATTTTACTTTTGATTTCTTCTTTGCCCCGGGTTTTATTTAGAAGTGTGTTACATAATTTGCAAGTATTTGGTGGTTTTCCTCTCATTGATTTCTAAGTTAATTTCCTTATGATCAGAGGACATAAGTTGTATGACTTGAGTCCTTTTAAACTTATCAAAGCTAGTTTTTCTGACCCAGAATATTGTCTATCTTGTTAAATATTTTACATTCATTTGAAAAATGTAAGGACTCTGCTGTCATTATGTGGAATGTTCTATAAAGGTCAGTTAAGTCATTAACTATTCTAAGTCCTTTCTAATTATTTTCCATTTGTTGTACCAATTTTTGAGAGAGGAACACTGAAATTTCTTTCTATAATTGTGGGTTTGTTTATTATCTCCATGCAGTTATATTAGTGTTTGCTTAATATATTTAGATACTCTGTTATAAGGTCCATGGACTTTTAAGACTATTATGTCTTCCTGATTAACTGATCCTTTTATCGACCTTCTGTAATGACCTTTTCTGTCCCTATAAGTATGTTTTGCTCATAAGTTTACTTTGTCCAATGTCGATAGGGTCATTTTATTTATTTATTTATTTGTTTGTTTATTTATTTATTTATTTATTCTTTTAGTGTTAGCATTGTATAACTTTTTCCATCTTTTTACTTTTAACCTGTCTCTGTATCTACATTTGAAGTGGATTTCTTGTAGCAAGTTCTTTCTGACACAAAATATGTGGTTTATTTTCCAACATCAATTCTCCAACTATGATTTTCAAATATCAATTGAGTGTCCTATAATTCACTCTTATTCTGACACTAACCACCCAGAGTTAGCGTCAGTCCCCATAGGTTTAAAGATTTATCCCACAACGCTGCCTCATTTCAGATGTTGGTCACAAGTACCAGGTCCCCAGGTGACCCATACATCTCTGTCCAATGTGGCTGCAAGTCTAGGGGTTCCCACAAACTCCTCCTCACCCAAAGTTTGATAATTTGGTAGGCTTAAAGAACTCAGGAAAATGCTATACTTACAATTTATTATGAAAGATTCAAATGAACTGCTGGATGAAGAGGTACATAAGGCAGGGTCCCAAGGTGTCTTGATGCCTGTTTCTCCATAGAGTTGGAACACACCACTCTCCTGGCACGTGGTTTTGTCCTCCAACTAGTACCCTTCTAAGCCCTGTTGTTTAGGGGTTTTATGGAGGTTTCATTACATACACATGATTGATTAAATCTTTGGCCATTGGTTATTGAACTCAATCTGCAACCCCTTTCTCTCCCCAGAGGTCAGGGGGTGGGCCTGAAAGTCCCAACCCTCAAATCATGGCTCAGTCTTTCTGGCCATCAGCTCCCATCTTGGAGCTATCTAGGGGCCAGCCGAGAGATGTCTCATTAGGATAAACCCAGGTGTGGTTGAAAGGATTGTTACGAGTAACAAAAGATGCTCCCATCACTCCTGTTACTCAGGAAATTCCAAGGGTTTTAAGGAGATCTGTGCTAATATCTGAGACAGAAACCAAATATATATTTCCTGTTATAACATAGCAACATACAGTTGGATTTTGCTTTCTTATCTGATCTGTAGTCTCTGCTTTTTTTTCTGCCTTCTTTGGGGTTAATGATAATAGTATATAATAATATTTTTATGATTTTGTTATCTTTTTTTCCCACTTATTGGCTTTAGTGCTTTGTTTTATCGTTTTAGTGGTTCCTTTAGAGTTTATAATATACGTGTTGATCACAATCTACCTCTCAGGGATATCATGCCCCTTTACATGTAGTGTAATGTTCTATCAGTAGACTTCCATCCTCCCTCCCATCCTTTTTTCAATTCGTGTCACATTTCAGTTTTACACATGCAATAAACCTTGCACTACATTATTATTTTTGGTTAAACAGTCAACTATCTTTTCAAAGGACTTGAATGATGAGAAAAAATATTTTTAGGTATAGTTGACAAAATTGTAAGATATTTAAAATGTCCATCATAGTGATTTGATATGCATATACAAAAAAAATCTTTTGTATTTAGTTTCCATTTCCACAGCTTTTCATTCATTTGTATAGATCTGTGTTCCTTGTGGCATTAACTCCCTTGTGCCTGAAGAACTTCCCTTAACAGTTCTCATAGTGCATGTCTGCTGGTGATGAATTCTTTTAGCTTTCATGTTTGAAAAAGATTTTATTTTGCTTTTTTTTCACTGGGGAAAGAAGTCTGGGTTCATAGTTGTGTTTATCTTTCCATATGTCCATACATTGTCTTCTTGTTTCCATAGTTTCTGATGAGCAACCTGCTCATGGTCTATATGTGTGTTCCTCTAAAAAAAAAAAAAAAAAAAGTCTTTTTTTCTCTGGTTAGTTTTAGCTTTTCATTTTATTATTGGTTTTAATATGCCTTGATGTAGCTTTCTTCATGTTTCTGGTGCTTGGCATTCCCTGGACTTCTTGAATCTGTGGACTTACGGCGTTCTCCATAATTAGAAAAACTTCAGGTATTATTTCTCCAAATATTTTTTCTTTTATTTTTATTTTTTATTGTTATGTTAATCACCATATATTACATCATTAGTTTTTGATGTACTGTTCCATGATTCATTGTTTGTGCATAACACCCAGTGCTCCATGCAGAATGTGCCCTCTTTAATACCCATCACCAGGCTAACCCGTCCCCCCACCCCCCTCCCCTCTAGAACCCTCAGTTTGTTTTTCAGAGTCCATCATCTCTCATGGTTCGTCTCCCCCTCCGACTTACTCCCCTTCATTCTTCCCCTCTTGCTATCTACTTCTTTTTCTTTTTTCTTAACATATGTTGCATTATTTGTTTCAGAAGTACAGATCTGTGATTCAACAGTCTTGCACAATTCACAGCGCTCACCATAGCGCATACCCTCCCCAATGTCTATCACCCAGCCACCCCATCCCTCCCACCCCCCACCACTCCAGCAACCCTCAGTTTGTTTCCTGAGATTAAGAATTCCTCATATCAGTGAGGTCATATGATACATGTCTTTCTCTGATTGACTTATTTCACTCAGCATAACACCCTCCAGTTCCATCCACGTCGTTGCAAATGGCAAGATCTCATTCCTTTTGATGGCTGCATAATATTCCATTGTGTATATATACCACATCTTCTTTATCCATTCGTCTGTCGATGGACATCTTGGCTCTTTCTGCAGTTTGGCTATTGTGGACATTGTTGCTATAAACATTGGGGTGCATGTACCCCTTCGGATCCCTACATCCAAATATTTTTTCTGTCTCCACATCCTTGCCTCTTTCTCAGGACTCCAATGACATATATGTTATGCTTCCTAAGGGTTTCCCACAATGCACTGCATTTACTTTATTCATTCTCTTTTGGTATTTCCTTCTATATTTCATTTTGAATAGTTTCTATCATTCTGTCTTTCAGTTCACTAAAATTGTCCTCTGCAAATATCTGCTATGCCATTTACCCTAACCACTATAGTGTCATCTCTTTAATTTTTGAGTATTTTTTTTATATTTTCCATGTTCTTACTTAATGTTCCAACATATAGAATACAGAATAGTTTAATGTCCTTGTCTATTGATTCTAGCATCTGTGTCCATTATAGGTTAGTTTTGGTTTTGTTTTGTTTTTAGAGAGGGAGAGGGAGACCCAGAAAGAGCAGAGAGAAGGGGAGAAGGAAAGGCAGAGAGAGAATCCCAAGCAGGGCTCCTCATCCAGTGCAGAGCCTGATGCAGGCCTGGATCTCATGACCCTGAGATCATGACCTGAGCTGAAATCAAGAGTCAGACGCTTTACCAACTGAGCCACCTGGGCACCCCTTTCTGGGTTAGTTTTGATTTGTTGATTTATATCCTCATTGTGAGATACCATTAAGTTACTTGGAAATTGTTGCGTTCTTTCAGATCTTTCTTTTTAAATTGGTTAGATGGAACTAGAATAGCACTCAGGCTAGGAGGAATTGTTTTCTTCTGCCTAGGCAAGATGCTTCTGCTTGATTTATCTAATTGCCCACGGATGCTGAGGTTTCCAATCTGAGGGAACAGGTACTGTTCCCTGACCTGTGTGAGTGCTGTATGCTGCTCTCTCCCACTCTCTTGTGTGGTTCTTTCCCCAGACTCAGATAGCTTCCCAACACCAGCACTCAGCTGAATACTTGAGCTGGACCCTTTCCAGATTTGGAATTCTCTCTCTCTGTAGCTTTCCATTCTTTGGCACCCAGTAATAAGCAACTCTGCTTCTTGGTCTTCCCTTATTCTTCCTCAATTTCCTCTCCTCAGGTGTCCCCTTGGCCCTACCCAAATCCTTTTCCATGCATGGGGCCTGGAAATGTTCCCAGGGCAGGAAGATTGGGAAATTGTAGGACCTACCTGGCTTGTTTTATCCATCTTCCAGGGATCACTATCCTACATTGCCTGGTTTCCAATGTCTTGAAAATGAATGTATCATCTATTGTGCCTTGGTTTGGTCTTTTCAAGCAGGAGGGCAAATCCAGTCTCTGTTCTCTGTCTTGGAAGAAAATGCAAGTCCCAGATAATATTGTAACTAATGCAAGTCCCAGATAATATTGTAACAAACAACCACAATGTAAGCAATGATTTGAGGGGAAAAACTAAAATGTTGAAACCTGAATGAATACTCCAATAACCCAGGGCTGAGAGGTTCCCGAGCTCAGTGACTCCTGCCATCATAATGAGCCCTGGTTGTTCGGCCTCAGGAAGGAGAATCAGAGGAAGCAGGAAAGCAGAGGCAACTGTCAGATAATTAGGAGATTTATAGCCTGTGCTTTCCTTTCTCCTTGTACTTCCTTCCCCGTCCCCCTCTCTACCACCTGCCCCTAGCATCAGCCTATGAACAGTCTATAACCAAGTCTTAGAAAACTTTTCTCTCCCCAGCTCTCATCTAAATGACTCTTGCTCTGTCCCATTCTTTAAGGAACTTTCACAGTGATTTATTCATTCAACAAAAATGATGACCTGAAATGTTCGGTGCAAGTGGTGGGGCAGAAGAGCTTATGGTGTTCTGCCTCCCAGGAAATTCAGCAGGCTTGTCCAGGTCCAAGGCTGCCCACTCATGACAGATGAGGATGATGGGAGAGTGGAGTAGGGTCTGGCTGGTGCTGGCAGGTCTGCATCAATAACTGGTTATTTCACTTGTGTAAGATCAGCTCCCTGGATCAGGACCTTTTTACATCAGGACCCAAGAACCCACTTTTCTGCCCTCATGTCTCTTGCTCAATCAGGCCTGGACTGAATATGAACAGACATTTGAGATTAATGGAGATTAAGGAAGAGCAGAAATAGCCTTGTTGGTCCTGTGGTCAGAGTCGAAAATCTGGACTTCACTCATGAAACTGTTACAAAGTCAATTCAGACTCTCTGCACCTCCATTACTATTCCAGTAGAATAGGTGCATGAAGATCGACAGCAGGTAACGTTCGCCTTACTCATGGGGGGTAGTGTTTATATACTCAGTGGTCAGACTGATCTCTGCGCAGGGAGGTTGCAGGATAAACACATGTTCTGAGCTTGCATCTGTAGATATCTGAATGGACACCATGTGAGGGACGTGTCCCCTTTCATTCAGAAGTTTAACAGGCATCTGCCCTGATGTCACTAGAGCCTGGGAGATCTGCAGAATTGTCAGTGTGAGTCCCATTTCACTAATGGGACTCCATCATGGAGTGGTCCTGACCAACACTGTATTTTTACATGGAATCCTGGTTAGTTACACCAGGGATGGCTACTTTCAGTGATGCTCCAATCCTACCTTCATTTTGAATAAAAATCAAGCTACCTCATGCCTTTTTATTGTCAATCAGTGTTCTCAGATCATTAAGACTGTTAATTCTTGGCCCAGACTATAATTAAGAGGCTTAATTACATCTGTGTGGAGTAAGGGGCCTCAGCAGGGCCCAAGGCAGAGAATCACCCAGGGAGCTTGTTAAAAATGCAAATTCCCTGGGTCCTTGCCAGGGTGTCCTGACTGTGGGTCTGGATGGGATTCAAGAATTGTATATTTGTTCCACATGTAAATCTACAGGTAATTCTAGTGCATATACCTGTGATGGCACATTGAGAAACACTTGTCTGATGGAAACAAGCAGAATTTGAGGGTGGAAGAGATGTGTGTGGTGGACGTCAGCTCCTCAGCTCCCTGTTGGGGGCTGTAGGCAAGCCTGTCAGAAAGGATAAAGACCCAATGAGGCAGTGGCTTAAAAATGCAGTATGCTTCCTAATGCACTTTGTAAACCCCCTACCAAAGCCGTGGTCTATGGAGCTTACTATGAACCCAACACCAAATGCTAAGTGCTCCCTCATCCTCTCAACATCTTTACACATGAGGTCAATGTTATCACCCCTGTTGCACCGAAGGTGAGGCTTACAGAGGATATGTATTCTCTCATGGTGCCATCGCTGGTCCATTGCTAGGGAGATAAGTCACTGTAGCAGTCAGGGTCTCCAGTATGGTGTGTGTGTGCGTCTTTATTTTAAGAAATCAACTCATGTGGTTACAGAGGCTGAGAATTTTAGACTCAGTAGGTCCGGTGATGTGTTTCCAGTCCAAGTACAAAGGCCTGAGAAGTGGGGGAGCTATTGGTATAAATTCTATTCAGAGTCTGAGTCCAAAGGCAGGAGAACACCTATGTCCCAGCTTGAAGACAGTGAGGCAGAAAGAAGGACCTCTTTTCCAGCCTTTCATTTTTGACAGTCCCTGCCACGGTGGGGAGGGCACTCCGCCTTACTCAGTCTACCAACTCCAGTGTTTATCTCTTCCAGAAACACTCTCACAGAATCACCCAGAACGATATTTAGTGAAATATCTGGGCACCCCATAGCGCAGTCAGGTTGACATAAAATCAGCCATCACTCTTGCTAAATGGGACCTTTGTTATTCGGCATCTCCAAACTGAGGGCACCAGAGTCTTTTGTGAGCTTCTTCTTTCCCTGTCTCCATGCATCTCTGCTGCTTGTGGAATGGGCTCACGCGGGAGGAGACAGAGTTGGAGGGGACGGGAATTGTGCAGGGGCAGGACTCTCATTCTCACCACCACTGAACCCTTCTTGTCACCCCCTCAGGTTTTGTAGTGCAGACATGCCTTTGTCTTCACATGTTGCCTCGGTAACTCCAGAGGCCAAATGCCCCGGAGGAGGTCCATGTCCAGGCAGCAGCTTGGGGGAAGGGCAGGAACCATACATTCAGACCTCAGTCCACACCCCCTGCTCCTCAGGAAGGGAAGAGATCCCAGGACTGCTCACAGAACGATTCGCTGTGAGAACAGGAGACAAGAGAAGGCAGCACAAGACCGTCAAGATTCATTGCTACCGTTGTTGCTAAGATTACACGGGTACAGGATATTTGTATGTGGCTGCCATATCTGATGCTCACAAGAATTAAAGCAGTGTGCCTTATGAACCTTATGCAGATGAAGAAACTGAGCAGAAGGAGAATAAATGACAGAGCCAGCAAATCGTAAAAGTCAAACACAGTTTTGGGTCTTCCACACCCCACATCCTGGCTCCTTCTGCAGAGCCCAGGACTCACAACAGGAGTGTTGCAAGGGCACGGATGGACCAGGGAGATGTAGTTTTCAGAACTCAGCAACTGTGGATTTAATTGCATGAGAAATCCACACAACAATGGGAACTGTGGGTTTGATCTTGAGGTAATACTGTTCCACAGGCAGACAATGAAGCCCCAAGCTTAGCCAGTGTTGGAAATGAGGTGGTTTGGGGATGACGGCGCATGATGCTCTGGTGGGAAGCTCTGCTCGCTGGTAACCCTCCCTCCACACGTGGGGCTGTGCCACCACCAGCACTGAGGGCCCCGGCTACTCGCTGGGTCTTGGCCTGACCGCCCACAGGGGGCACAGAGGGCCCTGCAGGTCCCCCTGTGGTAAGGAGCACTGGGCGATCCCAGGGAGCCAGCCGTAGCCTACCAGCTGAGGACTGTGGACTGGCATCGTGAACAGCTGGTTCTCTGAAGCTTAGGGAAAATGCAAACGGAAACACCAGTGAGGTAATAGTGTCATCTTTTTAAAATTATCGAAGGCAACAAAAAAATTAATACTTATACTGAGGGAGGTGTTGGGCTGTGGTCACCCTCTCATGTAGCTACTGGTGAAAGTAGAAATGATTGTAGTGCACCTATAGAGCAATTTGAAAATATATTTCAACCTTAAGAATGAGTGTATTTATAATTTGGTATCTTATTCTCAGAATTCAGTATCAGTGAAGAGATAAAAGCACGTATGAAAAAATGTTCAGTGACAGGGAATGGTAAAATAAATTATGGCTTATCTCAACAGAAGCAACATCTGCAGCCATTGTTAGTGGTGTTATTGAAATATGTTTATTTAGAAGAAAAGACATGAAAAATATGAAGTGAAAAAGAAAATCAGCAATCATATATTATTTTACAATCTGATCCCGAGCAAAATATTGTCCTCAGTAAATTTGTTCAAACAACTTGATAATAGCTAAGCATGATGATCACATCTGTGAGAGCTTTAGGTCCTGTCTGCTGACAATGGCCCTGCAGAAGCCCCTTCCCCGTCACTCTGAGGACAAAGGGATGCCTTCCTGGTGGCCAGGTTCCAACAGACGATTTAGGATCTGACTCTAGACCCAGACTCTACCATACCCATGAGTATTCTCTGCTCTTTTTTTTTTTTTTTGCTTTCACCTCACGTTCAGCTCTGACAATGGGTGGGTTGAAGGGGGCCTCGCTGACACTAAGAATATGCAACCAGCACCTGCATCAGAACTCCCAGCCCAGAGGGACCCACGTGAATGGAAAGTTCCAGTTGTGTCAACAGTGGCCATTGGATAGATTCTAATCACCAGCCAACCCAGTGAAATAGCCTACTCTCGATGGACTCAACTTCCCTGGATTGTCTTTACAACGTGGCTACGGTGTCAATAAATGGACTACCATATTTTATCACGACATTGGACAGCTGTAAGTGCTGGAAGTAAAATCCCATAGATATTTGAAGGTATGTGCACTGGGAAGAAAGAGTAATTCATTCTGTCAACCGGGTAACATTTAAGTCCCTCCTCCTAATCCCTACTTGACTAAGCAATTGCAGCTACTAATTACATAGTACTGAAGAAAATATGAACATAATCAAGGAGTGATATCACAATTGATTACTCTTCAAATTTTCTCTTTGTCTCCAAAGAACATGTTTATTACCGTGTGGGACACTGGAATAAAGTATAGAGTGCCTCGATTATTATAATGTGCAAAAGGCAAGGGTGGGTATATACATGTCACTAGCATGTCTGGATTCCTTTCAAAAACTCTTTGATCTCAGCAGGGTTCGGAGCCCGAAGGCTTTTGGAGGACTTGTCAGCAAACACGGGGAGCAGTGGTGGAGGGGGAGACATACTTCATATTTCTCTACCTTGAAGTATGCAGAACGCTTAGCCAACTCACATTAATCAAATACTTGTCAATGTCGTTGGCTTCAAGACCAGGTGGAAATGAATTTCAGATTTCTAATTATATCCTTAAATTTTGGCATCCTTTGCTGTGGCTTGTCGAATTGCTAAGATTGGGTAGGAGAGCCCCCTGGTTTTCCACCTGCTCTTGGGCAAATTAAGGAATGCTGTGGGACCATGGTGTTTCTCTTAGATTCAATGATGAAGGCCGAAAGCCCAGGTGGCAGGGCATTGAAAAGTGTTCTGTGTGTTTGCCAATGTCTGGGCACAGGACCATTCTGCTTGCTTCCATTTTAAAGATAAGGTTGATCTGACAATACACATTTCTGTGAAGAAAACACTTGTATGCTATTTTTAAAAATTTGCTCGATCATTTCTTTATTTAGTTTTCCATTGTTATTTTAAAAACATACATTGCAGTGTCCCTATTTTGCTTTCCTTGGCTTGTATGTTGTCCTCTTTCCTGCTAATAACAGCCCTTTCCCCTTCAAGAAACCACCAGTCTCCTACCTGAAGTGCTCCTGGCCCAGGTGAGCCCTGCACTGTCTCCTCACCACAGAAGGCTGTATGTGCCCCAGCTGGTCCGTCAGAGAACCGGGGCCCCTGGACCAGCTGTGGCTTGAGCCCTTGTGATCATGGTTATTCCTGTCTCTCTGCCAATTGAGCTCAATTTTAGAAAGGAGATCGGCAAACATTTTCTGTAAAGGGCCAGATAATATTTTTGGCTTTGTGGGATCTGTTGTGATGACTCAATGCTGTCATGTATCAAGAAAGTCATGGATAATTCATAAGCCAATGGACATGGCTGTGTTCCAATAAAGCTGTATTTATAAAAGCAGGTGGTGACCTGGGTTTGGCACATGGGCCATAGTTTGCCAATCCTGGTTTTAAGGTGTTTGTTTTCAAACTATGTTCTGAAGAAATTCCTTAGGTAGGAGAAAGAGTGAGAGGTGCTATTTCCTACCCACCTCACTTCACCTCTTAGGGAATCAGAAAAGCTCCTTTTACTCTGTTTATATATTGAGGACCCATTTAGAGCTTTATGTGAAAATGACATTCTTCAGCTGATAGCATTTTTAAAAATCAGTGACAAAGTAATAAAGGGTGTGAATTATTAATGATTTAACTTTAGTTCCAGTCTGAGGGGGAAGGAGTAACATTTGAAACCTCCTCAAGTCAGGTACCATGTTGGGTCACATACAACATCTCGTGTATTTCTCAGAGAATCACGTCTGGTGGGTGAGCCAGACCATCTGGCTCACATACACATCACATCAGGACATGTCCCTACTGTCAGCTTTGTGTCAACTCTTATTAACATGGTCTAAAGGCATTCTTTGAAATTGTTAGTCTTTACTGAATACTGTAGAGCAAGTGATAAGCTAGGGTGACCACACAGAACAATAATATATGTGCTTCTTAATATTCCTATTGTTGAAGAAGGAAAGAGGAGATTATCTTATGGGGAGATGTGGAGATAATTATTTGTATTGTAAACAGTATTTCATGTGTATGGATCAGAACTTTGCACACTGCTGGTGGGACTGGCATATGGTGCCACCATTATGGAAAACAGTATGGCGGCTCCTCAAAAAAATTAGGAATAAAATAACTGTAAGATTCAGCCATCCCATTCCTGGGTGTGTATCCAAAATAATTGAAATCAGGGTCTTGAAGAGATAGTTGTACATCCATGTTCAGAGCAGCAGTATTCACAATAGCCAAACGTGTAAGCAACCCCAGTGTCCACTGTTGAATGAAGGGAAAAGCAGAGTGTGGTAGGTACATACAATGGAGTAGGATTCAGCCTTAAAAAGGAAACAAATTCTGACACATGTTACAACACGGATGGACCTAGACAACATTATGATAAACGAAATAAGCCAGTCACAGAACGACAAATACTGTATCATTCTACTTCCATGAGACAGGAAATAGAATGGTGCTTGCCAGGGGCTAGGGGTGGGTAATGGGGAGTTATTATTTAATGGGTGCAGAGTTTAACTTTGAGAAGAAGAGAGAGCTCTGGAGTTATATGGCGGTGATGGTTGTACAACAAGGTGAAAGTACTTAATGCCACCAAACTGTACATGTAAACATGGTTAAAATGGTAAATTTCATGTTATGTATGTTTTACCACAATTAAAAACAAAAACCAAAAAAAAAAATGACATAATTTTAATGAAAAATTTTCCAAGTATAATTAATTGAAGTAGCTAATAGTGACACCTGTGCTCGCCTCCATTTTACCTTCTGAGCTCCTGGCTAGGAGCCCACTCTCAGGATCTTTATTTTCATACTTTGCAATTGGCGTGATTGGAATAACCAGAGAAAGGCATTGTATCATCTTAGACTGGAAGGGCCAGGGATGGTAGAAAGTGAAAGGAGGCATGAAATCCCCAGCTACGATGGAGAGTGGCAGTCTGAAAGACGCATCCATCACAAACAAGGCCAGAAAGGGAAGGATGAACTTGGCCTGAGCAGAGATCCCAGAAGGTGGAGTCGAGAGCCACACAGAAACACTTCTGGGAAGCAGGCCTGGGTGTCTTCAGCCCTCTGAGAGGGGTCAGCAGCAGGGCATTGGTGCCGGGGGCTGCCATGACAAGTTATCACAAACAGGGGGACTTAAATCAACAGAGGTTCTGCAGGCCAGAAGTCCAAAAGCAAGATGATGGCAGGGAGGCCTCCAAAGACTGAGAGGCAGGTCCTTCCTAGTCTTGTCTGGCTTCTGGTGGCCCCAAGGGCTCCTCCGGTTGGGGCCGCAGGACTCCAACCTCACCTTCTGTCTTTACACGGTCTTTTCTGTGTCTCTGCATCTCAAGTGTCCCTCTGCCTTCCTCAGATGAGGACATCTGTCACTGGATTTAGGAGCCTTTCTAAGTCCAGGATGATATTATCATGAGATCTTTAACTTACACCGGCAGAGATTTTTTTCCAAATAAGATCACAATCTCAGGTTCCAGGGGTTAGGAGTAGGGCATATCTTTGGTGGTAGTAGTGGGGGTCCGCTATTCACCATCCTTTGCAAGCTGGTATCCGGTTCTGGTCCCATGATTCCATGTGGGTTAACTGAGGCACAGAGCACTTTGCACTTCATGGGTGTCCAGATCAGGAAGAACCTGGAATAACTGTAACCAAGGAGCTGCATGTGATGAGCCTCACCCACACTGGAGTGTCACTTAGGAGATGAGATTTCAGCCCTTGGGCTGCAGCCTGATGCTGTGACAGAATGACTTTGAGAGCTTCTGGGGAAGGGAAGGTGTATTTTCTTGTAGGGAGAATATTAATGATTTGAGATCAGAGGCACGGAAGGCCAGAAGACAGACTCTGGCAGTTTCACACTACCATGTGGACAGGTAAGACCTGTGTTCCTCTCCTTGAAACTGGGTGGGCTTGCGGCTGTTCTGACAACTGAGTTGGGTGGGAGAGAGGGTACGTGGTTTCCAAAGCTAGGTCATAAAATGCTGTGACGCTTCCACCTGATTTCTGCAGGACCCTTACTGGGAGAAAGGCAGTGTAAAAAGTTTAGCCACCCCAAGACCAGCACCCTGAAGAGGTAAGGTGTGGGCACTATGGACTAGAGTTCCCAGTGCGGGTTTGGGGAGAGAAACCAAGGCTCCTGGTCCCTTGGATATAGCCGTGCCTTCACTGCTATTCCGTTCTCCTCGGTGCCTTGGCACACGCTTCCCTCTGCAGAACACACTTCCTTCTTGTTGGCCGATATCTTCCGCTCAACCTTGGGAACTTGGCTTAAACTTCACTTCCTCAAAGAGTATCCCACCCTCCCAGCCTCCCCTGCCTCGGGGTAGGGGGAGTCCTCACAGTGCCCAAGCCCTGTCTGCTCAGCCCCCTGCACATGGCCTGGTCCTTTGCAGACTCTACATAAACGTGTCTTAAATGAACAGGTGGTAAGGTGGATAGGGGAGTGGGACAAAGGTGTTGGGTTACCTCACATCTTTCTGTTAGAAAAGTCTGCTCAAGCCATTTCTTGCTTGAAACCCTCCTGTGGGTTTGATATGGAATTTCATGCTAGTGCTCATAAAGACAAGAGACCACCTCCCAGCTGAAGTACAGGGCCTCTAGATGGAAAAGAGGCCTGTCTGACACAAATTGGGTTCATGAATATGTGCAAAGCAAGCTTTATTCTCGGCATGAAATGGCTGTATATCCGATGAGTCTGCTGGTTCTAGAAGCTGCTGTGATGTTGCAGTTATGACCGGATCTCACCACATGTTAGTACTTTTGATAGACTCAGAGAGAGAGAGCCAGGTGATATGGCACAGCAAACATCAAGCCAGCCCCGCCTTGGGGACTGTGCACAGGTGGGAAGAGAAAGAGAACCAGATCCCTGTGCACAGCATAGGACTTCAACGGTTAGACTCAGCACCCTTGTCCCCACGGTGAAATGTATTGTACATATTCTGTATATATTTGAGCACCAAGTTTTTTTATGACACAGCAAATCCAGTTGCTCTGGCAGAGACAAACATTATTGCCATCTCCACAGTGAAGGTAGCTCTCCGTTACTGTGAGGAGAGCTAGCAGGTTATTTCAATGTATTTCCGTCCCTGCCTCCCGCCAACACACACAGACTGTTGTCCACTTTGGTTGCTTAATTCCTTTGCAAATTAGTATCAAACTAGAAATAATTTTGGAATAATGTTCATATTTCACTTGCATCGTATTTCTTTACTATAACTGATTTGTTGTTAAATTTCCCCCCGTTTGTGTGGGGGCTGGGAGGCGGGAAGGTGAATGAAGGATTGCCAGGAAATCCTGAAGTCTTATCAGCCATTGCTGTGGTGTGGGTCAAGCTATCCTGAAACTATATTAGTTGTGTTACAGGATTAAGCAGAGGAATGAATGTGCAGGATCGATGGGACCTAGGGCTCCACTGTGGAAGGAAGGACACACAAACATGACCTAGGGGAAGAAGAGAAAGACCCTTGAAGGGATGGACTGGAATTGGGGGCGGCTGGCTCTGTCCACACAAAGAGATCAAGAAGGAAAGGCATCATAGATGCATTGAGAACATTATCCAATCACAAGTGCTCAATCCTGGTCTCCAAGGCAACCAAGGCTGCTTGGAGAAATGGCAGATTCCAGGTTGGAGCAAAGTAGGTGGAGCCTGGAGCAGCCTGTTCTGCTGGAAAGGGAGGAAGAGCTCCAACAAAGGATGGGGCGTGTCAGCAGGACAAGGGGAGCCAGCGTGAAGGGTGCCCACTGGCCAGACTTCGGTCACTGAGGAGCCCCCAAACAAACGTGCAGCAATAAAGATAAACCACTGGGGAAAATGGGATTCAGAGGAGTCCATGCCAATAATAAGTATATTGATTAATTATTTAATGGGGGAGGAGGGAGGGGTCTTGCTTGATGCCAAAGGCCAGAAGTAAGTGTGCAAAGATGCATAATCTGAATCTAATCACAAGGACGTTATCAGGGGAAGTCAAAATGAGGGCTGTCCTATTAAAATGGAGGATGGGTGGGGGCTGGGACTGAGTTTTTTGGAGGTGTCAAAGTTATAAAAGACAAGGAAAGACTGGAGAAGAAAGAGCCATGACCTGGCACTCTCCTGGAGGGGACCTGCCAAAAAAGATACGGCTGGGTTAGGCGCCAGGAATGGAAGCAACGCAGAGGGTAGTTAAGTGTTGTGTTGATTTACATACAGGAGGTGGGTGCCCTCTGTGGCTCTGGGAGGAACATCCGTCCTCCTGGGACGTGCGCACTGCAATCTTCAGGGCCGAGATGTGCATAACTTACTCTTAACTGGTTCAGAAAAAAAGAGAGCCCAAAGGAGGAAAATGCAAGGGTAGGTCAATCTGGGTGAAATTATGCAAGTGTTCTCTGTGTCATTTTTTGCAACTGTCCTTTAGGTTTGAAATTCAAGCCTCCCCCCCTACTCCATCCCTTCTTCCTAAAGTCCTTCCCCTCTGGCTACTGAATTACACTTTCTGGCAGGTGGGGGTTTACACAAGGTTGACACTTGTCATGGCCAGAGGATAGCAAGGGCCTAGGACGCCCTTTGCTCACGCACGGGAGAGGCCCAAGCCAGGGCACCCCGGCTTGCAGAAAGGACTCCGATTCAGAGCAATACCTTCAACCCTCCAGCGAAATCATGTTGGTGGAATCTTGTTTAAGAAAGAAAATCCGGTAATTCCCTTGACCCGAAGATACCAGTACCTGAAGAATCTCAGTGTGGACTCCATCCAGACAATGACAGTTCTGTGGGGACCTCTTAAAGCAAAAATGGTCTATCCTGAAGGATTTCATCTCCTGAGGGAGATAACCAGGTCCTGGGTCCCCACGGGGGCCAGCGATCCTTCTTGGGTCATTTGACTCATATCATGGAGGTGACAGGTGCACTTCCCCCCTCCCTGAAACTAAAGGAGCAGCGTCTTGGGTCAGAGATTGTCCTTGCTTTTATGGGCAACTTGCCCCTCCTGGGGTATTCCAGAAAACCTCCCTTGAAAAGTTTTATTCCTCCCGTCGGTCAATAATGTTCCTTTAAAGAAATTCTGCTATTAGGAAAAGCATTTCTGCCATTAGGAAAAGCCTTTGCCCATACTATGTCAGCTCCAACTTCAGGACCTTTGTACAGAAGTAACCTTTATTTTTATGTGACTGAAAAAAGTATATATACTCATTGGGGAAAACTTGGAGAATACAGAAATGTATGGAAGAAAAAAGATGACTCATCTTCCTCTGATTAGGGAATCACCTATGATAAATCTGGTGCTTTTTCCTTTGAGCTTGTTATCCTATGTATAAAAGAGGAGGAAAAAATCAAACTTGCTATTTAAAGTCTCCAGTGCCTTCTCAAGGCACATTAAATTAAACTACCAGTTTCCTTGCTGGTCTCTGTGTGGTTAAGAACCTGGGATGGCTTTGGATTCCCCAAGACAGACTTGAGCTTGGCTTTCAGAAAGTGGCTGGGGAGAAGGCAGTTTTCATGAGCAGGTATGGGAGGGAGGGGCCCGGGAGGCGGGAAGGCAGGGGAGGAGTGTCTGCCAAAGGGGCTAACTTGGTTGCTCTGTGGGGCATTGGGCACAGTGAAACATTCCCCTGGTCAGACAGCCTTGGGGATGGCAGGTGCGCAGAACAGGGGGTGACACCCAGTTGGAATTGCATCCAGCCCGTGGCATCATGCTCTGAGCCGCATCCCCACCTGACATCCCACCAGCAGCCTATCCAGGGAGCAGGCCACCATGCAGGACCCCAGCCTCCTGGGAGAAGAAGCCCACCCCCACCTGTCTTAGATCTGAGAGCCCCTGCCCCAGCCAATTGCTAAGGTGTGGCAGGGAGGGGGAACCCATACCAGAGCCCAGGGTAAAAGAGGAAACAGAAAATGAGCTAAGGGACGACACATTTTGCTCAGTTTCTGTAACGAAATATGAGCAGGAACAATGGCGGGGACTTGGAGCGTTTCCACGGGGTGTTCAAACGGGAAAGATGGTGGAGAGTGGGGGCACATGCTCAGGAGATGAAGCCTCGGAGGTGGGAAGGAGCATGGGGTTTTCTGGAAATAACTCAACACTGCTGGGTCCTTGTGAGCAAAAGGGAGCACAGCTTGCTTGGGCTGATAACAAAATAGCACAGGCTGAGGACGCAAATAGCAGAGGTCTGTTTCTCACAGTCTGGAGGTGGGAAGTCTGAGACCAGGGTGCCCGCATGGCTGGGTTCTGTCGAAGCCCCTTCTTGGCTTGAAGACGGCCTTCTTGCTCACTGTGTCCTCAGGAGGTGGACGGTCATCCCTCTCTCCTTCTTCCTATAAAGCCACCAGTTCCATCGTGGGCCCCCACCCTCATGACCTCATCTAACCATAATTATCTCCCAAGTGCCCCCCCTCCCACACTGGGGAGGTGCGTAAGGGCTTCAACCTGTGAATTTGGTCGGGGGAGAACACAACTGAGTCCAAGCAGGTTGAGTCTTGTTTCTGGATTCGGGAATACTGAGTACATAGTTGTTTGCCATGGAGTCCGGCTTGGAGTCTCCCCTGGTGCAGGCTCCTGCCTCAACCACAGGGTCTTGAACCTTTCCTGGAGCTGTGAGTCCAATTCAGGAAAGCTGTGCCCCCCAGCATGAGTCAGACAGAGGTTTCCCTACTTCCAGCTCAGCCCCCTGAGGGGCGTGACCCCCGTGACGTTCCTCCACCTCTCATACAAGGCAGGAGAGGCTCAGAGATGTGCCCAAATTCACACGGTAAAATTTTGGCAACATGAGACCTGAAACATTTAAAAATAGCCATTAAAAAAGTTATTTTTGTTTTTTATGTCAACAATGGGGGGGGGGCCTCTGCATAGTGATCCTTATAGTATTCTTGTTTTCATATGAAATTTTTGTAGCTTTGAAATTTTTTCCAAATAAAAGTTATTTCATTTTATTATTTTTTTAAGAGAGAGAAAGAGAGCGAGGAGCAGGGGGAGGGACAGAGGAAGAGGGAGAGAGAGAATCTTACGCAGGCTCTACACCCAGCATGGAGCCCCATACAGGGCTCTATCTCATGACCCTGAGATCATGACCTGAGCTGAAATCAAGAATGGGACACTTAGGCGCCTGGGGGGCTCCGTCGTTAAGCATCTGCCTTCGGCTCAGCTCATGGTCCCAGGGTCCTGGGATCGAGCCCCGCATCGGGCTCCCTGCTCAGTGGGAAGCCTGCTTCTCCCTCTCCCACTCCCCCTGCTTGTGTTCCCTCTCTCACTGTCTCTCTCTCTCTCTGTCAAATAAATAAAAATTTAAAAAAAGATCTTAAAAAAAAAGAAGAATGGAACGCTTAACTGACTGAGCCACCCAGGCAGTCAGAGTAGTTCCGCCTTGATCCCCACCGCAGAGTGTGTGCTCCTGGCTTTCCAGGATGACCTGGGGGTCTCCCCAGCTCTGTGCCTGGGCATCATCTGCCCCACTTGTGGGGAAACCACAGCTCGAGGCGGGGCCATCACGGTGGACCTAGAGTGGGGGGTGTCTGGACCCAGGCCCTGTGGCCGTTCCACCCCCTCGAGCTGCCTCTGTTGTCCCTCCTTGAAGATCAGTCATCTGGGACTGAAGGCTTCACAGTGTGCATCTCAGGCACCCTGTGTCTCCAGAGGCAAAACCTCTCTCTGTGCTCTGCCCGCCACCCTGCAGAAGAAAGAAAATGCTGGAGACCTCAACCGGGTGGGAGGAGGCAGGGAGGGCTGAGCAAGTTGATGGTGATGAAGAAGCAGCTGGAGGTTCCTGCAGAGAGCAAAGCCCCAGAGCAAAGCCTGGAAGCAAAAGAGGCAGCCAGAGGAACAACAACAGAGACGCAGTGAATGTCTACCCTCATAGACACCGTGTGCTGCCTGGGGAGGTCAAGGAGGTGACCCAGCAGGGCCACGGGGCAGGCACTTCTCTCCTGCCTGCCCCCTTCTGCCCCCCGGGAGAAAGATGGCTGGGACCAGGGCAGGACTTTATGAGAAGGAAGAGTCCCAGGGGTTGGCTCGTGGAGTTCCTTTGAAGAGTCTCCATAGAAGAACAGCTCAAGTGCCCTGCTAATGTTGGATTATCTATGCTTCCACTGATAAAAAGCTGACAGTTCCTGGGCACTGCCAGAAGCTTTATGTGGATGACGGGGGTGCAAAGGCCCCACGTTGAAATGAGGTGCAGGTCATTGAGATAACTTCCCAAGGTCGTGGGGCTGACAGGAAGTGAAGCCGAGGTTTGCACACAAATCCGTTCTATACGGAGCCCCATGCAAGCCAGCGCCCAGGTCCCTTCCCCTTCTGCTGGTCACGGCTCAGCCCTTCTCCAGCTCACTCTGGGGCTGCCTTAGTGAAATTCGGGCACTGTAAAGTGTTTCTCAAAGTCGGGTCCCCGGACCTGCAGCATCACCTAGGAACTCGTTGGAAATGCAGATTCTCGGGGCACCTGGGTGGCTCAGTCGTTACGCATCTGCCTTCAGCTCAGGTCATGATCCCAGGGTCCTGGGATCGAGCCCCGCATCGGGCTCCCTGCTCAGTGGGAAGCCTGCTTCTCCCTCTCCCGCTCCCCTTGCTTGTGTTCCTGCTCTCGCTGTCTCTCTCTCTCTCTCTCTCTCTCTCTCTGTCAAATAAATAAATAAAATACTTAAAAAAAAAAAAAAAGAAGCAGACTCTCAGACCCTATCTGAGAACTACTGCCTCAGAAACTCAGTGTCTGGAAATCTGGATTGTAACGAGGCCTCTGGTCGTGTTATGGGCTGAACTGTGTTCCCTCAAATTCATATCCGTAAGCCATGACTCCCAATGTGACAATATTTGGTGATAGGGCCTTTGAAGAGGCGAATCAGTTAAAATGTGGTCATTTCGGTGGGCTCTACTCCAATCTGACAGGTGTCCTTATGAGAAGAGGAGATTAGACACAGACATGCAGAGAAAGGACCTGATGAGGACCCGGGGAGATGGCGGCCATCTGCACGCCGAGGAGGGAGGCCTCGGAAGGAGCCAGACCTGCCCACACCTTCATCTTGGACTTCCAGCCAGCAGAACTGTGCGGGCATAAATTCCCACCGTGTAAGCTACCCAGTCTGTGCTATTTGTTACAGCAGCCTGAGCTGACTAATACACGGTGGTTCGGAGAAGCTCTGCTCTAACACGCCAAGCTGGCTCCCACCACGAGCCTCTGCTGGAAACATCTTCTATGGCCCTTTCTCCTCTTCCTCCTCGTGGGGCTGGCACTTGATGTCTTCCCCCTGGAGGGTCCTTCCTTGATGATCCGGGGCCCCTGGCAGCCCTCCACCCTCCTGTGTGCACATACAACAGCCTTGTGTCCTGTGGGACAGAGCATTTAACACTGTCCATCCTCTTGTTCATTTGTCAAGTGCATGCTGCTCCTTGTGATATCCACCTCTTCTGTCTTGTGCACAGTTAATTCCCAGGGCTTAAGACAGTGCCTCTGATAAACAATGGGTGCTCAGTAACTGCTGGATGGACAGGAAGTGTCTCTCTTGCCATCATGGAGGGCTCTCCGTTCAGACCAGGAGGTAGGGGAGGCTGTGGGACTGTAGCCTCAGACCACAGCTGTGACAGGAGCTTTTAGGGACCCAGCCCACAGGGTCAGAGCGCAGACTCTGGACGCAGACCCAGGGCCCAAATTACATCTCAGCCATTTACCAGCTGTGAGCCCTTGGCTACATGACTTCCACTGTAATAATGCGCAATGCCAACCTGCTGTTGCTGTTAGGATCACAGCCAGCCAGAAAAGTCAAATGCTCTGAATTATTATTTCCTTTGATTCTCTAGGCAAGTGGGGATCAGAGGGGGATTATGAACAAAGCCATTCCTTCTGGAAGGACCATCCCTGTGGCAGCCACGGGGGCCCTGGCACAGGGCCAGGATGCCCTGCTGCCCAACACCAGAGACAGTGTCCACATGACACCCAAAGCGCTTTGGGCGCGTAGTGCCTGACTTCTGGATCCCCGAGCCACAAAAGACCAGGAACCGCTTCTGCTCAGGATGGGCTCGGTGATAATGTATTTTGAGATGGCTCTTCCAAGATCAGCCTGCCTTACATTGCTGCACCTAATTCCCTATGCCTCAGCATTCAAGGTTAGAATAAATGTATTGTGCAAATGTAGAAATGGATGGTTTGGGGACTTCTGTGAACTTTTTGGCTGCAGGCTGCTTGCTTATTGCTTTCCGTTGCTGTCATTTTTAGAATTTCTGGCTGGGTTTGGCCATTTTTAAATGTGAGATAAGAGACTAGAGATTAGAATTGACTTTGGTTTTGGTTAGATTCTGGGTAATACGGACCTATGCAATTAAGGACTGACCTTAGAATTCATGCAAGTATAAAACTCACCCAACTGCTATTCTTAGAATAGTAGCAGAAAACACTGCTCCCCTATCTGTGGATTAAAGTCCTTCTGTGTATTCTTGTTCACCCCACACCCTGCTGTCACATGGAAATGCATCTCCTTCACAGCTCCAAGCTCCTGCGTGATTGCTATGGACAGGTGTGGAGATGGACAGATGGGTGATTTTAAAGGTGGTGCCACGTGGGGGATAAATTCACACAGAAGCTGCAAAAGTCAGGTGAGGTTCAAGGTGTTCTGAATTCTTGTGAAGCGAGACTTTTCACACAGAAACTGTGCTTGGAGAATGAGCAGGATTTTGGTAAGTGACAGTTGTATCCTGGATGCCCTGTGTATAATGGGGCAGGGAAATGGCATCCGTGCCTGGGCAGGACTGAGTCCTAACCAAATGATACTGGGAAGGTTTTAAAGTACTGAGCAGGTGCATCCATTCTGCACAGGGTTGCATGGTTTTTGATTTGTGTTTATGTCGGCAAGAAGCTGGATCGGCTGGCTGGGGAGGTGCTTCCTGCAAGGCTGCCTTACAGAAACGGGTCTGCTACCACCAGGGCTCCTCCTTTGTGTTTCGGGGAAGGAGGCAATGGTCTCTCCCAAGGCTTGCTGAATTTTATATCTTTTTCAATTTGTTGGTAATTACTCTAGGCCAGGAGCCGCGCTAAACACTTTACCTGTAGTGTGAGTAGGATTAGCTGTTCTAATTTTACAGCTGAGGAAACTGAGGCTTAAGGAGGAACAGTAAGCTCTGCAGACTTGAATGGTTCTTCCTGCTTCCATAATGGCAGCCCGGGGTATTTGGACACCCCCGACTGCTCAAAATAATAAGTCTTGTGAAACAGCTAAGAAGAGTCACTCCTCTTAGAAGCTGAAGAGCTGGTAGGCAGTAAAGAACCTAAATGGGAGAGAAAGCAGGGAACCAGAGAGGAGACCAACACTAAGAAGCTGTTCTCAGCCAGAAGGCATTTACTGAACAAGAGTCAGAACTTGGGCGTTTGAAGGTTCTGTGGAACACGGGGACAGAGATCAAAGTCCTAGACCCATACCAGGTGAGGGGCCTCACTGGAGATGCTCACAATAAGCCGGGACCCCTAAGGGCTACCCCCCAGGAGTGGTGGTGAGCCAGAAGAGGCATGCCCCCAGGGAAGCAGAGCCCAGGTTTGGATCACTTGGTGGACCCAGTTCATTCAGAGCTTCGGACTTGGTGCAGTGCGGTCTTTGGGTCACGGTGTTGCCAAGCGTCCTTATGGGCCAATGCTTTGCACGGAAAAGGCTTTTATCCTAAACCTCCCATTACGCAGTCAATCATTTTGAAAACACAATGACCAGCACACAAAGCTAACCCAATAGGCACAGGGACAAGTGAAAACAAGTGTCCACAGCAACATGTCCACAGAGATGGTGGGGTGTGGGGCTTCATCAGACAGAGACTGTCCCACTAGGACCTTACTGGTGCGGGACCTCAAGTAGGACAGCAGACTCAGAGAAGTGCCTGTTCCCCCAGAGCTGGCGTGGGCAAAACTGGGCATGTGATCATTCCTTACCACAGCTTTCTCCAGTCCCCCAACCAGACCACTGTCTTGCTGTTGTCTTTAGACAGACATCCACAAAACGTCCCTGGCTGGTCTTCTCAGAAGGGCGGGTGGCGGGGGGGTTGCCATAGAATACTGCCAACAATGCAAATACTGAAAGCTTGTAGGATTACCAACATTAATAAAAGTGAACTCCCGGGCACGGGCTGAGGACCCAGAGCCATCCTGGCCCCCAGAACAGGTGCTGTTATTACAATTCACATTGTCTGAATGCGGAAAGGGAGGTTCACCCCCAGATTGCTCAGCCGCCCGGGGGGCAGCTGATACACAGAGGTGGAGGGGCTGACCCCAGGCGGGGGGGGCTTGAATGCACCCTCACCCTGCAGCCCACCGTTGCCTGCCCGCCCCCTTCCGGCCCCAAAATAACGATGGGGCCTTGTAGGAGCCAGGAGAGCCCCCAAAGCTGGCTCCCTGACCTACCGCACTTACATCTTGCACTTTCTCTGTGTTACTTTAGTCTAACTTTGCGACCCACGGTGACATGGCAGTCCTCACGGCACCGTCTGCCAACGCCACTTTGTACCACCAGTGCCACTGGTGTAGGGGACAGAGGGCAGGAGTTCAAGTTCATTCCTGACTTTTACAGAGTCCTCTCTCCCGACCCCTGATCCCTCCCTCCAGCCCTTAGAGAAGTTGGGTTGTCGGCGTAGTGGCCTCTGAATCGCTCTGAGCGGCACAGGAAAGGTGCACAGCTGCCCCCCACCAGTCCTCACCCAGGTCACCAGAGGGCAGGAGAGCAGCACAAACACTTGCATGGAGCGCGTCCCTCCATGGGGACCTCGGTGCCACCGACCACAGCCCTCCGTGTGGTCTTACTCCGGCCAAGGCTGCTCCTCCCTTGGCTAATCCGCCCCAACTCACTTCCGCACATTTTTTCATTACGTTCTTCTCAGCGCCCTGTATGTTCATCTCCCCTGATGTAACAATTTACTGGAACATCAGGGACTAAATGTTCCAAAAGAATTGCCCAAGTATCTTTCTGCTTTGGACAACGCTTTATTTATGTTATCTGAGAAGGCAAGTGGTAAAGCTCTCACACACCCTGGGAGTCCAGACAGCCCCAGGCTTGCCGGGCAGACGGGGGGGGGGGGCGGGGAAGAGCAAAGAGACTCTGTTCCCTGTTGCCAGCAGGTGAGCCTGGGAAAAGGGATTCGGTGGAAACCGGGGGTTTCCTTCATGCCCAAGAACCGAACCTCAAACTACTCCCTCTCTGCTAGTTTCCTACTACTTGAAGCCAACCCTCTGTTCTCCCGGAGTGCCTTGAAATTCCCAGGGCCCATGGCTAGTGTGCCTATTCAACGCAATCCGGTGCATCAGGAAAAGCTTGCAATGTCCTTTTCCTCTGGCACCATAGTGTTTTCTTTTTTACAAAAATCAAACCACCAGTCTGTCTTCCAGTTTCCCCATTTTTTTTTTCACATGCTGCCAAGAAAGGACGTGTTGCCAAGCGGGCTTAGTGGTAATTAAAATGTGGTGGCAGCTCTCACAAAGAGCTCCTCCAACGCTTGGTCAAGAACGGCACGAAGTTTTGCAATTGGGAGCAGGTGCCAGCCCTGCTTCCACCGGCCGGGTACCTGAGTCTCCATCAGCTGGCACCCACAGCTAGCTCCCGGTTTCAAAAAATGAGCCCTCTAATATGCATGTGACTTCTTATTGCTTAATAAAGCACTTTTTAAATAGTGAAAGTCTGCATGAGCTTCGGGGATTATCAAAGTGCAAACAATAGGAAACCGCGGAGGGGTTGGGAGGCCTTTATTCAGCTGGCACCTTCTCAGGCGGGCTTGGCTGCGTGGATGTGGAGAGTCCTTGGCAGGAGTGGATTCAGTAGGAAGCAAAAGAGACAAACAGCAATGCTGACCTGAATTCCTGTCACACTGGAGGCTCAGACAGGTAACAATGCCCAAGGCCTCCCAAGTACCCCTGCTCCATCCTGGAAGAGCAGGGTGACTGCCTGTACCGAGAGAAACTTGGTACAAGAGGGTTTCATGAATGGCTTGTTTGCACCTCAGCTCTCCAAGAGAGAAATGGCAGGTGACATGTCCCCAAGGAGCGTAAATGCTGCCCCTGCCCCCAGGTTCCTCAACCCCAAAGCCCTGCTGAGTTGTGAGAACACTGTTGACAGGTCATGCTCCTGCCCACCGGGCTGAGCTTCTTACCTGCAGGAAAGGTCTACTGGCCATCAGAGCTGCCTTCCTAACTGGAAAACATCGTTTCCTGTGCTAGAGATGCCAAATAGTCACATCAAGGAGTAAATTCATAACGGGAATTAGGGTGTCACAGACTCTCTTTTTGGCAGATTTTCTGGAAAAATTAAGCAAGAGAGTCTTCGACCAGGATGTTGCCCCTCTCCAGCTGCAAGGATGACATAGAACTCGATAAAGGGACAGAAACTGTAGGAGCAGCTCGGAAAATGTTTGTGGGATGTGTGTCTCTCGTCGGTACAGACATGCCAGTGACCGTATCTTTCACTTACAAGGTAATGAAGTTAAACTTTTTGGCATGCACTCTTCTACCTGGTTTTATTCAGAGTTTGGATCCTTATGGATGTGATGATTACATCACATTTATTAAGTCTAAGCAATTCCAAAAATCCTTTTAATCTGTCAGACTATCCCATTATTTTAATTCCTGTCTAGACTAACTTTCCCCCCAAAAGCATGAAGATAGGATGGGAATAGACCAAAAATTCTTGAACAGATAAATAATAATTCACATGAATTGGATAGGATTTAACAAGGGATAATGACTTGAACTGTAGGAGCAAGAACACACCAAACCAAACTCACATGGTCACAGTGCAAAACGGGAACCATGATGATCTTCTCACCAATTAGCTGAGCTTTATTATAACAAGAATGTCAAGATCGTTCTCTGGGTGATGACATGACATGCACAGGAATGAAGTTCAAGAGAATAATTCGTGTGTCCAGTCTCATATGTTGATTTGAGCATGCATGCTGTCTTAGAGAGTATGAGCTTCCATAGGCTCAATCCCAGGACACTGAGATCACGACCTGAGCCAAAGGCAGACGCTTAACTGACTGAGCCACCCAGGCGCCCCAAGAGAACAGGTTTTTTTTTTAAAGTAATTCATGGAGGGGCCCCTGGGTGGCTCAGTCGTTGGGCATCTGCCTTCGGCTTGTGTCATGATCCCGGGGTCCTGGGATCGAGCCCCGCGTTAGGCTCCCTGCTCGGCAGGAAGCCTGCTTCTCCCTCTCCCACTCCTCCTGCTTATGTTCCTGCTCTCACTATCTTTCTCTCTGTCAAATAAATAAATAAAATCTTTAAAAATAAATCAATAAATAAAGTAATTCATGGAGAGATTCTCTCGCTGCTCTTGAAGAACTCAGCGGCCAAGTTGAGAGCCAGCAAGGAACTGCAAGTTGGGAACAGCCCATGGCTAAGAGCCAGCAAGGAAACCTCAGTTCCACAACCACAGGAAATGGAATGCAAATTTTGCCACCAGCCAAGGGAGCTGGGGAGAGGCCCACGGGCTGCAGGAAGGAAGGGGGCTCAGCCGGCATCTAGATAGATTGCTGCTCAGGGAGACACAGAGCAGAAGACCCCACCACGCCCAGCCTGGACTCCTGACCCACGGAAACTGGCAGATACTAAATGTGTATTTTAAGTCACTTAAGAAAACACACACCAGAATTCACAATATTTCTGTTGCACTTAAATGCTTCTTTCCATAACGATCATCTCAACACTCTAACATTTTGCATGCTTTGCAAAATGTTTCCAGTATTAATAAATGCTGAAATACCTTGGACGTAGAGCCATAAAGGACAGAACCCGGTGGGACATTTAAAGCAGGCCAGTTTTGCATTGCTCACGGCTGACTCGTGAGTGCCTGTCGGGAGGTCTAGAATCACTACCCGCTCTGCTTAAAGACCAGAAGGGTACCCTGATCAGACTGACAACCCAACATAGACCCGTTTTTCAAGGCCCACTGGAGAAGCAATAACAAGGTAGCATGCAGCAGGTTTTTCATGCTCCTTTGATGAGACAGGAACTCACTTCAGACCGCTGCTGGTCACTCACCTCTGGTGGAGTGATCCCGGGTCCCTGCAGGAGACCCGGCTGTTGTGGTCTTGCAGACTCAGGAGGCAGCCCGCCCTCCCCTACAGCCCTGCTCCACACCGCACGGCTTTGCTCAGCTCATTTTGTTTCTCTTTCTCAGGTTCATGGAAAGGAGTGTCTGAGTTTCTTTTTTCATTTCATCTGTCATTATTACATGTTTGCAACATAAGGGGCTGTGTCAGGTCATGTGCTTTTAGTGGGTGACCATGAATGGATGTCCTCTCCCCCTCCCCCCTGCCAGAAAAGGACCTACAAAGTATCCAGTCCATGCAACTAGTCCTGCCAATGGTCCCCGTCTGTAAATAAAAGCCTTCTGGAACTAGAACTCCTTTCTTACGCCCCTCTCGCTCTCCCCCTGTGTGTCCATCTTTCCTTCTTTCCCTCCCTCTCTCTCCCTCCTTCTGTCTCTTTCCTTCCTTCACTTCAGTGTTATTAGTAGACTTGACAAGGGGCTTTCTATTTTATCATGCTTTCCAGGAACATGCTTATGAGTCTCTCCATCAAGTCTGCTATATTTTTACTGTTCAATTTCATTACATGTGTATGTACTTCTTTTGACTTTGTTCTTTGTTCCTTTTATAGCTTCCTGTACATAATTAGCTAACTTGTCTTCAGTCTTTTACACTGTCTAATAAATATGACTATACTTTTTTTCCTGCCCCTCCTGGGCCCCACTGCTTGTATTTTCGCATTATACACATAGTGCTTCATTGTTGCTTCTACATTGTCCGCGATGTCTCTTTATTCGCTCATTATAAGAAATTTTCAGAATGCTGCTCTTAAAATGGCAAGTGGATAGGTTTTGTTCATTTGCTTTCCCTTTATGTCTTGATTTCTAGTTTTACTGCACCGTCATCAGAGAAGGTGGCTGTTTTGATTTCTGTCTTTCAGAAACATTTAGTGAGCTTTTCTTTGTGGTCCAGGGCATGGTACGTTTCCGTGGATACTCCATGGGTATATTTTTTTCTCCGTCGTATCATGTTCTGGAAATATGTGTGTTGTAAATATGATATTGAAGATTCTATCGCTGCACTTAATTTTATGTCTCATGATTTCTTCACTATCTAGATTTCAATGCCATTGTCTTAGGTGATTAAACTTTTATATATTCGGTGGAGTATCTATTTCAACAACAACAACAACAAAAATGCCACTTTGTCCCTGATGTTTTTTGCCTGAATCTTATTTTTAGGGTGGTGTGACTCTTTAAGCTTGACTTTTTGACATTGGCTCTTGTATCTTTGCCCGCCCCCATTACCAACTTCTCTGTGTGATTGAATTCTGGTGTCCCATAAAGAGCACTTCATCGGCATGCTTTCCAACCAAGCGTGTGAGTTTTGCCCCTTGTTCTGTGCCTTGTGTCTCACATTTTTAACCAATCTATGGAAGACTATACTCTTTGATCAACATTGAGAATCAGTCGGCATTCATTCCTTCTTGCCTCTCCAAGCAACATGAAGACCTTATCACATTTTCCCTTTACCCTCTGGCCTGGGCCCCAGAGTCTTTGTTGAAACTGAAATTTTAGAAGCCATATTTTTCTACATTAGGCCTTTTTTTCCTTCTAAGAATATATTTATTTTAGTAATTTTGTATCAATGCTGTGTGTTGCCAAAATTTTTAAAAGGGGGGGGAAAAAACCAACTCTGGCTAGTTTGAGCTGAAGCTCCCAGGCAGCTCCATGACGTTTGGAAGGATGGAGAATGGGCTTGGGCCACTTCTAAACACAATTTCCTAATTGCTTCCAGGTCTTCATGTCTTGCCCTCGGTGGTCAAATTCCCATCAGGATTAATACCTAAGGAGCTAGAGCACTACAGGTCCTGGTAGCCCTGGGAAAATGCTGGTATGTGCACTGGGCTGTGCTCACTGCTCAGCCTGAGGGACCCTCAGAACTTCTCCTGCCTCTTCCTGGAAGCCAGACGCAGGTGGGCATGGGACCACTCCCCAGGTCTCTCCCCACTACATGGATGGACACCTGCCCCCCTGCCCCCATCCTGGTCCAGCCGCTCTTGTTCTATCAACCTGCATTGTGCCCTCCATGGTACTACTCACTAACCAAAATGTTTCACGGGCCCACTTGTTCATTGTTTGCCTTCCTCCATGACAGCCAGGAAACTGTCCTCTTCATCATTGTATTCCCAGTGTCTGACAGAGAATGAACCCCCGATATTTACCGAATAAATGAATGTATATGAGCCAACAGCAAGCTAACCCCTTCACTTGCCAGTCACTTGGCCAAAAGTCCGCATGTGCTTATATACTCTCATTTAAACCACGCCATCTTGCCTAACTGAAGGAGAAGCTGTGCGGCAAACCCAGGACAGGGGCTAAGCCACTCCCCCACCAACACCTTTGCATTGCACTATGCCACTGCGGACCAAGGTGTTATCATCCATCTCTCCTTCACTGACCGCAGATAAGTTTCCAGTGCTCAGATCCATGCTTTGAAGTCTGTGAATGTGCGGAAGGAATAGGGCTGAGGCTGAGTCTCCTCTTCACCATGCCCCTTGCATCTCCCTGTTGGCCCAAGTCCATCCTGTCTTCATGTGCAGTCTGGGAAGAGGGATATGGAGGCCCATGACTGAAGTAGGTGTGTTCAAGAATCCAAGACTCCACGCACAACAGAGCTGGAAGGTGCGGACGTGCATCTGTCCCCCTGCTTGGAGGTGGGAAGTTGGGATTGCCAGAGTTCAGACCTTCTCCCCCACACTTGTGTGCACCAAAGCTCACAGCTTCTGAGCATATAGCTGCATTCTTCACTCGAGATAAAATAGCAGCCAAACATTTTGTGTCTTTGCTGTTTTGAAGGCTACATATGCCTTGAAGTCTTCTCTTTGTCAAGAGAGGGAACAGGGGTCCCTGAAATAGTTACTAATCTAGAGGCATGTTGTCCATAAAATAACAAGAGAAAGAGGCCAAAGAATCCTGAAATAAGGTGGCATGGGGAGTTGGGGAGTCAGCTTGTTTTCCCTATACAAAATTCCTTCACATGAATCCCAGCTGAAGCTCACAAGGGCAAGAGAGCTCCAATACGCCCTTCCATCTCCTTCACCCCAAGAAAGGGCCCTTCAGTCACTGGGGTCTGGCAAGGCCTCCCTCGCCAGGGCCGTGCTTCACACCTGCCCAGTCTGAGCCCCGGAGGCACAGGCCTGCTCCCTCTCCAAACAGCCCATGTGAGACAGAACCCACACAGGAGCGACAGAGAGACAGACAGACAGGAGATTTTGAATCTCCTACCAGCCATCCTTATACCCTTTCCCTGTGACCGAATTTATAGATCTAAATTGATGGAGGGCATGTTTGGAGTGATTTTTTTTAAAAGAATGTTTTCTTTAAAAATGGTAGGTTCATGGGGTACCTGGGTGGCTCAGTTGGTTAAGCATCTGCCTTCGGCTCAGGTCGTGATCCCGGGGTCCTGGGATCGAGCCCCGCCTCGGGCTCCCTGCTCAGTTGCGGGGGGGCTTGCTCCTCCCTCTGCCTCCGCCTGCCACTCTGCCTACTTGTGATCTCTCTCTATCTCTCTGTCAGAAAAATAAATAAAATCTTTAAAAAAATGGTAAGTTCATCAAAAATTATTAGACTCTTTTCCTCTTTAATGGTGTGATTCTCACACAACTGTTTGGAAACATGGTGGGTAGTGGGCACACCCATGGCATGTTTAGCGGTAAGGCCCTTTGGACCCTCCTGGGCCTCCAGCCCTTCTCCACGTGGTTCCTTCTGCAAGGGTGTCCATCAGAGAGACATCCACAGCAGATGTCAGGGCAAAGGCCCCCATGCAGACCCCCAGGCCAGCCCGCCTTGCTCCAAGGCTTCTAGACAAGGCCTCCCCTTGGCCTTGATCACATCCTGGGTCAAGACACTCACGACGCTCACAGCTGCTAGTGACCGGCTGACATGTCCCCACACAGTCATATTTCATCTCTGTGGTCGTGGAAAGCAGCTGGTCTGCAGGACTCAGGGGACGGGCAGCTGGGGAAACTATTGTCAGTTGCACACGAGCAGTAATGCTTACAACACCTAATTCTTATGACATGAATGAATGAGCATGCCAAGTGATGAGATTCAAGCTCAGCCCGTCTGGGGACAGGACCCAGTCAACCCCGGGTGGGCAGGGGGGTGCTTCCCAAGCCACGGACATGGGCACGTGCTGGAAGAGCAGAGTTTCAAATCGTGGCGGTCACTGCTGTGAAGGGACTCATTTTTATGTGTTGAAGCTCTAAAGATTGTTTTTGTTTTTAATTAAAAGATTATCTTCTAAAAAATGACTTTGTGTTTTATTCTAAAATACATAATGCAAACTCTGTGGTTGACTTCCTTCCTCCTAGTTTCTGGGGAGAAGCAACATCTGTGGGGGCAACCTTATTTCTCTCAGGCCTCACATTTTCTTTTTTTAATGAGAAACAGAGATCCATTTATTTGTTTTCTGAAACGGGGTGGGGAATCATTTTTTTTTTAAAAAGCAAATAATCCAATTAAAAAATGGGCAGAAGACACGAACAGATGTTTCTCCAAAGAAGACATCCAAATGGCCAACAGACATGAAAAGATGGTCAACATCAGTCATCATCAGGGAAATACAACTCAAAACCACAATGAGATATCACCTCACACCTGTCAGGATGGCTAAAATCAACAACACAAGAAACAGCAGGTGTTGGCGAGGATGCGGAGAAAGGGGAACCCTCATGCCCTGTTGGTGGGAATGCAAACTGGTGCAGCCACTCTGGGGAACAGTATGGAGGGTCCTCAAGAAGTTAACAATAAAACAACCATATAATTCAGTAATCCTATTTCTGGGTATTTATCCAAAGGAAATGAAATCACTATGTCAAAGACATTTGCAGTCCCATGTTTATTGCCGCACTGTTGTTAAGAGTCAAGACAAGGAAACAAACTAAGTGTCCATCAGTAGGTGAATGGATAAAGAAACATGGGATATATATATATATATATGTGGATATATATACATAGATAGATATAGATTTAAAATATTATTTAAAAATAACATTATTCAGTCATAAAAAAGGAAATCCTGCCATTTGTGACAACGTGGACGGACCTTAGGGACAATACGTTAGGTGAAATAAGTCAGACAGTGAAAGACAAATACCATATAATCTCATATATCCCATATAATCTCACATATAAATATGGAATCTTAAAAACTAAAAAACCTCAGGGAGAAAGAGTAGATTTGTGATTATCAGAGGTTGGAGATGGGCATGGGGAATTGGATGAAGGGGGTCAAAGAACGCAAACTTCTAGTTATGAGATAAATAAAAACTGGGATATAACATATAACATGCTAAAAAAAAAATCAAGGTAAAATGCCTTGGAAGGGAAAGTTCAATTAAATCGCAAAACTTAACAATGAAACTTTGCTTCTGGGCACGCATCTGTGTTATCCCTTTTTTCGTTTTTGCTTTTAAATGAAATTATCTGCCCAAGAAGAAAAACAGAAAAAGATGATACAGAAATCGTTGACACTATCTGTAATCAAGCAATTGCTTGCACCGTGTTGCTGGAATCAGACGAACAAAAAAGGGTATAAATCAAGATGATGAATACTGGAATAAGAACTCCCAGAAACCAGAGTTCAGCTCTTGGGTTTCTTGTAGGTTGACTCCTGTGCTCTCCCTTCTAGGAATGAAGTGTTCCTCATTATCCTGAACAACAGACTTCCCTATATGTCAGATAGAGCCCGACTTTCGGCAATACACCTCTCCTACACCAACACATAAATAATTGCTTTGATATCCGTTGTTCTAGACTTAGGATTTCCTTAAGCTTTACTGCCGGTGCTCCTCTGGGGTCTTCTGATATCCACGAACGGGATTTCAGGGCCTCAGCACGCTTGTGTCTTCCCTGACCTCTTTTCCCCTTGACTGCAAAGATCTTTCCAGACTTTTGATATGTTGCTCACATAAACAGAGATGCTTTCGTCTGACTACCCCCTGAAAATACCTCCTGAGAGTGACTGATTCTCACCAGTCATTTACACATGAGCAAGAAGTAGTTGGCCCGAGCTCTTCCTGATAGCTGGTTCTGATAGAGGTCCAGGGACCGCGCAAGTGGGTTTTTGGGGTGCAGAGAAAGAAAAGCAGGGAGACACTTAAGGAGGAAGGAAGATATGGAGAGGAATTGCTGGAATCACAGACCAAACGTTGTATATTACTTTGCACATCAGAGACAGATGGGGGAGGGGGGACTGGACGGTGTCTCTAATACTTGGTTTTATTTAAATCCCATGAGCCCTGGATGGCTATGACTGATCTGCAAATGTTTTGAGGTCCTGGAAAAATGGTATGAGTGGGTGAAGTGCCTCTCATCTAAACATGCAGACTTGACCCTCCCCTGTGGCTCAGGTGGATTCCCCCAACCCAGGAAGCCTTTCTGATTCTCCCCCACAGGGTTGAGTACCCTCTTCTGTTCTACAGCACCCCATACTGGCCTCTGTCACTCATCTCATTTTCTTCTGTCGATTCTCTCGTGTGTCTCCTCTCCCTTGACAGATCCTTAAGAACTGAGCCATCCCAGCATCTAGCATCAATTGTATGGACAGGGAAACTGAGTACAAAGTAGGCAGAATGAGAGGGTGGGCAGGAGGCAGAGATAAGAAGGAGAGAGAATGCAAGAAAGCATAGCTTCTAAGTGCTTCATTCACCTTGAAATCCCAGCAGACAGCAGGCAGATGCCGCTTTTAAAAACCACAGCCTTTGGAATTTAATGATATCCAATGGAATATGCTGAGCCACCCTCAGCACCTTCATTATTTATAATGGTAAAAAAAAAAAAAAAAAAGAAAGAAAGAAAGAAAAAAGAAAAGCCCTTCAAAATCAAATTGCACCTGATGTTCTGTAATTTGTACTTGCATCTACCTCCAAAGTGGATTTGTATTAACAATCGCTACCAAATCGTGGCCTGAGCAATGCTTTGAATCGTAAGATGAATGTAATTAAGTGACTGTGTTATCCAAATCCACCTTTGAGTCATGCAATTCAATGAGAACTAGCAACTTCTGGCAGCTGGTAACAACAAGACAGATAAAATCAGATCTTCCTGTCAAATCATGATGACCCTCCTTAATAATTAGGAAGGGGATGAGAAAGGCTGAAATGACCAGGTTACTGAGCATGTGTAAAAGGATGAATGCACCGTCGAAATTAAAGAGGCCATATGGAGCTGGGAAATTCCTAATTATACCCTTGCTATTTAGCACATTAGGAAAGGGTGGAAATTCAAGTATCTTTAGCACCTAAAAAATGTTGGAGAGGGCCTTTTGCCAAGCTAAAGTGAGGTAGCCGCTGGGGCAGGCCCCCAGCATCCCTGAGGACGCAAGGGTTCAGCTACCAGTCCAGGAACAAGAGTGAGTGGAGAGGAGAGGCCCATTCACCTACCTGCCCACTATCTCAGCCTAGAGGCAGAGACCATATGCATTCCAGTTTGTAGCCCCAGTTCCGTGATAAGCTTGAGGGTAAGACAAAAGTCAGAGGTATGAGGATCTAGACCCACTCAGACCACCACTGACTTGAAGGACCTGCATACATCATGCGTCATTGTTGACATGCAGTGTCTTCAGTTTATGAAACGTGAAGCTAGAGTCATGAGGCACCAGAGGCCGGCAGGGTTCTCTCTGGATCCCACAGTCCACATCGGGCTATTGTGTGTAGGGGCCTAAACCAACTGGTTACGGTATATGGCATGCAGGCACTGTTCTCAGCCTTTAGACACTTAATACCCACAGCAGACATATGGGTAGGTCTTCTTATTACCCCCACTTTGCAGGCAAGGAAACAGAGACACAGAGGAGCCAAGCCATTCACCCAAGTCACACAGTTATTAAATAGCACTGCTGGAACTTGGACCAGCAGTATTTGTGTGGTGAAGGGGACACGCTGCACATACTACAAGTTTGCTGCTTTGGCAAAAAGGTATTTGGTATTTAACGTTAAATACCCATTAAACATCCAGGATGTACAGTGCACTCTGTTAGGTCCTGGTTACACCGTGGTGAACAAAACACACAGATTCCTTCCTTCATGAAGCTTATAATCTTGTAAATGTGCCAACATTAAACCTGAAAGCTGCAAAAAAATATTAACTTAAAGTTTAAGAGGCAATTATAGTTCCTTCAGAGGATCCCACAGCCAGAACTGGGGCTTCAATAAGCTTTCCTGAACAAATGACACTTCACCTGAAATCTGACCCTACTGAACCAGGTAAAGAGGTGAAGGAAGGGTTTTGGGGACATAGGGGAAGTATACACAAGATCCTGAAATGAGAGGCTATTATGCTTCTGAAGGCCCCATGAGATAGCCATAATCAGTGAACAGGGAGAAAGTTGTCTTGATTAAAAAAAAAAAAAAAAAATGGTTGAGAGGGCTGTTGACAGAAGTAGAAAAGTAGCAGAGTCCACACATGCAGGACTTCATGGCCATATTGTAATTTCAAGAACACAGGGGAAAATCATAGAAGAGTTCTGAGCGGGGATTTCAACTGTGAAAATTGAGAGTTTGAAACTCTAGGAATCAGCAGGTTGTTGCCGTTATTTCATAGATGAGAAAACAGACTTATAAAAGACAAGAGACTCACCACATTAATTGTCATTGAGCTGCTAGAGAGCCGCCTTGATGGCCCTTCCCTACTGGCAACGGACAGTTTCTCTTTGCCTCCTCAGGAGATCTTCCATTCCTGTGCTCTAGAAAAGGCTGAGTTCACACAAGGAGCAGAGCATGTAACCAGCCCTGGGCCATTCAATGTATTGAAGTCCTGTAGCTATAGCAATTGCTTTAGAAATAATTGCATAACATAACCCCACAGAGTCAGAGTGAATCTCAGAACTGCTTCCTGGAAATCCTAGGTCCAAGATTTATTCTAATTCTCATAGCAAATTTATTTATTTATTTATTTATTTATTTATTTATTTATTTATTTATTTATTTATTGAGAGAGAGAATGAGAGAGAGAGAGAGAGAGCACGAGAGGGGGGAGGGTCAGAGGGAGAAGCAGACTCCCCGCCGAGCAGGGAGCCCGATGCTGGACTCGATCCCGGGACTCCAGGATCATGACCTGAGCCGAAGGCAGTCGCTCAACCAACTGAGCCACCCAGGCACCGCTCTCACAGCAAATTTAAACCTAGAATGATATGGCCCTAGAACAATTAATTGAGAATACATTGGTGGTAGGTTTTTATAAGCAGCACAGAACTGTGTTTCCTGAACAATGGGGAACAAAGAAGGTTAATCTTATCATAATCCTATTATTCTTTGTGGAGGAAATATTTAACTATAGCTCAGGGAGGCAGACATGAAACAGTGCCTGGCAGTCTAACTGAGTAGCAGAAACAAATTCAAGTTCAGGAAGGCCAAACCAACTACAATTTGCAGGGCAGAGTACAAGAAAGAAGTAAGTTAAACAGAGAAAAAGTTCAGTAACTCAGAGTTGAGGACTCCTCTTAATTGTTGGACTTAATACAAATTCAAGTATGCATAAACTTCAGGAGGCCAGGCATAGAACAACTACTGAAAAAAGCACTGGGTAAGTATAAACCAAACAACTCTCAGAATTCACACAGTGCTCAGTTTTCATCAGCCAGAGTAGAAAAATCTTGATGAATACATGGAACATTCAGCAGTGATTCTGAAAGTTTCAGGACTTAGAAGTGGACAAAAATTCAGATGTCCAGAATCTAATAAAAAAATTACTAGATACACAAAGAACAGAAAAACATGAAATATAACACCTAGTAGAAACAGAACCAGAAATGACCAAAACTTCATGGAATTAGTAGATAAGAACCCTAAAATAGCTATTTTTAAATTTAAAAACTATGCTCAAAGATGTAAAGGAAAACATGAACATAATTAGGAAAGAAAAAAAAGACACAGGAAAGAACCAAATGGATCATCTATAGAAAAAATATACAAAATATAGAGTAAAAATAAATCACTAGATGAGATTAAAAGTAAATCAAACACAGAAGACATAAAGAAATAAAGATCAGTGAACTTGAATAGCAATGGAAACTACTGAAACTAAAGCAAAGAAGAAGAAAAGAAGACAGAGGAAGAGAAGGGAAAGCAGAGGAAAAATGCTCCAGTGACCTGTGGAACAATGGCAAAAGGTCTAACATATATGTCATTGGAGTTTCAGAAAGAGAGAGGAGAAAGAAAGGAACATAAACATATTTGAAGAAACAATGGCCAAAACTTTTCCAAATTTGATGAAAACTATATACCATAGATCCAGCAATCTCAACCAACCCAAAACTAGATAAACACATATATATGCACATGTGCGCACACACACACACACACACAAGTACACTATGGCTAAATTGGTTTTTAAAAATCTTAAAAGCGGGCGCCTGGGTGGCTCAGTTGGTTAAGCGACTGCCTTCGGCTCAGGTCATGATCCTGGAGTCCCAGGATCGAGTCCCACATCAGGCTCCCTGCTCAGCAGGGGGTCTGTTTCTCCCTCTGACCCTCTTCCCTCTCATGCTCTCTGTCTTTCATTCTCTCTCTCTCAAATAAATAAATAAAATCTTTAAAAAAAAAATAAAAATCTTAAAAGCATCCAGGAAAAAAAGAAAAGAAAACATATGTAGAAAAAAATTATTATTACAAATTTCTTGTCAGAAACTATGCAAGTCAGATGATGTAATGGCATCTTTAAAATGCTTAAAGGAAAATCAGTTCATTGTTCTAGAACACTAGAACACTCAGTGAAAATATATTTCCAAATTAAAGGTGAAATTAAGACTTTTGCAAACAAATAACACCTGAGAAAATTTGTTCACCATCAGACTTACCCTGCTTTTAAAGGGATTCCCCAAGCAGAAAGAAAATGTTACTAGATGGAATATAGATCTACACAAAGAAAGACTGCTAGTAATTTCATTTTCTCATATCAGGATTTGCTAGGTTTTTTTTTTTTTTTCCTAATTTGGAAAATTTCCTTAAAAGTCAATTGACTGTTTAAAAGAAAAATTATAGCAGTGTCTCTTGGGATTTATAACATATATATATATATATATATATATAGAGAGAGAGAGAGAGAGAGAGAGAGCAAAATTTCTAACAATTTAGCATAAAGAATAGGAAAAAGGTAATAGATTATACTGCTATAAGATTCTTTCATCATATATTACTTAAAGATAGACCATGCTAAAATAAATAAGTATATTGCTAAACCTAGAGCAGTGGTTCTGGATCTTCAGCATAATCCAGAATCATGTAAAGTTTCTATTTCAGTAAATCTAGGGTATGATCCAAAAATTTGTGTTTCAAAAAAATCAGAAAAAAAAAATCAGAGATTGTCAGATTGCATTAAAGATTAAAAGCCAACTAGATGTTATTTACAAGAAACACACTTTAAAGATAAAGACGTAGATATATGAAAAGTAAAAAGGATGGAAAAGGATATACCAAGGAAATACTGATCACAAGAAAGCTATATCCAACAAGGCATATTTTAGAACTAGGAATAGTATGAGGCACCAAGCAACATCATTAGTTGATAGTGGATCAATTCATAGTGATAAGGGATCAATTCATCAAGAAGACATAGAAATCTTAAATATAGTTGCACCTGATAACAGGGTTTCAAAATACGTAAAGAAAAAATTACAGAACAGAAGGGCGAAATAGACAAAATCAGGATCATAGCTGGAGGTTTCATCATTCTTCTCTCAAAAATTGAAAGAATAGATAGATATAATATCATTAGAATATAGAAAACATGGGGCGCCTGGGTGGCTCAATCATTGGGCGTCTGCCTTTGGCTCAGGTCATGATCCCAGGGTCCTGGGATAGAGCCCCGCATCGGGCTCCCTGCTCAGCGGGAAGCCTGCTTCTCCCTCTCCCACTCCCACTGCTTGTGTTCTCCCTCTCGCTGTGTCCCTCTCTGTCAAATAAATAAAAAATCGTAAAAAAAAAAAAAGAGAATATAGAAAACATGAAAAACACTTTAAACTCCATATGTTTCTTACAAAGGGTAAAGCATCAAAATGACATTGAATTCTTAACAGCAGCATCAGAGACTAAAATATCAAATTTCTTAGAATTCATTAGAATTCACCTCTATCTATAATGAAATATCTGGATTAGACTATCCCACAAAGAACAATTTTAAAATACAAAAGCAACTGTTGAATGAGCTAAAGAATAACAACAGAATCCAACGTCTGGAAACACAAGATCTTTGCAAGAAGGGTCAAAGATTAAGGTGAGCCCTCATTTGCTACAGCTTTTCCCTCAGCTTGGGAACAGAGGCAGAGTCCAAACCAAAAATGTGTCCTATTGCAGACCCATTGGTCAGGGAAGAAAAGAACTGATGTTCAAGGCCATTAAGAAGCAAAGACTTTAGGGAACTGAGTTCCTACACAAAAGAAAATAAAAAAGAAATGGGTTTGACATTCCACATGCAATTTCCTCTAAAGGCATTTAATAATTACTAAGCTGTGCATCCTAGGACAAAACAGATCAAACCAGAACAATGGCTTCTACATCAAAATATTTGGAGGTCTCCTGGAGCTAAGGAGTCAAAAACCAGATTTTAGGGCCTGCCAAGGATAAAAAACACTGATAAGCATTTGAGAATCTCAAACAAGACCCAAGAAGAATTACACCCTAAGAGTAAGGGCAATATTGAAATAGGCCAGCCTATTACCAGGTGACTTGCTCATATATGATCTGCCAGCCAGAAAAAAATTAAAATGTGCTTATAGAAAGTTAACAGCTTAAAACAGTGTCCGCTCGTCATTCAAATATTACTAGAAACAGACGTAAGGTGATCCCAATATTTGAGCTAACACATGGAATTTAAAGTAATTATGATTGTGTTTACAAAAATAGAGGAAATATGAAGGTTTTCACAGAACTATACTAAAATGAATGAGATAAAAGTTTTAAATTTGAAAAATACAAAAAAAAAAAAAATTCAACCCAGAAAAGAACATCACTGAAATGAAGATAGGTTAGTAGAAAAATCCAGTTTGGGACATAGAAAAAAATAAAGTATAGAATATACATATGATTTATACATGATAAATAGGTCATGTATATATATATATATTCATATTATATATACGATATATATTCATATTATATATAATTGAATATATATTGATATATATTATGAATATATATTCATATATTATGTATATAAAATATATACAATTGAAATCTCAAACAGAAATCAGTTGTCCTCAAATTGGTCTATATATTCAATGAAATCTCAATTGACATTCCAGTGGATTTTTTTGTGAAAATCGATAAACTGATTGCAAAATTCATGTGCAAATGCAAAAGGCTATAAATAACAAAGGCATTTTTTGAAGAAGAAAAATAAAGCCAGAACACCAGCTAGCAAGACTTTTATAAAGCTTCATTAATTCAAATATGATATACAGGCAAAGATAGAAAAGTGTACCAGGAGAACAAATAGAGACCAGAAACTGATGGACACACATCTGGCTAGTAATTTACAAATGTGTCATTACAGCGCACCACCACAAATCAGCAAAAGATAAGTAACTCAATTAAAAATGGGCAAAGTTTTGTCCAGATCCTTCACCAAAAAAAAGGTAACCAAATGACTAATAGCATATGCTAAGGGATGCAACATTATTAATTAGCAGGAAAATGCAAAATAAAACCATGAGATATTAAGGAGGGCACGTGTCATAACGACCACTGGGTGTTACACACAAATAATGAATCACTGAACACTACATCAAAAACTCATGAGATACTGTATGGTGACTAACATAACACAATAAAAAAATAAAAATAAAATAAAAACCAAATTTCCCACAAAAAATATATGCATCGGAATGAATAAAAATAATTTAAATCAGGACAATACCTAGTGTTGGAAGAATGTAGGTAAACTGGACTACTCATTAATTGCTGATGAAAATATAAATCAGAATAATCCTTTTGGAAAACAACTTAGCAGCATCCACGACTACTCTACTACTCAGTGCAGCCCTATCACTCAGAAATTCCTGTGTTAGTTATATATATTCAGCCAAAAATGCAGGAAATCACATACTAACAGGTGTGTACAAGGATGCTTATAAAAGCTCTGCTCATTATAGCCCCAAACTGGAAACAACCCAAATGCTCATCAAAAATAGAATGGGAAAATATAGTCTGCTGAATTCATACCATGGAAAGAATAAACCCAACACAACAACATGGGTGAATATAACAAACATTTTACTGAGAGAATAAAGACATAGAATTATGTACTTACCGTATGATCCCATTAATACTTCTTTCCACAGGAGGCAAGATGACATGGTGACATGGTCAGAACGAAGGTAATATTTGAGGGGAGAGATGACGTGGAGGGGATAGAACATGGCCTCTGAGGCACTGGTAAGGTTCTAGATCTTGGTGTGGGAGATGACCACATACGTGTCAATATTTTGTGAATAAACAGCCAGCACTACTTAGGATTTGCTATAATTACTATACAATTTCTTCAATAGAATGTTTATTACAAGTTTTTGAGAGCAATTCTTTTCCAACCCAGCGCTCTCTCTCTCCAGACAACCCAGCAATTCTGGTTAAAAATAGAAAATAAGGTAATAGTAAGAATATAGCTTGCAGAGTCTCAAAAATCTTTCTGTTCTTCCCTGGAACCTCTGGAAAACCATGAGAAAATGTGCTTGACAAAATGGCAGAGGAAATGAGGGCCTGGCAAGTTTGTCTGGTAAGGACCAGACAGTAAATATCTTGGGCTTTGAGACCATATTGCCTCTCCTCAACACTCAGCTCTACTGTTGTAGCCTCAAAGCATCCATAGACAACATACAAGCAAAAGGATACAGCTGTGCCCCAGACAAACTTTACTGACAAAAACACGCAGGGGGCCACAGTTCTCTGACACTTTGATTCATTCAAGAAAGAAGAGGGCAAAAGAGAAGAAATGGGGAAATCAAGATAACAGCCAAGAGAAACCCCAAGACAGAATCTGTGTAATAAATTCAGCCATCGACCAATGCATACTGGAGCAGGCCAGAAGCAAACAAGACAAGCAAATTAATAACTCCAGGAAAACAAGACTGAAGGGACAGAAAAGTAATTATCCTCCCTCCCACTTTCCTTGCTGTTCATTTATGCAACAAATAGTTATAGTGCTCATGCTAGTCTGTGCTCCATGGATTCAGCAGTGAGTATGGATGAAGAGGTCCTGGCTTGCACCGACTGATGTTCCGGGGGGACAGGGATGGCCAACGGAAAGGAAACATACAGACAGACAAGAGAAATTCCCGCCATGTTAAGGCTAGAAAGAGCTCTGTGCTCCTCCTCTTGCCCAGAAGCCTCATCCCTACCGCTCTGTTCCAAAGCCCACTGTGAGGCAGAAGCACTTTGGACACAGATGTCCTCTCTCGGCCACTGCACTGAAACTTCCCACTCTGGAACTGACAAAGGGACATGCTGTCTTCTCCTGAGATGGAGAAAGAGCCTTCCCGAGCGCGTCTGCCCAGTGTGACCCAGACTAAGCAGGGACTCTGAAGGGGTTTGCTCAAGGCCAACCGTAAAGGCGGAGAAAGACAATCCAGTGTCTTGACCAGAAATGCTCCATCAGGCTGCTGGCCCCCAGCCACTCGGCGGGAGCCAGCCCACCCACCACCACCACTGGGATCAGCAGGCTCCACTGTGCCGTGGAGTGAAGCCAAATCTAAACAGGCATGTGTGGACACCAACAGAGAGCCCTGCTCAGGACACGTTCCTGCGACGCAGGCAGCCCAGCCAGCTCCTCTTCATGGGCTTTCCTCCTCCACTGACCAAGAGGACCTGGGACCCTCCTGTCCCCCCAAGTTCCTCAGAGCCTGAAAACAAACAAACAGTAGCACGATATCAACACACGATATCAGGAACTTTGTAATTTAGAACAGCTTAACTCTAGATTTTGAAAGGGGCTGAAGAGTATGGATTTAATGAAATATTTCACAAACTTGAGTCAGTTTTTCCAGATGCATTGTGCTGGGCATGTTGGTTTCCTCCAGTACCCTGTCTTCATTCCTACCACCTCACACCGTTCAGCGTTCCCAGCCATGCCCTGTGGGGCATCTTGGCCCCGCCCTCAATCCCAGGGCTCGCTCCACTGTTAGGTAACCTAGAGGAGTTAAGCAAGTCTTGGTAAGTCAAGACAGTTGGTAAGATACAGTTAGTTATGATGTCTTGAATTTCAGATCATTTTATGTGTGTTCAACCAGACAACTCCCTGCAACAGATTGGGAACTCTATTACTATTTTATCCATAACAAAGTTTAAACGAAGCCCAGATTGGTTAAGAAACTTGGCTAATATCAAACATGTAGTGGCGTAAGTTAAAATATAAGGTCTTCTACATTCTTGATTTGAGGCTATTTCCACCTCTCTAATATGAGTGGCGTGAGATAGGCACCATGTTTCTTTTCCTCAATGTCTTACATGGTGCCTAAAATATAGTTGGCACTCAGTGAGTATTTCCAGAAGGGAAAGGAAGGAACAGAAGGAAGGAAGGAAGGAGGGAAGGAAGGAAGGAAGGAAGGAAGGAAGGAAGGAAGGAAGGAAGGAAGGAAGGAAGGAAGGAAGGAAGGAAGGGAGGGAGGAAGGAGGGAGGGAAGAGGGGAGAGAGGAAAGGCCGTTAAAAAGTCGACATCGATTTATAAGGTGAACAGTGAATCCGTGGTGATTTATCCTTTAAAAATGTCTTCTCTTCAAAGAGATGGATAGATAAAGAAGATGTGGTATATATATATACAATGGAATATTATTCAACCATAAAAGCCATTGCCATTGGCAATGACGCGGATGGAACTAGAGGCTATTCTGCTAAGTCAAATACGTCAGAGAAAGACAAATACCATATGATTTCACTCCTATGTGGAACTTAAGAAACAAAACAAAGCAACAACAAGAAAAGGAAACAAATCAAAAAAACCAGACTCCTAGTTACAGAGAACACACTGATGGTTACCAGAGGGGAGGTTGGTGGGGGCATGGGTTAAATAGAAGATGAGGATTAAGGAGTGCTCCTGTCATGATGAGCACTAGGTGATGTATGGAAGTGTTGAATCACTGTATTATACACCTGAGACTAATATTACACTGTATGTTAACTATAATGGAATTAAGTTTAAAACTTAATAAGCATGTCTTCTCTCCATTTTCTCTCCTCCTTCCTTATTCTTTGACAGGTGAGCTTTATCAAGTTTAAAATCTGGCAACTATTGTCAATCAAATGCTACCTTGTCTTTTCCATCATCGTCTCCCCCACTAACACCCAGAGAAGCATCCAGTTTTGAAGGAGCTTGAAGTGTTTTATCCAAAGAAAATATCTGGAAGCAATAGAATGTCTGTCATTTGAACCTCATTGGTTACTATAATTTTTTAAGATTTATTGTATTTATTTATGAGAGAGAAAGAGAGAGAGCAGGTGTGCATGGAGCGGAGGGGCGCAGGGAGAGGTAGAGGGAGGATCTCAGCAGACTCTGCACTGAGCACACAGCCCCACGCAGAGCTCGATCTCACCACCCTGAGATCCTGACCTGAGCCGAAACCAAGAGTTGGACACTTAACTGACTGAGCCACCAAGGCGCTCCTATAGTATTTTTAAGCATCTTTAAACTATGTATCACCTTGACCTTTCCCACTGTGCACCACGTTGACTGTAATTGCCCACCCAAGCCACCTGTCTTCCTAGGGCTGCCTGTTACACTGGGTGGTGGGTCAGGGTTTTGATATCATTTGTTGGTAAGATCTTTAGGTTGCTGTTTGTTTAGTTGTTTTTTTGTTTTTGTTTTTTGTTTTTTGTTTTTAGAGAGAGCGTGCACGTGTGCACGTGGGTGGGGGGGAGGGGCAAAGGGAGAGGGGGAGAGAGAATCTTAAGCAGGCTCCAAGCCCAGTGCAGAGCCCAACTCAGGGCTCAATCTCACAACCTTGAGATCATGACCTGAGCTGAAACCAAGAGTCAGATGCCTAATGGACTGAGCCCCCCAGGTGCCCCCCTCATTGTTTTACTTTGACCCATGAAAACTCAGGGTTCTTTTTATAATACGAATGGGACCTGAATAAACCTGTATGGGCCTGTCTTCAGGAAGACAGGTGCTGGGAAGGTGGTAAGAAGGCATCCAGTGGGATGTCAGGATATGGAAATTGACCCCCTTCAATTGATTGTCCCAGGATCCTTGGAAAGGCTTCACGTAGCCCCGAGGAAACACCCAGCCAAAGAGAAAGGCCAGATGGAGTGTGGATGAGGGCAGCAATGATGTGATTGTTAAGACTCATAACAAAGGGCGCCTGGGTGGCTCAGTCTGCTAAGCATCTGACTCTTGGTTTCGGCTCAGTTCATGATCTTGGGGTTGGGATATGGAGCTCAGCAGGGAATCTGCTTCTCCCCCTCCCTCTCCCTCTGCCCCTCCCCCCACCGGTGTGCTCAAATAAATAAATCTTTAAAAAAAAAAAACTCATAACAAGCTAAGCTATTTGCTGTTTGATGATATCTGCTCTAAAAAATGCTGATTTCCTAGAGTTCAGTCTAAAAGCTCAACAAATAATTACGGTAGTCTTATTATGGGTCGAATAACAGGCCAAGAACTTTATAAAATATCCCATTTAAGAACTCCTCAAAACACCAATGGCAAGAAGTAGGTATTTCCTTCCATTTCCCAGAGGAGGAGGCAAGGCTTGCAAAAGCTGAGGAATTTGCTGCACATGACATAGCTAGGGAGGCATGGCTCCAAATGAGCAGAAAGCATTGTAAGTGTTGCTTATATTCATCCAAACGCATTTGTGCATCATGTTACTAGAGGAGGCTCATCCAAATCAGAACGTTCAGCTCTCATTCTATGAACTTACATTATAGGGAAAGAAAGAAAGGAAAAAAAAAAAGAGAAAGAAAGACAAAAATTAAAAAAAAAAAAAAAGAACCACACACAACTTTTTCTTCTTTTTTCTTGGATAACTTTTATAATGCAAACAAGACAAACCACTTTGCAGGACTTCAACTTGACATCAGTTGAGATAACACAGGCAGGCAGAGCCATAAAGCGTGAGCTAAAACAAGAGTCATAAAAGAGATCACACTCCCTATCCTGGCGATCGTGCTGTGGGGAACAGACCTCAGAAATGACCCCAAATCTATCTGCATGGGTATGTTTATGAGATATGATTTACAAGCTGGAATTGACCAACACACCCTGCCATGAGTAATGAACACAGGCGCAGCATTTTCTAGTTGACAAAACGCATTCACACACGCCTTAATCTCTTCGGGCTGCTATCATGAAACACCACAGACCAGACTGAGTGTCTGATGCAACCAACGTTTACTTCTCACAGTCCTGGAGGCCGAGAGGTCCATGATCAGGGTGCTGGTGGACGTGACGTTTGATGGGGGCCCGCTTCCTGGTTTGCTGATGGCAGCCTTCTGGTTGTCTCCTCAATTGGCAGAGAGAGAGAGAGAGAGAGAGAGAGAGACTCTGATAAGGGCATGAATCCCATCGTGGGCTCCACCCTCATGACCTCATCGAACCCTAATTAACCTTCCAAAGGCCCCACCTCCAAACACAACACACTGGGGGTTGGGACCTTCAACATATGAGCTTCAGGAGGACACAAGCATTTGGTGCATAGCAACATCTCTCTGTCCTGACCCTCCCAGGCCCCTGTCAGGTGTGTAGGTCAAGGATGAGCAACATCCCCTCCTGGTCTCAGACCTGAAGTGATACCACAATGAGGAAATGAGGCAGGGGGGAGGAGGACCAGAGAAGCCAGGTGTATGGTGTGCTCATCTTGTTCCTGACTGTCTGAGGGGCTCTCTGAACCTTACATTATTGGGTGACCGCCGCCTGCCTCAGCACCCTAGACCCACTTCTCAGCATATGGTCTGGTGACATCTGGTGATTGTGGTTCAGTGTACCCCTTGGCATTCCAGGAATTTGTGTCTTTAACGTTCTTCTTTTTGCCCGTGACACTCAGTGCCTGGTTAATACCTTCTGGTACTTGAAACTGCACCCAGGTAACACCTTATCTGGAAAGCCTTCCCTGGAGGACATCCTCCCTTGGGTGTGGGATCCTACAGGGCCCCTGCTATGCTGTGAGCTAGCAAAGGCTGGTTCCCTGCTCCCTTCCCCCCCCCCCCCAGTACCCAGGGATTTCAGCTCCCATGGGGCTCTGGGATCACACTCGGTCTTGGATTTCCTCCCACTACATTGCCCCAGGGCTCCATCCTCTGTGCCCTTTTCTACCTTCTGGCATGCCCTCGGGCCGCTCACATAGATTCATCATTTTATATACAACCCACCCTAAGAGCTCCAGCCCAGAAATCTCCACGAGATCCCAGGATTCATAGCATCCCAGCGTCTAGTCAACTTCTACCCTCAGGATGAAAACCAAACTAATTTACGTGCCTCCAAATCTGTTTTTCTACAGTCAACGCCTCGTCATGTTAAGTGACAAGCTGACTATCCGAATTTATCAAGCCCCAGACCTGGAAGGCAGGGAGGCAGTGTGTGGGGCGGGGGGGCGGGGGCTGGTTAAGTCCACAGGTGGCCTGGGTTTGAGTCCGGCTCTCCTGTAAGCTGGCTGGGAGACCTTGGGCACCTTTCTGGAGAGCTGGAGTGAGCTGCATCCTCACACTTGCATAGGAAGAGGATAACGCTGGAGCCTTCCTCGTGGGGTTGTTTTGAGGATGTAACTAATTAATATTCGGGCACTGCTCAAAGAGCTGTCTGGCACCCAGGGGGCATATAAATAAATTCATGATTATTTTTACTGTGACGTCTCTCAGACCCTTGCTCTGTTAGTTTCCAGGGTCTGCTTCAAGAAATCAGCACAAATCAGGTTAAGGTTTAAAAACAGCAGAGGCACATTCGTCACCATTCTGAATGCCAGAAATCTGAAATCAAAGTGTGGGCAGGGCCACACTCCCTCTGGGGTCTCTAATATGAAGCTTTCTTTTTTTAATAAGATTTTATTTATTTATTTGACAGGACGAGAGAGAGAGAGAGCATGCACATGCAGGGAGAGTGAGAGAAGGAGAAGCAGGCTCCCCACCGAGCAGGGAGCCCGATGTGGGGCTCGATCCCAGGACGCTGGGACAATGATTGAAGCTGAAGGCAGATGCTTAGCTGACTGAGCCACCCAGGTGCTCCCCTCTGGAGGCTGTAGGGGAGAAGCTTCCTCACTTCTTCTGGCTTCTGGTGGCACCTGGCATTCCTTGGCTTGTGGCTGCATCCCTCCAGTCCACACCAATGTCTTCACATGACCCCTTCTTCTCTCTACCTGTGTACCTCCTCTTTGCAACTCTTCCAAGAACGCTGGTCATTGGATTCAAGGCCTACCTGGATAATCCAAGATGAGCTCATCCTGAGGTCCTTAACTTAATCACATTTGCAAGCATCCTTTCCATAATGAAGTCACATTCATACATTCCAGGGATTAGGATGTGGACATGTGTTTGGGGGAGGTGGGCTCATTTGACCCACTGCACCTGCAACAATCCCGCTAGGTGCTTCAGGATCTGCCGCCAAACTAAGACAATCCAGTTGAGCCCCTCGCATGCAGAGGGGAAGCCCAGGCCTTCATTCCTCCCAGCAGGTGCGTGTCTGGCCCCTGCAGCCTCTCCTCACCCATGCCCCCTGCTTTGGCTTCTCCTCCCACCCATTGCCTTCCTTGGTGAACCTAAGAAACACCAGCAACATGCCCATCTCGGGGCTTTGCACTTCTTTCTATGATGATGAGCTTCCCCTGAGACCTGCCAGTCTCCCCCTTGCTTCCTCTGGTCCATGGACCCAATGTCACTACACCCAAGAGAGGTATTCCCTGACATCCTGTGTCATGGGATCTACCCTGGCTCTCCTTGCCTGCCAACCCTGATCTGTGTGTCTTCACGTATTTCTTAGCAGCTAACACAGCATTACTAAAATACTTTATCCTCGTTAGAAACTCGGTGAGGGCAGGGCGTTGATCACTGTATCTCAACACTTGCAAGAATCCCTCGCTTGTGGAAGATGCTTAATCAGTTTTTGTGGAGTGATTTCAATGAACACTCACATTTTCTCCTTGTCTACTTTGGACTCCCCAGTCCGGAATCACAACCATGGTACCCCAGTGCCCTCAGTTCACCCACAGAGCCCCTAGAGCTGGTCTCCCCGACCCCCCACTCTCACCTGGTGACCCTGCTCATACTTCTTTGAGGGATGAGGTGATGCGGTTGCTTCCCCCATAACTTGACCACCCTCCTTGCCCGGGGGCCCACACTCTCTGCCTGGCCCTCTGGGACCTTACGTGGCTGGCGCGTCCCCTGCCTTGCTGCTTGCTCACCCCGTCCACTCCCAGTTTCTCTGGGACTTGCCTTCTTCAATATTTCCGTCTTGAGCAGGAATCACGGACACCTCCCTCTCTACTGGATCGTGCACAGCTTCTAAACAATTCCTCTTTCAATCCTATGCTTCTTCCCTCCATGACCCACTCTTATTTATGACGACTCTTCTCGAAAGAAGGGTCTATACATGTTGTCTCTACCTCCTAATCTTGCATTTCCATTAACATACTGCAGAATGAGCTTCCACAGCCCCCTCTTCACAAGGTCACCGGTGCCCTCCCCTTTGCCAAATCTTCGTGGCCCCACCTCCATGTTTACCTTACCTGGTCCTCAGCAGCTTTGGGGAGTTCACCCTCCTGTGGGAGAGCTTTCTCCCATGCCCTCCATGACGTCACGCTCACCTCTCCTTCTGACCTTTGCCATGGCCCCTCTCTTCCTCCGTGGCCTCTGACTCCTGCAGTGGCCCAGGGATCCAGCCCAGCCGTCCCTGAGGTCTCAATGTTGACCCTCAAAATCATTTCAAAAACTTCTTATGTGTTCCGTCTGGCGAGCTAAGTCTAATTCTGTACCAAAGAAAAGCTCATGATCATGGTCTTATGCCACACGAGCATATCCTGTGGTCTGTAACTCTTTGGGGAAGGAACGGGAAGCCATGTGTGGGAGGAAGTATCCTCCCTGACACAAGAAAAGTGATTGAAACTTTCTGGGCCTTAGTTTTCTCAAGTGTGAGTTATCGTGAGGTTTTTTGTTGTTGTGTTTTTTTTTTTTAATATTTTATTTCTTTATTTTAGAGGGGTGGGCAGGGGAGGAGTAGAGGGAGAGGGAGACAGTCTCTAGCAGACGCGGCGCAGAGCACAGAGCCTGACGCGGGGGCTTGATCTCATGACCCTGAGATCATGACCTGAGCTGAAACCAAGAGTAGGACCTTTGACTGAGTCACCCAGGTGCTCCTCGTGAGGTTATTTTAAAGAAAAACTTACATAACGGTTCTCAGATGCCCGGAGTCTGGCCCATTGCAAGCTAGCAAGGGTTCCTCTCCGTTGTGCTTCACCTGTTTTTTTTTTTTCACTCTGCAGACCTGGCCTCACCTGTGTCAAGCTCCAAACTGGATCCCCTGTTGTGACAGGGGACACGTGCCTGTGGAGGTAGGAAATCTCACGATGGAGTTTTCCTGCCGACTCCTGCGTGTCCCTCAGTGACTGCGGGAGCTATCTGGTGACCTAGAGCAGACTACGGAAGGTAAGTGAGCTGCTTCCCTTGGAGGTGGGCGATGGGGAGCAAAGCAGAAACCGGTTTTAATCATGTGTTTGCCTCAGTCTGGTCCACATGTGTGGGTCTATTTCCACCCACCCCCCATTCCCCAGCCCAGAGAGTAGGTAATGTGAGGTAGGTCTGAATATGGCCCCTGGACATCTCCCCCACTGCCTTCTGCAAGGGCGTAAGTTTCGACAACTCCAATATTTGGCACTGCAATTAAGCCGTTCAACTGTGCATGACCCTGGGGACGCCCGGGTGGCTAAGTCGCTTAAGCGTCCGACTCTTGATCTCAGGTCTTGATCTCAGGGTGGTGAGTTCCAGCTCCTTGCTGGGCTCCACACCGGGTGTGGAATCTACTTAAAAAGAAAACAAAAAACAACAACAAAAACTGTGCATGACCCAGGAAGAGGCATCTCCAGAAACATTCACCCATCTTTATTTATTAAACAACATATCCATCCCTACCCTGGGTGCTGGACGCACAAACACAAATAAGGTGAAGTCTCTCCTTACAGAGGGGGTGGCCGAGGATGCGTGCTGACTTAGTAAATCATGTCAGTGCCTGTGATACATGCAGGTGTCACCTAGGGAATGGTCACCTTGCTAGCTGTGGTCAGGGAAGCCCTGCAAAAGAGGTGATATTTAAACTGGAGAGCGTCATTTTCCAGGCAGCACATGGGGACAGAATTCTTCCCAGAATTCCTGAAGTCTGAAGACAGGAGAGCCAAGGAGCAGGCCTCTGAGGTCAATAGGGCAAGGCTGCAGTGATCCAAGATTAGGAAGGCAAGAAAGGGAGCGCCGGGCTGTGCACGTGCCCATGTGAGAACAAAGTCTCGACGCTGAGCTTCAAATGTGTCCTCAGGGCGCCCGGGTGGCTCAGTCGGTTGGGCGACCGCCTTCGGCTCAGGTCGTGATCCTGGAGTCCCGGGATCGAGTCCCGCATCGGGCTCCCTGCTCGGCGGGGAGTCTGCTTCTCCCTCGGACCCTCTTCCCTCTCGTGCTCTCTATCTCTCGTTCTCTCTCTCTCAAATAAATACAAATAAAATCTTTAAAAAAAAAAATGTGTCCTCAGGTGGCCCACATAGTGCTCTCCCCTTTGGTTCACGCAGCAAGAGTCTGACTCATCATTGAGAGCCAGAGACTTAGACTTACAGACTCCGGCTTCTAAATCCAATTCTTCCGCTAATACTTGAGCCCACTTTCCCACCTGCAGTGACGCCAGGCACTGGGTCAAGCCAGGACGGTGTGTCTTCTTCTGGGACAGTATTGGGTTAGAGCTGGCCTAAAGAGGAACTCGTGAGAAATTTGAAAGGCAGGAGTACAGCAGCGGCCATTCCTTTGAGAAGGTCATCGTGTTTGGTCGTGGGGTCGGGCTGGTGCAGAGACACCCAGGACCTCCTCCCTGCCTGCTGGCCCTGCCGGCCAAGGGTGACCCGAGGCTCAGCAGCAGAAACTCGTGAAGACTGGGGGCCAGGGCTCCCAGGGGCATCAGCAGCCTACACCTGCCTCACGAGCCCCTCGTGGCCCCCCTTGTGGGTCGGGTGTGGTAATGACCTCTTAGAATCCCCTACAGACTCCGACCGTCTGCCAGGTGCCTAACGCAGGCCCTTCCAAACCTTCACTTCTCCAGCTTCCTGCGTTTCTGGCTTGGGCCTAATTCCAGGAACAAATGCCTTATTTCCAAAATGCTCAGAGCAGCTCCCTTTCCCTGGTGCACCCAGATGGACACAGGGGCTGTACCACCTGAGTTGGCACCTTTTTCCTTCTGACTGCTGCTCCCGGTTCGACCGCAACGTCTAGTGCAGTCCTTGTACCTGATGGCCAGTCCTTCCAGATTCGAAGGCCTTCGTCCAGAGATGCTGAGGCCGAGGGTCTGGGGAGGGCCTGGGAGCCTGAGTTCATTTCACCAGGCTCTCCCTGCCCCCTGCCCCCCACACCAAGTGATTCTGCACAGATACACGGGTGTTCCAGATGGGCCCAGAGACCCCAGCTCCCTGCTTTGCATCACACAGCTAAGGATGCCACACAACATCGCCTTGCTCTCATGTCGGCACCCAGCTGTGTTCCTCTGTTCCTTGTCAGCCTTCTCTTCCAGATGTTAAACAGACCCCTCACCTCTGCATCCTCAGGAAGCCTTGCTGGTGTGTGGCGGTTGCGAAATACACGAGAAGATGAAGAAGGCTGGAGGGGTGGAGACCGTGAAGAAGGAGCTTGGGCCAGTCCTAGGGTGGGGTCTGGCTCTGCATATGCCCTGCGGGGGGGTGGGTCATTTGCAGGGCTGGGACATTTGTCCAAGTTCAGTGTCAGGGCCGGGCAAGTCACATCCGCTTCCTCATCCACCGTCCAGGAGGGTTGACTTCATGTGTGGGGAAGGAGGGCTTTTGGGGGTGTGCATGTCCCTGCCTGAGCCTAGGAGCTCCAAATTGCAGGGCGCCTAGCTGGGGCCTGGATATATCCCCCATCTGGCTGCTGGAGTGGCCCAGGGCCCTGAGACAGACACGCCACTCATCTTAGACAAGCCAGAGAACTGGATGGTCGGATGTTCTGATGTGGTACCTCCGCTCCCCGCTACGGGAGCTGTGAAGACTTGGCGGTGGTAACAGAGCTCCACGCACCACACCTGGCATGTGGCAGGTCAAAGTCCATTAACTTGTGGCTAAAGGCAGATACCCCAGACCAGCAGTGCTGGCTGATGGACCTATTGGGAGAACCCGGTGACTGGTATTACTCAAACATTCGAGTGGAAATTTGAGGATTTCTGATTTCTGAGCTTGGACATTTCTCGAAGACTGTGGTCGCGGGATGCCTGGGTGGCTCAGTCGGTTAAGCGGCTGCCTTCGGCTCAGGTCATGATCCCAGGGTCCTGGGGTCGAGTCCCACATCGGGCTCCCTGCTCTGCAGGGAGCCTGCTTCTCCCTCTGCCTCTGCCTCTCTGTCTCTCATAGATAAATAAATAAATAATCTTAAAAAAATAAAAAGACTGTGGTCGCTACGTGCACAGCAGGGCCTGAAGAACTGCCCTGTGTCCTCAGGCAGACAGCCCTGCCCTCACCCCGACGTGCCTGATTCTCCCATGCAGATAAGGCTGGAATGTTTCTCAGGAGATAACCGTGAGCACTGTGGAAACTGGAGTTTCTGAGCAGTCTGTGGAGTGGGTGACTGAGGGAGAGGGACAGCTCGATGACATGATGCCATGGCTGACGGAGCCAGGGCTGAGGGCTCCGTGGGTGTCCCTATGGCAGGGACAGGGGTGTGGGCATCCACCAGCCGTAATGCCGAGCAGCTCTGTCCTTCCTCCCGCGGGCTCCCAGTACAAGTGACAGGGCGGTTCCAGCCCCTCAAGCATTAGAAACAGAGCCAGGCCTCCCTGTTCCTCAGTTCAAATGTCCCATGGATTAGGGACCTGCTAAAGCAGTCGTTTGGGCTCCAGCTCCCAGCCTGTGGCAGAGGCCTGGAGTGGCACTTACTCACCTTTCCGCCCCCAGCGGGCCAGGTCCCTTGGAGGACGGGAGCTGTCCAGGTGAGCCCCCACAGGTTTGGCCTTGGAGGCTGGAGCTAGGACACCTTGCTCACCTCCTTTTAAAGTATCAGGCTTCTCCTTCCATTTAAGTTTCCGTTTCCGTGTGGCGCCATATTGTGGCATCTATCCCAGCCGGATGGGTACAGGATGGGTCAGGCACAGTGCTCAGTCCCCGGCCTGATGAGCAGCACAAAGGCCCTACGTGGCTCCCCCTGGCGTGGCCCGCCACCCACACGGCAGGGTTTGGTTGCGCCATGAAAGCCAGGGCACCTCACAAGCTGATGACTCGAGGTCCCCTCCCTGCAACAAGGCAGGTCATTGAAAAGCCCCTTCTCTCTCGTTTTGGGTATTTTGAGGCTGCTTATCTGTGACCACAGATGGATCCCGGTTCTGGCCAGGACTGGACTGCAGCCGGTACAAGCAACCTCGGGACGGGGGAGACCTTGCCTGAGTTAGAGCTCAGCTGCCAACTGTTGTCCCGTGTTGCCTCATTCTCCCCAGCGATGCTGACAAAGTTGGCTGCATGGAGGCGTGGTCCGCGGACGCCCTCGCCCTGCACAGGCCAGCCCGGGTCTCTTCTCTGGGGAGAGGTAGGACCGTCGCCTCCCTGGTGACCCTCTACCCCAGAGCATCAGCTCACGCTCTAGGCGGCATCTTGTGTGTCAGTCGCTGCCCCTGGTCGATGGAAGGCAGGATGAGCTCTCAGTAAAGCTGCTTCCTACCCTCAATACTTTTTGGCAGCACATACTCACCCAGAGAGAACAGAAACAACAGGATGGGTTTCTAAAAGACCTGACTTGTGTAGAGCAACCACTTTGTTATGGTCATGAGTTCATGAGCCAGGAATTCATAAAGGACATGGGTGGGAGGCAGGCTCTCCTCTGCTTCTTGATGACTGGATCCTCAGCTGGGAAATCTGGAATGACAAGGATGACTCAGGCAGCTGGCCTGGAGGGTCCCTTCCCAAATGGCTCCCTCGCTCATCCGTCTGTTGTCAGCTCTAGAATTGCTGAAGGTGGGCTCCTCGGGGACCAGCACACCCACCCTCAGCCTCCCCCAGGGCCCAGACTGCTCAGAGCAGGCAGCCAGTTCTGAGAGGCACATCCAGAGAGGGCTCTCTGGAGAGAACATTCAAGAGAGCTGTGTGGACCTCCCCGGCCAAGCCGGGGAAACCACACCTGACACTTCTGTCTCACCCTGCTGATTGAAGCAGTGACAAGGATTCTCAGATACAAGGGGAGGTTGACCTAGGCCCCTCTTGCAACGAGAGGAATGCTCAGGCCACACTAGAGGACAGCGTATGGGATGACAAACATTGGTAAACCATCTTTGGGAAACGTATAATCTACCATACCTTGGACTTAACGGTTTCTCCTGAGCGCAGCCCAGGAAGGACCCAGACCCAGGGCAGGGTCTTCCCCAGCTATGGGGAAGAAGGGACACACACACATAATTGTCTCCATCAGCACCAAGGATGGGTCAGGCGCTTTCCCTGAAGTCCCCTTGCTGATTGCTCCAACTATAAGGTTCTGCAAACCTGCTATATCATCTTCCTGTTAGGGAGACACAGAAGGTCCTAGAGCTTTAAAGGGTAGGGTTTTTGTGGGGGGGGGAGGGGGGAGGTGGCTCATTTTGGTTTTCAGAGTACTGAGTCCATTTCCCTTAGGAGTCAGATCAGAGTCTCCTGTGTCTCTGTGCCCCCAGTGTGGCCAGGAGGTGTGTGTGTAAGGGGCTTGGTTCGTGGGGAAGGTGGTCAAAGAATGGGGGCTCAACCCTGAGATTAAAGTGTCAAGACTGTACCTTCCCCTCTGCCAGCAATCCCTATTGGAGCTCTAACACTTGTCACCTGAGGGTCCTGGGGGTCCAGCGTGAGAGGCTCTGGGGAGCCATGACTGACCGTGTGTGTTTGGAATCGCCAGCGCTGGAAAAAGACAACAAGGCATTGTATCGGGATCCAGAATTGGATGCTCCCCTCCCGGAAATGTCAATTTCAGGGGAGATACGCGTGTTTACTCGGTGCTGGATTTCTTCCATTTGCCTCTCCAGATCCACTCTCCTCCCTTCCCTGCAGCTCCCTTTCCAGCTCCAGGAAGCTGCAGAGGACGGGCCACATCAGCAGACCTTCTTGCCAGGATTCCTGTCTGGTGCACACCTGCCTGAGATCAGAGGAGGAAGGAGCGTGAAGCCAGACATTTCTCCCTGGCTTCCTCCTTTTGGTGCCATTTGAAAACGGACTACGGCTGCCCTGCAGCCCCATCCAGGCTGGACCTAAGAGTGGGGAGAAGGAAAAGTCTCCTCAAGAGCAGAGCTGTGGGCAGAATGTGGCTATTCACTTCGTGTGGCAAGATACAAGTTCTGGGGTACAGATGTACGTGGACCTCAGGACCTCGGCCCATAGATTAGCTAGTTGGACCAGGCCTTGGAAGGGGTAAGACTGGAAAAGTGAGGTCAAGGAATGCTGCAGTGCATGCATATCTCCATGCGTCCCGCTGACACATGCGTCCCAGAGATCACGTGTCCCAGAGGAAGCTCTCAGCTGTTGTGGGGCATAGGGGATGCCAGCCAGGCTCTCTCCTTGGCCACCCCTCACTACACTGTGGCTCCCCCTGAATGGGGTGGTCATGAGCTCAAAAGCATGAGCTCTCTCCTAAAGTCTCATAAAGTCTTGACCAGCTACAGCTAAAGCCAAATGCCCTGTCAGCAGCCATGCTCAGTGTTGGCTCTCAAAGGCGCCATTCCTTGAGGACACCAGGTTGTCAGGTAGTGAAAGGTCAATGACATGGACACTTTCTGCTCTGGAGGGATAATCAACTTGTCTTCACCAGGAGCATCACTACTTTGGATGTGAGTTTGCCTTCCCTGCCTCCAGAGTCTCTGTCAGCACCACCAACTAAAGACCTACAGAGTTTTCCTTTCTCTTTTCTTTCTTTTTTTTTTTTTTTTTGACCGACAGAATTTCTAATCATTTGACATGATATCCTGTACCAAGTGTTGTGGGTTGAATTGTATCCCCTTGAAAGATGTGATGTCAATCTCCACTATCTGAAAGTGACCTTATTTTGAAATAGGGTCTTTGCTGATGTAATCGAGTTAAGAGGAGTGCCTACTGGTGTAGGGTGGACCTTAATCCAATATGGCGGGTGACCTGATGAGAAGGGGGCACACACACAGGGGACAGCCCACGAGAAGACGATGGCAGAGGTGGGAGTGATGTGTCTCCATGTCAACGAACACCAGGAACTGTTGACCACCAACCATTGTTGGCTGGCGGAGAGGCTTGGAACAGATTCTCCCTCAGAACTCCAGAAGGAGCCAACCCTGTTGACACCTGGATTTCAGATTCTGAGGGAAAATTCCGTTGTTTGAAACTCTCTGGTTTACTTCGTTACAGCAACTGTAAGAAATCAACACACCAAGGAACCCATTTAACAGGAAAATAAATAGAACTATAAGCATGTGGTCCCAGGATCCCCTGACCTAACTACACACCCTCTACCCAGAAGCAATGGCCTGGGGGAACGGAGCCATGGCTTGTGAAAAATCCAGCCAAGGGACAAAGTCCTGTGTGAATAGTTCTCTTTTCTATAAGGCTGATCCATGTGCTGATCAATGGCCAATATATGGGGCTATGTTTGTAATAGCTAGAAGGCACGCATCGGGAAAGTAAGGGATGGAGCTGGGATGGACCCCTTCACCATCTCTTCCAGGGCCACCCTTTTGGAGTTTGTGCTTCCTGCCCTGGTAAACCGGAGCTCTGCTGAGTTAGAGATCCCGGTTCCAAGTGTGGAAATGCTCCACAAGGGGATAGGACAGAGTAGGGAGTCCACAGGACTGGAGAGAGCAACCATCATTTGGCCATTTGGGGCGCCAGTGGAGTGCAAGGAAAGCCAGAACTTACTTTCCCAAGGGGGTAATTGGCTGGGATTGCTGTGGGAACCAGGGCTGCTGCCCCACCATGGAGCAGCCTGGTATGTGTCTGGAATAGCAATTCCCATTATGGGAAACTTTGACCAGGGGATTGGGAGTTGGTAGGCAAATGCTTCTCCCACCCTCTCCCTGGATGGACTCTCCTGAGACCTGGTGGTACTTAGAGCCTCAGTAAAGATGGTCTAGAGACTGAGGAAGCAGTTGCCCTTGATACAGAGTCATGGCTAGTTTGGGAATGCCTCTCCTCTCTGCCCCTCTCCTGCAACTCCTTCCCCAGCGGTCTCATTCCTGCTTTCCGGGCTGGTCATCCCTAATCAATTACTAAAACTCATACTCATTAGCTTTCTCAGGGACCAGGTAGAAAATGGTGAATGGGACATGCAGTTTGGGAAGTAAAGCATGTAGGAGTTAAATTTTCTGCATAGTGAGGAGGTCAGTGATTTTTAGTCACGTAAAATCAGGTTTTCTTCACCTCCTTATTGAACTGATATTTCAGGTGTCACATTTCAAGGGGACATCATTGGCTTTTTCATGTATGTTCCCCTATACCTTGGCCACTTTTCTCTCCCTTGTCCCCACCCAGGCTTCCAGGATACTATTTCCAGCCCAAACACTGGTGACACCAAGACCCTCCTTGTCTGGAAGTTGACATAATCCTCCCCCAAGGTGGGAGGCAGGGTTGCTGGTGGGAAATGGTGCCAATTCCGGGCCATTGGGGAGGGGAGATCCAGCCAGGGTCTCACCCGCAGCCTGTCTGGGATCCACAGGGCAGCTGGAAGCCAAAACTCCAGCACAAGTTAGGGGGCCATAAGCTCAGGTAGCCAGGGTCGTCTTCTGTCAAAGGCAACCTTCCTGTCCATGGAAAGAAATGGCTTTCTCTCCTGACCTTCCTGGGCTGGAATACGGCAGCCAATCTTTATGAGCCCTGTGACCCCAGACAAGCTTCCTAGCCACACTTCTCTGGACAGTCTTCACAGAGCTGATCTAAGCCTCGAGGAGATGATGTGCATAAACCACTGGCACGCATAAATAACTTCATAAATCCTCCTCAAGCAGGAGTGAAGCTAAAATGTCAGGGAGCAATCTTCGATTGTAGGTAGAATGGGACCAGAAACAGTGTGAATCCCCACATGTTCGACTGGACGGTGTCTGCCTTCCAGCATCATCGTGAAGATGAGCGCGGTGCATTACTAGAGTGTGTTGCCCATACCTTCTCAGTAGATGCTCGTTTGCTGTTAACCAGTGGTACGTTCTCTCAATGACCCTGCATAAAAGTGGCTCAGAATGAACAGGGGAGCCCTGCGGCTGGCTGAACTGGCTGAGTTCCCAGAGGGACAGATTTCAGTTCTCTTCTGCCATTAGGGCCACGAGGCATCACAAGGAGCCATTGGAAAAACGTTTGGGGGAAGTCCCCTTAGCTTCTGGACCAAGACAGCAGTGAGGGGTGAAGTTCAATCGGACAGTGTGGGACCGATCCTGGCTCCACAGACTGCCGGCTGTGCACCCTTGGGGAACTTATATAATCCTTTCACCCTAATGTCCTCACCTGCAAAAAACCATACTGATTTCTACCTCAGGAAGGGCATACTAATTTCTACCTCAGAAACACCAGAACAGCCCGAGTTTCTGGTAGAGTGGAGGACGTATGCAGCCTCTCACAAAGAGGGCGGTGCAGTTCTGCTAGTGGATGGTGAAAATGAGCCCTGTATGAGGTTTTGTAAAACCTAGCACAAGGAAATGAAGATCCCTCCCAGATCCCCTCGAAAATTTCAAAATGAGTAGTTGGGAGCTTTGCACTTCCAAATTTACTCTCTAGCTCCTGCAAAGCTAAGCTGAAGTCATGTGGTCCCATATCTCTTACTTAGGTCCTGCAAATATGATCAAATTTTCAAGGCACATTTGCATCCTCCAAGATGGCAAAAGACTTTTGGGAGTTTTGTGATTCACAGGTTTCCTTTAACATCTGGGGCCCCTCTGACCCCAGAGGCACCCTCCCTCCGCCGCCGCCCCAGGGCTAGCCAATTCCTAGAGGCAGCAAACAACTTGTCTGCAAACACTCCTTCCCGATGGAAACCAACCAATCCCAAGTCCATAGTTCCAGCCACCTTCTTTATTGGGTTCTTGCACTTTGGGCGATGATGCCCCACTGACCGCTGTAATCACCCTGGATCTGTGCCAGACTGTGGGACAGCCCCTCTGCCCCAGGGCCCACTAAAATTATTCAAACTAGCCAATTCTAAACCTGCCCACTCTACCTTGCCCATCCCTACCTGTGGAAACCACAGTATGGGCTCTTGTTTGCGTTTCCCTGGGCTCCCTCTGCCTCCCAGCTGACCCTGGCACCTCCCCGTATGGCCCTGCACGGTGGTACCTCCTGCTTCTTGGGAACTGTGAGTATTAACTTCTTCCTTACTGATGGTCATTTCAATGTCTGCCCGTACCCGATTAAGACAAATCCCAGATATCCCTAACGTACCTTAATTGGATTCTCTGCTCTTTAGAGACAGAAGGGCACATATGTAATTAAAATGAAACTAAGAAAACCATAATGTGGGAGTGGCTAGACTTTTCAATTACATCTTGCTTCTGAGTGCCAAATATCACCGCTGAGCTCGGGGCCTGCAGAGACCGCTGTGTCCTTTGTCACCAGCCATTATCATTTCTGCAGGAACACATCCTGATGGCTTCCTGAGCTGGCTCTCCCACTGGCTGTGGGCTTCTTCAGGACCGAGTTGCGAGGTTTATTCAACTTGTGCCTTCCTAATGGCTGGTTCAGAGCGCAGCACTCCATACATCCAGAATATGTGCTTGTGAATTGAATGCTTGAATGACCACAGCTCCACCCCCAAGCCCCGAGGACAGGGGTCACTGTGCTTCTAGATAAGGAAGGAGGAAACAGCCTTTAACCGCAGAGTCATTACACGCTGGTGGGTGTCAGGTGTGTCAAGGTGATTAGTAAAGTACCAAAGTTTGCAAACCAGAATGGATTTACAGTTCACCCTTTCCTGAGATCCTAATGTTGACCTGCACCCCATGGCACTCTCTTGAGTGATGGCTGCCGCCTCCGGAATGTATGTAGCTTCAGATCGCTCAGGGGAGTGTGGTCCGTAAGTGGGCACCATCAGTCACATTGCCATGGAGGTAAAAGGCTGAGAACCATTGGTTTAGGGGCCGTGATGGCCGTGTTCTTCGTCCCTGAGATAGGTGTGGACCCGAGATGGCAGAAAGGCACAAGAACCATTGGGTTCACATAGAATAGGTTACTCGGACGCTATTGGTCTTCGGCAGGGTATCTCTCATGATCGTGCTAACTGTTGTTATTCTTCTCGATGCTCTGTAGGCTGCAAGAACAACAAGGAAGAAAACTCTGAAATTGGACACGAGATCGGTGCAAGCACTGTGCACTTTGGCAAGCACTCACATGGGATTTTCCAAAGGCTGTTTCTGTCCCTATTTACTTGCCAGATCAGCCCTTTGATTAGGATGTATCCTGAGGAAATGTGTCTGAGATCCACAGGGTGAAGCCGTGGCAGATTCTAGTATCCAAGAACTAGCTATTGCCCTTTAGAACAGTCGATTACAAATGGCCTAGCATGCCAGCAAAATATTAACACCTTTGATTTCTCTGTATTGCTGTTATTTTCTTTCTGGAAACAGAATTCAAATCTTGCTTGTTTAGTAAGTCATTTACTGCAATTTACTGATATTGCACGCTGGCCAAATTGCTTTTTGTTTAGGTTTTGGGTGACTAACTTTCTAGCTCTTAAGAACACCGCTCTTACGGCAGAAAAACCTATAACACAAAGGGCTTGTGTCCCCACTGGGAAACTTGCAATGGGAATCTTACCCTCTCAAGATCACGCTGACCTCATGTGTCTTGAATAAATAATGACGTAGTTCTCACTCGATTCCTGTTTTTTTTTTTTATTTGTTTATTCAAGGGATATTATTGCATCTATTGATAACCCACTGTGGCTCGCTGTCTTTGCCACTACTCATTGCTGAAGGGAAATAGGGTGGTGATTCTCAATTCTCTGTAGGGAAAAATTAATTTTAATTTTTGATCCATTGCAGACCAATATTTTTATGAAGTATAATAGAAATGAATAAAATAAAAGACCTTCAAATGATACACCCTGACTTACTATTAGAGTCAACGGACATTTCATATGGCTATCATTAGAACAAACATGACATAATTGCTCTAAAAGTCTCTGAGCCCTTGCAGAATTTCTGCAGCTTGGAAATAGACGATTTCTGGACCAGCATGGGTGCCCGCATTCTGAGGAGCCTGGAGGAGAGGTCCTTCTACTGACTTCCTGTCCAAGCAAACGGCAAGTCCACGCTCCAGACCAAACCCACGGAGCCATCTTTGGGATATTTGACTTTCTCTGGTTGGGCCTCATTTGAAGTGAGGCAAGCATCGGAGAGGCTGTGAATCATGAACAAGTCCTAGCCAGGAGGCTCACGGTCTCAGGGGGTTTTTTGTTGGACTTCCCAGGCTGATTGCTGCAGGTGTGGGTCAGGGCTGTGTTTTTATATACCTTGTGCCCATTGTCTCTTTGTATATTCAGTCTCAGGAGACTTGAGGGTGGGGGCAGGCAGCATAAATGAGACTGAGTATGGTGACCCAGATTTGGGGACAGAGAGGCTGGCCCAGCATTGGCAACCCCATTGGCAAAATGAGGCTGTTTGGGTGAAGAGTTTCTAAGAAGATGAGTGTTCATTTCTAAAACCATGATTGGGGCGGGGGCGCCATGATCTCTGAGTATGTATGTATGTGGTTTGGGCAGGGAGCATCGTTTCCTAGGCAGGAGGCCTTGATATGATGGGGAGCAGGGACAGAGAGGTACAAATAAAGGCAGCAAGACTAAAGCAGGCTGAGTCTGCGACGCAGAAGCTCTGGCATCCTGGGACAAGACCACCGTCCGTGTAGTGCTTCATTGCTTATCCAGAAGACACAGGGTTCCACGTGTGGGTCTAAATCCACTGCCTCCTCCAATGTGGGCAAAAATATATTGCATTGCCTCTTGGGCTCACCTAATTTAGAAATTAACAATAATATGTTATGGAGTCACTGTGGATACTTTGGACTGCTCTCAGTCAATTCTTGCCAGAATCTATTGGATCTACCATTTCCCCGGGACCCAAAGAAGGAACAAGAGGTGAAGGGGAAAAGCCAATTTTGGCAGAGGAGCTAGCAAAGGCCCGGGGGCATGAAGCAGTGTTGTGACTTCTGCGAGCATAAGTTGGGTGTAACTGGAGTCTAGAGTATGTGAGGAGACAGGGTGAGTAACAGAGCCATCCAAAACCAGACGCAAAATTGTGCCATAAAGGACGTGAGCGAAGATATTGGGCTGAGCCACAGATTATTCCAGGAAAGGACAGTGCTTTTGTATGTCCCTAAAATATTAACTTGACAGCCCAGTCCCTAGGAGTGTTAGCGACTTTTGCCAGGTGTCTGTTCTGCAGTGCTCCAGCATCCCAGAGGATGGGCTGTAAGCCCCCATCAGCACCCTGGTGTGAACTGTTTCTCACCTCCATGAGGATCGACAGGAAGGACACTGTGTGATGTGTAAGGACAAGGGTGGAAAGCATGATTTCCTACAGAGGAGCAAATAGGGCCACAGACAAGCTCTATATAGTCATTCGGGTCCTTTAAGCAAAAAAAAAGAGGAATTCATTACTAAATCCGGCTGAATGGAGACAGCCAGGGCGCAGAGTATGTAACCCATTAAAGAAACAAAGACCCTTGTAAATACCCGTAAAGGCAACAGAGTTATGTTTAATCCAAATCAATTCTCTTTATCTATTCAACAAGGCTTTTTAAAAATTTCAAGATTATACTTTTAAAATCTCTGATCAACATACGATCCGTGGAGAAATGCAACATCACTTCACTGGTAGACTACTTTCTATACTCTAGTCTTTAATTCAACTCAGTTGTGCTTAATCAGAATCGACAGCAGAAAGCAGGAACTCTGGAATCACATGTACCTGCGTTTCATCCCCATGCCTCGCTCTGGGAGCTGGTCAGAATAGCCAGCCTCTTGGAGCCTCCAGTGTCCCCTTGTGTAAAAGGAGGACAATAGGGGACTCATCCGTAGGGATCCCATGAGGGTCATGTGAGGCAATGTGCCCTACGTGCCTAATGGCCCAGTGCATTTCAACTACTCTTATTAAGGAAATTTTGCTCTGTTTTTAAGACTTCTTGCTGGCTTCCTGGTTCTGAGGTCCAGGCTTTCATTTCTATGCTAATATTCTTTCTACCACTTATAAAAGAGGTGTGTCTAAATCTCGCTACATCATTATGAAACATGGCTCACAGTAGAGTCATGTGGGTGGTAACCAGACACTGTGTCTTTGTTTGGTCATTTAGTGATGTAACCCTTGAAAAATCCTCTCTCAGATCATTCTGTTGGGAACAGTTTCCAAGCCATTAAAATGTTATTCTTCCAAGTCTTCCCGCGTGGCTAACAGGGGAATGGAGACAAAAATGCAGTGTCACTCAGGCTTTGCCTAAAATGAATGGAACCCTCCTCAGCAAGGCACAGTGTGAGATCCATCAGGAGGGTCTAGGCTGGGTGTGGTGATGGACTTAGGGTAACCCTGAGCGACAGGGCGAAGAAAGCAGGTGTGGGAGCTTCTAGGGCCCAGACCCTCCATCACCTTTTCCTTCTTTAGAAAGTCTTGTCACATCCTCTTCCAGTTAGAACGTAGTGACTGTGGGAAGGGGCGTCACTGACGGTCACTCAGAGAACCACCGTTGAACCCAGGGAGGAAGAGCAACATGTCTCATCGTGAAAGAGAGATAGGACCCGAATTTGTCTGGAATGATTGAACTTGTGTCTATTCAAGAAAGAAAACTGGTAGGCTAGATTATAGATTATAGAGAGATAGATAAATAGATGGATAAGATAGGTAGATAGATACATAGATAATAGAGATAAATATAGATAGATATAAATAGATTCAAATAGAGATAGAAAGGAAACTATGTGTTTCGAAGATAATTGACATACGATGTTCTGTTAGTTTCAGGTAACTGACAGTGACTGCATGTTTTTCTGCATTACCAAATGATCCCCACCTAAGGCTAGTTGCCATCTGTCATCATGCAAATACGACGATATTATCAACTACATTTCCTCTGCTCTATGTTACTTCCCCATGACTTCTTTCTGGAATAACTGGAAGTTTGCTCCTCTTAATTCCAATAACGCTTCACCCATCGCCCCCAATGCCTCCTCACTCTGGTAACCACCAATTTGTTCTCTGTTTTTATGAGTCTGCTTCTGTTGTTTGTTTTTTTGATCCCACATATAAGTGGATTGATAGAAAACTGACCATCACATATCACACTGAGTTTAGCAAGAAAGCTCATCGAATCCTATGGAAATAACATTCCTAACCCAAACTGCCCATTTACATCAGTGGCACCACCGAAATTCCAGTTTTATAGGGTTTTTTTCTCTTCCTGGTTTCTCAGTTATAATTTTCAAGTAGCCCACAATTCCTGCGGATTTTTCTGAGAATTATCATTCGTGTCTCCCTTTTTCTCCAATCCCATATTCTAGCCTCACGCAGACCCTGGAGCCCCAACACTGCAGCTCTGTCATGTCCTCCTCATTGGCATCTGCTCTGGTCTCATTAACTCTGTACCAAAATAATGAAACACCTTTCCCTGCATTTGTCCTTTGTGTTGACAGATCTACTAAGCCTGAGTTCCTTATCCCAGCATCTTCATCCCTCCATCATCACTGCCCTAACCCTTCCTGGCCTGTGGTCCTCAGAGACCCTGCTTCTCTCGTCATCAGGGGAGCATACCCGTCCTTCCAGCCCTTCGTCTGCATTCCTGGTGGTCCTCGAGACTGCCTCCCATGGATCTCTGAGCTGGTGTCAGTTCCCCACTCTTTTTCTGTCTTATGCTGGGTGTTGAGGAGTTACCAGCAGAGCGAACACCTCACAGCAAAGTGCAAAGTTAGCGAAGTCAGATTGATAACCCAACAAGGAGTGAGTGTCTGACAAGAAGTGGGGAAGGAATGAGGGAGAGTTTCCTGTCAAGTTGAACCTCATGAAATTGCTGTTTTTCTGGGTATAAAAAAATCCAAACAATCAGTTGAACATTGACAATTTCAGGTGGCATAGATGAGTCTAGAGGTGGTCCATGGAGGAGGTCGGGGGTAGAGGGCATGGGGAAGGCAGAAGGGTGCCATCCCACTGGTTCACCTCCCTGTGACTGGAGCAGAGACCGCCTCCCCTGAAACAGGGGGTGTGAATGCCATGACATTCGTGGTGGAGTTGCCAGCAGGTTGTCAGGTGGAAACCTCTAAGCAGTGGTGCTCGTGTGGGGTGCAGGGACAGAGGGAAACAGCCAGGCCCTTGGAGGAACTAAGCAGGCAATGTGCAAAAAAAAAACCAAAAAAACAAAAAAACAAAAAAACTAACCCACTACAACACACAATGTGCCTCAATATTTAACTATTTTCCCTTTGGGGAGAGGTGAAGGTTTTAGATTGCTTTTATTTACTTGCTTACTAACTCATTTCTTGCTATCAATAGCAATATGCAATGAATATCCTCTATTCATGAATATTTCTTTAAAATGAGAGCCTGGAAATGAAATTGCTGAGTCCAGCCATATAAAATATGGCAAGGCTGTTTGATGTACATTGCCAGTCACCCACCAGAATGTCCTGGGACATCAGCTTGGCCACGAGCCACATGTAAGAGGATCTGTGTCTTCATCTGTTGGCAACAGGATTAGCATTTGTCATTGTGATGAGCAAATAATAGTTGATTACTTTTTAAATGACTTTTTAATCACCAATGTGGCTAAACATTTATTTTGGACATCTACATTTCCTTTGTATTTTTTACAATAAAGGCAATTTATTTAATATAAAATGTGATTACAACTTTATGCCTTTTTGAACTCCAGATTGACTTGATTAAGAAAATAAGACTGGGGCACCTGGGTGGCTCAGTCGTTAAGCATCTGCCTTCGGCTCAGGTCATGATCCCAGGGTCCTGGGATTGAGTCCCACATTGGGCTCCCTGCTCAGTGGGAAGCCTGCTTCTCCCTCTCCCACTCCCCCTGCTTCTGTTCCCTCTCTGGCTGTGTCTCTCTCTGTCAAATAAATAAATAAAATCTTAAAAAAAGAAAAGAAAAGAAGATTGTTGTCATAAATGCCACCATAGAAAATAAGATTGCTGAGGCTGAATTCATATTAACGTTGATACTAGGTGACATGCCAAGTTCTAGGTATTTCTCCCTCTCTTTGCATTTTGCTTTCTTTGTGTAGAAAGCTCATCAGGAAGTTAGGATTCGCTAGCTAATGTCTGGGAAAATGTTTACCATCCTTATAAAAATCCTCTGCTTTACACAGTTTTATTAATTCATTTGCCCGATGTTCAAATGGTGTATATTAAAATACACAGAGAGTGAGGATATGAGATAGACAAAGACAGAGCAAGACACACATACAGAGAGAGAGAGAGAGCAATTCTAAGAAACAGAGATTTCCTTAGAAAATCAAATCCCTGTGCTGGCCCATGTGATAGGTAGTGCTTGTAGAACTGTAGCTTTGCTGCCTAGATTTCTGATTTGGTTGCTGGGATGAATATTCATCATCCATGAGCTCTATCCATCAGCACTGGCTTTTAAAGTACATCAGATGGGTCTGTAATGGCCCAGATAGGAGATCGAAAAGTACAGGAGAGACAATTGAGCACAATTTACTTAAAGTGATTTTCCCCCTTTAGGGATTTGGTTACGTGAATTCTAACTTTCAGAAAGAATGTTCTGTCTGTTGATCTGAAGTTACAAATACAGGATATTTACTCTGCAAACTGCAGGAAGGGATGAATAGAATGGAAGGGACCTGGGTGAATTTTTTGCCAAATTATAAAAATATTTGCATAAAATCATCCACCATCAACACTTTTCTCTAAAGAAATAATGGATTTAACAAGACAGAAGAAAGAGAAATTAAGGAGTTGACCCCCATTTACAATTGCACCCAAAACCATAAGATACCTAGGAATAAATCTAACGAAAGAGGCAAGGAATCTGTACTCAGAAAACTATAAAATACTCACGAAAGAAATTGAGGAAGACACAAAGAAATGGAAAAACATTCCATGCTCATGGATTGGAAGAACAAACATTGTGAAGATGTCAGTGCTGCCTAGAGCAATCTACACATTCAATGCAATCCCCATCAAAATGCCATCCACTTTTTTCAAAGAAATGGAACAAATAATCCTAAAATTTGTATGGAACCAGAAGAGACCCCGAATAGCCAGAGGAATGTTGAAAAAGAACAACAAAGCTGGTAGCATCACAATTCCGGACTTCCAGCTCTATTACAAAGCTGTCATCATCCAGACAGTATGGTACTGGCACAAAAACAGACACACAGATCAATGGAACAGAATCGAGAGCCCAGAAATGGACCCTCAACTCTATGGTCAACTCATCTTCGACAAAGCAGGAAAGAATGTCCAATGGCAAAAAGACAGTCTCTTCAACAAATGGTGTTGGGGAAAATTGGACAGCCACATGCAGAAGAATGAAACTGGACCATTTCCTGACACCACACACAAAAATAGACTCCAAATGGTTGAAAGACCTAAACGTGAGACAGGAGTCCATCAACATCTTAAAGGAGAACAGAGGCAGCAACCTCTTCGACCTCAGCCGCAGCAACTTCTTCCTAGACACATCGCCAAAGGCAAGGGAAGCAAGGGCAAAAATGAACTGTTGGGACTTCATCAAGATCAAAAGCTTTTGCACAGCAAAAGAAACAGTCAACAAAACCAAAAGATAACCGACAGAATGGGAGAAGATATTTCAAATGATATATCAGATAAAGGGCTAGTGTCCAAAAATCTATAAAGAACTTCTTAAACTCAACACCCAAAGAACAAATGATCCAATCAAGAAATGGGCAGAAGACATGAACAGAAATTTTTCCAAAGAAGACATCCAGATGGCCAACGGATACATGAAAAAGTGCTCAACATTGCTCAGAAACGACAGATGTTGGTGGGGATGCGGAGAAAGGGGAACCCTCCTACACTGTTGGTGGGAATGCAAGCTGGTGCAGCCACTCTGGAAAATAGTATGGAGGTTCCTCAAAAAGTTGAAAATAGAGCTACCATACGATCCAGCAATTGCACTACTGGGTATTTACCCCAAAGATACAAATGTAGGGATCTGAAGGGGTACATACACCCCAATGCTTATTGCAGCAATGTCCACAATAGCCAAACTGTGGAAAGAGCCAAGATGTCCATCAACAGATGAATGAATAAAAAAGAGGTGGTATATATATATATATATATATATATATATATATATATACACACACACAATAGAATATTATGCAGCCATCAAAAGGAATGAAATCTTGCCATTTGCAACGACGTGGATGGAACTGGAGGATATTATGCTGAGTGAAATAAGTCAGTCAGAGAAAGACATGTATCATATGATCTCACTGATATGAGAAATTCTTAATCTCAGGAAACCAACTGAGCGTTGCTGGAGTGGTGGGGGGTGGGAGGGATGGGGTGGCTGGGTGATAGACATTGGGGAGGGTATGTGCTATGGTGAGCGCTGTGAATTGTGCAAGACTGTTGAATCACAGATCTGTACCTCTGAAACAAATAATGCAACATATGTTAAAAAAAAAAAGAAGAAGAAGAAGATAGCAGGAGGGGAAGAATGAAGGGGGGGAAATCGGAGGGGGAGACAAACCATGAGAGACTATGGACTCTGAGAAACAAACTGAGGGTTCTAGAGGGGAGGGGTGGGGGGATGGGTTAGCCTGGTGATGGGTATTAAGGAGGGCACGTTCTGCATGGAGCCCTGGGTGTTATACGCAAACAATGAATCATGGAACACTACATCAAAAACTAATGATGTAATTAATGGTGATCAACATAACATAATAATAATAAAAAAAGAAAGAAAGAATGGATTTAGTGTGTGGTGTTAGGTCACAGTAGACTATGAAATGGCTCGGGGATTTACCTGGGATTCAAGAGAAGCGCAGATCCTGGAATGGCTGAACCAGCAGTTCTGAGCTTACTTTGGGGGTAAAGGTCGTCTGGATTTGCAAGAAATCAATGCACCGGAACAACATAGAAGGTGTGTGCTCTGGCTGGGATAAGGCATGAGACATCATTCAGATGTTCACCAGTTGAATGGCACAGAGCTCTTCTCAGATAAATCTGTGGCAGAGTGAAACATCCACTGACTTATTCAACATAGGACTGTAGCAAAAAAAAAAAAATGTTTTTAACATTCTGGAACCCATGATGGGAATAGTTTTATCATTTTGCAAGTCAAGGGAATGCTTGCTTCATTTATTGAAATAAAACATTTTCATAATAGAAATGGTAAATCAATGTATTGGTCTAGTTCATAACTTAGTAGTCCAAAGGTGGAACTTCTGAGGGTAGTGGTTTTTGCAAAGAACACAGAATCACAGGGATGTGTGAAATAAAAGGAAGGAGTTTACCTTGCCTCCTCCCATCTCTCTGAGAATGAGAAGGGTCTCTAATAAGAAAGGAGAAATAACAGTGGTGGTATAGTTCAGATAGCATTTAGGTCCTTAAAAAATTGGGTTTCTTTCTTGTCCGGTCTGGAGATGAATAATCAAACATTGGTGGTCTCACGGAGCATGTCCCGTTGCCTCAGGAAATCACAGAAAGATGGGATTATCAGACCCTGTCTCCCACCTAGAGCACTAAGGTGCTGGACATTAGCCTGTCATCTTTGACAATCATGTGTCCAGTTCCAACTGGGATATTTGGGGAAGCCAAGGCAAATGTGGCTGCCTATATTCTAATGTCACATACATCTTCCAAAAACAATACGAGTCAACAAGAGAAGCGGATAAAACCACACAACTTTTACGCCTTCTACACTTTTATCAACATAACCAGAAAACAGAAAACACTACAACTTCATTACTACCTAAGTAGATGCATAACTACCAATTTCAACGGAGCTAATCCCTTAGCTTGCAAACCAAGACGTTGCAGAGAATAAGGCAGGGTCTCCCAAAAGCTGCACAGAAGAAAGAGGGAAAGTAGGACTACAGTAAAGCTACCCTCAAGGAGCCAACTTTAAGTACGAAATAAAACCCTCCTCAAACCCAAAAGGGAAAACTAATATTTCAGGGTGCTGACTCTCAGGAAAAGGACCCAAGGAGGGCATTTGAGACCTAAAAAGACAGTCTTGGAAAGGCAACAATTACTAGAGATAAGAGAGTACAAAGAAAGGGAGAGGCAACTGAATTTTGAAGGACAAAATCAGCAATAGGCAAGAAATTTGGATCCTACAAGACAAAAGCAAACAAACAAAACAGCTCCAAGTACACATAACAAATGCCACCATAGCTTTCCAGAAAAGAAACCTTGAAAGTGTCTTGAATTAGGATTGTCTCACATCCCCCAACCCACCAGCCCTGTCCACTGAATGCAGAGGTGCAAGCTGTCTTCATTGCTGCAGTGTCCCTATCAAAATAAAAAATGCAACAGGAGGATGAAATACTTATGTTCATGAAAATATACTCCTCCCCCAGCAATTAACCCTGAAACAAAAGGAAATGTATTTCAGCACTCCAAACTGAATTAAGTATCCCCAAAGAAGCATTTGAGGTATGCAAATAAATTCATCTTGAACCAGAAAGTTAAAAACTAAGAACACAAATGGGCAGAACCTTGAAAGAAATAAAATGAGAATTTCAGGAAGAGAACAGAAAAGAAAAAAGATCAAATCACATCAGTAATATAGACTAAAAAGTTCCCAAGGAAGAAGGGATTCATGTAAAAATTAAATAAGGACAAAGAAGAAACAGGACAATAGTAAAGATAATCAAAACAAGACAAAGAAGGTAGAGAATGGGTCAGAAAGTCATTGAAATGGAAGATACAAATTGGGCGCCTGGGTGGCTCAGATGGTTAAGCGTCTGCCTTCAGCTCAGGTCATGATCCCAGGGTCCTGGGATCGAGTCCCACATCAGGCTCCCTGCTCCTTGGGAGCCTGCTTCTCCCTCTGCTTCTCTCTCTCTCTCTCTCTCTCTCTCTCTGTCTCTCATGAATAAATAAATAAAATCTTTAAAAAAAAAAAGAAATGGAAGATACAAAAAAGATGCAGCTTCTATATGCAATTTAAGTCCCTGAAGAGGAAAAAGAAAACAGTGGAAAAGAATTACTATTTAAAACCATAACTCAATAAAACTTTCAAGAGATGAAGGAAGACCTAAAATCTTTGTACTAAAAAGACCCAACAGGTACTTGTGAAAATTGATCCGAAACCATCAGCTCTGACACATATTCTAATGAAATTATGGACTTAAAACATAAAGAAGAAAGCCCAAGGCTCCACGCCAAAAGATGAAATAACTTCAAGGACAATATACTTACAATTACAATATAATCATGTAGCTTAAAGAAAAAACTCAAATCAAGCAATAATGGAGCTGCATTTTTAAGAAGTCAAGGAAGGAACATGCAGACCAAGTATTTTGTATTCAACCAAGCTAATTCCTCAAATAGCAGACTTGTAGAAAAAGACTGAAGCATGCAGAAATCAGGAAATGCTATTCCCATGAAGCCTTCTTGGCTGATCTTCTAGAAGATAAGCTTCCTCTTACCAAGAGATAACCAACGCAGACTTCACGAGCAGTCAGGTGGTGAGCATTTAATACATTTTAATTATAGATCTAAGCCTTAATCAAAGGGGCTGAGAAGGGGGAAGGAAAGAGGAAAGTACAATAGTCTCATTGTTAGTTAAATAGATGGGAGTCAAATGAGGGGATTAAAAATGAAACTAACCAGTTAATAAAAGTTTACGCACAATACAAATGTTCTTAAATAGTAAAACTGTATAAAAATAAAAGTATACAGACAAAATATCATGCAAAGAAATAACAAATGTAATACACAATGTAATTACAACCAAAATAATATGACAGAGTTGAGACCAGACGTAATTGTCCTATTAATAACTGTGAATGGGCTTAATTGACTCATTAAAAAATATTTTAAACTTGGCTTACGAAACAAGATACAAGTCTGGTACACAGGAACCCCTCCCTTACCACCAAAAAAGTGAGGGACTCAGAAAGAAAAAAAATAAAGGGATTTTCTTTTTCTACCAGGAAAATGGAAACAAGAGTGAGGAGGTTGCGATCATGAGGTCAGCAAAATATAATTCAAGCCAAGAAGGATTGAACTTGACTAATAAGGACACTTGTTGGTGTCAAGGCACTTGACTAAGGACACCACTATTCACAAAGAAGTTGTAACAGTTATGAACATCTACAGGCCAAGTAACATAGGAGACATCTTTATAAAGTGGAAACTACAGGAGGTCCAAGGAGGCAGGCACATTCTAATGTGGGAGAACCCAACACTCAATTTTAATAAAAGGCAGACCAAGTGGACAAAAAATAAGTAAGGATATAAAAGATCTAAATGACACAATCAATAGGTGGATCTTATTTACATGACATCTTTTACATCCTTACAATAGAGAATAAACCTTTTCTTAAGCACACATGCAACACTGACCAAAATACTCATGTATTAGGTTATAAAGAAAACACCATAAAAGTCCATAAGGTAGAAATATTACAGCACTCTCTGACTGCAAGGTAATAAAATTAGAAATTTGTCACAAAATAAACAAAAGGCTCTTCCCTCGTCTACCTGGAAATTACAAAAACAAAAAATCCTTTTAGATAGCTATTGGGTGAAAGGGGAAATACAAGCAGGAAAGTACACAACTTCTAAAAAGCAATGACAATGGCAATGAAAACACTCCACACGAGAATCTAGAAGATATGTGCAAGTCAGTTACCAAAGAAATCATTGCCTTAAACACAACAGTGCAAAAGAAAGAATGAAAATGAGTTTATTACATTTTCAACTCCTAAAGTTAGAAGAAGAAGAATAAAGTCAACTAAATGAGAGGACAAAGAGGGGTAAAATAAACATAAATGTGTAAATTAATGAGACAGAGAGTAGAAAACCAGTACATTCATCACTAATCAAAATCTTTATTTTTAAAGAAATGAACAAAACAAACAAGGCATTAGCCAGCCTAATCGAAAAAAGGAGAGGAAGGAAAAAATACAAAATTCATTCAAAACATGAAATGACAAGAGGGAAAACAACATGGAAACAGAAGCAATTTTTAAAAAATACAAAATATGATTTTATAAACCTCTATGGAAAGAAAATGAAGACCTAGATGGAATTGATAATTTTTTAGGCTAGTTTGCCAAAAGTGTTTGAGATTTGGCCATATCTAAAAAAATGATGTGTGCATTTCCTTAATGACCCAGCAATCTCACCTGTAAGAATTTAACTGCAAGATACAACCCCAAGGATGCAAAAAGTACACACGCACAAGGTGACTCATGAACCGTTGTTTGTAATTGCAAGTTATTTGAGACAACTGAAATGAAGTGAATTCCAAGACTGTTTGTTAAAATAAAAAAGTCAATGGATAGAGTTCTACAGTATGTTTCCTGTTGTGTAAAAAGGAAGAACAAGAGACACACATAAATGTACTTATTTGTGCATGAAGAACCATGGAAGGGTTAAACTAGAAAGTTATGAGACAGGATAATGATGGGAGATGGGGGCCGAGCAGATGGGAAAGGACTGGGTGGTGGGCACAGCACAGAAGAAATGGCATAGTGAGCGTTGCTTTTTCTGTATTTTGGACTTTTGCAACTGTGTTAATGTTTCACACATACAATAAATTTAAAGAGCAACAAAGATGTTAGAAAACCCTAAAAGGTATACAAAGTGAAACAGATCAAGTTATCGGTATTTCAAAGTAATAACAGAACCACACTGAGAACAATAAGCCAAGTAATTTTCAAAGAAAGTATGTTGACTGTATATCCTCAGACTGAACACAAGAAAACTGCAAAGAAAGATTGAACTTGGATGGGAAGTTTGGTGTGGCTCAGGTTAACAACAACTAACTGAAAGGATTTGTGTGTGTGTGTGTGTGTGTGTGTGCGTATTCTGGTATATTCTGAGATCAAGCAGTAAGTAAATTTGTAGTGGATGGGAACTAGGTTTCTTACTGTTCAAGAAAGCAATTACAAGTGTGAATGTAGGGCGAGTTGGAATTTACTGGAGTGTACTTGGGTATTATATTATCATGGAATTGGAAGAATCAATAAGAATTCATGGTCTATATTATCTGTCTGTCTCTATCATCTATCCATCTATCTATTGATCTACTAATCTATTGATCTACTGTCATCTATCCAGATATCTATCTATTGATCTGTCAGTCTGTCATCTATCTATCATCTATCTTTCGATCTACCATCTATCTTCCCTAACTCTGTCCACTAAGAGTGAAAAACAATGATAGTCCAGCAGCAATAATCACACTTAGTACAAAGATCTTGATTTCTAAATATATTTGTCATTATAAAGAAAAAAGTCTCGCGGTGCCTCGATGGCTCAGTCAATTAAGCATCCAACTCTTGATTTTGGTTCAGGTCACGATCTCAGCGTCATGAGACTGAGCCTCGTGTCGGGCTCCATGCTCAGTGGGGAGTCTGCTTGAGATTCTCTCTCTCTCTCCCTCTCCTCATGCCCCTCCCCCTGCTTTCTCTCTCTCAAATAAATAAATCTTTAAAAACAAAAAAGAAAAAAAAAAGTTTCCTTGGGTAAATAAGTTCATTCCAGATCTGAAATTGGGAAAATGGAAGGCAAATACAGAACATCTTATTACTCAGGAAAGTAAGGAATTGCTCAAAAAATGATGGAGAAATTTCAAAAGGGTACACAGCTAGCTTTAAGAGACTCTACTGGAAAAGGGGGAACAGTTTAAGACTTAGAGTCAATGTTAGTAATGGATTATAACGTACTGAAGGAAATAAAAATCCATAAATTGATACCAATAAAAACGAGTGAATGAATGAATGGATGAAGGGGACAATGGAAAAGTATTTCTTACAATAGAATAACAATTAATGAAAGTAGAAGGAATGATGGAATTAGAATTGTAGTAATAATTGATTTAGGCAAGAATCAGGAGTGGCTAAAACTAGTGGGTAGAAGTTTTTTGAGAAACACAACATTTACATAGTCTCAAAGTGCCTTTCCACAGAATAGTTATCAATTGCAAAGGGGAAAATCTCACAACTTTACAGTAGAGAAAATCGTCAGTATGTTCCTTGGTCAGTGTGATCAAAGTCAACTTCACCGGTATTGGGACAATCTGTTGTCATGTCTTCCTGATAATATGCAATATAATAAATAAATATAGTAAGTATATGCATTATAGTGCAATATATGAGAAGGATATCATCACTTTTGTGTAATTACTGCCAAAAAAATGGATGAATCGGGTCAAATTATAAGGAAACATCAGATAAATCCACTCAAGGGATATTCTATAAAATGGTAGCTTTAATTTCTTTTAAAATGTTGACATCATGAGTTTGTTTCTTGGTTTATCTCTCTTTTTTCTTTGCTTGTTTATTTTGTTTCTCAAATTCCACATATGAGTGAAATCATATGATAATTGTCTTTCTCTGACTGACTTATTTCACTTAGCATAATGCTCTCTAGATCCACCCATGTGGTTGCAGAGGGCAAGATTTCATTCTTTTTTATGGCTGAGTAATATCCCATTGTATACATCTTCTTTATCCATGCATCTGTCAATGGACACTTGGGCTGCTCATAAATCAGCTATTATAAACATAGGGGTGCATGTTTCTTTTTGAATAGTGTTTTTGTATTTTGGGGGTAAATACCCAATAGTATGATTACTGCTATTGAATACACCCTGATGATCACCAGAGGGGAGGTGGGTGGCAGGGAATGGGGGGTACATGAGTACATGAGATGGGGATTAAGGAAGGCACAGGTCATGATGAGCACAGGGTGATATATGGAAGCATGGAATGAGACTAATATTACACTGTATGTTAACTATATTGAAATTAAAGTAAAATACTAAAAATGTTAATACCATAAAACGCAAAGCATGAGGAGTACAGACGTGGTAACTAAAATAGAAGGCATGAAGATCCTGGATTAGAACCAGTACTGAAAACATTGTTTTCTCTTGCTATAAACAACATTCTTACAATTGGTGAGGCTTGAATAAGATCCATAGATAATAGTACAGAATTTGTGTAAATTTCCTAATGTTTTTCATGATACTGTAGTTATGTAAGAGAATGTCTTGTGTTTTAGGAAATACACACTAAAGTATAGGGGTAAACTAAATGCTTATTTTCAAATGGTTCAGAAAAGAGACAGAAGTGATAGAAAAAAAATATGTTAAAATATTAACGTTTGTCCAATCTAGGTAAAGGGTATATGAGAGTTCTTTGTAGAATGGCAATTTTTACATAAGTCTGATATTATTTGGAATGGAAAAGTTTTGAAAAATGATCAAAAATGATTGGGGAAGCAAGATGGCGGAGGAGTAGGAGACCTGGATTTCGTCTGGTCTCAGGAATTCAGCTAAATAGGGATCAAACCATTCTGAACACGTACGAACTCAACAGGAGATCAAAGGGGAGAGTAGCAACAACTCTCTGAACAGAGAAGGGACCACTTACTGGAAGGTAGGACGTGCGGAGAAGTGAATCCGAGGCGATATTCGGGAGGACAGACGGCGGGGGAGGGGGCCTCCGTCGGCCGCTTCTGGCAAGTGCTAGAGCCGCGGAGCACAAAATCGGACCTTTTAGAAGTTGGCTCCGCGGAGGGACGTCGCTCCAGTGGCTAAGTGGGGGGTGGAACCCTCGCGGGACAGTGGGGTCTCAGGACCCTCGGGGTCACAGGAAGACCGGGGGTGCCTGAGTGCGACAGAGCTCCCAGGTATCGGAGCGGGGAAGCCGGCTGCAGAGACGGAGCCGAGGCGGGGGCTCTCAGCTCGGGGTGGCCATAAACTGTGATCCACGGCCCAGTCGGGCCACTGCTCCCCCAGCAGGGACCCAACAGGCGGCAGATCCGGGGAGACTCCCCTTCCTCCCCCAGGAGGAGCGGCGCGGGAGCGCACCACAGGGATCTGCTGGGTTTGGAGACTCCACACGGGGTCGGGTGCCAGAGATAGAAACGCTCGGTCACAGGCCGGGTGAGCACGGAGTGCGGCCGGAGACCGGGGACACGGGAGGGACTGCTTTTCTCTGGGGGCGCACTGAGGAGCGGGGCCCCGAGTTCTTAGCTCCTCCGGGTGGAGATTGGGAGGCCACCATTTTCGCCCTGGTCCTCCAAAGCTGTACCGAGAGCTTGCAGGGAACAAAAGCTCCCGAGAGCAAACCCGAGCAGCTTGCTTAGCCCCGACCGACAAGGGCGGGGCAATTCCGCCTCCGGCAAAGACATTTGGGAACCACGGCAACAGGCCCCTCCCCCAGAAGATCAGCACGAACAGCCAGCAAGCCAAGACTAAGTTTACCGATCAAGGAGAACGGGAGAACTCCAGCGCTAGGGGAATACTGCACATAGAATCCATGGCTTTTTTTTACCATGATTCATTAGTTCATCAAAGTTAGGTTTTGTTAAATGTTCTTTTTTTATTTTTCTTTTTCCCTTTTTCAACCAACAACTTATCAATCCCTTTTTAAAAAAAAAATGTTTTATTTTCTTTTTTAGAGTCATATTTTATCCCTTCATAGTAGTTACCCTTATTTTTGGCATATATATATAAGTTGTTCTCTCTTTAAAATTTTGAGATACAGTTTCTTCTAACAGATCAAAATATACCCTAAATCACCAGTGTATGGCTTTGTTCTTGTCTCCTGCCTGATCACATTCTCTCCCTTTTTTCTTTTTTTTTCTTAAATCTTCTTTCTTTTTTCAAACAACATCTTATCTTATCAATTCCTTTTATAAAATCTTTTATAATTTTCATCTATACAGTCTTCTTCCGTCCATTCATTGTATCAACCCTTATTTTGTACATATATGTCTTTCTTCCTTTAAAATTTTAGGAGGCGCTTTCTTCTAACAGACCAAAATACGCCCAAAATCTAGTGTGTGGCACTGATCTATGCACTAGCCTGATCATATTTGATCATATTCTGCTTTTTTTGTATTGTTCTGTTTTTGTTTTTATTTGTTTTTATTTTTTTTCTCTTTCTTTTTTCTTTCTTTCCCTTTCTTTTCCCCTGGTTTCAGGTCTTTTCTGATTTGTATACAGTATATTTGCTGGGGACGTTGTAAACCTGTTAGTATTTTGTTCTCTCATTCATCTATTCTCCTCTGGACAAAATGACAAGACGAAAAAAATCACCTCGGCAAAAAGAACAAGAGGTAGTACCATCAGCCAGGGACCTACTCAGTACGGACATTAGGACGATGTCGGACCTAGAGTTCAGAATCATGACTTTAAACATACTAGCTGGGCTTGAAAAAAGCGTGGAAGTTATTAGAGAAACACTTTCTGGAGAAAAAAAAGAACTAAAATCTAACCAAGTTGAAATCAAAAAGGCTATTGATGAGGTGCAATCAAAAATGGGGGCACTAACTGCTAGGATAAATGAGGCAGAAGAGAGAATCAGTGATATAGAAGACCAAATGTTGGAAAATAAAGAGGCTGAGAAAAAGAGAGATAAATAACTACAGGATCACAAGGGCAGAATTCGAGAGATAAGTGATACGAAAAGATGAAACAACATTAGAATAACTGGGATCCCAGAAGAAGAAGAAAGAGAGAGAGGGGCAGAAGGTATATTGGAGCAAATAATAGCAGAGAGCTTCCCTAATGTGAGGAAGGAAACAGGCATCAAAATCCAGGAGGCACAGAGAACCCCTCTCAAAATCGATGATAATAGGTCAACACACCCGATATCTAATAGTAAAACTTAGGAGTCTCAGAGACAAAGAGAAAATCCTGAAAGCAGCTCGGGAGAAGAGATATGTAACCTACAATGGTAAAAATATTAGACTGGCAACAGACCTATCCACAGAGACCTGGCAGGCCAGAAAGGACTGGCAAGATATCTTCAGAGCACTAAATGAGAAAAATATGCAGCCAAGAATACTATATCCAGCTAGGCTCTCATTGAAAATAGAAGGAGAGATAAAAAGCTTCCAGGACAAACAAAAACTAAAGGAATTTGCAAACACCAAACCAGCCCTCCAAGAAATATTGAAAGGGGTCCTCTAAGCAAAGAGAGAGCCTAAAAGCAGCATAGATCAGAAAGGAACACAGACAACATACAGTAACAGTCACCTTACAGGCAATACAATGGCACTAAATTCATACCTTTCAATAGTTACCCTGAATGTAAATGGGCTAAATGCCCCAATCAAAAGACACAGGCTATCAGATTGGATTAAAAAACAAGACCCATCAATATGCTGACTGCAAGAGACTCATTTTATCCCCAAAGACACCCCCAGATTGAAAGTGAGGGGGTGGAAAACCATTTACCATGCTAATGGACACCAAAAAAAGCTGGGGTGGCAATCCTTATATCAGACAAACTAGATTTTAAAACAAAGACTGTAATAAGAGATGAGGAAGGACACTATATCCTACTTAAAGGGTGTTTAGTAGAAGATCTAACAATTGTAAATATCTATGCCCCGAACATGGGAGCAGCCAATTATATAAGGCAATTAATAACAAAAGCGAAGAAACACATTGACAATAATACAATAATAGTGGGGGACTTTAACACCCCCCTGACTGAAATGGACAGATCATCTAAGCAAAAGATCAACAAGGAAATAAAGCTTTAAATGACACACTGGACCAAATGGACTTCACAGACATATTCAGAACATTCCATCCCAAAGCAACGGAAAACACATTCTTCTCTAGTGCCCATGGAACATTCTCCAGAATTGATCACATCCTAGGTCACATATCAGATCTCAACCAGTACCAAAAGATTGGGATCATTCCCTGCATATTTTCAGACCACAGTGCTTTGAAACTAGAACTCAATCACAAGAGGAAAGTCGAAAAGAACTCAAATACATGGAGGCTAAAGAGCATCCTACTAAAGAAAGAATGGGTCAACCAGGAAATTAAAGAAGAATTAAAAAAATTCATGGAAACCAAGGAAAATGAAAACACAACTGTTCAAAATCTTTGGGATACAGCAAAGGCAGTCCTAAGAGGAAAGTATATAGCAATACAAGCCTTTGTCAAGAAACAAGAAAGGTCTCAAATACACAACCTAACCCTACACCTAGAGGAGCTGGAGAAAGAACAGCAAATAAAGCCTAAACCCAGCAGGAGAAGAGAAATAATCAAGATCAGAGCAGAAATCAATGAACTAGAAACCAAAAGAACAGTAGAACAGATCAACGAAACTAGGAACTGGTTCTTTGAAAGAATTAACAAGATTGATAAACCCCTGGCCAGACTTATCAAAAAGAAAAGAGAAATGACCCAAATCAACAAAATCATGAATGAAAGAGGACAGATCACAACCAACACCAAAGAAATACAAACAATTATTAAGAACATATTATGAGCAACTCTATGCCAGCAAATTAGATAACCTGGAACAAATGGGTGCATTCCTAGAGATGTATCAACTACCAAAATTGAACCAGGAAGAAATAGAAAACCTGAACAGACCTATAACCACTAAGGAAATTGAAGCAGTCATCAAAAATCTCCCAAGAAACAAAAGCCCAGGGCTAGATGGTTTCCCAGGGGAATTCTATCAGACATTTCAAGAAGAATTAATACCTATTCTCCTGAAACTGTTCGAAAAAATAGAAATGGAAGGAAACTTCCAAACTCATTTTATGAGGCCAACATTACCTTGATCCCAAAACCAGACAAAGACCCCATCAAAAAGGAGAATTACAGACCAATATCCTTGATGAACATGGATGCAAAAATTCTCACCAAAATACTAGCCAATAGGATCCAACAGTACATTAAAAGGATTATTCACCACGACCAAGTGGGATTTATCCCTGGGCTGCAAGGCTGGTTCAACATCCACAAATCAATCAACGTGATACAATACACTAACAAAAGAAAGAACAAGAATCATATGATCCTCTAAATAGATGCAGAAAAAGCATTTGACAAAGTACAGCATCCTTTCTTGATCAAAACTCTTCAGAGTATAGGGATAGAGGGTACATACCTCAATATCATAAAAGCCATCTATGAAAAACCTACAGCGAATATCATTCTCAATGGGAAAAGCTGAGAGCTTTTCCCCTAAGGTCAGGAATGCGGCAGGGATGTCCACTCTCACCACTGCTATTCAACATAGTATTAGAAGTCCTAGCCACAGCAATCAGACAACAAAAAGAAATCAAAGGCATCCAAATCGGCAAAGAGGAAGTCAAACTCTCACTCTTTGCAGATGATATGATACTGTATGTGGAAAACCCAAAAGACTCCACCCCAAAACTGCTAGAACTTATACAGGAATTCAGTAAGGTAGCAGGATATAAAATCAATGCACAGAAATCAGTGGCATTCCTATACACCAACAACAAGACAGAAGAGAGACAAATCAAGGAGTCGATCCCATTTACAATTGCACCCAAAACCATAAGATACCTAGGAATAAATTTAACCAAAGAGGCAAAGGATCTGTACTCAGAAAACTATAAAATACTCATGAAAGAAATTGAAGAAGACACAAAGAAATGGAAAAACATTCCATGCTCATGGATTGGGAGAACCAACATTGTGAAGATGTCAATGCTACCTAGAGCAATCTACACATTCAATGCAATCCCCATCAAAATACCATCCACTTTTTTCAAAGAAATGGAACAAATAATCCTAAAATTTGTATGGAACCAGAAGAGACCCCGAATAGCCAGAGGAATATTGAAAAAGAACAGCAAAGCTGGTGGCATCACAATTCCGGACTTCCAGCTCTATTACAAAGCTGTCATCATCCAGACAGTATGGTACTGGCACATAAACAGACACACAGATCAATGGAACAGAATCGAGAGCCCAGAAATGGACCCTCAACTCTATGGTCAACTCGTCTTTGACAAAGCAGGAAAGAATGTCCAATGGAAAAAAGACAGTCTCTTCAACAAATGGTGTTGGGAAAATTGGACAGCCACATGCAGAAGAACGAAACTGGACCATTTCTTTACACCACACACAAAAATAGACTCCAAATGGTTGAAAGACCTAAACGTGAGACAGGAGTCCATCAAAATCCTCAAGGAGAACAGAGGCAGCAACCTCTTCGACCTCAGCCACAGCAACTTCTTCCTAGAAACATCGCCAAATGCACGGGAATCCAGGGCAAAAATGAACTATTGGGATTTCATCAAGATAAAAAGCTTTTGCACAGCAAAAGAAACAGTCCACAAAACCAAAAGACAACCGACAGAATGGGAGAAAATATTTGCAAATGACATATCAGATAAAGGGCTAGTATCCAAAATCTATAAAGAACTTATCAAACTCAACACCCAAAGAACAAATAATCCAATCAAGAAATGGGCAGAAGACATGAAAACAGACATTTTTCCAAAGAAGACATCCAAATGGCCAACAGACACATGAAAAAGTGCTCAACATCGCTCGACATCAGGGAAATCCAAATCAAAACCTCAATGAGATACCACCTCACACCAGTCAGAATGGCTAAAATGAACAAGTCAGGAAACGACAGATGTTGGTGGGAATGTGGAGAAAGGGGAACCTTCCTACACTGTTGGTGGGAATGCAAGCTGGTGCAACCCCTCTGGAAAACAGTATGGAGGTTCCTCAAACAGTTGAAATTGGAGCTACCATTCAATCCAGGAATTGCACTACTGGGTATTTACCACAAAGATACAAATGTAGGGACCTGAAGGGGTACGTGCACCCCAATGTTTATAGCAGCAATGTCCACAATAGCCAAACTGTGGAAAGAGCCAAGATGTCCATCGACAGATGAATGGATAAAGAAGAGGTGGTATATATACACAATGGAATATGATGCAGCCATCAAAAGGAATGAGATCTTGCCATTTGCAACGACGTGGCTGGAACTGGAGGGTGTTATGCTGAGTGAAATAAGTCAATCAGAGAAAGACATGTATCATAGGACCTCACTGATATGAGGAATTCTTCATCTCAGGAAACAAACTGAGTGTTGCTGGAGTGGTGGGGGGTGGGAGGGATGGGGTGGCTGGGTGATAGACATTGGGGAGGGTATGTGCTACGGTGAGCGCTGTGAATTGTGCAAGACTGTTGAATCACAGATCTGTACTTCTGAAAAAAAAAGAAAAAGAAGAAGATAGCAGGAGAGGAAGAATGAAGGGGAGTAAGTCAGAGGGGGAGACGAACCACGAGAGACGATGGACTCTGAGAAACAAACTGAGGGTTCTAGAGGGGAGGAGGGTGGGGGGATGGGTTAGCCTGGTGATGGGTATTAAAGAGGGCACGTTCTGCGTGGAGCACTGGGTGTTATGCACAAACAATGAATCATGGAACACTACATCAGAAACTAATGATGTAATATATGGTGATTAACATAACAATAAAAAAATTAAAAAAATGATTTGAAAATATATTAAAACAACACCATGGGAGAAGATGTTTACAACACATGTAACTGACAGAGGCTTGTGTCCAGGATGTTATAAAGCGCTCTTTCAAATCAGTAAGACAATCAACAAGGTAAAAGAAAAGTGGGTAAGAAACTCGAAGTGACATTCAAAGAAGAGACGCTCAAATGACAATAAATACATGAAAAAATTTACATTTCTTACATAAAGAAATGTAAATTAAAATCTCCACTACACACCCACTAAAATGGTCCCATTTAAAATCCTGGCCCAGGGGCGCCTGGGTGGCTCAGTTGGTGAAGAGTTTGCCTTAGGCTCAGGCCATGATCCCAGGGTCCTGGGATTGAGCCCCACATCGGGCTCCCTGCTTCATGAGAAGACTGCTTCTCTCTCTCCCACTCCCCCTGCTTGTGTTCCCTCTCTCGCTGTGTCTCTCCCTGTCAAATAAATAAATAAAATCTTTAAAAAAATAAAATAAAATAAAATCCTGGCACAACCAATCTCACCGAGAAGGTAGAGTACCTGGAAACTTCAGACATTGTCGATGGGTGCAAATATTGGCCAAACCACATTTGAAAAACCGACATTGTCAACTGAAGCGGAGCCTATGTGCACCTGATGACCCAGAAAATCAACCTGAGTTACAATCCTGTAGAAATGCATTCACATGTTCACTAAAGATGTGTACAATTCACCAACGGAAGACTGGGTATGTTATGGAATATCCATACAACATAATAGTATTTGGTAATACAAATAAACACACTGCAAACAGGGATGAATGTCACAAACACATGAATAAGTGGGAAAAAGCCAGACACAGAAGAACACGTAGTATTGGATTGCATATACGTAAAAGTACAAGAACAGGCAAAAATAAATGATTGTGATAGAACTAAGGGCTTGCAGCCCTCTGGGAGGAAGGAGGAGCCACTCAGCGGTTTCTTGGGTGTGTCTGATGTTCTATTTCTAGAAGCGGGAGGTGGTTACATGATTTTTGCTCAGTAAGTGGTAATGGGTTGAGCTGAAATTTTTGTGTTCTGCCCCCTTTCTGTATGTGCGATATTAAGTAAAAAATTAAGAAACAGAGAAATTCATGAGACACAATAATAACAAAGGTAGCAAAAATAAGTTTTAACAAGGGATTCTGCCACAGAGGCAGGAGACTCAAGATTATGTAGGTAAAAGGCAGTCACACTCATTCCTCTCGTATGGCATCAATACTTAAATTCACACTGCAGGATGTACTAAACATGAATTCCACCATTCAATTTTGTATCCAATGTCCAAAGTTTTCACTGAGCTTAGGGGACATTGTAAGCACCAAAGAAAAATATCACATTAATAACGACACTTGCCGGGGGTGGGTGGAGTGAAGCCCCACATGTGGATTATACAGAGACCCCTCCCCACGATGGAGGTATAGCCAGAGAACCACCAAGATTCCATAAGCTTAGTCAGACTCTATTTGTCACATAAGGAATTTTTGTGTGTCTTTGGTGCCCCTGGCATTTTGTGACGTGCATCAATCTAAACTTTTTTCTAGAGTCTGACATTATTCTATTTGGTGGCGTTCTTCTCCTCCAGAACAGAGGCTCCTACACCCATTTGTTACGGAAACTTTTATTTTTAAAACACAGAACAGTCATTTTTCCCAGTCAATAGCTACTTCCATCAAATGACCTGTTTCTGGACTCACCAGCATTTCCGTATCCTGTCTTCTCTAGGGTTCCTTTTCTTGCCAAAGAGAACAGTCTTTTTTTTTTTTTTTTTTTTTTTTTTGTAGAAGAACAGTCTTAATTTACTCCTCTAGACCTTTGTTGGTAAACTCTTAAAATTTGAAAAGCAGGAAAGGTACTGGTTTTGCACTCTCATTTGAAGAATGACCGAGTTCAAAGTTTGAAGTTGGTAATTATTCTGCCTTGGCCCCTTTGAAGATGATACTTCATTACTGCTGATTAGAAGTCTGATGGCAGGGTGTTAGAGCTTTGTGGTAATCTATTTTTTTTTAATGTGTTAGCTCAAAGATGTTCTCTTTATTTTTGGTGTTCTGCCATTTCACAGCCATGTGTGTGGGTGAGGTTTTATTTTTATTTGCCCTGGTTAGAGCTCGGAGTGAACTGCTTGAAAGATCCTGTCTTTCTACAAATCTAGAAATTTCTCAGTGATTATCTTATGAAATATTTGTTTCCTGTTATTCCTTTTCTGCTTTTTTTAGGAAATTTCTAAAATATATACAGTAGTCTCTGAATCTGTCCTTTATGTCTCTTAACTGTTCTTTCCTTAAAACAAACAAACAAACAAAAACCCTTTATTTCACTAGTTTGAGTTCTGGGTAAATTCTTCATTACTATTGTCCAACTCACTGATTTTCTTTTAGCATCCATTTTACAATTTGTTCTAATTTTGTATTTAATATTTTTATTTAAAAGTCTATATTTTTCATGTCTTTAGAGTCGAAACAATTTTATATCCACTGTTCTTTTTCTCACTCTATTTTTCCCCCAGTTTAGTGAGGTATAATTTACATCACTCATTTTAAATTGGCAGGTTTTGGCAACTGTAAAGTCTTGTAACCACCACCACATGCAAGACATGAAGCCTTTCTAATAACCCACCCCACCCCAAATTCCCCGATGCCCCTTTGTAACCAATCCATCCTGGACTCAGCCTCAGGCAACAATTACTCTGCTTTCTGTTAGTAACATTTGCCTTTTCTAGAACTTCAGAGAGAAGAAATCGTGCATTACATAGTCTTCTGCTTTTAACTTCCTTCACTTAGCATAACATTTTTATGATGCCTCCATGTTGCCGCATGTATCAGTGATTTGTTCCCTTTTCAATTAGCAATAATCGTGCCTCGGATAAACCTCATTGGCTACGATACTGCCACTGCGCAAAGCTTGATTTGCTCCTTTTTAATGCTGAGTGATATTTTACAGTATGGATATAACTTGTTCATTCATTCATTCATTCAATCATTCATTGAATAGGCTCTTGGGATGATCCCAGTTTGGGGCTATTATAAACAATACCGGTATGAACATTCACTTATGTCCTTGTGTGTACATATTTTCATTTCTCTTGGGTAAATACCTAGAAGTGGCTTTGTTGGATCATGTGGTAAGTGTATATTTAGCTTTACAAAGCCCTGCTAAGCTGCTTCCAAAAGTTGCTGCCTCATTTTACATTCTAAACCTGATGTATGAGATTTCTATTTGCCCCACATCCTTGTCAACATTTGATATTGTCGGTTTTCCAAATTTTAGCCACTCCAGTGCATGTGTGTTTCCCTGCAGTTTTAATTTAAGTATTTCCTGACACTTAATGATGTTGTACATGTCTTAATGTATTTATTGGTTATATATATTCTGGATAAAAATCCCTTGTCAGATATACGCTTTTCAAATGTTCTCCCCCACTCTGTAGCTTGCCTTTTCATTTTCTTAACTGTCTTTTAAAAAGCAAATTATGGGGGTGCCTGGGTGGCTCAGTTGGTTAGGCGTCCAACTCTTGATTTAGGCTCAGATCACAGTCTCAGGTTGTGAGATCAAGCCCCATATTGGGCTCTGTGCTGGGTGTGGAGTCTGCTGAAGGATTCTCTCTCTCCCTCTCTGTCTGCCACCTCCCTGCTCATGCTCTCTCTCTCTCTCTGTCTCTCTAAAATAAATAAATAAGTCTTTACAAAAATTAAAAAATAAAAAGGAAATTATGAGGGCACCTGGCTGGCTCAGTGGGTGGATCATGTGACTCTTGATCTCGGGGTTGTTAAGTTCAAGCCCTACATTGGGTCTAGAGATTACTCAAAAAAATAAAATCCTTTTTTTAAAAAAAGCAAATTATGTAACTTTGATGAAGTTTATTTTATTAATATTTTTTCCATAGCTTGACTTTTGTGTTCTCTTTAAATGAACACTGCCTAATAATACAAAGTCACAATGATTTTTCTCCTATGTATTCTTCTGGAAGCTTTATCATTTTTCTGTTGCATTTAGGTCTATGATAAATTTTACATTTATTTTTAATGTGGCCTAAGGTAAAGATCAAGGTTCATTTATTTTCATACAGATATCTAGTTGGGCCAGCATCATTTGGGGTAAAGAATATTCTTTTTAGGGATGCCTGGGTGGCTCAGTTGGTGAAGCGACTGCCTTCGGCTCAGGTCATGATCCTGGAGTCCCGGGATCGAGTCCCGAATCGGGCTCCCTGCTGAGCAGGGAGTCTGCTTCTCCCTCTGACCCTCCCCCCTCTCATGCTCTATCACATTCTCTCTCTCAAATAAATAAATAAATGAAATATTTTTTTAAAAAGTTAATAGGCATATGAAAAAGTGAGTCATATCATATGTCATTAGGGGAATTACAGATTTAAACAACAATGAAATCCTAGGACACATCTGTTACAATGGCCAAAATCTGGAACATGGATGACACCAAATGCTGACAGGGATCTGGGGCAACAGGAACTCTCACTCACTGCTGGTGGGAATGCAAAATGGTGCAGCCACTTTGGAACACAGTCTGGCAGTTTTTAATAAAACTATACATATTCAAACCATATGATCCGGCAGTCACGCTTTTCTGTATTTACCCAAAAAAGCTAAAACATATGTTCTACCCAAAAATCTGAACACAAATGTTTGTCGCAGTTTTACTCATAACTGCCAAAACTTGGAAGCAACCAAGATTATCTTTCAGTAGGTGAATGAATAATAAAACTGTGGTACATCCAGACAATGGATGGATAATAAATGGAGTATTAGTGTGAAAAATAAATGAGTGATCAAATTTATGGAAAGACAGGTTGGAATCTTAAATGCATGTTACTAAATAAAAGAAGCCAATCAGGAAAGGCTGCATACTGTGTATGATTCCAACTATATGATATTCTGGAAAAGGCAAAACTATGGAGAAAGTAAAAGGATCGGGGGTTACCAAGGGTTGTGGGGGAGGGATGAATAGGAGAAACACAGAAGATTTTTAGGCATGAAACTACTCTATGCGTTAATACAATGATGGACACATGTCATCATACACCTGTCCAAACTCATAGAGGGTGCAACACCAGGAGTGAACCCTAATGTAAACTACGGACTTTGGGTGATAACGATGTGTCAGTGTAGGTTCGTGAATTGTAACAAATGTGCCACTCTGGTAGGGGACATTGTTAGTGGGGGAATTGTGTTGGGGGGGAGAGTCAAATTGTGTAAAAACTCTCTGTACTTTCTGTTCAGATTTACAGTGAACCTAAAACTACTCTAAAAACTAGTGTTTGTTAAAAGTGGGAAAATAAAATGGGAAAAATATGAAAAATTGTTTTGCCTATTCTAGGTGCTTTGAATTCTTATACAAATTTTAAAATCAACTTGTCAATTTCTTCAGAAAAACTTCCTAGAATTTTGATTGAGATTGCATTAAATCTATGGGTCAATTTGGGAAGAACTGACATCCTGACCATACTCAGTCTTACACTTCATGAATATGGTCTCTCCATTTATTTAGGACTTCTTAAATTTCCAAAGGAATGATTTTTTTTTCTCTAACACTATGTTTCATTGATATCTGCTCTTATTTCTACTATTAATTGATTCATGCTCTTATTTTTATTACTCCCTCATCTCTACTTGTTTTGGCTTTAATTTCTCTTCTTTTTCTAATTTCTTAAGATGTAAATTTAGATCATTGATTTTCGGTCTTCCAATATAAGCAAAATTTTTCTCTAGACTGTGTTTTAGATGTATCATACAAACTTTGTGTGTTTTTTTTCATTATTTAATCCAAAATACTTTCTAATTCCTTTTCTGGCCTCTATTTTGACCCATGGATTATTTAGAAGTATGTTGCTTAACTTAGAAATAATTGGGATTTTCTATATCTTATAGCTATTGGTTTTTAATTCGGTGATAGTAAGCAAATATACCCAGCAAGATTTCAGTCTTTATAAATTTAAGCTTATCTTATGGCCCAGCAATGTTTGGCTCTGTCGAATATACCATGTGCACATGGATAATGTGTGTTTTGCCACTAGATATGGTATTCTACAAACATCACACAAGTTAAGACGGTTGACAGTCTTGCACAATGCTCGGGTAGACCCTTGTATTATATCACTTGTATGCACTTGTAATCTGTGGAAAGGCCAGTCTGGTTGGATCTCACTCATCTGGTATCTACTGATTGTCTTTTTTTTCTTTTAATATTTTATTTATTTATTTGTCAGAGAGAGAGTGAGAGACAGAGCATGAGCAGGGGGAGGGGCAGGCAGAGGGCAAAGCAGCTCCCCGCTGAGCAAGAAGCTGGATGCGGATGCGGGACTTGATTCCAGGACCCCTGGATCATGACCTAAGCCGCAGGAAGACGCTTAACCAACTGAGACACCCAGAAGTCCCTCTTTTCTTCTTTTTAAAAAATGCATCCTATAGTCCCAATTCTTTGTTGGGCAATTTCAGTTTTTATCCTAGATATTCTGAATTTAAGTTGTGGCAACTCGGAAATACAGATTTTCTCTGAGAAGTGTTCTTGCTATTGTTGTAGCAGGCAGTCAATTTGACTGCACTCTGTTTCTTGTATGGTAGCCCGACATCAGTCCAGTAATTTTGTGTGTAGCTGGGCTGCCTTTAATCTACTCCATGCCTGTGTCTGTAGAGGTAAACCCAAGTTGTGTGCAGGGAGAAATTAGAGATTCCCCTTTCCAACTGTTTTCCTTCCAGGAGTCCTCTGCCCATCTCCTGACTCCATCAGCCCCAGTGTCCACATTCAGTCCTCTGGTTCACTGGACCAATACCCCTCCAGTGTCCCAAACCATCCCAACTGCTCCTCCCCACAAACTACAAGTGGTGAAAACAGGGACACGCTGCAGCTTTTCCATGTGAGCATGGGCTCCCTACCAGAACCTGATGTTTCTGTTCAGTCTCCATCTTCGGGTTGACAATTGTGATCTGTGCAAAGATTGCTCCCATGGGATCATCCTCAGCTATGCTAATGGGATCATCCTCAGCTGTGGTAGTCAGTGGAAGCCCTCTCTGTCTTTATTTCACGATTTGTGTTCATTTGATGTTTATGCTGCCTTAACTTAACTCTTGGAGCATCACGTGCATACCCACAACAAATTCTTTATTACACCACTTAAAAATTCATGTTTATGAGGTGAATTCATGTTTTATTTTGTTGTGGTTGGCCTTTATTTTTAGCAGTACGTTTCTTTACTTATTTTGGAAATTTGGTTTAGAGGCTCATTTTGAGTAGGAGATATTTTTTCCTTCTTCTCTCTCTTCTTTTCATGTTTACTTTCTTTTCCAAGATTTTGTGGTTGCTTTTATCTGTCTCTCATGTGTCCCTGGTAAAAGCCAGGTCTTCTGAAGCTTTGGAGCTGCGTGTCCATGGTATTGTGGCTCACACATACCAGTAGGTTTGTTTGGGGTTCTGATGTGGTGTCTGTGTCGTGCTGCCCTACAGTGTGCCATCCTAGCTTGTGGGTTCCAATCCTAAGCCTTGCTCTGGTTTCTGTTTCCAGTGGAGGACTTTTCTTCTTTATTACTCCATAGGCACCCCATTTTCAGTCTATATGGCCTGTTTGTAGGCTCACAGCCCTTCTGACCAACGGGCTGCACGCTCTCTCCTGCATTACTCTTCTACTTCTTTTCCATAGAGATGTTTGTCCCTATGTTTTTTTAAACTCTTTCTGCAGGTTATTTGTCATTCAGGAGTGGTACATTCACTGTTTAAGTTGATTGCACTATGGCAATTGCTAGGGGTTGAGGAGAGGGAGGGAAGGAGAAGTTCGTGTTTAATGGGCATGGACTTTCAAGGCTGGGAAAATTAAGAGTTCTGGAGGTAGATGTTGGTGATGGATGCACAACAGTGTGAATGTACTTAATGTCATAGGGCTGTACATTTACCAATAGTTAAAATGGTAAATTACGTGTCATGTATATTTAACCCAATTAAAAAATGGAGGGGCGCCTGGGTGGCTCAGTTGGTTGAGAGTCCGACTCTTGATCTCGGCTCAGGTCTTGATCTCACAGTTGGGAGTTCGAGCCCCACATTGGGCTCTGCGTTGAGTGTGGAGCCTACTTAAAAAAAAAAAATGGGGGGGAAAGAAAGGTCTTGAATTTAATCATGACATGACCATTCAGTGATTAGCAATGTTATATTAAAAACGAACATGTTTTAAAAAGCGCTCTGGAGTTAAATTAAGCAAGGTGACATAGTCACATTAAATATGCTATTAAACTTGAAACAGGATTTACTGCGCTATCTAGAGCAGAAATCACCTACGATGTTCTCATCAGTGTGCAGGATAAAATGTTACAAAAACAAGTAGGGCTGAACACAGGCCTCTGGAGACATCATATCATGTTTACATTCATCGATTTTTTACCCTCTGAGTGCATATTCAAGCAGTTACTAATCCACATAACTGGGCCATCTTCCCAGCCATCCTTCTTAGTCTTGTCTACCAGAGATATGAGGCCCTTGTCCCAACATCTTATTGCAATCCAGATACAAAGACTTATCTACCAGCCCAGGGACTACATCCAAAAGTCATGCGGTCTCCCTGTTCTTTCTGCGTGAACCCCTCTGGGCAGCTAATGGCAGCGACTTTGTTTGCCATACCCAAGCATGGTCACAAACATTTACCAAGAGCCTGTGATGTATAAGTCACTGTGGTTGCTGCTGGGAGGACAGCATAATCCCTATCTTCAGGGGATTCCTATTGTAGTGAGTACATAAACTATCATACATAATTAACTTTGTCATCTTGATAGGATGCAATTTAGAGTCACCAACCAGTGTTTGAGAGTTCCTTCTACTTTCCTTGTGTGTGTGTGTGTGTGTGTGTGTGTGTGTGTGTGTGTGTGTGTGTGTGTTGGGGGGTGGTCAAAACTCTGTATCCCCAAACTGTCCACATACTGCACATGGCCTTATATCCCCAGTTCCTTAGACCATGCCAACAGGCTCACGGGTCTTTGGGACCTGCCCTACCAGTCTCTGACCCCATGACTTGCCACTTTCTCTTTTTTATCTCCTAGTTTCATTTAGATTTCCTCTTATGCATTCTATTTCTACCCATTGTGAAGCTCTGAGTCCTTACCTGAGACAGGGCATGCAGAAGAGAGGCAGAAGCATTTTTCCTCTATCAATATTAACACCAACTTCTCCATCCTTCATTTTCCTTGCTTTTTCAAAATATCTTATTTATTTATTTGTCAGAGAGAGAGATTGAGAGAGAGAGAAAAAGCAGGGGGAGCAGCAGAGGGAGAGGGAGGCAGGGAAGCAGGCTCCCTGCTGAGTTGGGAGCCCGACGTGGGACTCCATCCCAGGACCCTGGGATCATGACCTGAACAAAAGGCAGACGCTTAACTGACTGAGCCACCCAGGTGTCCCTCCTGGTTTTAAGCAACACTGAAAGCATCCCCCACCCAAGTATCCTGAATATATTTATAAGCATCAGTTCATCTTTGGCTTTAGAATTTGTGATAACATTTTTCCATCTTTTGCCCTTTAAAGGAGAAAGTGCACCGAAATAGAGATGTGGATTCTATTCTTGGCGATGCCATTTATTTGAAAAATAATTTGAAAAATTTGAATTTGAAAAATTACTCTGTTTCTGACCCTCAGGTTCCTCCTCTGTAACATGAGGATCATAATAATTATGCTAGCTACCTAATGGTGTTAGCTTGAGGGTCAAATCACAAATTTTAAAATGACCTTTGGAAACAATGAAGGATTACAAAAATGTTACCTGTTATTTTAATAAAATTCTTCCCATTATTTAAGCTTTAGAACGTAGAAATTGAAATTCACAGCAGCTCGCCTGATAAATAAATAAGTCTGAATCTAATTAAAGGGTAATGTTCCGCTATTTGGATTCCTCTGCCTTCAAGACCAGGAAGGCAGGTTTCTCTATTGGCATTCTTGGCTCGGCTTTGGAGCTGTGTTTATTCTGTGCTTCGCGGGGGACAATCTCAAAGACACAATATCATGGGAATTGAGCTGAATCACTGGAAAATGTGGTGTGAGGAAAAATAGGCAACTACACTTCCCCGGTTGTATTTGCTCCATTTTGCCCCTTTGACAAAGTGAGCTAGAAATTAGCAAATGTAAAGTTCATGTTCAGGCCATGTGATTTATTTTGAAATAACATTATACTGAATCACATCACCGGTCCCCTATCCATGACATTTAAAAGGATCTATCTTTTTGTTTTCAGAGATAAAGGCCAAAGGAAGTGCTCACAGCCTCGTCTCCCCATCAGGCGTGTGATGTCCCCAGATAAGAGCAGGCCACACCCCCAAACCCTGTCTGAATTGAGACCTACACAATGATGCAATGTGTCTAGGATTTTGTGTAATTCTCTTGGCAAGGGAAGTTCTCAGCTGTTTCAGACAATTCCTTTGGTTTGTTGACCTGCCGTTCACCTGCAACAGGCATCCTTATCAAAATAACTCCGCCAGGTCTCCTGGTGGTTTAATCCATGGTTCCTGCGTACATATCACTCGATCCCATTTCTAGAGATGTGGCTTCTGCTTATCTTGCTTTACTTTTGTGCACAATAGTGGGTCCCCAACAGCAAAGGCAAGTTAGTGCAAACCTAATGGGGAGGGAATTCGTAACAGACACTCTTAAAAACCAGAGGAAAAAAATCAGAGAGCGCATAAATATGAATTAAGTTCACTAAAACGACAGGATGCTAAAAAGGATGACCAATGTCAGTTCCCATCTTAAACAAGTAACAAACAGTTCTGTAAAATCACTTTGTCACCATTTCTTCCTTCCTGGCAATGCTGCCAAGCCTGGCCCAGAAATTTCTATGACATAGGTGCCTCTAGCTTTGTTCTGACGCAGGTAATATGCGTGGTACAGAGACATGCTTACCTGTGTATACGGTCTTCCATCAAAATGTTCATATTCTGCTAGTGCTATGAATCCAAATTATTGAATCCTGCTTTTGGGTACCCCCTGGAAGCATGGGTTTGAATATTTGATGTTGGAATGGCCTTGAGAATTTGCTAATGCTCTCAGCATTGCCGACTCTGTGGGTAGTTCTCAATTTCCCCGGCAGCATGCTGTTCCGGCAGCTCGACCCACTGCTGCGTGTCTTTAGCCAAGCGACTGAACAAGACTTAGTTTTCTTAACAGTGAAAAGAAGGAAACTCCCAGGACCCCCTTCGCGTGCTTGTTGCAAGGGCCGGAGGAGATGATGACTGTACCGTGCACGGCAGGCCTGGCCAGACTGTGGTGCCTGTTAATTATTGTTCTTGATGAGCAGCGGCATCTCGGCCCAGTTCCATCGATGACGATTCTGCGGCAAAGAATATATTCTCAGCATCTCATGAAACCATCTTAGCCGTTTTCCGTTGCCAGGAAGATTTTATTTACTTATTCATGAGAGACAGAGAGGCAGTGGGAGAGGGAGAAGCAGGCTGCCCGAGGAGCAGGGAGCCCGACGCGGGACTCGATCCCTGGACCCCGGGATCATGACCTGAGCTGAAGGCAGACGCTGAACGACTGAGCCCCCCAGGTGCCCGGGAAGCGTGTCCTCTTGCCCACCTTTTTTTTTTTTTTTTTTTCTTTTTATCTCTTCCAAGCTTGGTTCCTAAAGGCCTCTCACCCAAGCTACCACTGCCATTAACTTCTGGTTCAAGCTTGCTTGAACTTGAACTCTTCCCAGTTGGAGGGAAAAATGTTGCCTGTATTGGTGCTAAAATCCTTGTGCTTGTGGAAAAGTTACACAGAAATGGGTCCCTGTGCTTTTCTTAGATGGAGAATTTGGTGTTTGTGTTTGTCTTTTTCTGTCCCCAATAAAGGAAGATTCTTCCAGCTTGTTTAACAGAAAACCTCAGCTCGGTGTGTTTAAATAATAAGGACTCTCTTTTTTTATGTGACAAGAGGTGTGGAGCCAGCAGGGCCTCGGGCTTGGCTAATTCAGGGCATAGTCAAAGATCCTTGAAAGGAAACTTTCTCCCTGGGTGCCCTTCCACCTGACAGTGGCTGCAGAAGGAAGCCCCCTGAGCCTCCAGGGTGCTGAGGGATAAGGCGTTTCCAGAAAAACCGAGCAAAAAGGGCCCTTCTCTTCCACTGCAGCGGCAGCTCCAGGACCCTTTCCCGTGTGGAAGAGACATTTGGGGAGCATTTCTGCAGAGTCCACTAAAAGCAGGCCCCCCTGGCCTCTAAGAAATCTAGCGCTGCATCGAGACACGGATGGTGGGGGGTGGGGGCGGTGGTGACGATCCAGAATAGCTGAAGAAACAGGAGATTCTCGGAGACTCAGGGCAGACCTAGCGCTGTAGCTCGGGCTGACTGACCCGGCACCAACACGGAGACCCAGTAGCCCTCATGCGTCCCCGACATCAATGAAAGGACCACATAGGGCCTGGGTGACGCCAGAAGGATGCCTGCAGTCCCCTCTCCCCAGCGTGACAGGTTAGTGCGGGAGGGCAAACAGCCAGCAGTTGGAGTCATGTCGTCATTATGAAGCATGGCTCAGGCATTTTCCAACAGTCTATTTTGACTTCTTTTACTTGGAGTTAAAAGAAGCCCTTGAGATACGGCCTGAGCAGGGCCAGTCCTGGAGGCTCCAATGACATTTGGATTGACTCTCCTGGGACCTTGTGGGACATGCAAAGAGCCGGCACTCGTCTGCACGGATCCTTCTGTGCTGTCCACACCGGCAGAAGCCAGGGACGCCTTCCAGCTGTCAGCTCTTAGGACTGGCTGTGCCGCGTTCACTGGGGAGACATGGTATCACCGCCTGAGGCGTGTTGACCTTCCACCCATGCAGGTGTCAACAGTAACAGTTGCAGGTAAGGATGTGTTCACGCACTTCACCCAATTATGCCTTTTGTTGTTACAATCATGTAGTCAGGTAAGTGCTACTGTTAACCCGTTTCACACTTGAGAAAACCGAAGCAGCAGGTGGTCGGGCAATAACTGACCCAAGGTCCCAGGGATGGTCAAACCAGCAAATCCAGTCTGTGCACTTGAGCAGTGTTTATCTCGGGCTGCACATTCAAATTTCCCGAGGAGAGGTTTCTAAATATCTGGGCCTGAATTCCCCCTCGGACTCCAGAAACCTTGATGGTGGTGGGTGGTGACAGTGAGTGGTGAGCCCCAGGTGCAGCGGAGGTGAGCAGCACAAGTCTGACTGCATCCGGGTCCCCTTCAGGGCCCCGTGGTTCTGCTGGCTTCCCGAGCATTCCCGCACTTAGCTTGTCTACTGGATGCTCTCAGCAGCCAACGTCAAAGCCCCAGGGAAGGGTGAGCATCTTTGCTGCCTTTTTCTCAGATGCAAGAGTGAAGTCTAAGCTAAGGCAAGTCAGCTAGAGGGAATTGCAGGCATCAGGGGGAAAGAAACACATTTGCTGTGATTCTAAATCATTTTCAGGCCAATTGCAAATGCTTCTCTCTTTTCTTCATAAATTTCCATTCTCCTTGCTATTTTTAACAAGGTCATTGGTCTTTTCCCCATTCTGTTTGAGCTTTACCCTTCATTCTACTTTCAGACTTTATCTATTCAGGACTCGGCTTACTGTTTCATTAAAACAAAGCATGTCTCATTTCCCATTATATATTAATATCAGTATAATAGAGTTGAACTGTAAGGGTTTTTAATCATCTCACTTTTGATCATTAAATCCCATTTCAATTCATTTATGATGTCAATAATATGAAATATAAAAGGTGCATCGCTGGAGTTCAGCCTCACAAGGAAATTACCCTCCGCCATGATTTCATTTCATGGCTCCCTGTATGTTTACCCACGTCATAGATGAATAGATGTAAGTGTAGATTGTTAGAGTGTATGCAGACTCACCTCTGCAGCCCAAAACTGATTACAGAATAGATGTGTCCTGGGGGTTGGTATTGGAAGCTAGTGATCACCCCCACCCCCCGCCGTCAGCCCAGGGTCATTTTCCTCAAGTAAGAGAAAGGAGTTGAGAAATCCTGAAGTTTTCACATTAGAGAGTATGTGGGACAAAACAATGAAAAGAAGTGAATAAGAAGGACTATTTTATGGTAAAAGGTGGAAGGACCTGAAAATGGTTTCTGAAATATCATACGGCTCGATCCATGAGAAGCCTGTCCAGAAGTGGGAACAGTTCCTGCACTTTCCAACGATTCTTGGATGTGGTGTCCAATAACACACGCCAGGTCTAGCGTGTAAGCCCCCCCCCGCCCCCCACAAGAGCCACACACGTGCTGTTGGAAGCAAAGCCAAAGGACAGGTAACTCTGTGTTTACCTCCTCCCTACGGTGACTTTTGGATGGGAGTACCGGAAGTGGCAGGGTGACAGTATGTGAGTGTGGACTCTGCACCACTCGCCTCATCAGAACACGGGAGCCGTGTGGCCCGTCCATCCTTCCGATGCCGGTTCATAACACTAGTGACACCCATCCAGGAAGGGAAGCGGATGGCCCAGGGATGCATTGCTGGAACCTTCTCTGTAACCCAAAACATGCAAAATGTTCATCAGTTCCTTGGATGGGGAAATTGAAAGCATCCTCCTTCAATGACACAAAATTAAGCTCAGGTTTTTAAAAAGTGACAACTTGAGAGTAAATACACCAAAATAAATCAAAACTGTGGAGTTCTTTTATGGTCCATTTCTTATTTTTCTCTCAAATTTTAAAAAATAGCATTTAATGTAATATTTTCAAAGCAAAATAAGGGAAGCCAAATAGAAAGAGGAAGAACATTTCTACCACAGAGGGATTGATAACAGGAAATCAACAGGCTAATCTGGGGCTCCTGCCCTCATCCCAGACCCTGACTCTCTCCTGACCATGCACATCACTGCTCTGAAGACCTCAGCATGCGAGTTGGTCCCTGGAACCTTCCCAGGGGCTGCAGACACCTCTCAGCCAGGTGGCCCCCACTGAGGGCTTCGTCCCTGTGCGTGGCTCAGAGTCTCTACCAGGCCAGCCCCAGCCCCACTGGGAAACCTGACCCCTCTGACATCCAACACCACGTGTCAGAGAAGGTCAGAGACACCCACACGGCACCCTTCCCACCTGACAAATAACCTGCAGGATCTCTCCCTCCCTCCTTCCTGAGGCAGCAGGAACCCCGTTCGCTTCCCCTCTGGAGTGACCTGCACCCGGGCTGGTGGGCTCATCCTGCTCTGTGGGGTGTGGCCAACCTTCCACATCTCAGGGTCCTGCTGACCTTCTTCTCTGCCCAAACCCGGGTGTGCAAGTCGGAGCTGTGCCAATCCCAAGGTTAAGGTTCACAAAGGGAGGTGAAAGCCACTCTTGCTTTCTCCCAGCCAACCAGCCAGTAGCAACGGGAACGGCCTGCTGGCTCCCCACATGAATTTCTCAAACGTCCACACCCTGAGACAGGGAGGGAAAGAGGGAGGAACTGGCATCCCAGAGCGCAACCTTATCCACACACAGAGCGGCATTTCCCCCCAACTGAACAACCCACACCCATCGACACCCCTTATACCTCGTCATGCCCTCAACCACTGTACCTTGGAAGCCTGAAACCATCGTATTTCTACCAACGGGATGAAGTCCCTCAGGCCCTCCCTTATCCCAGGCTCCTGTCCCTACTCAGAGCGTCTTCAGACCCCATCCTTCGCCCGTATCCCCACTCCTCTGCCTTTGCCTCCACCCCCCCCGTCATCTCCCACCGATCGGTGCCTTGACCTGCTGCCCCCACCAAATCCTGAGCTCCCTGAACCCGCAACCTGTGGTGTGTGCCCGTATCTGGACAAGGGTACCGTCCATGTGCCCTGCTGTTCCCACTCCTGGCCCCAAGCAGCAGAACCTGGTGTGGGCACGTCCTACAGACTGCACTCCCTGGGCCCTGGCCCTGGCCTGTGGTGGCCCTTCCATCACCGCCCTGGTCCCATTCCTTGTCCCAGCTGGGAGCCAGCTCCCTCTCATTTCTCCCAGACTGTGCCACGTTCTCCAAACCGGCCGACCTCCACTGTCCCCACTGTCAGCTGGGAGCTCCCCTCCTGCTTGACAAGACAGGAAAGGCCACCATGTGGGAAAGCAGACCCTGGGCTCCTGTTCCCATGATGACGAGCCTGCTATCTACCCCTGCTTCCATTTCAGAGAAACAGGCATGTCTCCCCTGCTCAGCCAAGACCCCTGTCTTCCCAGGGACGCTTTTCTCTCTCACTTTTCTCTGATTAGCATTTATATTTGGGCTTCTCTTTCCTACTGTCTTTTCTCTGTCTAACTAGAAACACTCTGAAGTCTCTCCCATTCTTTAACAAGCAAACCAAACCCGCTTTGGGCTCCAAGTCTCCCATCAGTCCCCTGCCCTGTATGTCTCTTTCCTTTGCGTCCGAGCATCCAGCAAGACCAGCTCCTGGACCGCCTGCACCTGCCCTTGCTCACAGGGCCCCAGCGCTGCTCCAGAACCACGCTCTCAGGGGCTACCTGGGGCCTCCCCGCACACACACAGCTCGGAATGTGTCCCGCTCAGGTCCACACTCTGTTTTAACTGACGGTGCCTCCTCACTACAACTGAGGATGTCTGTATCATCCACCAGCCTACCTGGGGGCAGCTCGCAGGGACTGAGAAGCGCAGGGCTGGAGCATCCGTTGCGAGAACGCAAGGAGAAATGTGAAGGTGCCGCGGCCTCTTTCCTGAACTTGCTCCCCCTTTGGTTTCCCTGATGTCATTTCCTTCCGGATTTCCTTTGCTCCTTTCTTCTCAGGCTCCCTGACTGCACCCTCCCCTGTCTGCGGCTGGCGTTCACAGCCTCTGTGCCCCTTGGTGCAGGGGGCAATTAGGTACAGGGGCCATGACAGGTGCCTGAGAGTCAGAGCTCCAGACTCAGCCCCCACATGCCCGAGCAGTGACGGGGCCACGCTGAGTCCAGGATACAAGATTGCAGTAAGAAAATGAAGTAATGGTAAAAAGTGCTTAGTGCAACGCTGAGCAGACTGTGGTGCCTCAATAAATAGGGAGGATGGTGACAATGACCCTAATGTCCCTCAATGACCCCAGACACCCTGGATTCGAGAGCTTCTACCCGTGGTTCGAGAGCTCCCATATGTACGTCTTTAGCACAGACTGCTCCTCTGAGCTCCAGGCCTGTAGCCAAAGTTTATAAAACAGAGCTCGTCACTTTCATCCCCCAAATTGTGCTTCCTCCTACAAGACCGTTCACAGTGAATTCTACCGACATCCACCCAATTTCGTGGCCAGACCAGGTAGTAAGAAAACAAACAAACAGCAGATTTAGTTCACTTACTGAAGAAATGATCAAAATAGCTATAAAAGACATTTTAGAGGCAGGACGGCTGGGTGGCTCAGTTGGTTAAGCATCTGAGTCCTGATTTTGGCTCAGGTCATGATCTCAGGGTCCTGGGATCAGGCCCCACACTGGGCTCCACGCTCAGTGTGGAGTCAGCCTGAGATCATCTCTCTCCCTCTCCCTGCTCTCCCTCTCAAATAAATAAAATCTTGAAAGAAAAAAAGACACTTTAGAGTACTGGAGAAATTCTCCTGTGGAATGGATCTTGGATTACATTTAAGATTATTGTCAATTTTCCTGTGTTATGTCGGTAGTAGAGTGGTCATATAGGAGATGATCCTTGCCCTCAGAAGATGCAGGCTGAGGCGTTCTGGGATGAAGTGCTTTGATGCCTGCAAATCTACTTCCAAATTGTTCATAAAAAAGATGTGCAAACACACACACACACACACACACACACACACACACAGTGTGCTCACACACATATATAAATGAATAAAGCAAATGTGCCAAATTCTTATAAACTGTTGAATCTGAGTGGTGAATACACAAGCGTTCATTACCGTAAACTTCAACTTTTCTGTACGCTTGATCTTTTCCATAATAAAAAATGTTGGGATAAAAAGCAGAATAAATATGTCTGAGAGGAAAGCGTCTGCTGTGGTTAGCATATGTCTCCAGTGGACCAGGGCTTTTCTTCCTCAGTCTAGATATTATGATTTTAATCAAGCAGGAAAAACATGCAGATTTTTAAGTTTTTGGTTTCCGCTTTTAATTGGAGGTTCCGTTCAAGGTCAAGACAAAGCCCATCGACAGACTATCCCTGGTGGCAGCTACTGGGGAGGTAGATACTCCTGATCCTCTCTCACTCCCGCCGGCTCCATGCTAACACCAGTGTGCTCTTGAGGTAGGGCCAAAGGGGTGTTTTATCACACCATCCTTTGTTTTCTCTGCCTTTGCTGCCCGTCACAGCAGTGCCCCAGGCCCCCGTGCAGGCCCACGTCCTCCTTGTTCTTGACCCTGAGCTCTTTTGCTGCTTTCAGGAATTTCTGAAACGTGCAACACACATTAGGCCTTAGTCTCCCAGACGCTATTCTTACGAACGCACGCTTCTCTTTTATTCCCTGCGGAACATGATGCCATTTTCCTATCTTTTATTCATGTGCTATTTAAATCTGAGCTCACTAGAATTCCTTGGGCTGCCTTGCCATTCTCGTTACTTGCAAGCCCTGTCCCTGACCTTTTAAGTGATTCTTTATTTTTTTTTAAATCGCACTAAGAGCACTTAACGTGACATCTATTCATCTCGCATAACTGAAACTTTAAATAGCATCTCCCCATTGCCCCTTCCATAGCCCCTGGCAAGCATTCTTCTACTCTCTGTTTCTGTGAGTTTGACTGTTTTAGATTCCTCATGTAAGTGGGCTTGTGAGGCATTTCTCCTTGTGTGACCGGCTTATTTCATTCAGCATCATGTCCCGCAGGGTCATCCATGTGTTTGAGCAAGTGAGACTCATGCCCAAACCACTGAGGAGCCAGGAGGAGATGGCATTCCAGATAAAACGCCAGGACTGGCTCCCCCACCTGTGTTCTTTCTGTTCCTAACCTGGGGTCTCTTTGCCTCTCTTTCTATTTCAGCTCTGTGCTTGTCACTAAACTTTAATGTGTGTCTGGCCCCCTGGCATTGAGCACAAACCTGGTCCTGCCCATCCATATTATGAACTTGGCTCTCTCCAGTAGGCTCCATCTTTGCTCATTTCTTTAGTGCTGGGTATCCTTGGAAGAAACTCCATACCCCCTTCCTGCTTCCAGAAGAAATCAAGCCCTGACCTATCCCCAGCTTCCACCGGGCAAGACAAGCCCCACCTCTTTCTTCCCTGTCTTGCTTGAAAGGAGGACATGAAGGACTCATATTACATACTTGTCCTTTATCTTCTTTAAAGGGCACAGTTAGAATGGACACCCATTGAGTAAAGTCCATGGTTCACAATATGGTTCACTCTTGGTGTTGTGCATCCCCTGAGTTTGGACAAATGTATGAGGACATGTATTCATCATTATAGTATCATACAGACTAGATTCACTGCCCTAAAAATCCTCTGTTATATCCCCTATTCATCCCCCCCCACCACCACCACCACTGAATCTCCACAACCCCTAATCCTTTTACTGTCTCCGTAGTTCTGCCTTTTCCAGAATATGGTTGGAATCATATAGCATGTAGCCCTTTCAGATTGGCTTCTTTCACTGAGCAATATTCATTTAAAGTTCCTTTGTGGAACTTAAAGTTCTTCTCATGGCTTGATAGCTTATTTCTTTTCAGAGATAAATACTATTTCATTGTCTGGAGGTTGCACAGTTTATTATTCATTCATCCGCTGAAGGACATCTTGGTTGCTTCCAAGTTTTGGTAATTATGAATAGAGCTGCTATAAACATCCATGTGCAGGTTTCTGTGTGGACATAAGTTTTTAACTTTTTTTTGAGTAAATACACAATCAATCACTTGGTCATATGATATGTTTTCCTTTATGAGAAACTGACAAACTGCCTTCTAAAGTGTCTGCGCCATTTTGCATTCCCACCAGCAACAAATTAGAGTTCCCGTTGCTCCACATCCTTGCCAGCATTTGGTGCTGTAACTGTTCTGGATTTGGGCCATCCTAACAGGTGTGTGATGATATCTCATTGTTGTTTTAATTTGCCTTTTCCCGATAACATACAACATAGATCATCTTTCTCCATTCTTTTTTGCCACCTGTATATCTTCTTTGGCGAGGTGTCTTTTCTTATTGTTGAGTTTTAAGAGTTCCTTGTATATTTTGTTCTTATCAAATGACCATCTTTTGCAAATACTCTTTCCCAGTCTGTGGTTCATCTTCTCTTTCTCTTGACCCTGTCTTTCACAAGCAGAATTTTTTTTGTTTTAACAAAGTCTAGCTTATCAATTATTTCTCTCATGGACGTTACCTCTGGCACTGCATCTAAATGTCACTGCCACACCGAAGGTCGTCTGGATTTTCCCCTATGTTATCTTCCAGGAGTTGTATGGTTTTGCATTTTACATTTAGGTCTGTGATCCATTTTGAGTTATTTTATGTGAAAAGTATAAAGTCTGTGTCTAGATTCACTTTTTTTGCATGTGGATGTTCAGTTGTTGCAGCACAGTTTTTTGGTAAGACTATCTCGGCTCCATTGTGTTGCCATTGCCCCACTGTCAAGGACCAGATGACTATATTTCTAAGAGTCTATTTCTGGGCTCTCTATTGTGTTTCCCTGATGTATTTGTCTACTCTTGCCAATATCACACTGTTGCTTTATAGTAAGTCCTGATATCAGGTAATATTAGTCCTCCAACTTTGTTCTTCTTCAATATCGTGTTGGCAATTCTGGGTCTTTTACCATCCATATAACCCTTACCACATGGTATACCTCTCCATATAAACTTTAGAATCAGCTTGTTGATATCTGCAAAATAATTTGCTGGGATTTTGACTGGGATTGTATTGAATCTATAGACCAAGTTGGGAAGAGGTGGTATCTTAACAGTATTGAGTCTCCTTATCCATAAACATGAATATCTCTCTGTTTATTTAATTTTTTTATTTTGTTTATCAGAATTTTATAGTTTTCATCATATAGATCTTATACATATTTTGTTAGATTCGTACCTAAATATTTCATTTGGGGGTGCTAATATGAATGCCGTTGTGTTTTTAATTTCAAATTCTACTTGTTTATTGTTGGTATATAGGGAAGTAATTGACTTTTGTATATTAACCTTGCATCCTACAACCTTGCTAAATCACTTATTAGTTCCAGGAGGTTTTTGTTGTTGTTGATTCTTCCAGATTTTCTACATAGACAATCATATCGTCTATGAACAAAGACAGTTTTATGTTTTCTTTCCCAATCTGTGTATCTTTTATTTCCTTTTCTTGTTCTACTGCATTAGCTAGGATTTCTAGTACAATGTTCAGAAGGAGTGGGGAGAAGGGAAACACATTTTTTTTTGTACCTCACCTTAGTGAGAAAACTCTGAGTTTCTCACCATTAAGCATGAACCTAGCTGTAGGTGTTGCTGTGGTTGTTATTGTTATTTTTAGTTCTAGGTTTTTTTGCAGCTATCCTTTACCAAGTTGAGGAATTCCCCTCTATTGCTAGCTTACTGAAAATTTTTACATGACTGGTAGACTCTGATTTTTAACATGTACTCATTTGATAAATGTGATCTATGACATGCCAGGCTTTGTGCTGACAATGGGAACATAGTGGTCAAAAGAGTGACTCATCCCTCGTCTTCCCCATGCATTGGTTAAGTCATTGTGAAGGTTCCTTCACACACGTCACACACATATGCTCCACATGCTCCATCCGTGGGACTACCTGTTTTAATGCTAATTCCATTGTAGTCCTAACAAGTAGCTCCATTTTCACAGTTCTTTTTTAAAATTATTTTTTATTTACATTCAATTTAGTTAACACATAGTGTATTATTAATTTCAGGGGTAGAGGTCAGTGATTCATCAGATGTATATAACACCCATTGCTCACTACATCAAGTGCCCCCCTTAAGGCCCATCATTCAGTTACCCCATCCCCCCACCCACCTCCCTTCCAGCAGCCCTCAGATTGTTTCCTCTAGTTTAGAGTCTCTTATGGTTTGCCTCCCTCTCTGTTTCTATTTTCTTTTATTTTTCCTTCCCTTCCCTTATGTTCATCTGTTTTGTTTCCTAAATTCCACGTAGGAGTTGAAATCATATGGTACTCCATGGTTCTTTTTAATGATGTCCAATAACTTTTTGTCCAGCAGGAAGGTTATGGCCTTTCTTTCTGTGACATTGCCATTTTTTCATTTTGCAAGTTTTCTTTTCCATAAATGTGTACTTGGGGATCTCTTGACAGACCTTATATCCCTTCCATTTATTCCCAATCCTGGCCCATGAGTACGCATTGAATTGTTAGTTTCCTGACACTTTATTAATAGAATGATTACCATTATAGTTTCCTAGTAAATGGCTTATATTGTTCTTGCCCCGATACCACTTCTTGCTATAATAAGACAATTTAACATGAGTGTGGGGCACAAATAACCTTCATAGGCTTGATTGCAACTAGCTTAGCTAAAATTAGACTGAAGGTCTTTCCTATCTGCAGTTGGATGGAGTAGAGCAGGTGAGGACTAACAGCTTTTTCCCTCTCAGAACATGGATTCATCCACCTAATTCTAATATTTTGGTCATTGACTATATGCCAGGAATACTAGGGATATAGCAATAAAAATAGACAAAAATTAAAAAAAAAAAATCCCTAATCTCAGGAATTTATTTTCATGGTGGAAGAAATTACAAAAACAAAATGAAAAAGATATAGAAATAAAATATAGGGTATGTTAGCTAGTGATAAGTACTGTGCTGGAAAATAAAACAGGAAATGGGGACAGAGAAGGTTACTGAGAAGATGACATTTGAGTAAAAGCCCAGAGGCAGTAAGTGAGTAAGTGTGTCATTACTGACAGGGGACATCAAAAGATGAGGGAAGAGCAAGGGTGGAGGCTAAGCAGGGGAGCTTGCTGGGCACCCTCAAAGCATAGCAACATGAGGGGCAAGGTCACAGAAGTCAAGGGGTGTGAGCTCAGGAAGGGATTTATGGGCCATTGTAAAGACTTTTGCTTCACCTCAATATGAAGGGATGCTACCAGAGGGTTTTTAGCAGGAAAAGACATGCTGTAACTGGCAATGTAATGGAACCACTCTGTTGCAGCGTAGAGAACAGACAACAGGTGAGCATGCATGGAATGGGAAAAGTGCTCATTCCTACCCAGTCTCTCAGCTCCATCCTCCATGTTTTCCCCAACATGCATTTTGGGCATGGCACACATGCCAGAGTCTGGGGTTTCAAAGGCAAGACCTTTTTCTTCCTCTAAGCTAGCACTTCCTTGTGCTGGGCAGTCCCCGAACGAGGCTGTTAGCAGGGCCTTTAGAGTGCCAAAGAGGTCTTCTTGGATGGGGCAGAGGGAAGGATCGACAGCTCAATATCGGACTGACAGGGGAGTCAAGTTCTTCCCTCGGGCAGAGGGAAGGACTGACAGCTTCAACAACTTCTAGGAATTTCACATTTGTTATTTAATTTAATCCTCACAACAACTTAATAAAATTCAGAATGGCTGGAAATTCAATGCGGACTTTGGTGAGCAAATTCCACCCCTTTCCTCTTGGGGTCTCACTGATCTGAGTAAAAGCGCAGCACATAATTAACTTATTAAAAGTATGGGGCTCCCTTGAGAGGTAGATTAGGGGACAAAATTGGGCTTCACAATTCAGTCTCCAGTTGAGACCTCAGGAGCTGACAAACCCAAGATTACCCGTTTGGTCACAAGGCTAAATCAAGCCCTGCCTCAGGGCGCCAACCACAAGATAAAGGCGGAGCCACTCCTAAGCAGAAACTTTAAGCCAATAAAAATGTGCTGCAAAGGCTGTTAGGATCCCACCACTGCTATTCTCTGACTTAGGAGGAGTGAAAAGGCAACAAGGAGGAGCCAGACTCCTCTTGCTGGTCCAGATGGGATGAGAGACGCAGGTGAGTGAGGTCGGGATGGAGGGACATGCCTCCGCTGCTTTTAACACCCGCTCTGTCTGGGAGACCCCACCCCTTCTCTGTGGGATGCTCACGTTTTCGTGTGAATGTGCCGAGGAGAAGAAGAGGGTCATCCCCACCTGCTGCTCTAGGCACAACACTAACTGCAGGTCAGGACAACACGTGTCTCAGTTACTGGCTGATGGTCAGAGGTCATGGGAGCCAATGTCAGGCAGTTGCATTCTTCCAGCCATGGGCACACTACCAGAGTTCTCAGGTCTAAAGTCTCGGACCCCAGATCGGGGAGCATAACCAGGGCCACAACGACATGGACATCCTGAATAAGCTCTGGGAGATGAAACATTGGGCCTCCTGTGAGGGTCCCAGGTCACTGCTATGGGCTACACTGTGTTCCCCCCAAATTCATGTGATAAAGGGCCAACGCCCAGTACCTCAGATCTGACTGTCTTAAGAAATAGGATCTTTACAGAGGTAGTAAAAACGAGGGCATTAGATTGAGCTCTACTCCAGTCTGACTGGTGTCCTTATAAGAAGAGGAATTAGGACATAGGCACACAGAGAGGGATGACCACAAGAGGACACGGGGCGAAGACAGCCGTCTGCACACCCAGGAGAGGCCTCAGGAGGAACCAACTATGCCGACAGCGGGATCTCAGACTTCTAGCTTCCACAAGTGTGAGACAATAGGTGTTTTTCAAGCCGCCTGGTCTGTGGAACTTTGTTAGGGCAGTCCCAGCAGACTAACACAGCCCCGTGTGACACTGATGCTCAGTAATTTGGGTTTTGAAGCAGCCTAGGGGCTCTCATACCCAAAACGAGATGAAATCCACATCAACATGACTCAGAAATAGGGCCGTGTTTGTGCACAGGGTTGTGACTATCCTTGCCACAAGTCTGGTCTTGTGGTCGCGATATCTACTGCTGAATTTCATCCATCCAGAGCTACCTTCCCCCTGCATGGCCATGCGACTCTTACCCCCACCATCCAGACTCCACTGGGACCCCCCCCATCATCATACATTTAACACACCGTGTTATGTCTTCTCTGCAACACGTAGACCCACTCGGTGTGATAAAAAGCCTCATCCTTATTCCATGACATCAAAGAATCTCTTCATCGGGGTCTTATTCTTTCACTCATTCTCATTGTTCATGTTTGAATCCTCTTCGATCTGTTAGAATCTGCACCTTCACAGTTACTGTTTGTGTACATGTGGCTAAATGGCACATGGGCAGCGGTCCTGACACGCCGGTATTCTGTACCCGTGGCAGACATCACTAACTGATCTGTCCTCCCCGGCCTCAGTGGCCCTGCCCATGGAGTAGAGCAGTTGAGGAAAGGGAAAAGTTCTCCATTGTCCATGGTCAGTCTGTGAGAAGAGAGTTGTGATTCACGAATCTTCATCTTCTCCTTCAGCAGACTGTAGTTTGCACTTCCGCGTGCACACGTGCACACGCTCACGTGCACGCACACTGATGAGCCTGGCCTCCAGCAAGAAGATAAGCATTTTTGCCGCCTAGTGTCACTGGACTTGTCCACTGACCTTACGCATGTCTCCATGATGTCTGGACTGCCAAGTGAAATTCTACCCCTCTCTGACTCCCTTTGGAAATTCCCTAATTGCCACAAGAAAACACTGCATTTCCTCCCCAGCCCTGCCAGCCCTCAGCCTTGAGATTTCCTAATGGAAACCACTCACTTCTGTTGGAATCTCAGGGGTAATGAGCAGTCTGGGACTTGCCTTAGTGGGAAGGCAAAGCCATTGCCAAAAACGTTGTTGGTGTCAACTCATGTCTTCCTTGAAGGCAGCATATGAAGGAGTTGTTTCGTGTTGACTGTCTCCTGTATATTTATTGACTGAAACATTTGAGCTGTTGCTTTTCACATTTGTAATTTTAGACCACAGATGCCTAGCATGTGTAATCATACAGCAAATCTCACATCTAATGAGAAAAATGTCAAGTATATTGTTATCCACCGTAAAAGCTGTGAAAAGTATCTCCGCCATATGCAATGTGCCTTCTGCTGCTGCCTCTGTGAATTTAACTGGTAACAATATGAAATTCGCAGGAGGGCAGACATTTAAAAATGAAAATTTGGTTCAACTTCCTCTTGCCTTTACAAAACCACCCCTCAAAGAATTACGGACCACCCCTCAAAGTCATGCTCGCACACCTCGCCTGGATTCCTGCAGCAGCCTGCTACCCCATTTCTTGCCAATTTGTGTCTTCCCAATACATCTTCCACATTGCTGCCAGAATTATTTGCTAAAGCTTAGGCCTGGTATATGAGCCATTACTTAAAAGCCTTATGTGGCATTCCCTCTGCTCACTACTGCCAGCCAGATGCTCTGCGACCCAGCCCCCTGCTCCAGGCTACCCTCCCAGCGCCCACCCCCCATACCCTCATTCTAACCAGGCTAGGTCACTGGTTACTGACTGAACTCACCATACCTCTCCCCACACTCCATGTTGTCTCTGAAGGGCCATGTTTTTCTCTCCTCTTCTGTGTGGCAACTCCCACGTATCTTGCAACATTGACCTCAAACGTCACCTCCTCCGTGATGCCTGCCCACAGAATCAGTTGGCCCTCTGTCTGTGTGCGTGAGGCCATATATACCACCTCTATGGGAGGGCTCATCATGTGGAATACTAACGCTTTGCTACCAGCATCTTCGGTTCAACTCTGAGCTCCATGGACAGCATTGCATTATGGTTGCCCCTCATCCAAGCCCTGCCCAGCCGACCCAAGCCACGACAGCACAGTGGCTGTCCTTCACATTGACCTGGATGATAAAACTCACTGTGGCAGGGGCAGGAATAAATGAGGATTCTTACCCAGGAGCTTGCTCTTTGACTTTGGTGACACAAAACCTTGCCATCAGGCGGGCTGTGTTTATTTCTGGGCTGCTCTTTGTACTTTAGCTCTTTCTCCTCCTGAACAAAATAACAGCTCTGTCAGTCAGACAGCAATTGATAGTGATAAAAATTCTGCTTTTAGACAGTGAGTTCACTTGTTCTTAAGTCATTCTTTGCCACAAACTGCAGGCTCATTATACAAGGGAAATGTGGTATCTCTGAGAAGCCACACGCTTAGAAGTTTATACTTTGCTTCGACTGATGACGAAGGTCTAGGGGTTTTCGCTGCCTGTTGGAGTGTGGCTGGGGTGGGGACGTGACAGTAAACAAAGCGTCATCTTACTCACTGGAACTGATCTATGGAAACCAGAGAGTAATACCTGTTCTCTAGACAGGCACCTACGACTCGCTTAGGGCTTTGGAGGGAAAAGGAGCCATTCTCTCCACTCAAACAGACTCCCTGCCTCTGAGTGGGTGCTCACTGTTCAGGACACCTCATCCCCACTGCCCTTGGGACTTCCCATTCCCCGTGACTTTTGCCAAGAAAAATGGAACATATGGTAGAATATCGGGTTATCTCAGCAAATGCAAAGAAAGGCACATAGGCAGGCCTCGGGTGGGGATGGACGTAGGAGATGGCCAGCAGGAAACGGAATAGAGCGGCCTTTCTCTCCCCACCCTCCCCTCAACACCCACTCTGGCCAAATAAGACCATCCCTGAGGACGTAAGTTCACAAACCTCCATTCAGAGACTGACCAGACAGACTCTCTCCATTCTACTTCTGATTGCCCAGCACTAGCACACCTTGTCAGTTTCTCTCAGGAATCCACTTTGGTCCAGGAGACAAGTGCACGTGATATACAGAGAGCCTATCCCCTCCACATGGAGAAGTGATGTGGGCTCCACAGACCCCCAGTAATGGCTATCCGCTCTTATCCTCACCTTTTACCAAACCTTCTGGAGCAAATGATGGGTAGAGTCAACAGAGGAGAGTAATGTGTATTCTCACCTGCTCTCCATATTCAGTCATGGCTGTCTGGTTTTGGGTGAACTGTGTGCCCCTTAAAGAGGTCAGAGTCCTAACCCCCTGTATGTCATTTGGAAGTGAAGTATCTGCAGATGTAGCCAAGGTAAGATGAGGTCATTTAGTTGGGACTTAATCCAGTATGATTGGCATCCTTATAAAAAGGGGAAATGTGGACCTAGAGCAACCAGCACATGGAGAACGCCATGTGAACATGAAGGCAGACAGCCATGGTACGCCAAGGGTTGCCAGAACACCATCAGAAGCTAAGGGAGAGGCATGGAACAGGTTCTTTCTCACAGTCCTCAGAAGGACCCAACCCTGTCAGCACCTTGATACCAGACTTCTGGCCTCCAGGACTGAGAGATAGTAAATTTCTGTAGCTGAAGTCCCAGTCTGTGGCATTTTGTTATGGCGGCCCTAGCAAATTAACATGCTGGCCTTCAAGAAGAAGAAGCCAGGCAAGCTGGTCAGGGCAAAGGTGATCTTTCTGATGCCCTTAGCACAGAAGGATAGGGAATGACTTACACTGACATGGATAGCCCCTGAACCGGAGGGAGACTTTTCCCTCCTGAAAGGACAATATAGTTGAGTTTAAGAGTACAATTAGATAGATAGATAGAGACTGAATGTTTGTGTTCTCCTAAAATTCATACATTGAAATCCTAATCTCCAATGTGATAGTATTTGAAGATGGGGACTTTGGGAGGTGATTAGGTCATGATGGTAGAGCCCTCACAGTGGGATTAGTGCCCTTATGAAAGAGACCCTAGAGAGCTAGCTCTCCTTCCACCATGGGAGGATGCAGAAGATGGCCGTCCGTGAACCAAGAAGCAGGTTCTCACCAGAAACCAAATCAACAGGGGACTTGATCTTGAAGTTCCAGCTTCCAGAACTGCAAAAAATAAATGTTTTTGGGGGGTGCCTGGGTGGCTCAGTGGTTTAAGTTTCCAGCTCTTGATTTTGGCTCAGATCATGATCTCAGGGACCTGGGATCAAGCTGCACTGGGGGCTCCGTGCTCAGCAGGGAGTCTACCTGAGATTCTCCTCCCACTGCCCTTTTCCCTTGTTTTGTGGACAAAGAAGGAATTTATTTATTTATTTATTTATTTAAAGAGCGAGCACAGGTTGCTCTTTAAATAAATAAATAAATAAAATCTTTAAAAAATGTTTTTTGTTTATGCCACCCAGAGTATGGTATTGTTTTTACAGCAGACCCAACAGACGAATATATATATATTTTATAATATAATAGGTTATATATTATAATATTGTACCTATATTTATATTATATATAATATATTGCATATTATACACATAACATAAACACATTATATTAAAATATAAACATAAATATTATTATGTTAAAATATAAACATAAATATATACATATATTTACCAGAGAAGTCACTTAGCAATAGAGAACTTCAAGGTCAAAGAAAGCTTTTTGTTTTGAGAGAATATTTTTCATTTGACCATTTTTGTTGTTGTTCTTTTTACCCACTTTTCCTCTTAGGCTCAGTCTTGCTTTTTCATTTTAGACATTTTTCTCTCTCTTTTGGCAAAACTATTGGTTGGAACCTTTTGTGGAATTCCTTCTTTGTCCACAAAACAACTAAAAAAGCCCAGGTTTAGGACTTCCTGTCTACTGAGCATGTGCAGTTCAGGCCGAAGCAGAAAGAGTTCTGTCTGTAATGCCCTAGAGCTGAATGTTCAGTATGGTAGCCAATGGCCACACGTGGCCATCTAAATTCCATTTCGTTAAAACTACATATTCATTCCTTAGTCACATGGATTGAACACTCATTAGCCACATGTGGCAAGAGGCCACCTAATTGCAGAGCTCAGACATAGAACATTTTCACTGGTGCTGGAAGTTCTACTACATAGTACTGCTCAAGAGAAGCAAATGATGAAGCAGGGAGACATGAAATGAGAATCATGACCAGGTTTCCAATTCCAGCTCTCCAGTTTCATGACCACTCACCTTAGGCAAAACATGTTATCTTTTTCATTTCTTTCCTCTCCCCACTAAAAGAGAGAGAAAACCAGCTTCCTTACATAATAGACTTGACTTGGTAACTAAAAAAGATGTATACAGTCAGTTTAGTGCAACGAATATGAACCAGGCATTATAAGTCTATAGACCAAAGACATATTGAACACATCCTCTTGGATGTGCGTGGAGCGGGCAGTCAAGTAGAGAGAGAAGTTTTAAAAGAATTATAGTACAGGCAGCAACAAATATACATAAGATATTAAAGTAGATGAAATGATGACACAAAGATGGAATGCTTAATTTGAGGCCAGCGCAGGCATCTGCAGGAAGACTCCGTGTACAGAGCATTTCTAAAGGGGAAAGGGTTGAGGATGAATTAGAATTTTATAGGCAGAGAAGGTGCACCTGACATTTCTGGCATGAAATGCGAATAATAAAATCCAGGTCTCTTCTCTCAACCCACTCCTTTCCTGCAATCGCTGATCTAAGCAAGAAGTGTTAAAATTTTGTTTTCCAGAACACAATATTCAAACAAAATCTTAAGTGAAAACATAATATAAAAATATGTAAAAGCAATGCTGGGCGTTCCACTTCTGACCAATATGGAGTAACAGATATAATATTTATCCTCCTGATGAAAAAAAAAAAACAGGAAAAACAATAATAAAATATAAGAAATAACAGTTTTCAAGATGCCAGACAACACTTAACAAAGGACAGTGATCACCAAGAGACAGGAAACAAACCAGATGAGCTCTAAAATTATAGCCCACAGGGAGGAACCCCGGTGCCAGAAAACTCCCTAGCTGGAGGAGACAGAGTTGCAAGGCCAATCACGGGACAGAGTGAAGGAGGGAGAGACAGAAGAGGGAGGGAGAACTCACAAGCACTGATGAGTGAATGCAGGGAAGAGATTACCTGAGGCCAGGGTAGGAACCCTTAAATGATTACAGGGAACACTACATGGCACTCACACAGGGAAAAGGACAGTGCCTGCTCCCCCAAGCCAGATCAGAAACCTCAAGACTCATGGGGCGTTGGGGACAACAATCAGTAATAGGAAAAACTGAGCACCTAGTTAAAGATGACTCTGGTCCTACCTAAGAAAAATCTAGAGAACAAGAACCGAAAGAGCCAAATGTTTTTAATAATTTTAGTTTTCAGTAGCCTAATTTCTTCCCAGGATGAAGTTGAAGAATATTTATGACAACAAAAATATCAGTCCTCTATAAGGTGAAATTCACAATGTCTGCATTCTAAACAAGATTTCCAGTTATGCAAAGATGCCAGAAAACACAACTCATGATGAGGAGAAAATTCAACCAATGGCAACTGAACTGGAACACATACACATAAGAGTCAGCAGACCAAGACATTAAAAGTGATTATAACTGTATTCCGTATATTCAAAAAGTGGAATAGAGACATGGGAGAGACTTTTAAAGACCCAATTGAAGTATAATATCTGAGATAAATGATACGCTGATGGAATTAATGGCATATTAGGCATTATATAAGAAAATATCAGTGAGTAGAAAATTTCCAAAATAAAGCACTGAGAGAAAAAAGAATAATAATTTAAAAAGATGAATGGAAGTGCGCCTGGGTGGCACAGTCGGTTGAACATCCAACTCTTGGTTTCGGCTCAGGTCGTGATCTTAGGGTTGTGAGATGGAGCCCCTCATCTGGCTCCGTGGTCAGCACACTCAGCATGGAGTCTGCTTGAGTTTCTCTCTTCCTCTCCCTCTCCCACGTCCCATGTTCTCTCTCTTTCTTGATCTCTCTAAAATAAATAAATCTTAAAAAAAAAAAGATGGTGTATCAGTGCCTTATGAGACAATTCCAAGCAGCCAACATAGATGCCCTTGAAGTCCTCCAAAGAGAGGACAGAGTGGCTGAAGAGTTCCAGATTTTTTTAGGGAGAGGGGCAGAAGGAGAGGGAGAGAGAGAATCGGAAGCAGGCTCCACTCCCAGCACAGAGCCCAACATGGGGCTTGATCTCACAACCCTGAGATCATAACCTGAGGCAAAATCAAAAGTCCAACACTTAACCAACTGAACCACCCAGGCATCCCAGAACATTTCCAAATTTGATGTATCTATAAAGCCACAGATCCAAGAAGCTTGATGAACTTCAAGTACAATGGAATGACATTTTTAAGTATGGGGAAAATACCTGTCAATATAAAATTCTATCACCAACAAAGATAATTACTGTAAAGAAACAAAATTAAAAACTTTTCAGTTATAAAGACCTGCAAAAAAAATGATACTAGATGGAAATATATATCTACACATAATAATAAACATCATCAGAAATAATAAACATGTGGGTAAATTCAAAAATGACTTTTTTCTTAATTTTTAAATATCTCTAAAAGATAAGGGACCGTATGCTAAAATAATAACAATGTGGTGTGGGGTTATGACATATGTAGAAGTAAAATGTATAGCAAGGACAGCTTGAAGAGCTAAGAACAGCAATGCTAATAGCAGAAAAATAGAATTTAAGACAAAAATTGTCACTAGAGACAAAAAGGACATTTTATGACAAAAAGATCCCTAGCAAATATAAAACACACATAAGCCTAACAAAAAGCTGCATAATACATGAAGCAAAGATTGAAAGAATCCCAGGAAGAAACAGACAACTCAATAATAATAATTGCGGATGTCATTGACCCACTTTCAATAATAGATCAGACACCTGACCGAAGATCAACAAGAACACAGAGACCGTGAGCCATACTCTAGACCAACCAGACCTAACAGCCCATCTGCTGAGTGCCCCATCCAACCACCAGAGCATACACATTCCACCCAAGTGCCCATCAAATATACTTCAGGGTAGACCCTATATTAGGCCATAAAATAAATCTAAATAGAATTTAAGGGATTGAAATCATGTGGTGTGTGTCCTCTGACCAAAATGGAATGCAATTAGAAATGAATAACAGATGGAAATTTGAGAAATTCACAAATATGTGGAAAATAGACACCACATCCCTAAATAATGAATGGGTCAAAGAAGAAGTCACAAGGGAAATTAGAAAATACTTCGAGAGGAAAGAAAACGAAAACACAATACATCAAAACTATGTGAGGCAGCGAAGTCAGTGTTTAGAGGGAAATAAGCAAACCTTTCACCTTAACACATGGAAAAATGAAGAACAACTTAAACCCAAAGCAAGTAGAAGGAAGGAAAAAATGAAGATTGGATGGAAATCCAATAACTGAAAGAGAGGGTAGGAAAAAATCAAGAAATCAACAAAAGCAAAATTTGCTTCTTTGAGTAGATGGACAAAACTGACAAACTTCTAGCTAGACTGACCAAGGAAAAAGAGAGGAGACTGGAATTCCTACAATCGTGAAGGAAAGAGCAAATACTAATACCGACCTTGGAGAACTAAAAACGACGATAAGGAAATTCTGTAAACAACTAAATGCCAACAAATTAGACATTCTAGATGAAATGGACAAATTCCTAGAAAGACACAAACTACCAGGACTGACTCCAAAAGGAGAAAATCCAATAAGCCTATAACAAACAGATTGAATTAGTAGTCAGAAAACTTCCCACAAAGTCAAGTCCAGATGGCTTCACTGGTGAATTCTACCAAACATTAGAGGAAGAATTAACACTAATATTTCACAAGTCCTTACAAAAATATAGAAGAGGAGGCAACACTTCCCAAGCCATTCCATGAGACAAATATTACCCTGATACAAAAACTAGAGAAAGACATCTCAGAATATACAAAGAACTCTTAAAAACAAAGCCAATTTAAAAATGGGAAAAGGACATGGATAGACATTTCTCCAAAGAAGCTCTACAAATGGCCAATAAGCACATGAAAAGATGCTCAGCATCATTATTCATTAGGGAAATGGAAATCAAAACCACAAGGAGATACTACTTCGTACCCATTAGGATGACCTTCATCGAAAAAAGGGAAAACAAACAGTGTTGGCAAGGATGTGGAGAAATTAGAACCTTCATACATTGCTGGTGGGAACGGAAAATGGTGCAATGGCCAAAAAGTTTGGCTATCCCTCAAAAAGTTAAACATAGAGATTCCAAGTGGTTCAATAATGCCAATCCTAAGTATAAACCCAAAAGAAATGAAAACACAGATTCACACAAAAGCTTGCACACAAATGTTTATAGCAGCATTATTCACAATAGCCAAAAGTACGGGGTGGGTGAATGTCCACTGACTGATGAGCAGATAAACCAACTGTGGTATGTCCATACATGGGATACTAGTTGGCCACAAAAGGAATGTGGTACTGACCCATGCTACAGCATAGACGATCCTTGGATTCATTATGCTAGCTGAAAGAAGCCAGACACAAAAAGCTACGTACTGTGTGATCCTATTTATATGAGATTTCCCAAACAGCCAAACCACAGAGACAGAAAGTAGATTAGTCGTCACTAACGGAGAGAAGAAGGATAGAGGGAGGGTTTGCCAATGGTTACGGGGTTTCTTTTTAGGATGTTGACAATGTTATGGAACTAGACAGTGGTGAGGACTGCACAACTTTGTGAATGTACCCAAAAAAAAAAAAAAAAAAACCCCACCGACTGGTACATTCTAAAATGGTGGATGTTATGGTCTGTGAATTCTATCTTGAGAAAACCAGCCTTTTTTGAAAAGAATAGCCGAAGGGCCAGAAAGAGAGAAAAGAAACGGTGCTATCGCAAGGTTCTTATATGCAGCACGTATTCTGTTATTGTTCCTTTATAGGCTTTATTTTATCCTCCTTAGTTGTCATCAATTCTATTCATCAGTTGCGTCCGGTGTTTTCCAAGGCTACAATAGGATTGTACCTCTCCGTCCCCTTGAAATTAGTAGTGGTCACATGACTTGGGGCACCTGGGGTGGCTCAGTCAGTTAACTGTCCGACTCTTGGTTTTGGCTCAGGTCATGATCTCAGGGTCATGGGATTGAGACCTGCATTTGGCTCTGCACTCAGTGGGGCGTCTCCTTGGGAGTCTCTCTCTCTCCCTCTCCCTTTGCCCCTTCCCTTGCTCTCTCTCTCTTTCTCCCCACTCTCTTTCTAATAGGTAAATAAATCAATAAGATCTTAAAAAAAACAAGTGGTCACATGACCTGCTTTGGTGAATGAATTGGGAGCAGAGATGGCATGTGCACTTTCTTCTGGAAGCCATAAAATTAGCACATGATTGGCCACAGCCTTTTTTGAAGCTGTAGGAACAGGAAGCCTGTGTGGAGATGAAGCCTAGGTCAACCTGGGTCTCTGAATGTCTCCCGTCAGCCAAGCCCCTTGCCGTGGTAGGCATGTGGCATGAGCAAGAAATTAACTTTTGTTGTGTTAAGTCAAGACTAGGGATTGTTACTGCATGATAACTTAACCTATCCTGACTAATGCAGCCTCCATAACAAATATTTTTTATCTTCCTTGAATGACTTCATATTTAGTATGTTTAAAAAAAATCACATAATATTTCAAAGAATGAAAGTTTTACTATTTTTTTTCCAACAAGATCCTTTTGTGGAACATTCAGAAAGTTTCCCACCCTTCTCTATTAAATAATCACACTGCAATAAGCATTTTGATGCTTACAGCTTTGTCTGCCTGCTTTGCATTATTTCCTTGGGTTACATCCCCAAATGATACTACTGGACCAAAACATCCATAATTTTATGGATGTTGATTTGCATAATCTTTCACCTCATTACCTACAATATATGAATGTACCTGTCCCACCATGGCTTTACAAGCATTAGGGATTACTGTTTTAAATTATTACAGGTACTTAAATTAGTGTAAAGACTCACTAAAAATCTTTCTCACTTTAAACAAATCTAATACACTAAATATATAGTTGCATAAGGAGTAAGTCAAGGGGCGCCTGGGTGGCTGAGTCAGTTAAGCAGCTGCCTTTGGCTCAGGTTATGATCCTGGGGTCCTGGGATCAAGCCCCACATCGGCTCCTGCTCAGCAGGGAGTCTGCTTCTCCCTCTCCCTCTGCCTCTCCCCACCCCCACGCATGCTCTCTCTGTCTCTCTTGCTCACTCTCTCTCAAATAAATATATAATCTACAAAGAAGAGTAAGTCAGGGGCAATTACTAGAAACATTCTTCTCTAGTGCATTTACAGTATGCTATGGGGCACGGGTGTGGCTGTCTGTGAAGTGTCCTAAGTGTTGGTTAAGTGTGTGACTCTTGATTTCGGCTCAGGTCATGAGCTCAGGGTCATGGGCTCTGCACTGATTGTGGAGTCTGCTTAAGATTCTCTCTTCCCCTCTCCCTATGCCCCCACTTATGCTCACGCACTCTCTCTCTCTCTCTCTCTCAAAAATAAATAAATAAATAAAACTTTGATTTGACTCTATCAGCTTCTCCTGTGTTCAGGAGAAGTAGGAGAATTGCATTTTGACATCAATCAAGGCAGATGGGGTATACGTTCTATGAAGGGGAATCAGCAGAGGGGAGTTCTCATGCTCCACACTTCATATAAGTCAAATGCATGACTTGCTTAAAAAGCAGAGGGAGTAGCCTGGCTTGAGTAGTAGCGGGGGCATTCAAAAGAGCATCAGGCAGAACGGGGTAGATGACTCAAATTGTGCAGGCAGGGTGCTCTGTCCCGTAAGGTCGCCTCTCCCTGCCATGGTATTGGCTTCTTCTGTAGCAGGTTCTCCCACAAGGTGGGAAGATGGCCACCAGCGGACTCCCACTTTAGCAACACAGGGAAAGCGAAAAGCTGTTGCCTCTCCATCAGGGGAGCAATCTAAAGAGAGACCCTGCTAACCCAGCTGGGCCACACCCTCCTCCCCAGCAACTTCTCCTGACGCCTGCAGGAGGTAGGATGCTGGCACAGGAGAGCAAGTTCCTCGACGGAATAGCGGTGCTGGACAGCCCTAGGCAACCAAAGTCCTTCATGTCATGTACCCTCCTAGCAGTTCTGCAAACTATTCATAACTGACATCAGGGAAAATTCAAGATAACCACAGAGCATCTTCTAGTAGCAAACGTAGATGCGCTTGAAAAATTAAAGAATGGACATCAAATGATTGAAAAAGTAAGTCAATAGGAGAGACTAGACAAGTCTTCCTTACAGAACTCCAGATGAGGGGCGCCTGGGTGGCTCAGTTGGTTAAGCAACTGCCTTCGGCTCAGGTCATGGTCCTGGAGTCCCAGGATCGAGTCCCGACATCAGGCTTCCTGCTCAGCGGGGAGTCTGCTTCTCCCTCTGACCCTCTTCCCTCTCGTGCTCTCTCTCATTCTCTCTCTCTCAAATAAATAAATAAAATCTTAAAATAAAAAAAAAGAACTCCAGATGATAGAGGGGAGTATCTCTGTAGGTACTTCTCCCTCTAGGAGGTGGGGCTTCATTCCCTTCCCCTTGAGTGTGGGTGGGCTCAGGGTCTCACCTCCTGTGAGAGGGTACAATCAGGGAAGCACTGTAACTCTACAGAGGACACACTTGGCAGGTGCCACCCTTAACCCCAGGATCAAGGTCAACCCCAGCAAGGACAAGTCATGTTGACGTCATAGACCCCAGATAGGACGCGATGAGGACACTTCACCTCTGTGGGATTCATTTCAGACACCCACAGCCCAGCATAATCGTGAGAAACATCAGACACCCAACGTGACAGACATCATACAAAATTCCGGACCAACACTCCTCAAAGAGAGCATGGTCTGCCTCAAACTAGAAAAGGTGCTGCGGGTGCCATGCTGGGAATGTGGAATGGCTGCCCAGCAAGAGGCCACCCAACAGCTCTTACAGATTTGTCCCCCAGGGGGATCGAAAATGATGAGACCCAAATTAAGGGAGGCCATGGCAATTGCTGGCCTTGACCTAAGTGATATCCTTGCAGCCTGCGCACTCCTGGGGCTCCCTGGACAAGAGCTTCTTGGAGGCAGGTAACATGGTTTTCTATGTGTCTGCATCTCCACCAGTTTGTAGAGAGGGTTGGGTGCATACTGCAGTTACCAAGTGCTCTGGTGCACACTGTTACTTCTGCACACCCTAGTAAATGATGAATGCTTACTTGCGGATTACAATTGAAAAAGCAGAGGAGGACCAAATCCTAGGATCAAGTCCCTTGCTGCTCCTCTGCCATGTGCCACCAGGACCCTGTGCCCTTCCTTCCTTCCTTCCTTCCTTCCTTCCTTCCTTCCTTCCTTCCTTCTTTCCTTCTTCCTTCCTTCCCTCTCTTTCTTTCACTCTTTTTCTTTCGTTCGTTCGTTCTTTCTTTCTTTTTCTTTCTTTCTCTTCTTTCTTCCTTCCTTCCTTCTTCTTCTGCCTTCCCTCTTTTCTTTCTTTCTTTCTTTCTTTCTTTTTCTTTCTTTCTTTCTTTCGTTCATTCGTTCTTTCTTTTTCCTTCTTTCTCTTTCTTTCTTTTCTTCCTTCCTTCCTTCCTTCTTCTTCCTGCTTTCCCTCTTTTCTTTTTTTCTTTTTCTTTCTTTCTTTCTTTCTCTTTCTTCTTTTTCTTTCTTTCTTTCTTTCTTTTCTTCCTTCCTTCTTCCTTCCTTCCCTTTCTTTCTTTCACCTTTTCTTTTTCTTTCTTTCTTTCTTTCTTTCTTTCTTTCTTTCTTTCTTTCTTTCTTTCTTTCTTTCTTTTCTTTCTTTCTTTCTTTCTTTTTCTTTCTTTCTTTCCTTCTTTCTTCCTTCCTTCCTTTCTTCCTTTCTTTCTTTCTTTCTTTCTTTCTTTCTTTCTTTCTTTCTTTCTTTCTTTCTTTCTTTCTTTTCTTTCTTTCTCTTTCACCCCTTCAACTTTGCTAGAATTCTTCTATTGCATATGTAAAAATGCAACTATCTTTTTTCCCGAAAGGTGGCAGTTGCCAGGAATACATGGGCTCATTTTGCCTCTTCCTTGGGAAGAGAACACCTTGATTCTTCTTGCCTGGAATCAGTGACAATAGAGGCCAACGCACAGTCCTCTGGACTATGTTTCCAGCGAATGAAATCAGGAATTCTGTCACAGTGGAAGTTGGGCTGCCCCGTGTTCCCAGCAGATCTGGATATCCATCTTTCTTCAGTAGGGGTTTTTAAAAAGCTACTCTCCTGGTCATGATAGAGAAATTTACTGATGTTCCCGTGAAACTCTTCCTTTGGAATTTATGCAGCAAATCACATATCGACTTAGTGTCACCGAGAAGACCAAGATTTATATTCCCAAAGATAAGTAATAACCTTGACTTTGACTCAGTCAATATTTATCTCACAAGTCAATAAATGTCCTGCAATAAATTTCCACAAAGGCCAATGGCTTCTGATCCTGGGCTGTGCTCTGTGCTGGGCCCCAAACATCCTTGCTTTTTTCCCTAGCAAACGGTGCTCAAACCCATGAGGTGTTCTCAGGGGCACTTTATTTTTAATGAAGTCCATCTGCTTATGACAGCAGAGCTTTATTCAAATAACTTTATGTGGGTGGAAATTACAGATAATGAATCTTTTTATCTTCTGTTCAATAGTTTTGACAAAAGACTCTTCTCCTTTGTCCAGTTTTTTATTTTTTCTTTCTTTTGGGGGGAGGGGTGGGGAAGGGCAGAGGGAGAGGGAGAGAGAGAATCTTAATCTCATGAGGCTGAGATCATGACCTGAGCCAAAATCTAGAGTCAGGTGCTTAACCGACTGAGCCACCCAGGTGCCCCAAAGGTCCAGCTTTTTCTAAAGCTGATCCCAAATACTGACCTCAGACCCCAGCCCCAGCAGGCTGGAGGACAAGCAGGTAAAGGTAGTAGATGACACCAATCACTGTGTGACTGTCACTGAAGACATTATCTTAGCTGCCTTTTTCAACTTCCCAAAAACTCAAAATCTTTTTTGTTTTTGGTGTTTACTGCTCAAATGTTTTTCACCATTTAAAACCCCAGCGTGCCCTGTGAACAGAACAAGAGAGGTTTTGCCCCTAACTGGAAGTGACATGATGGTCGTGTCCCTATGATGGTGCTCCAGGCAACCTCCTCCTGTCCAACCCCCCCGCCCCGCCCCGCCGCCCCGGTGCCTTAGGTGGAACACACAGCACAGTCTGTAAGTGTTCACGCACCTACAATTCTGGTCATATGCTGACCACCCTTACTTCCTCTCTCACAGGGGGCAGACATGGGGTGCCACTCGCCCCACAATTCCTGCACTTTACAAGGACATTACAGGGGCCCAAAGGAGGCTGATGCACGGAGAAGTTATTTTCTTGTATTTCTTGATATTCCCCCCAATTGAGTGAGATATAATTGACAAGTACCACTGTGTTGAGTTTAGGGTGGGCAAGGCAAGGACATAACATTAGGTGGATACCATGAAACAATTAGCAACAAAGTTGTAAATGTCTGCCATCTAGCATGGTTACTGTTTTGTGCATGCGGGGTTTGTACTGTTGCTGTTTTGGTTTGGGTTGTTAGGCGAGCCTTTGAGGAACGGTTAGTCCCTTCCATAATATCAGGCGTTAAAACGGCATTCCTTCTTTTGTCTTTCATGTTAAGTCATCGAAATTTGGAATGGGCCCTAATTAAGTCTCTCACTGGTCTTCATGACTCAGGGTAAGCATACAAGTAAAAACCTCTCCATCTAGTGCAGCACTGACTATTAGTTCTGATTGAAAAAGATAAGAAGGAGAGGCCTAGGGGTGCCTGGGTGGCTCAGTTGGTTGGGCGTCTGCCTTTGGCTCTGGTCATGATCTCAGGGTCCTGGGATCGAGTCCTGCATTAGGTTCCTTACGCAGCAGGAAGTCTGCTTCTCCCTCTGCCTGTGGCTTCCCCTGCTTGTGCACATGCTCTCTCCCAAATAAATAAACAAATAAATAATAAGATTAAAAAAAAAAAAAAAAAGGAGAGGCCTAATCCAGAGTGTGGCAGGGCAGAAAACGCCTTAGCTAGTACGCTTGGGAAGAAGAGCAGGTGTAGACTGGCCAGGGCAGCCGGGGGACCCTGCAAGCAGAGACGTTTCTGTGACTGTCCCTGCCCGCTCAGGGGTGGCCTCCAGCCCAAACTGATAAGTGGCCACAGGAAAACCACAGGACCTGAAGAGACAGGGGAACCGTAGTCCCTCCTCCCTCTGCCTGACCATAAAAGCGAGCAGACTGCCTTCAAGTGAATCTCTTCCTTGGGCACCCCCGGCAAAGCAGGCTCTGCTGTGGTGGCCAGGGTCCGATGTCCTCAGATGGCAGCAGGTCTGTGCGCAGAAGGCCAAGGAGCTGGTGAGCCACCTGCCACTGGACCAGAGCTCTGCCTAATGACTTTGGGGTATTTGTTACACACAGCGAAGATCCCACAGTCCACACTCAGGGGCCACACTCTCCTCTGAGGACACCAGTTTTTGTCTTCTGATTTCTACCTCATTTCCTACTTCCCTCCCTTGGTCCAAGGTCCGAGAAGGGGACTGTTTGGGGGTATTTTCCGGCAGCTGGGGGAGGCTGCCCCCACAGAAGGGCGAGTACTCATGAGTGGCACAGGTGGGGCAGCCTGAACTGAGCAGCGCGCGGGTCTGGCCGCTGGGCCTCCTAATCCTAAGGCAGAGTTTTATTTCGAGGTCCTAGAGCATCACCTATGCCTATTAGACATGCCCGAAGCAGAGGTAAGTGCAAAATAGTATTTTCCAGTTCAACAGATTGCATGATTTTGTGAGTTCCAATGGCTTTGACGCCCATGGTCTTCCATAAGCCTCACACATTCACGCTGTGGTTTCTCTCCTTCATGTGGACTCGAGCCATCTGTCCGGGTGACAGGGAGGAGCATGTGTGGGAGACGGTCCCCACGGTCTGCAGGAGGACAGGACACACGGCGCCGCGGGAATATGCCGAGCAGTGGCATGTCACTTCCCATCGGTAGTTGAGATGCTACCTTGAAATATTTATCTCTGTGCTTTTCTTTTTCCCACCTCCTTGGGCATGACCTCTTTCTGGCCATTAGGAACATCCACACCCTTCGAGGAGGAATAGAATCATTTCAGAGCCGCTGAAAAAGGAGGTGATAAAGGAAGGGAGAGCAAAAGATCAATAGAGAGAAGTCTCTTATTTGTTTATCTGCGTGTGTTATTTTGTTAACAAGGGTCTGAGACCCAAGGGTGAGGCTTAAAGGAAGTCAGGCAAACCTGATCAACAGAGCCCAAAGCAGCCAGCTTGGGCATGCAGCAGCATACGGGGAAGCTCATGGATTCTCTGGGAGGCTGGAGAGCCAGATCTGGAAGCTCAGTGGCCGCAGGGAAAGCAACCATTCCTGCTCCTCTGTGGGCGGGGACCACCCCCCCCCCCCCCCCCGCCCCGCCGCGGCTGCCACACTCACACCAGCCTCAGATGGCAGGAGCTCTGCTAGCTGCTGCTAGAAGCCACACGATCTTGGGGTCTGCAGAGGATTTGATGCCTTTTCTTGTTCTCCTTCAAGTTACAGTGTCCTGCAATGCATGTATCGGCAGAGCCCCGAGCCCAGGTCTGCACCGGAGCTGTAAGGGAGCCCGGGAGAGCGAATCCTAGCTCCTGTCCTGGGGGCAGGTCTCATAACATGGGAAGTTATAGGACCCACATATAGGACAGGTGGACAGGGGGCCACACACAGGGCAACCATCCACCACACCAAAATAAGAAACGAAGAGATAGAATGGAGAGAGAAGAAGACTCCGTCCCCTGCTCAGGAACAGGCCTCTACTCCTAGGAAAATTCAAGAAGGAGAAGGGCAGAGCATGGACTTTGAGAAAGTGGAGGACAGGGGATGAATCCTGGTGCACCAGGGAGAGGAGACGCAGGTTGTCAAAAGGAAACTGGCCCTTGGGGGAACCACGTGGGACAGCAGCGTGGACAGCGTGGCCCAGCAGCAAACAGAGCACAGGGGTCTTGGCATCCAGAGGCTGGGCATGCAGTGGGAAAAAAACCCACGCCAGGACTGGGGTGTGGGGCCAACCGTGATGAAGCCCACCCCCACTGGGTTCCTTTTGCGAATAGAATCTCACTTGGAAGCCAGGCTCTTCCAAAGGAAAACACAAAAGCCAGAGTGAGAGCACAAGCAGGGAAGAGAAACAGTGATGGTGTGAAACGGAATATTATATATCCTTGAACACTCTTCCCCACAAGCCATTTACTGATTTCAGAGGGAAAAATAATAACTGCAGTGGAGAAAGATGGTTGACATCCTCCTAACCAAGAGGTCCAAGTCAACATCACTAGTGACGAGCATAGCGACAGTATGTGCCTCCAGACAGGAGCCACAGAGAGGACCAAACATCATTTTTCTGTGCTATTCTTGCCAAAAGTGCAACACTGAAACCAGCAGGAGGAACCAGACAAACCCAAAGGGAAGGATGTTCTAGGAAATAACCCACCAGTGCTTGGCAAAAAGGATCAAGGTCGTGAGCGACACAGCAAGACAAAGGCCCTGAGGCCACATGCCCAGTGATCCTGGGGTTGTATATCCTGCCCCAAAGGATATTAGTGGGAGATGTTTTGCAATTCAAATAAGGCTATAGATTACTTAGTAGTATTGTATCAATGTTCACGTCGTGATTTGGACAAATGGCCTGTGGTTATATAAGATTTAGGAAAGCTGAGTGAAAAGTATACGGGAACTCTGTATGTGATTTTGGCAACTTTAGGGTCAGTCTGGGTTTATGTCAAAATCAGTTGAAATCGGTAGAAATGTACAAACTGGAACAGCAGAAGAAGAGGAGGGGAGGGGGATGTCTACACCAGCAAGAACCATCACTGGAGTGCCTGGGTGGCTCAGATGGTTGAGCGTCCGCCTTCGGCTCAGGTCATGATCCCAGGGTCCTGGGATCGAGTCCCGCATCGGGCTCCCTGCTCAGCGGGAAGCCTGCTTCTCCCTCTGCCTCTCTCTCTCTCATGAATAAATAAAATCTTAAAAAAAAAAAAAGAACCATCACTGAATGGCTCTGATCGCAGGGCTCCTTACAGCGGAGACGCCCACCTCTGCCTCCCATGACTGACAGCCTGAGGAGGAACAAGATAGAGAAGCTGAAACCCCTCTCTTCTTGTCTGATGGAAGGACAGAGGGTTACCCCCGGGCTCCTTTCCTTGGCTCTCTCCAGACTGAACCTCAAAGGTGACAGGGCAGCTGCGACAATCATCAAATTGGCATGCTTGAACCCAAAACATTGGTGCTACTGGTGAGCCTCAGGGAGTGTGCCAGTGGGGGAGGCTGTCCAGGGAGGGCAGATGGTCTCCAGAAGAAGCCCTGCCCGTGGGCGCACAACCAGAAACATGGCAGGTGTATGGATAACTGAGCTCATGGCATTTTTCCTGGCCGCCTATAGCTCCTGGGGTGCCCACAAGCAACCAGAAGGTCCTGAGGACCCGAGTGAGGGGCACAATGCTGAAGCATCAGTAGGCTGACAGGGGCCTGGAGTCATAAAAAAGGTCACTGCTGACAGGCATGCAAAACTGAACCAAGGCTTTGAGCTTCTGGGCAAGATGGAAGAACAGGGACCAGATTTAGGCACCCACCTAGACAGCTAAGAGGTTGGACTTGAGGCAGCACAGGACAGGAATCGCTGAGAAGAGGAGCAAATGAGGGGAGCTCCACCGGTGACAGAGGACACCACGTGGAGAGCTTCCAGGCATCAGTGCAGAGAGGGAAATCTCAGGCCAAGCCCAGCGGTCTCCCTGAGAGGGCGCACGGAGCTGAGTGCACAGAACGCAGAGCCAGGAAGGACAGTGCTACAGACGGAGGGGCGCTTTGAAGACTCGCAGAGGGCGTCCCTTGAATCTAGATGAATACCGATCAGAACACACATGAGTATAGGACATGAGCCGAAGCCAGTAAGAGAACCTACCGAAAAGTACAGAGGAGATAATACCAGCAGTTGATAAAGAGGCAGAAATAGTCCATGCTCCCCCAAGCCAGAGTGGAACAGGTTTATTCCAGAACTGTTGTTGCCTAAAAAAGAGAGAGATACAAAGTTGCACTGGACCTAAGAAAGCTTTCCAATAAGCCTCAGAAATATCAAACTGTTTCTAAGTAACTTAATGGCATCACAAAACACAGGTCAAACACAGTTATAGGAATGGAAAAAAAAATCTAGCACGTGGGGTGCCTGAGTGGCTCAGTTTCAGCTCAGGTCATGATCTCGAGGTCATGGGTTTGTGCCCCACGTCGGGCTCTGCGCTCAGCACGGAGTCTGCTTCAGATTCTCTCTCCCTCTCCCTCCCTCCCACTCACTCTCTCTCTCTTTCAAATAAATAAAATCTTTAAAAAACATATCTAGTGTGCAAAACCTACATACAATTTACAAAGTCTGCATTCAGTCAAAAATTATCATTCGTGCAAAGAATCTGACAAATACTTCTCATGATGATGACAAAAATCGATTAGTGGAAACAAATCCATAATAATACAGATGATAGAATTAGTAGGAAAAAAAAACATTGAAAGACATTAACATTAACATTTAAAAGGTTATTAAACCTGTATCTCATATGTTCAAGAAAGTAAAAAATATCAAGCATGCTATGGAGGGCACAGAAGACATTTTTAAAAAAACCCAAATCAAATTCTAGAGATGAGAAAACTCTAGATAGGACAACAGCAGTGTAGATACTTTTGCAAATAAGAAAACGTGGCAAGAAAACCTACACAAAATGAAATGCAGAGACTGAGGCAAAAGGGAAAGAACAGGCAAACGTGAGCTGTAAGAGGACATGAACCTAACATACGTGTAATTGGAGTCAGGGAAAGGGTGGAGACATTAGGGGAGGGGAGAAAAAATATTTGAAGAAAAAATCGCTGAAAAATGTTTCACATCTGCTGAGAACTATAAAATCACAGGCTCAAGAATCTCAAAGAGCCCCAATCACAAGCAAGATAAAGAAAATTACACGAAGGCACATCATAATCGAATTGCTTAAAGCCAGCAATAAAGAAAAATCTAAAAAGCAGTAGAGAAGAAAGGACACATCACACACAGAGAAGCAGATCTAGACTCCTGGTCAGAAACACACAGAGAGGGGCCCCTGGGAGGCTCAGTCGGTGGAGCGTCTGAATCTTGATTTCTGCTCAGGTCATGATCTCAGGGTCGTGAACTCGAGCCCTCTGTCGGGCTCTGCGCTCAGCGTGGAGTCTGCTTGAGATTCTCTCTCCCTCTCCCTCTGCCTCTCCTCCTGCTCACATGCTCTCTCTCTCTCTCTTTCTCTAAAGTAAATAAATGAATCGAAAAAAAAATAAAGAAAAGAAACAACAGAGGTAAGTGAGAGACAGAGAAATACTATATGATGTCACCTAGGTGTGGGCCCTAGAAAAGCCAAACTCGTAAAAGCAGAGTGAGGTGGTGGTTGCCAGGGGCTGGGGTGGGAGAATGGGAGAGATGTGGTTTAAGGGGAAAAACTTGCAACTAGCAATAAACAAATCCGGAAAACCAAACGCACAGTGCAGTAAGTATAGACAATATCATTGTATCATGATCCTCAAACTTGCCAAGAGACCAGATCTTAATTATTCTCACCACAAAAGAAATAGCTACATGATGTGATACGGGTGCCGACTACGGCTTTAAAGACAATCGTATTACAGTATATAAATGCATCAAATCAACAATCATACCCCTTCCATTTACACAATGTCACAAATCAAATACATCTTTTAAACAAGAAAGAAAGAAAAAAACACCCAGCCTGGAACTATTGGAACATCTTCAAAATACTAAAAAAAGAAAAACAACAAAAACTCTCTGTGGAATTCTATGTCCAGTGAAAACATCCCTCAAAAATGAAGGCAAATAAAAACTCCAGACATGGAAAGGTTTTCAAAGCACTCATCACAACAGAGGCACCGTACAAAAAAAAAAAAAAAAAAAAGTCCTTCCTTCAGGCAGAAGCAAAATGACAGCAAAGGAAAATGTGTGTCTACATAAAGGTATGGAAAGTTTCAGAAATAAATATGTGGGTAAATAGAAAAGATTTTTTTCTCTGGTTCTTAAAAAGTCTTTAAAAGATACTTGACTGAATCAAAACAAATACAGATTAGATTTCTCTCTTCTTTAAGATTTTATTTATTTATTTGAAAGAGTGAGCACACAAGCAGGGGGAGTGGCAGGCAGAAGGAGAGGAGACTCCCCACTGAACATGGAGCCCGATGCCGGACTCGATCCCAGGACCCTGAGATCATGACCTGAGCCGAAGGCAGATGCGTAACCAACTGAGCCCCCCAGGTGCCCCAACAATTACAGATTTCTAATTGGGTTTCTAAAACACATAGAAGTTGAAGTCCTGACCACAGAGCCTACTTTGGGAAGGTTCTAGTAAAGGTGAAGTGCCCCAGTGTTACCTCGATACCCTCACCTTCTGGTCGGGGGACGACTCTGCACTTGGGCTTGAGGAATTAGTTTGAAATACTGGTTTCCTGGTGAGCTCTGGGAGTCTATGGGAAGGTCAATTACTATTTCTGAACCCATTTTTTTTTCTCTTGCAAAGTGGGGATGGCATTTTTTGACAAGGCTACTCCATGCCGGTCCACAAAGCACACTGAATCAGACTTTTCACGTCAACAAGCTTCTCATGTGAATCACACACAGTGAAGATTGGACACCAACCTGGTAATTCTCTGGTAGAGGACAGAAGCTAGTGCTTTCTAAACAACACAGTGTTCTTGCTCTCAGAACTCGGCTCCTTCGGGAGCACTTTGTAGTAAGGGCCAGCATGATTTCCAGACTAGCCGATGACATCAGAGCAATTTTTAGACTTTGCTAACAGGCCTTGTAGGTGAGAGAGGAGGCCTGCTGTGTGCAGCACAAATTACAGCAGAGAATGCAGGCGGTGAGCAGTGGGAGGGGATGTCTGGCGGGCTCATGGCCGGCCTGTCTACCTATGTCCTGCCAGATCCCAGGCTCCCAGGCATGACACTCAAGGCTTTGAGGGGTGCTTGGCACCGTGGGCGTCCGAGGCTATCTGGTGGACGCTTTGCCCATCTTACTATAGACCTGTGCCCAGCAATTCCCTATGAACTTACACGAATATATCTTTCCTCCACAGCAGAGAGGGCTAACCGTGGGAAAGAGAGGGTCCCCAGGGGCCAGGGGACCAGGGCAGGACCTCCCTCTGCATGGGGGGAGCAGAACAGAAGGTACCCACTTCTTCAGGAGGTATCAGCTGCTTCTCTTGTTTGGGGGTGCTGAGTTTCACCCCAAAGGGCCTAGGACTCAGCAGGGAGGTGCTCCAAGATGCCGGTGAGGACTTAAGCTCACTAAGTTCCTTCCATAGTACAAGACAGAGGTCAGCCCTCTGCTCCGGTGGGGTTGCTGCTTTTCCCATGTCTGGGGAAGGACAAAAGGCCTCTGGTCACCTGAGGGTATGTGCTCAGGACCAAGCGCTGTGAGTTTCCTGGAACGTGGAGGTCCCTGTTCTCAGGGCTCCCACTGCTGCACCCTCCACAATGCATGGACAGGTCAGCTGGCTCTTGTAGCTAGCTGGAAGTTGGCTCTTTAGAACCGCCTTTGTTTTCTTTTATTCTTTTTTAAGATTTCATTTATTTATTTGAGAGAGAGAGAGAGCATGAGCAGTGGGGAGATGCAAAGGGAAAGGGAGAAGCAGGCTCCCCACGGAGCAGAGAGCCCGATGTGGGGCTCGATCCCAGGACCCTGAGATCATGACCTGAGGCAAAGGCAGCTGCTTAACTGTCTGAGCCACCCAGGGCAAAAATGTCCCTGCATTTTTCTTCTTTTCTTTTTTTAAAGATTTATTTATTTATTTGAGAGAGAGAGAGCTCCCATGTGTGTATAGGGGGAGGGGCAGATGGAGAGGGAGAGAGTCTTAAGCAGACTCTGCACTGAGCACAATCCCAACCGGGGGCTCAATGCCACAACCCTGAGATCATGACCTGAGCCGAAATCAAGAGTCAGATGCCTAACGGACTGAGCCACCCAGGCGCCCCTGCATTTTTATTCTTGATGTTATGTTTTCAGCCCTGGGCTATGATTCCCTTGGCCCTCCCATGGGGAGCCCAGTTCTGCAATTTGGGGTGGGGATCAAAAATCTATTTATAACAATCACCCCAGGTCATTTTTACTATTAAGCAAATTGGTGAAATGTGATGTAGAAAGTCAGTTCCCACAAAACAAGACACACAGTTCTTTTTAAAATCATAGGAGATCTTCCATCAGAATCTGTGTCCCCCCCCACCCCATTTCCCAGGCAGTAAGTTCGGGGTGGGGGCCTGGGTTCCCCAGTAATGCTGATCCTGCAGCTTCGGGAATCTCACTTGGTAAACAACTGATTTAGACTATACTTTACAGTTTATAAAGCCCCTCCATGCACTCTTTCTCACTGAAGCCAGGCAACTACAGAATGGTTCATTTAAATTTGGTTGGATTTCAGGAGGCCCGTGAACACCATCGGGAACACCGTGAGAGAGCAGAAAGAGCCAGGACTTAGAATGGCTATTGTTTACTGAGCACCTCTTTGTTCCAGGCACTGTTGTAAGCACTGGGGTCAGAGAAGTAACTTGCCCAACATTGATCAGCTAGAAAGAAGATCTGAGGCGTGCCTGGGTGGCTCAGTCGGTTAAGTGCCTGACTCTTGGTTTCAGCTCAGGTCATAATGGGGGGGGGGTGTCCTGGGATCGAGTCCTGCATCTGGCTCCCTGCTCAGCGGAGAGTCCGCTTCACCCTCTACCTCTGCCCCTCCCGCCACTCTCTCTCTCTCTCTTTCTCTCAAGTAAATAAAATCTTAAAAAAATAAGAACAAGATTTGAACCCAGACAGCGATGTTGTCTTCAATACAAATGGCAATAAAATGTATGTTACTCAAGGTATTGTTATACAAAGTTAAAGTTCCAGATCCTGGGTTAACCCAACTTCCTTTAGTTGCAGAGAACAGAGGCTCTCTCAAGCTCCTCTTAGGACAAGTCGCAAACCTGGGGGCCCAGACAGGGAAGCTGCAGGAAAGGGAGCCCTTCCTCCCTCCCTCCCTCCGGGTCCTGCACCCTCTGCCTTGGGAAGGTCTTTGCATCCCAGCAGGTGTCTTCTTTCATTTGCTTTCCACTGCTTACTCACCTATGATCTTGGAACATGTTTTGTTGCCACACTCACTGCAAGCCAGGTCAGTCTCTCCACATTTCCCAAAAAGACGCTACAAGGCAAGAACTGGAGGGATGGGGCTGTGTCACGCCAGGCGAAGTCACTGCCCACGCCCGGGACCCGATGACGTCATTGTGACGACCTAGCCCCCGATTGGCTGCCGTGGTTCAGGTGACTGCCCTTGGTCCAACCAGCTGTGGCAGGGGAGAGAGGAGTACCGTCCTCGGGTAAGTCAGCATCCCAGTGGGTGTACAATCAGTTAGTCCATTAAATGAATCAGCATGACATTGAAATTAAAAAAAACAAAAACAAAAAACAATGTTGAGAGATTTCAAGCACATTTCAGCTAATTCACTCCTGGTTCCACTCAGCTGTTTCCTGTTTGCTCCTGTGCCTGCTGCAGAGCTGCGCGTGGTGCAGGATCGCGGGGCCGCCCCAGGTGTGGAGTGAGGGACCACTGTCACAGGCAGGACCCCGGATGCCGAGCGCTGCGGCCACACAGGCCATTTCCTCCAGGGCCGGGGCAAACTGCACACTTGGCACCTGCCATGCCTCAATGAGTATAAATGTGGTTTCAATAAATATCCCGAATCTGGACCAGGAAACGCATGCACAGCGTCCAGGAGGTGGACGTGCTAGGGGGAAATGTTCTCCTGAAGAGGTCCCTGTACATGGCCAGCTATTGTCACCTTCCCTCGCCAACAGCTGCGGAGCCCAATAAAACGAGCGGCCCCGGGAAATGGTCCCATTTTTCCCACAAATGGGGACATCTTTGACAGTGAGTTAACCATTTGGATCATTATCACGACGGCAGCTCATTTCGGCGAAAAGCACGTTAAGCCCTTACTCCAGGCCAGATACTGGAGATACTGGTGTAGAGAGGGGCCGGATCAGGGACCCCGGAGCTCTGACAAGTGGGGGAAGGGACAGTAAGCAAAGATTCACTGATAACCGTACAAACTTGGAGGGCATAGCAACTGTGGGCTCTGGAGGATGGGGTATGCCCTCACCGGGTCCTATACCTTCCCATCTCTAAGCCAGTGGTTCTCCGAGGCGAGGCAGGTGTGGATAGAACACCCACGACTCACCCACCCAGGGTGTCTGAGTCAGTCGGCCTGCATGGCGCCCAGAATCTGCATTTGTAAAACATTTGCAGCAGGTGTAGATGCTGCTTATCTGGGGACCATGCTTCGAGAAGCTTTGCTCTGGGCAGCATAGCCTTGGGGGTCTGACTGCAAGAAAACAGAGGGGAGCAGCTGGGGCCCCCAAGTCTTCATGATGAGTTCCATGCTGGCCATACTGAGCTTGAAGCATGCGCGGAGCACAGAGCACGCAGACAGAAATGTCTGGAAGACGGTTGAGCCGAGGCACTCTGCTGACTGCAGCCATCAGCCCATCGGGGAACAGGGAAGCAGTGGTGTATGGAAGACCCTGGAAGAACTCTCTATCAGCTGAGAAAAGGACAGATGGCCTGGAATACCGGCAGTTGTGTGTCTGTGATGGAGAGGAGGGAGGGGGAGAGCATAAGAACCTCTGACTCATGTTATCTCCCCAGCCACCCTCTCCACCCGCGCCCCCGTCCATCACAGACACACACCTGACAATCTGTCCTCAGTGCTTTGTCTTAATTGTGTCCACCTGGGCTTTGACAGCCCTCGGACATTGTGCATTTTTCAGGCACCTACTCTCTGCAAGCTCTCTTTACAAGTCCCCTGTGAGCTCCCGGCCTCGTCTGGCCCCACAGGTGACCCTCCCGGAGGTTCTGTAGGTCCCAGGCCAGTCCAGGCACCCTCTCTAAAGGGCAGGTGTGGGGAGGCAGTGGGCTGCGGGGAAACAGTGGCAAGGTTGGGTAGACAGCGGGCAGGTGTGGGGAGACAGTGGGTCGGTGGCAGAGATGGGGGGCAGGTGGAGGGGACGGTGGGCAGGTGGGGGGAGGGGGAGACTCTGGATGGTGTCACTGGAGACCACCTTCCCTGGTAGTACCTGTGCGGGAATCACCATTTATTGAAAGCACTGAGGCTTTTGTAACAGCCCATGAGTGTTGGAGACCCAAGGCCTGGACCAGGGAGGGTGGTTATGAATCCTGAAAATGGGTTGGCCTCCCCCAGGATCAGCTGCAAGAAGAAGCCACCCGCTGATGAGAAGCAGCTAATCCAGGAGCAGCATTTAAGCCTTGGACAAATGCCTGCCTCAGGTAAACTCAGTATATACGTAAGAGAGGTGGGTTCGCAGGCATGTCTGGATTAACTGCACCAGCACTCGTCCGACTCGGTCGGACTAGCTGAGCCTGGCTGCCTGGCAGGGCTGCACTCCCTCCAGGAGCTGCTGAGTTCAGACCTGATGCTGAGTAGCCAGCTTTGGTGTGGTTGTGGGACGCCTCTCGGCCCCGCCCCTCCTGCAAGCTGAGCCCCGGCGGATTTGATGTGGTGGCATGCAAGCGCCAGGATACCTGGCCCAATCCTCCCCCTGGCCACCAGGCTGACAAGAGCCCCCTTGCCCAAGCGCAGGTCCCTGCACTGTGGCAGCTGTATCCATGGCTGACGGATACGGAGTGGTGGTCACTTGGGCTGCTCCAGCTCCAAGCTCCCATGGGTTCCACTGAGCCATCCACCCAGGCTTGCTTCATCCCACCCCCTCCACAGGGGCTCCCAAGGACACCTCCAACCAGTCCTGCGCGCTAACAGTCACATCAGAGCCTGCCTCACCTCACCCAGGGCAGCCCGCCCGCCCGCAGGCTAGCCGAGGAGCCGAGGTTCGGGAACCACTTCCTGGTATATACAAACGAAAACCTAAGTGCTGATGCAGAATTGCAAAATTTGTGGCGTATTTTCAATGTTTGCACTTAATGCATTAATACCTTTAGCAAAAGTAGCAAAAAAAAAATGCAATATGATTCTGCTGTTCACGGGATGATGATAAAGTTTAACAAGAAGGTATGAATTCACAGCCCCTTCCGCCCAAGACAACCTGTGAGGAAGCCTGGGGAGCCCACAGGGGAGCACAGGCAGGCTGTCCCCCCAGACCTTGCAGCACCCATAGCCTCACCCACCCGTCTTCTGATCAAGGCCTCAGCAGCAACCCCAGGCGAGGATGGCAGGACAACCTCCTAGGGCCAGTACTAACCAGTGGCCGGGAAAACCATGAGCCAGTTAGATGGTGATGGTTGCTACATTTGGGGAGTGGTCTGTGACACTCCCTTGGGAGATGAAGTTAAACTGAATCTGTCTCCCTTCTTGAATCCCTGCCGCATCCTGTGCCCTCCCTATAAGCCCCGACCTTTGTGAATTCGCATAGGACTAACGGGATAGCCTCAGACTGAGCCTGCTGACAATGCAGACAGAAACCATTGGGTAACTGGCCGGTCGGTGCCGAGGGAGCCACGGAATCCTGTAGAATGCCAGCTATGAGGGGCAGACGTGAGTGGGCAGGTGCCAGCCAGCGGGAAGGAGGGCCAAGGAGAAGCCAGGAGGTCAAGAGCAGGGCCGCACCCTCTGGGACCAGCTAGCTATCCCAGAGCTGCCTCTTCCCCTGCTACCAGGCACATTCCCGTGGGACAGCTTTGTTTACGGGGACCTGAGTGAATCTTTTTTCCCTGACCCCAATAAAACAGGGGAAGGCAAACAGCAACACTCTAACGAGATATGGGAAGGAATTTTTTTTTTTAAAGCAGCTTGCCCAAGGGTGTTTATTGCGGCGCTCGCTATTCATAGCAGCCAAAAAATTTGGAAAGACCTCAGATGCCCAAGACGTGACTGTGGAGGGGCGATTCGTAGAGAAGATGCCTGAGAGCAAGCAGCTGGATGCAGACAGAACTTGAACTCCCTCCTAGCGAGATGGACAAGTGCACGTCACAAGTGTTGGGAAAAGGCAAAGGGTATATAAGTAGGTCGCATTTTAAGTACTTTTAAGTCTTCTTTTGTAAGCTTGGGAGGACAAGGGAAATTTAAATGAGATGAAAGGCATTTTTCCACAGGTGGCTATAAAGAGAGATGCTCCATGTCACCCAGCGTTGCTTTCTCTCTTTTGTACCCCCTTCTCCATGGGGGATGTGTTCTGAGACCCCCAGCGGATACCTGAAACCGAAGGTAGTACCCTACCCTGCCTAGACTATGTTTTTTTTTTCCTGTATGCACCAATGGTAAAGTTTTTAATTTATAAATCAGGCACAGAGAGATGAACAGCAAAGAGATGAACAACAAAAACTAGTAATAAAGCAGAACAATTATAAGACCCTACGATAAAAGTTAAGTGAACATGGTCTCTCTCAAAATATCTTGTCATCCTGCACTCACCCTTCTTGTGATGATGTGGAGTGACGAAATGCTCGCGGGATGAAATGGAGGGCAGCGAGTGACGGAGGCATTGTCACGTGGCATGAGGCTGCTCCTGACTTTCTGAGGAGTCATCAGAGGAGGATCATTGACTTCCGGACATGGTTGAAGGGCATGACTGTGTAGGTACCAATGTGAGGTCCCTTCCCTCTTTGTCTGCCTCTGAGGTGGGGGCGTCACCAGGGAGCCCGACTCAGGGAGGAAGGGATGAGGGAGCCCAGCTCAAAGCTTGCAGGCAGCCCTGCCTGGCCCTTGGACTGACCTAGCAACCTAACAGAGTAAGCATGGGGACAGCCTGTTCTGTTCCATGCGGGAGATGGAGAACTACATTCCTTGCACATTGTCATCTGCCTCACTGGGCTATTGTTCTGAGTGTCTCCTCTTCCCCTAGAAGGAGAGCAGCTCAGACCATCTTTGGGGATGCCCACCATATATTGCTGCCTCACTTAGAGGGGTCATTGCCACATTTATTGATGATAATCCTCAGACACCACCCTGTGGCAATGGTGCTATTCCTTTCCCGTGTTCTACATGTGGGAGAGGGGCATGGTGACGGTGCTCACTGCAGGCAAGGCTGGTCTACGCATCGCTGAGCTGCCCGTGGGTGGCGGTCATACAAACCCACTGGCTCAGCACACGCCCTGGGTTGGCACCTCGCTGGACACTTTAGACACGTTATATGATCAATTTGATCTGCTGTAGGCAGCCCCTGCCTTATGCCTGAGGACACCAAGGCTCAGTGTGGTCGGTGACTTGCCCAGTACCGTGATAGATGTTCTCAGTGGCTCTTCTGGAAGACTAATTGCTCTCCGTGTTGCTGGAATGGACACATCAATCTCGAAAGACCCAATTGGGGTGTTTGGTGACAGCCCCAACTCTTGGATAGGGTGGGGGCCCTGAATAGGTGTCTTTTGCAGTTAGCGTGGGCATTTTGGCATCAAGTGCCGGAGAGATTCTTTGAGACCGTTGATGAATGTGATAGCAATGGATACGGATAACCACATTCTCTAAAAAGGTCCCAAAAGCCAAGTGTTATTATTGTGTGCACCTACAATAGAGCATAACTGATGCCAAGGGCATCTCCAAAAACACCCAGGCTCTGTTGCAGGACAGAGCTGTCCATGGGCGCTGGAGGGGAGGGTGACAGCTCAAAGTCTCAGTTGAGGACTGACGCCCCTGTCCAATCTCACCCAGTGTTGGCAGGCTTCCTCCCGCACCTTCCCTGGTGGTTGGGAATCTTACTCCTCAGAAGAGAGCAGAGCACGTGATCACAAAGCTCCTCCCTCCGTCACAGATATTCAGAGTCGGCCAGAAGCTTCTGTGCAAAAAGGTGGCCCCTTGATGCTGCCCCTCTTTTTTTATTGTTATGTTAATCACCATACATTACATCATTAGTTTTTGCTGTAGTGTGCCATGATTCACTGTTTGCGTGTAACACCCAGTGCTCCACGCAGACTGTGCCCTCTTTAATACCCATCACCAGGCTCACCCATCCCCCCACCCCCCTCCCCTCTAGAACCCTCAGTTTGTTTCTCAGAGTCCATCGTCTCTCATGGTTTCTCTCCCCCTCCAACTTACTCCCCTTCATTCTTCCCCTCCTGCTATCTTCTTCTTCTTTTATTTCTTAACACATATGGCATTATTTGTTTCAGAGGTACAGATCTGTGATTCAACAGTCTTGCACAATTCACAACACGCACCATAGCACATACTCTCCCCAATGTCTATCACCCAGCCACCCCATCCCTCCCACCCCCCACCACTCCAGCAACCCTCAGTTTGTTTCCTGAGATTAAGAATTCCTCATATCGGTGAGGTCATATGATACATGTCTTTCTCTGATTGACTTATTTCACTCAGTGCTGCCCCTCTTTATGACAGCTTTCCATGCACCATCTTAGTGAACAACTCCATCAGTTGGAAAAGGAAAAACAAGAGTCAAGAAAACTGAACACTGAGGATGGGTATTGGCTCTGGGGACTGAAGACGTCACAGGCGTGGGTTCCTTGTGCTCCTGCACCTGGAGGCCCACGGGGCAGCCTCCTCCACAGCTGACCACCCTGGGAAGCTAGGAAGGCTGTCCGTGCAGTGGGGGTGCCATGCTCTCTTCCACAGCCTGTGTGCCCCAAGAGAAAGCAGACTCCTTATCTGGACCCCCCAGCGAACGTCCTTCCTTCACTCATCTTTGGTTCCCAATCTCACTGCTAAACCAACCCCGGCATCATTGATCACTGGGGCTGGGATTACTCTGATGACCAGACCCAGCCAAGAAGAGGCAGGCGAGCCCCCGCCCCGTCCCCCGCTGTGCCATGTCTGAATTACTGACCCACAAGGTCTGCAAACATAATAAAATGGCATTTGTACTCCACCACCAAGTTTGGGGTGCTTTATTAGGTTGCAATAGAACACTGAAGCAGTATGCACAAAATTCAGCAAAATGTAAAAACTTAGGAAAACTGCCACTTAAGGTAAGAGCTATTATCCTGACTTCCTAGCTGAGGACATTGAGTTGAGACAGACTGCACAATATTTTTGCCCCAAACCACACAACTAGTAAGGAGCATGGTTAAAGTTGGAACTGGTCTTTCTGCTTCCAGAGCACAGAACCGTATACAGAGCCTCAACCCAGTTCTCCATGTGCTGCGTGCCCCCCGAGGCACTAGGACAGCTGTCTCAGTGGGTGACGATCCCTCCTTCCAAGGTTCCCGATGGCCGATGCAGGAAGAGTCCTCCAGCAGCTGATGCAGAGATGCACGCTCTTGGGGAGCGGCTCCCAGTTGCACCCCTTGCTGATAGCACTCCTGAAGCTGCAGCCTCCCTGGACTCTTGGGTCCCTTGGTGGTCTGCTAGCTGAGTCTGGGCAGCCGTGCCTGTCAGGGGTGTTCCCAGGGTGCCTCTGCTCTGAACAGGCACAGCTCCTTCAAGGGCTCTGTCGTGCCCCCCAGAGTCCTGGTAAGGAAGCCTCTGTAAGAGCTGCCATCACCGGAACTGTCCTTCCAACTAGTTACAGTGCTCAAAGATGGTCAGCATCTCAGTCAGTGTTTGTAAGTGAATGTGGTGTTTGCAGACACAGGACAGACTCCAGAGCCACTGGTGGGCCGGTATTCCCAGTGCTTTCAGAGCTGCATCGCTTCCTGCCCTTATCCCTTCCCCTCACCCCTGCAGACCCCTGCAGAAGCTGGGCCTCGTGGGGTCTTGTCCTAAGGGAAACCTGAGGGGGTGTCTCACAGAGGTGCTCTGGGCGGACGTTCTGCCTAGACTCGTGCCCCAGTTCCAGCCCTGGGTGGGCATCCGCCTTTACGGCACACAAATCTTAACCTCCTGGTCACTTCCTCCTGGACCAAAGCCCTGTCTCATCTTTGCCTGAGCCCTGGGTACCTGCTCTGGACTTCTGTCCATGGCTGCACCTGGCAGCTACCTCCACCCACCTGCCCTATGACAGACCTTCCACGGTCACCCGGCATTTCATCACCAGGAGGGTCACCCGCTTGCAAGACTCCTACCACTTGCAGACTTTTTTGGATATACTGCCTTGGTGCATCTGCTCTGACCTGGACCCACTGTCTCTAGGGGAGGCCCCTCCCCTTGCGTATTTCTGGGTCTGTCCATCCTGTGGGTGTCTCTGGTCTCCAGATGGTCACAATTCCCAAGCTCGCATCCCAGCCAGCTCCCCAAACCCCCTAAAAGCAGGGGGTGGGTAGGTAGGGCAGGTTAAAATCCCCAACTTAAAGAGAGTGTTTAATATCTTCTTCCACACTGGACTCAGGGACACATGCCTAAGCAGATATGCCATCACATTTTATGATCCTAAAACCAATGAAAGCCCCTTTCCCAAAGAGGGAGAAGTTCACAATGTTGAAATCTAAATTGCAGGATTTTGCACCAAAGAAATCCTATTAGGTCATACACTTAAATAACTGGGTACATGGAAAATCACACAGTGACAAGAAATGACCGTGGAGACAAGAGGAACAGTTGGAGATGGTGGGGCTGGGGCCAGAGAGACGTGCCTTTGAATACCAGTTCTGTTGTTAGGTGACTTTGGGAAGTCACGTAGCTCTCCTGAGTCAGCTTCCTTGATTATGAGATCGGGGCAGGAACATTGGCCTCGAAATGGATTGCTAGGATTAACTGCACTGTGCACACAAAGCGCCTGGGACGGTGTGCACAGTGAGGTGTGCATGAGACAGCTGATCATCCGCCGATGGTGAGGCTGATACCCAGGAAATGTGGCTTGTTTTGAGGATAGAGGAGAAAAAGAAAGAGGAAGGAAAGATAAAAATAAAAAAATTCTCCTGGAGAAATCTGTCCTAGATAGTCATTCCATCTTTAAATTCTATGGGCGCTAAGTAACAGTGACTCTGGGTTACACTTGCATCTGAATAAGCGAGGGGCGCCTGGGGTGGCTCAGTCGGTTGAGCGTCTGGCTCTTGACGTCGGCTCAGGTCATGATCTCAGGGTTATGAGATCGAGCCCTGCATCAGACTCCGTGCTGGGCATGGAACCTGCTTAAGATTCTCCCTCCCTTGAAAGGGGAGCCCTCCTACACTGTTGGTAGGAATGCTAGCCGGTGCAGCCGCTCTGCAAAACAGTATGAAGCTTCCTCAAAAAGTTGAAAATAGAGCTACCATACGATCCAGCAATTGCACTACTGGGTATTTACCCCAAAGATACAAATGTGGGGATCTGAAGGGGTACGTGCACCCCAATGTTTATAGCAGCAATGTCCACAATAGCCAAACTGTGGAAAGAGCCAAGATGCCCATCGACAGATGAATGGATAAAGAAGAGGTGGTATATATACACAATGGAATATTATGCAGCCATCAAAAGGAATGAGATTTTGCCATTTGCAACGACGTGGCTGGAACTGGAGGGTATTATGCTGAGTGAAATAAGTCAATCAGAGAAAGACATGTATCATGTGACCTCACTGATATGAGGAATTCTTAATCTCAGGAAACAAACTGAGGGTTGCTGGAGTGGTGGGGGGTGGGAGGGATGGGGTGGCTGGGTGATAGACATTGGGGAGGGTATGTGCTATGGTGAGCGCTGTGAATTGTGCAAGACTGTTGAATCACAGATCTGTACTTCTGAAACAAATAATACATTATATGTTAAAAAAAAAAAGAAGAAGATAGCAGGAGGGGAAGAATGAAGGGAGGGAAATCGGAGGGGGAGAAGAACCATGAGAGACTATGGACTCTGAGAAACAAACTGAGGGTTCTAGAGGGGAGGGGGGTGGGTTAGCCTGGTGATGGGTATTAAAGAGGGCACGTACTGCGTGGAGCACTGGGTGTTACACGCAAACAATGAATCATGGAACACTACATCAAAAACTAATGATGTAATGTATGGTGATTAACATAACATAATAAAAAAATAAATAAAATAAAAAGATAAAATAAAAAGATTCTCCCTCCCTTTTGGTCTGCCCTCCCCCCCACCCCACGCTCTCTCTCTCTCTCTCAAAAAAAAAAAAAAAAAGAACGAAAGAGAAGAAAATGAATAAGCAAGTAAGTGAGAAAGACTCTGCCCATTATCATGATACAGATGCTGGAGCAGGAGTGCGGGGCAGAGGGACAGATGGCTCGCTCCCCCAGCCTCCGCCTGGACAGGGATTCTCACCACCTCCGGTGCAGGCTGCCCGATCCCCCTGGTGCAGCTCCAGGATTAGTTGTTCTTTCTCTGCATAGCCTCACAGGACGACATGCAGGCAGATTAATCCTCTTAAACATTAAACAAGGTACGTTAACGGTGGCAGCTTCTGCATGCCACTATTCAAACATTAACTTTGTGATGCCGCCTTGCAAACAAACCTTCGCTACCCTTCTCACCCACCACGGACGTCATGTTCATACTAAATCTTCAGTAGCTCTAAATGCGTTTTACCAATGAATGAGTTTCGTTCTTATTTTGGATTCTCCTATTAGCTCCGGAATGTTGGTTATTAAAACCATCCAGTGTATTGGGCTGGAAATATATTTCATTAAGTAAAGTTGGTATGATATTAGTGGTTAATTAACTTCTAATTGAGTTTAAGGGCTGACTTGACCATTTTATTTTTTAAGTGGCTGAAAAGGAGCTCTTGGTTTAGAGGCATAGCTGGGTTTGCATACCTTGGGATTCAGAACTGTGTGCTACCTGTTGAACTCTAATTCCTAGTCCTTCTAGAGGAGGTGGGGGTCTGAGCTGTTCACTGCCATACGGGCCGTGTGCTTGGGGCCAGAGGCTGCTGGTCATCCACTAACCAGCCACCCCTCTCCTGCTGGTAGAGCCTGGACCCCCAAGAGAGAGTGCCAGGTGCTGCTAGGGCTTGGGCCCATGACCATATTTTGGCCACTGAGATGTGAGAAGAAATCTCCTGGAACCTTCTAGAATGAGGCAAGAGAGGAGATATGTCCCCTGTCTGCCTTTGGATGCAGCCCTAAGAGGACCCAGTTCTGGAGCTCCCTCTGCACCGTGGCCTTCGTGGCAGTGGGGATAACCATCAGGGGAAGGTAGCAGTAGGAGCGCCCTAGGGCAGGTGGAAAGCGCCCAGGTCCTGGCTGACGGTAGCGAGCCCTGTTCTGTTCCCAACCGCTCAAAACACCCGTAGGAGCACAGCATCCTTTATTTTTCCCTTGAAAATAATTCACCTTACTGGTTTAGTGTTCTGGAAAGGCGAGGGATTGACAGGCCTAAAGTACAGAAATATCATTCCAAAGATTCAGGTTGCACACACACATCTCTGTTTAAAACTAGATGTGAAAAGGTAACAGTTTCTCAGTCGCTTCATGTAGCAAACCACTCTAAAAATTAAATAATACTAAGAACTCCTGACTTCCTCTGTGCATATTTAACCTGAAAGTAGTCACCTGCCTGCATTATTCTTGGAGCACAGCATTCTTTCAGTGAAGATGGACCTGTCTTGGAAAGAGTCCCCGGAGGCACCTGCAAAGGCTTCCTCATTTTTCTGCCGCTTCACGAGGGGGTCTTCTTGCTCCGCCCATGAGCTCTGCCTGAGTGCTCCCTCCCTCTGGGCCAGGGTCTGCTTAGTCTCCTCACAGCCCTAAGACACCCAAGCAAGACTCCACGGCAGCTTGGCTGACCCTGAGGCACTCTCACTCGCTCCCGTGGCAGGGCATTGACCTGGGAGGTGACAGAGTCCTGCCCACGTGCCAGGCAACCTGGTGTTAACCCGTGTGCACCCACGGCGAGGCCTCCTCCTCTGTGCGGCCCCAGAGGGCTGCTGCCCCGTGAGAATGGGGGCCCACGCGTGGCCAGATGTGCTGATGTTTCAAGGGAAGCAAAGACTGATTTTATGCGGGAAATTTAACAAAATTTTAATCACGGTATAGAGAGCCCTCTGCCCCTGCTAAATATCACAATAGAAAATGGTAGGTCATAACCAACTCATGTACACCAGCTTCCCCAATCTCCTGCTCTACCAAGGATCTCTGAGCCCACCTGTAGCCTGCAGCTGTTCACCTAGAACCTTCTCTCCCTATTGTCGCAACCCACATCATCCGCACCAGCAAAAGTCCCCGAGCTGCTCTCCTGGATCCACCCTGGAGCCAGATGGGGCTTTCTATGACACAACTGTGATTGTCCATCTCCTCTAGATCACCAGCGGAACAGGCAAAACAAAGCAAAAACTCTGACCCTCACCTCACGACCCCTACAAAACTAACTCAGCTTGGATTATAGATCTAAACATAGGAGCTTAAAAGTGTAACACTTCCAGAAGTAAACTGTTGCAGGCCTTGGGTTAGGCAAGAGTTTCTGAGATGGGGTGCAAAAAACAAACCACAAAAGGATCCTTTGATAATTTTCAACCTACAAAATTAAAAACTGCACTTTGGAAGACACTGTGAAAAAAGGAGAACAGGTGGGAGAATGTACTTGTAAAACCTGTCTATCCGAACGGACTGGCGTCCAGAATATATAAAGAACTCTCAGAATTCAATAAGAAAGCACCAATGTGAGTTTTTAAAAAAATGGGCCAAAGACATACTTCGGAAAAGAAGTATGCATAGCCAGTAAGCTCACGCACAAGTGTCCCACATTATTTGCCATGAGGAAAACCCAAATTAAAATCAGAACGAGACACCATGACACACCAGTTGAAGTGGCTAAAACTGGAAAGACTAACAATACCATGTATTGATCAAGATGCCGAACAAACCAGACATTTGTGGTGCAGGCACAATTGGTACAGATCACTTTGAAAACAGTCTGGTGGTTTCTTATAAAGTCAAACGCATCTCATAGGACCCAGCAATCTCACTTCTAATTATTTACCCGAGAGTAATGAAAACTTATATTCCCAGAAGAACCTGGGTAGCAGTTTTATTTCTGGTTGCCATAAACTGGGGCTTGCCCAAATTTCCATCAGCCAGTGAGTGGATGAACATCTTGAGGTAAGGGTATCCGTGGATCGTATTCGGCATTAAAAAGGAACAAGCTATTGATTCATGGACCAACACAGATGAATCTGTAATGCATCATGCTAAGGGAGAAGGGCCAGATAGAAAAGTCTATACGCTGTGTGATTCCATTCATATGACAATCTTTATTTTTTTTATTTTTTTTTAAAGATTTTATTTATTTATTTGAGAGAGAGAGAGAATGAGAGATAGAAAGCACCAGAGGGAAGAGGGTCAGAGGGAGAAGCAGACTCCCCGCTGAGCAGGGAGTCCGATGTGGGACTCGATCCTGGGACTCCAGGATCATGACCTGAGCCGAAGGCAGCCGCTTAACCGACTGAGCCACCCAGGCGCCCCATATGACAATCTTTAGAAGGCAAACTAGGAGCAAGGGGGTAGATGAAAGGCTGCCAAGAGTGGTGCGGGGGAGTGATGGCAAGGCGCCAAGAGGGAAGCTTTTGGGTGATGAAACGGGTCTTTATCTTCCCTGGCATCATGGTAACACAACTGTCTACCTTTCCAAAACCCCATGTGATTTTTCCCGAAGGTAAAATAAATCCCGATAAACCCATCTTAAGAAACGTCCTTCAGGGAGCCCCTGTTTAGGGTACAGAGTCATTGTGATTCAAGCTACCTTGTGCAAAGGAGAGTTCCTAAGAAAAATGGATTTCCATGGAAATCTAAAACAAGAGCTGCAAGTCCCCGGGGCCCAGAGAGACGGAAGAGAGAGGGCATCTATTTGGGGCTGCTACCAGCACCTCCCGTAACAAACTGAGCCCAGAGCAGCTGTTCCTCACCTGGTCTGACTGTTCCTCACTTCACACTCAAACTCCCCGGTGCCGGCATCGACTGGCCCTGTCCCTCCTCCCACTGGCAAATCCATGAATGGGAGTCCTTGGGCCAAGGGTCACCCTCCCTCCCCAAATCAATTGCTACTTAGGGACCATGGAAATCGGGGTTGTTGGGGAAACTCTGGGAAATCAGGCTGGATGGACCCAGGAGGGAAAACTCTCCCTCCCTCTCATCACCTTTGGGATAAAATAGAAACGCCTGAGCATGACAAATAGTCCCCTCTCACCTTTTCCGGCCTGGTCTCTTGTCACGTCTCCTGATGCCCCCATGTCCTCCAGCCCTGTCCCCCGTATTGTATAACCAAGTTTGACTACCCGGTAGATTCTTTCTCAGCTTTGGTGAGGCACATGCCCCACCCTCCACTTAGTTCCCCCTTTGCAGAACTTACCATCTTGGGCCCTCCAGGGCTCCACTGGGGCATTGCCACCACGGGGAAGCCTTCCCTGAATGCCGCTAGGCTTCCCACCTCTGTATGCAGGGGGAGGGGGCAGCCTGTATTCATTCCTCAGGTTTAGAGGAGTCAAAGAAACACCGCGTTTGGAATACTGGTGTGCAAGCCGGTCCTGAGGGAGTGTGTCAAAAGTGCAGACTGACCCCAGAGGGGCAAACTCTACAGGGCGGGGGCTGGCCTAGGGGGTCGGCTGAGCAAACAGGTGCCTCAGGGTTCTGTGGCAGGCATGGTGATTGTATTATGATTATAGATCAATCCCCACCCCATATAGGGCTTCCCCACTCCACCTGCACTTGGGTGCTCTCCTGCAGATGGGTAAACTGAGGCTCAGAGAGGCGAGGCCCCAGACCTGTCCATAATGCTGTTGACCACAGGTTTCCAGCTCTGACTGCCAGGGACATGCCTGCAAGAAGCCTCCCCCCCTCCCCCGCCCCAAACCTCTGCACACAGCAGGGCCTCGCTGTCTGGCCTCACCCACTCGAGAAGGGAGGGCCACTTCTGGCCAGAGCATTTCACCTTCAAGGTGCCGCTCACCTCTTCTCTTTTCCTTTGCCAAGGCTGCTGGCTGCGTTGGAGATGGTGCCTGGGTCCCAGGGCCTATCATTCCTTTCATCCATTCATTTGCTCTATTGATACAGCCATTTCCGAGATACTATTTTGCAGTGATGACTTATTTCAGGGAGTGCCCGGCACTCCCCCTGCTGGGATGATACTAGCAAACAGCAAGGGGTTAGCCTTGTCCCGGGCTTACAGTCAGTGGAGGAGACAGTAACCAATTCCTTACTAATTATAATAGGAGTCTATCGGATTCTCTGCTTTCAGCTGAAGGAGGCTTCTAGCACATGGTTGCATAACTGAATTCCTCACTGTCACGAAATCCTGTTTTTTGTCCTGACACCTCATTGCGGCAGTGCATTTCCCTCGGCGAAGTTCTTGAACACAAAGCCGCACAGCCTGGGCCCGGGTAGGCTGGCTTCTCTAGGGTAATTCATCCACTGCATGGCTGTAACCCACTGGGGGTTTCCATCCTTCTGAAATGGAGCATGTGGCCAGGGAGCATTTGGAATTTGCAGCAGGAGAAGGTAAGGTGCAATCTGCCCACAGAATTGGCTCGGCTCTGGGGACAGCTGTAGCTTCTAGAGCTGCAACAAGAGTGACAAGTTCATGAACTTGTATCATAAAGTGATACTGAATGGGCCCTGCCCAGAAGGGAGAGGCATGCGTGGATGTCTACGCAGAGCTGGGAAATGTGGGGAATGAGGGCCTGTCCCAGGAATTCTAGGGATCGGTGTCAGCATGAAAACACTTGAGGACATTTATTTTGATCCCTTCTCAGTGAACAGTAATGTTTGAAAGCCCGTCCATGTTGAGGAAGCTAAATGCGATACCTGACCCCAGACTGAAGTTTGTCTGGGAATGAAACACTATAAAGGACATTCTCAGACCCACCGGCAAAATTGGGATATGGACCTAGAATACACACAAGGATTTTACAGTGTAAATTTATGAATTTGGTACCTATGCTAGGGTTGGGTAAGATAATATCCCTACTTTAGGAATGACATATCAAACTATATAGGAGTAAAGGACTACGGTGTACGGAGCTTGCTTACAAATGACGCATAAAAAAATATGCCTATATATACAGGGGCTTTTTGAACATCTATAAAAGCCCCCTGCCTATCAGGCTTTCTGAGTAGTGCAGGCATTCCTTGCTGAGCGGGGCCTTTGGCAAAGCTGTAAGATTCAAAGCTTATAGACTTTTGAGGAGATGGCCCCAAATTGAGTTTTCTCTTTAATTTTCTCTCCACCCTTTGTCTACAAACCCCTTATGTTTAGCTCCTTCATATCATTTTCTCTAGATGTTCATCTTACCGTTTTCTGAGCTTGGAGCAAACCCTAGACGCTTTCAGGAGGCCTATTTCAGTAATGGGAATGGATGACCTTTCACTGATACACTCTGTCCCAAGGTGGGAAAAGCAGGAGCTATATAAAGTGCCATAAAGGGTTTTGGCATAACGCTTACTCTGCACTGACCAGCTACTTGACCTTCAACAATTTATTCAACCTGGGGAAGATTAGGTTTCCTCCTCTATACAGTGGGCATCTCCAAGAGGTCCAGAGTGGGGGCTCCATAAGACGATTAGTGAATGTTTGGCACAAAATATGTGCTCAGTAAAGGTAAATTACACTGTAGCTGTTTCCACAACATCAAGACCCAGAAAAAGATGTAATTACTGTTACTATCGTATTTGCACTGTAATTTCAATTGGGGAGAGAGGTGAATAACCATATCGATGATAATGCTTTCCATTAACTCAGGGGTTCCCTCGTGCCAGTCACTCTCTGTAACAGCCATGACCTCATTGAACCTCCAGGACATGACCCTCGGACAGGCGCATTAGCCCATTTCAAAGATAAAGGTATACACTGAGGCTTGGAGGCATTAAGAACATATGTAGGGTTTCCCTACTCCACCCGCACTTGGGTGCTCTCCCGCCGATGGGTAAACTGAGGCTCAGAGAGGCCAGGCCCCAGACCTGGCTGGCTGTGGGCGGACACTGCAAACCCTGGTTCTCCTTTTCCGGAGTGGGACCGCCAGCCTACCACGGAGTCCGGGGCAGCCGCCCCTGGTCCGTCGGGTCCTTCTTCTGCGCCCGGGGTCGAGGATTTGGACGGTACGGTTAATGCTTAGAGTTTCAAAGAATTCGTTCCCAAATTGTCTTCTGGGACAGGTCCGACGTGTCCTTCGCTGGCGCCCCAGCTTGGGCGGCCGGGATCCCGCGTTCGTGGGTACCGGCGGTGGGGGTGGGGCAGGACGCGGGATCCCGGCACCGTAGCGCAGCGGCCCCTCCCCGCGGGTTCGGCCCCCCGGCGCACCCCCCCCCCCCGCGCCCCGCCCTGCGCCCAGGCCGCGGCTCCGCCCGCGCTGGCGGCCGCCGAGCGGTCCGGGCTGTGGCGGCGGCGGCAGCGGCGGCGGCGGCGGCGGCGGCGGCGGCAGCGGCGGGAGGAGGAGCAGGAAAAGCGGCCGGGGGAGGAGGCGGAGGCGGAGGCGGCGGAGGCGGAGGCGGGCGGAGGCGGGCGGCGGCGGGCGGGGCCGCGCGAGTTTAAAGCCCAGCGAGGGGGTGGGGAGGCCGGGAGGAGGCAGGAAGGGACGCGAGCGGCGCGCCGGCGGCGGGCTCGGCTGGGAGGCCGCGGAGACCCGCGCGGAGCCCAAAGTTTGCGCGCAGCCCCTGGGCGGCGGCGCGCGGGTGCCGGGACCGCCCTGCGCGCCGCCCTCGCCCGCCCCGGCCGCGCCGAGGGTCGCCGGCGGCCACGCGGAGGCGGCCGGGAGCGGCGCCGCGGCAGGTACGGAGTTGGGCGGGGAGCGCGGCGGCAAGTTACTTTGTGGTCGGCGCGGCCGGGCCCGGCGGCGGGCGGGCGGTCCCCGCGCCGTCATTGTCTGCGCGCGGGCCGGCCGGCCGGGGACGCCGGGCGCGGCGGGGGCGCGGCGGGCGGAAGGGCGTCGCCTCCGGGCCGGGGGCTGCGGCGGGGAGCGGGCGGTGGGCAGCGGGGAGCCGGCGGCGGGGGGCGGGCGCGGCGGGGAGCGGGCTGTGCGCGCGGCGCTCCGGGCCCGGGAGCCGAGGGGCCGGGCGGCGCCTTCCCGAGCCCTCGGGTCCGACGCCGGCCGCCCGCGGGCTGGGTCTGGGCCGGGGGGGGGGGGGGGCTGCGTGCGCCGGGCCCTCGGGGCCGAGGCCGCCCTCCCGGGGCTGCCCGGAGGGTGGGCTGCAGGCGCCCCTGCAGCCCCGGGTGCGCCCGCGCCCGGCGGCCGGGGTGGTGGGGCCGGGCTCTTTCCCAGCCGGAGCGCGGCCGCGCCGCGGAATCTTTTTTTTTTTTTTTTTTGGTTCCCCTCGTGGCCCCGTTACCCGCCGCCGGGGCCTAACACCCAAGTTGTGGGCTCGCGGATCAGCCGCCCGCCAGCCGTGGAAATGTGATAAGAGCCAGACCGTTCGCAGAAGGAAATTTCTGATGCAACTCTCCGCCTTCCCTGGTCGCCTCTCCAAACGCCTGCCTTGCCGCTGCCCTCGAGCCTGTGCGTTATGGAAATTAGGGGTATTCTCGACTTTTGATTGTGTTCGCCTTTTCTTGGGATTGGAAGAAACGCCGACTTTGTGTCATTTGTGCTCTGACCCAAACGGTGGGTAGCCACAGGTGACTTTGACCCGGTCCTGGAACTCGGCGACGCATGAGAAAGAAGGCTTTCTTGCAAAGGTCGTAGCCACTTTCATTCAAGAGAGGTGCAAAGAAAAAGCCCAAACAAGTAGCGCTCGTGAGTAAATATGCATTATTGCACAACTTTCTCTGCGCTCCTGTTTACAAGGCCAGGCCCAGAACACTTTGTTTCCGAAAATGCTGATTCAGCCGTTTGCAGCCCCCGAGGTTCAGAAATGGTGCTCTATTTAACGTTTCGCTCAGTTTTACTAAGAACACATGTTGGTAGCGCAGCAACAGGCGTTGATTGGGGGTTTACGGCACAAAGCTGGTGATTTTTCGCCAGAGTGACCCAGCGTCCCCCTCTCTCTTTCCAAGAGGAGAAATAGGAAGAAGCTAGGTTTCTGTAGAGGTAGATGTTGTGACTTAACGGCAAAGGTGAGGTGTCTGGGGGGCGGGGGGGGGGGGGGGCGGGTATGTTATTAAGGAGAACCTGAAATCAAATGTGTTTCCAGGAATGATTCTAAATGACTGTTTTTTTGTTTTTTTTCCTGTAAAAATCTGAACTCTAGGATTACTGCACATAATACTTGAGTTTTATTGGGAACACTTGAAAGAGAAGGGCCACACAGGCCAGTCCCCAGATTACAGGGAGGGAATGTGAGGACAGAGTTACACACCCCATGAGTGGCCTCTTGTAATTGAGAAGCCTAGCGCCCGATAGGCCTGTAACGTTTCACAGTGTAAGAGACTCGTTAGAAGCCTCCTTGTTTTCATCCTCGCTGCTGATCCCCGTTTTGCAGGTATGGAAACTGAGGCTGCTGACCCCGTTTTACAGGTATGGAAACTGAGGCTCAGGAGGTTAATTGGCGTGCTGGGGTCACATGGCCGGCAAATGATGGAGCTGTCTCCAGGACCTAAGCTTTGGATTATTATCATTATTATTATTATTTTTTAGTCCTGTGTATTTTATGCTTCTGCATGAGTCCATCTGCCTCTGAAAGGGAGAAGGGGCCCAGAGGAGGTTCCTCCTTCCAGCCACACATCTGGAGAAGTAGGAGGCTCTGTTACCTCAGGGGGCTCCCCACCTTCCAGATTTCTGTCCTGTCGCCAGACCTTCCACTTCTGTACATTTATTTTGGGAGGAAACTTTGGTGTCAAGAGTTCGGTAGGGCAAGTTCTGTTTACGGGAATTTAAACACTGTTTTAATAAAAGCTGTGCATCCCTAGAAGTCATCAGTTGCCCTTTCGCCTGTGGTCTGTACCACTTTTGGGGCAGCGTTGGGCTGGGCAGAATGCCTTTTTCCTTTGTGAGCTGGGAACCCAGAGCGGGGCGGGTTCATGCCAGCTCCTTGTCTAGGGGTTTATTGGTGGTGGCCGTCAGGATCGGAACCCAGGGCACCCCCAGTGACTGCCCCACTGGAGAGAGCCGAAGTCAGAATCTGGGAGTGAGCACAGAACTTGGATTTTGACGGGGTGGCTGGTCTGAGACTTTACAAGGTACAGAAATCAAACTCCAGCTTGAACAGAGGCAGCTTTTGTGCCTTGGGCTTTGCCTCAGAGCTGTAGAAGAAATTCTGGGTTGGTATATCTGATAAAACCAAATGCTTTGAAGGTGGCCTAATTTAAGGAACCTATTTTCTTGGAATTCTATCCGTCTCTGCAGGGGAAGAAAAACCCACACAGTGGTAGGATGTTTTTGAGCCAGGGTCAGAACTCAGAGCAGAGGGGTCTGTTCCATGCAGGGGGGAGGAAGCCGGTGCGTTTGCCGTGTGCGCAAAATCCCCGTCTGTTTCTCAGTCTGTTAAGCCAACGTGGAATTGCGTGCGTTCCTGGGGGAAAAAATACTTGCCTTGTCTTTGCACTTAAGTAACCAGTCGTGTTCAAAATTTAAATAAAACTTTTTCTGCTAGCGAACATTTTTTTTTTCTTTAACCTGTCTTTATTTTTTGCTCAACTATCGAATTATGAGAAATTATGGAAGGAATTAAGACAGTGGAGCGACTTGGTGGGCAAGGCTTGGCAGACAGGGCGCTTTGGGGATCTGGTAACCTACGTCCGAGGTCTGCACGCTAATGGGTGTGGAACGCATCTCATTCTTTCAGGCATTGGCGGGTGTCTGATCTGTGCTTGTATTTTAGCTGCAGGCTTCTGGGGAGCTGTGTGCTCCCCGCCTTCTCCCTCTGGCGGGGACACCTTTGCCTCCACTGCCCTTCCTGGCTTGGAGGAGCTTCTGAACTCCTCTCCGTGGAACGGGCTTTTGTCCCTGCTCCTGGGGGTCTCGGGGCTCTATTAATTGGAAGGAGATGAAAGAAGGGGAGCATAAAACTGCCAGCTCCTGGAAGGGCTGACCGCTCTTCCTTAATGATGGGAAGAGAAATGGTGTGACTGTCCTTTGAGATGGCAACCCAGAGAGCCCTGTCCCGGCGTGACGGAAGGGTGTTGCAGAGGCAGAACCCTGAGCGGTTCGGACTTTCTGCTTTTGGGGTCTCCCTTTTTGCCCGTGCCGTGGCGGAGATGGCCTTGACACTAAGAGGAGCCTCGCTGGCCCCATGTCCAGGTGGAAACAGGATGCCTGCCGGGTTCATCGCCACTGGGGAAACTAGAATATCATTCCTATTTTTCAGCCGTTGCATTCATATATGGACTTGACAGAGACCTTCCTTGATTGTTGAGATCCTCGATTTGAGGACTGGTTTGAGCCGGAGCTGCCAGAGTGGACGGTGTGTTTTGGCACCTCCTTTGGGAATGGGTGGTGGGGAGGAATCCCCTTCTGCTCTGTGCAGGGGAGTGGCCCGTGCTGACGTTTGCACGAGGACTGCTGCCCCAGTTTGACCCCGGGATCTCCTATTTCCTGGTGCTGCAAGCCTGCTGCGAGTCTGAGCAGGTTAACTAAGCTCATCGGTAAAACGAGAGCCAAAGGTATGTTTACCGCCAAGGGCTCTTGGAGTTGTGTGACCCTCTGCGTAGCGGGTGACACTCAGCGAGAGCTGGGACATGCCGCTTATATGCACACTCAGCCTTGCCTTTGAGCAGCTTGTGTACTTGATGATCCTGCTTTCTATTAATCCGCAAGGTCTGCTCGAAGGAGGACTCCGCTTCTCATCCCTTTGCCTGCCGGTGCTTGGCGCGTGTTTGCTGCACCAAACCTTGTGGAACAGCGGCCCATAACCTGCTTTGAGCACCAGTCCCCCTAAGGATCCTTTTCTGGCCTGCCTGTAGCACGGCGGCTGGAGCTCCTCACTGGTGGGGTTCCAAGAGTACAGGTGGGTGGTGGAACGTAGATGTTACCTGGGGGCAAAGCATTTGACCCCGGTGATGGTGAATAGCAGGCATCCGCAGCTCGTTCCCCGGGACCCAGAAGGAGAGAGGCGCAGACCGGGCAGGTGTGCAGGCTCAGCTGGGCTGCAGGGTCGAATGCAGGGAGACCCCTAACCTCAGGCACGCGGGGCCAGGTGGTATCTATTTTCAGGACCCCGAGGTTGGTTGGTGTCTGGAGTCTACAGGGACACCTAGCCCGGCTGGGGCAGAAATGAGTGTGGGCCCTTGGTCCTGCTGGGCTGACCGTGCCCTTGGAAAACAGCTCTGCACACTGCCCGAGGGCTGTGCCCGTGGGCGGCCCTGCATCTCCCTGAGTCCTGGCTGGGTTTCCGAGCCGGGTCACTGGGCCCGGGCACCAGCCGCTACAGTCTTGCCTCGTAATGTGGGCTTCAAAAGCACTTGGCTTGGAAAGAGCTTGATGTGTGCTGGCCCTCAACGTTGCATCATTATTGCCCTTTGGAGCAGACCTGGCAGCTGGGACCCTTCGGTGTCATTGTCACCACAAATAGAACTGCAAGGTGACCGTGCTCTGTCTGGCCCCGTCTAGAGCTATCAGGTGCACCACGCTGGGGGGCCTCTGAAAATACAGAACCACGTGTACCTTTTCTCTCGTCCTGTCACGGGGTCACCAGTGAGGACCTCCCGGGCTACTGACCACAAGTTGCCTGGATCCCTCCTGAGATGCTTCTCGGGGTGCAGAGACCCTGCGGGCGCTCACATCTCTGATGAGCTGGGCCTTTGGTTTCCTTCTTTATTCTCTTGCCTGTCATCCCTGGGAATGTCTTCTCCCCACCGTTTGCGAGTTGAGAACTCCCCTTGACGGACAAATTTAGATCAAGTATCTAATAGTGGTCATTTTAGGAACGCCTGCGTCAGGAAGCTCATAGTGACCAGAAAGCTGCTACAAACCGAGGAACTTAAGTTACGAAGTTTGTACGCTGGCCTCCTGCGGACAGGAGAGCTCCCTTGGTTGAAGGATGATACCTTGCTCCAAATCTGGGCTCCGGCTTGGAAATCTTGCCACCAGGTGGGAGGTAGAGCTGAGTGATGTGGAAGGCCGGCTCAGCGTCCCCTGTGGCCCAGCGCAGGCTGTGGTGTGTTCCCCAAGAACCTTCCGGCTGCTTTTCCTAGGATGCTGTCCTCTCTTCTCCAAAATTCTGTGGACCTCATGGAAACCCGGCTAGGATGTTTCTAGAGAAATACGAAGATGAGAGTGTGGCCTACGTCTCCTCAGTAGTGTGTGGGAGCTTTGGAGGAAGGATTAGGCGGGATGGGGCTCCGTGCCCCCTGCTTGGACTGTCTCCACACCGCAAGCCTGGCCCTTCTGCCCACCCTGCAGCCTGCAGGGCTGTGGGGGGGAGGGGGGCGCAGGTAGCTCCCCCGGGTAGGGCCCCATCCCCTGCTCTCCTGGCCTGCCCCCATATAAGCTTCCTCCACTTGCCGTGTCCCCGGCTTCCTAATCCCTCAGCACCCAGGACAGACCATTGTTAAATTTGGTTGGATTTTGTAGTTAGAATGATCTATGTGTATAAACAGCTCCTCAGAAGTAACCAGGCTTAGTTTTTCTCTGTACATATTTATCCATATTTCTAAGCAGATGTCTTCCATTGCTCACAGGATTCTTTGACTTCCCTGCTTGGAAGGTGAGGAGTCCCGTCCCCCATCTGTCCCATCTCTGCCCTGCCCTTGTACACCCTGTCTCCCCGCTGACTCTTCTGGCGAGGTGGGTTGGACCATGGCGCGCTGCTGATGCTCTGGGGGCTGAGCTGTGAGGTCTCCTGTCTCGCCCGACATTGTGCTTTTTCTGGGAGTGCTTTTGCGCTTGCTTGGTAGTTCGTGGACTTAGCACTCCCTGCCCTACGTGGAATCTTCCTTCCCCATCAACCTGGGGGTGCCCTTTGCCTTTCTCTAGGATCCCGTGACTCTCCTCGTTTCTTCCCGCAGTAGCGTGGAGAGCATTCCATGCTAGCCTCCAAAAGTCAGGGGCCTGCCCGTTCTTGAGACCTCGTGTGTCTGGAAACATCCTTGTCCTCCTAGCAAAGATACGGGTGTCCAGGTGTAGACTCCTAAACTGACCGTTTTCCCTCAAAAATTTGAAGGATGCCACTGTCTTTAGGCGGGATGGGGTTGAGAAGGAACCTAATCTGATCCTTGATTCTTGGTATGAAATCTCAGTGTGTGTTTGTTTTTTTTTCTTTTCCCCTTTTTCTCTTTTTTTTTTTTTTTTTTCACGTCTAGAAGCTTCTGGGATTTTCTCTTTATCTTTGTTTGGAAATCCCTTGAAGAAGTGCCTTGTAGGGGGGTCTCCATCTATTGTGCGGGGTACGGCGAGGGTCCCTTAAAGCTGGAAACCCAGTTCCTTCGGGCATGGGACATGTTTTTGAATTAGTTCTTTAATTTCCTTTCTTCCGCCTTTCCCTTTCTCTCTTTCTAGAGTGGCTTTTGTTTGTCAGGCTCTGGGACTGGTTCTCCAATTACTTCTGTCTCTTATTTTCTATGTGTTCTGTTGTTCGAAGTTGTGCGGTATGTCAGGCTGACTTTGAATCCTTTCTATCGGATTTTAAATTTGTTTTAATTTTTAATCCCCAAGGACCTCTTCTCTGATTCTTTTCTTTCAGTAGACTTTGTTTTTCAGAGCAGTTTTTAGATTCACTGCAAAATTGAGCAGAAAACAGAGATTTCCTTTGTGCCCCTCCCCGCCACAGACGGCCGCCCCCCCCCCCCCCCCCCAGTATCCCCAGCAGAGCGGGGCATTTGTCAGTGAAGCTACAGCGACACTCCATCATCACCAACTGATTGTTTTAATCGCCTAACATTCTTGTTTCATAGATATGGTGTTTGTTAAATTTTTAGGAGAGTATATTCGTTTTTTTTCTTTTTCCTATATAGTTTCTTTCTCAGATTTTTACATTATTGTTTTAAAACTTTTCTACACATTTTTGCCTGACTTAGGCAGAAAGCAGAGCCTGCGACAGGCGAGAGCTTACAGGTGTGTTTTGTTTGGCTCTGCAAGCCTGGGGAACCAGGGTGAGGATGGGAGGGGAGGCAGGAAGGAGAGCAGTGTGTGACGGGTGGCTTCAGATTGGCCCTGTCCCCCCGTAGTTCTGGGGCTGGGGTGGGCCGGAGAGGGATTCGTCTTCCATTCCGTGCCCCCCTCTGCCTGCCGGGCTGTGGGTGCGGGTGCAGGCCACGTGGGCAGGCCTTCCTCGTCCACGGGGTCTGTTGGGCCTATGCCCTGGTGGTCGCGCCGGCAGTGGCCAGACAGAGGCTGAGATGGGTGAGGCTGACAGGGTGGTGTCTGACCCAGTCTGCTTGGTACCCCCGTCTTTCGGGTTCAAGGCTTTGCTTAGAGGTCTGGGCCCTTCTCTGCCAGCCTGCTTTCAGAGGCATCCCTGAGGAGCTGACGGTGGGCCTCGGGGAACCGCTGTCTGGCTGCGCCATTGTGTGGAGCGCCCCTGGTGCCCGCGGCTCGGGACCTTCTTCCTCGGCTGGCGAGACTGTGTGCAGAGAAGCCTCTTTATTGCCGACAAGGCGGGCTGCTGCAGGCTCCGGGAACGTTGGCAGTCCTGTGTCACCTGTCCCTGGCCCACCTGTGCCCAGTGCGGTGCCAGAGGCCCAGAGACCCGCCCGCTGCTTCTGGAAAGTAGCCCCGGTGTTCTGGTTTTGAGAGCAGGGCATTTGCCTGGCTGACAGCTTTGGGGGCGGACACGGCTCCAGCTGGTCCTTAGGCTGGAGTCAGTGCTCTTGTTTGGACCCTGCCCTTCCTGGGCTGCCAGAGGGAAATGGGGGTTCTCCTTCCTGACACTTGCGGGCCTGGCTGCGCGCCTGGCTGTTTCTCTGCTTTCTGGCCGGGCGCCTGGCTCTTTTGCATCTTGGATTCAGCTTCCCCTGCTCCACTGGCTTTCTGGCTTAAATGCCTTTTAAAAGATCGCCTTCCTGTGGTCCCAGCGCAGCTGAGTGTGTGTTCAGTGGGTCATTGGGCACAGGCCCGGCTTTTCTGGATCTGCCGCCGGGTGGTTTTACCTCTTGCTCTCCAGCACGCGCCTTTAACTGGGAGCACTGGTGTTTTTTACGGGGGGTGTGGCAGAGGAGGGCCCTTGTGTCCTGTGCACTCCTCTTCCCCAGGAGGCTGCAGGGCCCGTGAGATCAGGCGGAGGAGTTCACGGTGGGGGTTGCGAGCAGAGGGCAGGGGGTGGATGGCACCCCTGTGCCTCCTTACCGCCTTCGACTGCAGAGGTGGGGTGGGGAGTCACCACTGAGAGCAGCAGGGCAGCCTCAAGTCTGGGAAGAAAGCGGAGTTCACCCCTGCCAATGACTTGCTCTGTGACCTGGGGCAAGTTCATCTGTCTGCACTTTGATTTCTTCTAGAATTTCAGGGCCGGACCCTGTGCCTCAGTTTACCCTGAAGCATCTCCACCGTGGGGGCACCCACTATGGGCTTGAACACTTGGGTGGCGTGCGCCTCACCTCCCAGCGCACAGCCCAGGCCATTCACGATCTGCCAGAACCCTGAGAAAGGCTCGCTGCCCATCGTTTTGGGTCGAACGCTCCGCTTTTGGTTGGCTTTCATGCGGTCGACTTTAAAAAAAATCCTGAGACCACATGGTCCTGGTTGCCTTGGAGCCCCTCCCCGTGGGGTGAATATGTGCTGTGTCTTCACCGAGCCCTCTGGGAGTCAGAGGATCCAAGGCCGGCCGCTCCTTCCCGGGAGCTGCACTTGGTGCTTCTCCATTTGTCTGAACACAGCGCCCCGGTGGGCTCCCCAGCTCGCTGCTCCCTTTCCTAGGTGTGGGTGTGGTGGAGTGGCTCAGTGTCAGAGTCCGCTTCCAGGTGGTTCTTACTGCCCTCTGCAGCTCCCAGCTCTTCCTGCCATGTCCCCGGTAAACCGGAGGGTGGCGTGCTCACTGGCTCTGTGGCCTGGTGTGGATTAACTTCTCTCCAGGCCGGTTCAGGGCCCGGTGTGCGCGTGCGCACGCGCACATCCGTATCCCGGGCCTAGCGCACAGCCCGCGCTCCGTGTGTATGGTCTGTTAGCTTTGTGCCTTTGGCTCAAGAGGTAGCATCTCCCTTCCTGCTGTTCTCGCACAGACGTTCTGCAGAGGGGTGGGAGTGATCCTGACAAACCAGACCCGGCCGTCCCTGGTGCTCACCGCCGCCCCCGACAGGTGGAACGAGCGGATGTGCTGTCACGTGTCTGACTTGGGGTGGGCCTGGGATTCCTCCAGCCCAGTCTCGCAGCATGGTCTCACCTTGCCGTGGTTGGCTTCCTTACTTCTCTCCATGTTAGAACACGTCAGGCTGTGTCTGTGGGTGCTAAGGACACCAGGACCTGGTGTTCTGCACAGAAGTTCCCTGGTGGGGACGTAGCTATGTGGCCTGTGCCCCAGCTGGTCTCCCACTCTGTGCGTTCTGCCCTGAGCCTTGTCTCCCGAGCTGTGCACTGTGCGGTCTGCGCCCTAGCCTGGTCTCCCATGCTGCATGCTGTGCGGCCTGCGCCCCAGTCGGGCCGCGCCCCAGCCGGGTCTCCCACGCTGCGCGCTGTGCGGCCTGCGCCCCAGCCGGGTCTCCCACGCTGCGCGCTGTGCGGCCTGCGCCCCAGCCGGGTCTCCCACGCTGCGCGCTGTGCGGCCTGCGCCCCAGCCGGGTCTCCCACGCTGCGCGCTGTGCGGCCTGCGCCCCAGCCTGGTCTCCCATGCTGCATGCTGTGCGGCCTGCGCCCCAGCCGGGTCGCGCCCCAGCCGGGTCTCCCAGGCTGCGCGCTGTGCGGCCTGCGCCCCAGCCGGGTCTCCCAGGCTGCGCGCTGTGCGGCCTGCGCCCCAGCCGGGTCTCCCACGCTGCGCGCTGTGCGGCCTGCGCCCCAGGCGGGTCTCCCACGCTGTGCGCTGTGCGGCCTGCGCCCCAGTCGGGTCGCGCCCCAGCCGGGTCTCCCACGCTGCGCGCTGTGCGGCCTGCGCCCCAGCCGGGTCTCCCACGCTGCGCGCTGTGCGGCCTGCGCCCCAGCCGGGTCTCCCACGCTGCGCGCTGTGCGGCCTGCGCCCCAGGCGGGTCTCCCACGCTGCGCGCTGTGCGGCCTGCGCCCCAGCCGGGTCTCCCACGCTGCGCGCTGTGCAGCCTGCATCCCAGCCCCGGTTTCCCACGCTGTGCTCTTTGTGGCCTGCACCCCAGTCCCCACAGCCCGGTCTGCCATGCTGAGCGCTGTGCGGCCTGCGCCCTAGCCCCATCTCCCACTCTGCACGCAGCGACCCCGTGTGGTGGGTCCCGCGTAGCCAGTGCCTCACAATGGATGTGAATGCACTGGGGACCAGCCCTGCAGTGTGGCCCCGTGGTCCTCATCCGCATGCTGTTCGGGAAGGGCCAGTCCTGGGTGATCGGTAAAGGCGCTAGTGGTCAGCCGCTCGCTGGTCTTGCTGTGTGTTTTGGTGGCCCAGGGGCTCAAAGGGGTGCATATCCTCAGAAGCGCTGCCCCCAGCCCCATCTCCTGCTGGCCCGCTGGAGTCCAGGATCCTGTAGCCTCTGGGTGTTAGCTGTAAGCTGTAGGACTCGGTGTTATGTAACCGTTTCTAACTTAATTGTTTAATATGTAACAAGTAATAACTGTATCTAGATAAACCCGTCCACTATCTCTTAGCCAAGTGGTGGGCAGTGGGTCTGGGAGCCAGCTGGAGAAATGAACAGATAAGGGTTTCCAGGGGGGGAAACTGGACCTTTTTCTCTGCTAAGGGCAGATACCGAGGCCTGCCTGGATTTCTTTTATACCTCAGCGACCATATATAGCCGGGTAGAAAAGCCCGGGGTGGACACAGCTGGTCACGTTGCCCCTTGCTCTCCAAATCCGCCTCCTCCCTGGAGCGAACCTATCTGACGGGTAGGGTGAGGCGTGAGATGTTGGGGAGATTTCACACGCTTGAATTAGCTGAGCCAATCGCTCCAGACACAGGTGGGACTTCCTTGCCCTCGCTCTTAGAACAATCAGATCACCTGTTTCACGCGGTGATTGCCCCTTTGATCAGCTGCCATTTGTCCGTTGATGGCAGGAGTCCCTGCCAGGCTGTTGACAGAGGTTTTGTTGGAGGTGCCCGCACACAGCCGCTATTGTCGGTAGAGGCTGCGGTCTGTGGGACTGGACGTCTCATTCCCCGCCCCGAGCCAGGAAGAAACGGTCGCCTTCCCTCACGGTTCTCTGTAAATGTGAAAGGTGGAGAGTCACAGCTGGGATTTGACGGGTGGTGGACCCGAAGAGCTGAGCCTCGGAGTCTGGTTACAAGTCACTGTGAGACCAGGCCCTGCCTTTAGTCTAATGCATGTCTCTGCTTCTGTGCCATTTGCTGGGTTGTCCCTGTGTGTAGGGGGAGAAGGTGTCACATGCCCACCCTTTAGCCTGGGACCCGCGAGCTCTATGTGCTGGGTGGGGGCGGGGGTGGGCGTGGGAGGACTTGTTGGTTTTCCTCTCTGGCACTCGAGAGCATAAAGCTGGTAAAGACCCACAGAAGAAGACTTAGTCCAGATTTGGGGTGCCAGGCAGCCACACGGGGAAGCGCGGTTATGGGGGGCTATTAGTGCACAGTGGACTCGGGGCTCGCTGCTGTGCCCCATGCCCCTGAAACAGGGATGGGACTCACTGCCTTGTAGGACCGGGGGGGGGGGGGGGTGGTGGTGTGTGCTAACTGCTGCCGGACGCAGTCCACAGGATTCCTCGTGATTTCACTGTTGCTTTGACGGGAGGTTAGCGGGATTCCAGAATGGTGGAATGGAAGTGTGAGTTAGGTCGTTGCATTTTCTAAGGCTGTCATTCACTCCTTGAGCCATCGCGGATGCGCCACCTAGGCCTGGGTTTCTGAGCTTTTCAGAGAACTTTTTTTGAATTTCTGCTGCAGTCTAATTCACTGATGCTCAACCCCGGTGGTGCCACCAAGGCCAGGCAGCCTCTTTGGGTGTGGACTTGTGATGCAGTAAGAATGCCTTAGGAAAGTCCGCATGGACCAGAACGGGGGTACCTTCCTTTCAGATGGGAGGTGACGCCCTGATAATGCCTGCGTGGAGGGATGGCTAGGAGAGAGCAGCGTTTTCAAGCGGTGACCTCTGAACCTCCCCCAGGCCTTGCCCCAATCCATGAGACCAACTTGCAGAGCTGGGGTCTGGAATCCCACATCTTGTAAAGCAGCCAGGTGATGCGTATGGGCCCACAGCTCGAGCAGGGGTGCTTGGTTTAGAAGTCACCCCAGCTCAGGAGCTGTGTTCCAGGCCTGGAACCACCAGTTGGGTCAGAAACTTGGCAGCTCCCACCTGCCAGAATTATTGCCTAATCAGAAGGTCCAGGACAGAGCACTGGGGGTTGGCGGTAGGGCAGTCTGAACCGTGTGGACCCTGGGCGTCTGGGAGAGCATGTGACAGGAGGCCCTTCTTGTTTCTGTGTTTTACCAGACTTAAAAAAAATGCTGGCCCAGTCCCAGGGCTCACCCAGCCTCACCTACGCAGGCCACAGAAGCACGCCTGGCAGTTGACATGGCCATACATCACATCCAAAATCAACACGATGCACCGTATTTACTCTTATTTCATAGAATTCATGGGGGTTGGAAATGACTCACAGAGTCCTAGCCCCTCCCAAACCTTCCAAGTAACTGAACCCTTTCCACGAAGGCTTATTCTGATGGATTCGGGAAAAATATTCCCCGTCCCTCGTCCCACGTGGAGTGGGCTCTGCTCCTCCCCAGGCTGGTAGGGGCTGCATTAGGGGGACACGGGGTGCAGTGACTCCCATTAGGGGGCCAGTAGGTGTGTACTGAACCCGTTTGCTTCTCCCTTGCGTTTTGTCCTCTGTCTCCTGGGGCAGGGAGTCCAGGACTGTCCAGAACTTTCCCGGTCTGTGGGGAGCTGAGCTCCAGATGCTCCCGGCTCTAGTCTGCTATCAGGGAGGGAAGGCCGTCCTGAGCGCGTGGATGGGACCTCTAGGTCCCCGCCGGTGCTCTTCCGGCTCATCGTGGTTAACTTCTCTGCGGAATGGTGCTGGCCGCTCGGCTCTGGCCATTTGCCTTTGCCGCCAAGAGGCTGGAAGCTCTCAGCACCTGTTCAGGCGCTCAAGTGGGAGAAGGGCTGTAGGAGCGCGCTGGATGGGTTTGCACAAGGACCCTGGGAGCCACTCACCCAGCAGGTGCGTGCTGCCGCCCCACTCCCCTGAGAATAGTGACGTCCCTGGAGGAAGGGACATCGAGCAGAGGGGTGGCTCCACGATAAAGGAGTGACCCGAACGGATTTTACACTTGTTTTCCTGGAGGGAGCTGGCAGCTGTCAGTATCGACACAGGTTCGGGATTAACAGTGTCCGAAAACTGTACTTAAACTGGAGCATGCGCGTGAGTCCCCGCAGGATCTCGTGATCAGGCCCATTCCAGCTCGGTGAGTCGGAGCCGCACTTCATGTGCTAAGGTCTTCATAACGTTTGTTCCATTCTCTCTCTGGTTTCTTCTCTCAAAATCTCTGAAAAGGCTGCTTGACCCTGTGAGAGGAGAGCTCTTATTACTCATGCTATTACTTAATCTAGGACATCTGCCGGAAATTTTTCAGCCGTTAGCCCTCCGTGATTGTAAATCGCATTCTTAAATTAAGCGTCCACACTTTACTCCGTTATTAAGTATTTGCCCAGAGTCCCACTTTGACATTTACTTGGATTCTGTGGGTTTTATTCGGTGGTTTCTCTTGTGTTTCTGATGAAAGAAAATTAAGTTTGAAGCCTTTGGAATCTTGCAGGGTCTGGAAGCCCTACCTGTCTTCATTGTAGGAGTGCAGGATTTGTGTCCCATTGAGCTTGTAAGCCCTAGGGCCACAAGCAGTGGGGAGAGCCCCTGCCGGTGTCCCCAGCCTGAGCTCTGCCCTCTGGGGGCAGGTAGGGCAGGGTTGTCGCTTCCCGTAAGGGCAGGTGACATGGGAGTAGCTTCTGTCTTACTCACTTGGGAGTCTCTGTTCTGTGTGGCAGGCTGCACTCTGGGCACCCGTTCTTCTTTGTTCTACCTTTTGAAAAATTCCCCCACCGAAAGCTTTCCTGGGATCATGGAGCCTTTGGAATGTTTGTCTTCTTGCCAATGTCTGTTGCTCAGCACAGGCATTGACGGAGCCCACGGGGCTTTGGATGCTGTTCCTTCGTCAGCCTTTATCAAGAGTCTTGTGGTGATGTTGGACAGCCTGTGCTTTCCGAGGGCTAATAGATGCCGCAGAGCTAATATTCCTTGGCCAGATGTGCTTGGAAATGTCGGGGTAGATAAAGCTCGTTTCCCATGGCAGAACTTTCAGAAAATTCAGTTCCACACTCCAAGGGGACAGTGAATTATGGTGGCTCCAAATTTGGTGGTGGGGGGGGGCACAATACCCTTTTGTGCTGATTGCACCACAGGGCTAGTCTTTTATAGAGTTCTTTCTTAAAAAACACCCAGCTTTATAGAGATATAATTCACATACTACACAGTTTACCCAATTAAATTTAAAGTATACAAGTCAATTACAATGAGTATATGCACAGATCTGTGCAATTTGTGTGTGTGTGTGTGTGTGTGTATACATGTAATATATATGATACCTAGTTACTATACTCACAGGTATGTGCAGCTAGCATCAGTCAGTTTTATTTTATTATTTTTAAGATTTTATTTATTTATTTAGAGCGTGAGCTGGGAGAGGGAGAGGGAGAATCTCAAGGCTCTATGCTGAGTGCAGAGCCCATCCCCGGGCTTGATCCCATGACCCTGAGTTCCTGACCTGAGCCGAAATCAACAGTTGATCGATCGCTCAACCAACTGAGCAACCCAGGCTCTCCGAGCCACCGGTCAATTTTAGAACAATTCGAGACTTCACGAGGAAGCCTCTGCTCTCTGGTTATAATTCTCATTCCGTCACCCCCACCACCCCTCAGCAACCACTAACCTATTTTCTGTCTCTATAGATTGCCCTGTTGGGGATATGTCTACGAATGGTTTCATATGGTATGTGGTTTTTGGCTTGGCTTCTTTCATTTAGTATTGTGTTTTCAAGATTCGTCCGTGTTCTGGCAGCTCTTGGTACTTCAGTCCTTTTTATGGCTGAACAATATTCTCTTGTATGTATACACCACCTTTTTTGTTTATCCATTCAACTGCCGATAGGTATTTGGGTTCTTACCTTTTGACTTCTGCAAATAGTGCTTTTACAAACATTGGTATACAAGTACCCGTTTGAGTCCCTGCTTTCAGACTTTTTTTTTCTTTTGGTGCATACCTAGATGCAGAATTGCAGGATCTTATAGTAATCCTGTTTTCAGTGTTTCTGAGGAACCGCCGTACTGTTTTCCGTAGTGGCTGCACCATTTTGCGGTCCCGTCAGCCGTGGGCAAGTGTTCCAATTTCTCCATGTCCTCATCAATACTTGATACTTCCCGATTCTTTATATTTCTGCAGAATATGTTGGTGGGATTTTGATGGGGAGAGCATTGTATCTGTAGGCTGTTTTGACAGTGCTATCAAGTCTTCCAATCCATGAACACAGGTATATTGTCTTATTACGTCATCATCTTTATATTCTTTTTTTCAAGATTTTACTTACTTATTTGAGAGTAAGAGAGAGAGCATGAGAGGGGGGAGGGACACAGGGGGAGTGAGAAGCAGGCTCCCCACTGAGCAGGGAGCCTGACATGGGGCTCGATCCCAGGACCCTGAGATCATGACCTGAGCCGAAGGCTGATGCTTAACCGATTGAACCACCTAGGCACCCCTAGGTCTTCTTCGTATTCCTCTAGTAACATTTTAGAGACTTCAGTGTTACAAGTCTTTCACCTTTGGTTAAATTTATTCCTAATTATTGTTTTTGATGCTACTCTAAATGGAATTATTTTCTTAAATTTCATTTTCAGATTGTTCGTTGTATATAGAAAAACAACTGTTGATTTTATATCCTATAACCTTGATGAATTTATTATTTCATTCTCATAGTTTTGTGTGTATATGCAAACTTTAGAGTTTTCTGCATATAAAGTCCCATCATCTGGGAATAGAGATAACTTTAGTTTTTTCTTTCCAATTTGGATACCATGTATTTATTTTTCTTGCCTAATTGCTCTGGCTAGAGCTTCCAGTACTATGTTGAATTGAAATGATGAAAGCAGGCCTCCTTGACTTATCTTTTTTTTTTTAAGATTTTATTTATTTGAGAGAGAGAGAACGAGTGAGCAGGAGCTGGGGGGAGGGATGGGGGGGAGGGAGAAGCAGGCTCCCACTGAGCGGGGAGCCCAACACGGGGCTGGATCCCAGGACTCTGAGATCATGACCTGAGCCAAAGGCAGATGCTTAACTGACTGAGCCACCCAGGTGCCCTCTCCTTGACTTATTCTTGATCTTAGAGGGAGAGCTTTCACTCTATTGCCTTTGAGTCTGCTGTTAGTTGGGGATTTTTCATATGCGAAAAACTTTATGATGGTTAGAGTTTCCTTTTGCTCTCCTCTGGATGTTTGGTGTCCTCCCAAAATTCATTACGTTGAAATCCTAGTAGGCGGGGGCCTTCAGGAGGTGCTTAGGTCATGAGGGTGGAGCCCTCAGGAACGGGATTAGTGCTTTTATAAAAGAGATCCACAGAGCTCTCTAGCTTCTTCTGGCCTGTGAAGGTACAATGACAAGTCTGTGACCTGGAACAGAGCCCTCCCTCGATAATGCTGGTATGCAGCTCTTGGATTTCCAGCTTTTGGAACTGTGAGCAGTAAGTTCGTGTTCTTTATAAACTGTCCACTGTGTGGCACTTTGTCACAGTAGCCTGGACGGACCAGGACATCTTCTGTTCCTAGGTGAGTATATCATGACAGAGGGATGAATTCTGTCAGGTGCTTTTTCTTGGTCAGGTGAGATGATCATGTTGGTTGTTTCCATTTATTCTATTAATGTGGTATGTTCTCTTGATTGGTTTTTGTAGGTTGAACTTTCTCTGCGTTTCTTGAATAAATCCCGCTGGTCAGTTGTGTCATCCTTTTAATCTACGACTGAAGTCTGCTACCTAACGAAACAGTGTTGCGTTTTGTTGAGGATTTTTGCATCAGCGTTCATCAGCGGTGCTGGTCTGTAGTTTCCTTGGAGTGCGTATTTACTCATTTGACAGAGAGCGAGCGGGGGAGCGGCAGGCAGGAGGGAGCGGGGGAGGGAGAAGCCGGCTCCCCGCCGCGCAGGGAGCCCGACGCGGGACTCGATCCCGGGACCCTGGGATCCTGAGCTGAGCCGAAGGCGGACGCTTAACCTACTGAGCCACCCAGGCGCCCCAAGTTGTTAAGTCTTTTGGATGAATTGACCCTATCCTCAGTATAGAACGTCCTTCTTTGTCTAAGAATTTTCACTTAAAGTGCATTTTGGCCGGTGGTGGTATAGCTATGTCCCAACTCTCTTTTTGTCACTGTGAGCATGAAATAATCTTTTTTCAGTCTTTTCACTTGGAACCTGATTGTGTCTTTTGTTCTAAAGTGAGTCTCCTGGAAACAGCATATTGTTGGATTATGTGTCTTTATATTTTTCCATCCTGCCAATCTCTGCCTTTTGAGGGTTTAATTTATTTACATTTAAATTACTGATAATGGCCATTTTGCCAATCTTTGTGTGCTTGGGGGGGGGCGAGTACATCCTACAGATTGCTGTCCTTTGTTTCTCTAGAATCTTCTCATAACTAATGCTTTAAGGAAGGCTACCTCGGTGTGAACATTTGTGGAGTAAGTTATATTTAGAAGAACCTTTTACAAAACACTGAAACTTGTATTGGTCCTTAACGATGCTCTTGATAGCATAGTCTTGCGGTTGCTATGCTGGTTAGGGGAGAGGTGTTTGCATTTTCTAGCTGACTCCAGCAACTGCTTGGACAAGACATCCTGCTGCTGCTTGAAAAGGAGGGGGTGGTGGATTCCTGGCACTGAGCTTACCTGGCTTGCCTCTGACCCTGCCTTTGACCCTCAGGACAACCCTGCAAGGGAGGGAGAGAGTCTCCCTTCTATGGATGGGGAAGTGAGAGACCTCCTGGTCTTAGGCCTCGTTCAGGGTCAGGCGGGCATGAGTGGATGAAAGGGTTAGACTTGTCCGCATTGAGCTTTGGATCCCAAGTCCCACGTTCTTTGTTCCCCTGAGAAGGGAGAAGGGAGAGGTGGTGTGTTCCCACCAAAGGCCCACCTGCTTGAATGAATGGGGACGTGTGTGATAAGAGGAAGGACTTCATCCACGCATGTTGCTTCTTTGCTCTCAGCATTTTAAAGATTTTATTTATTTGAGAGAGAGAGGGCATGTGAGTGCATGAGCAGGGGCAGAGGGAGAGGGAGAAGCTGACTCCCCGCTGTGCGGGGAGCCCCACGCGACACTCGTTCCCAGGACCCTGGGATCCTGACCTGAGCCGAAGGCAGACGCTTAGCCGACTGAGCCACCCAGGCGCCCCACTCTCTGCATTTTAGATACCAAAGTCACATTCATCTCACAGTGCCTGGCACATAGTAGGTCTTCAGCAAACATTTAATTTCCTTTCCTTGGGGGAGTTTTGTAGGAAAGATCCTGGGTTCTTGACAGTCCCTGGTCTTGGATTCAGAATGATCTAGAAGCAGTGAGGTTCAGGAACACAGGCAATACTACTTTGCCCTGTGCTGTCACATAGTAATCCATTTGCCTTTGCTCGCAGGTGTGGTGGCCGCCTTCTAGTTTTGAGTGTGGCCGCCAAGGCCTTGGGTTTGGCGTGGCCTTTTGGAGGCAGGGAACTGATCTTGTACCAGGCCTCGCACAGTTGTACTCCTTTTTTATTTCTCACAATGTTCGAGGTTGTTGGACGGTTACGAAGGTGGAGGTCGTCATCTGAACGGATGTACGTCTGCGTGGCCATCTCCCTTAGCCTCTGTTCCTTCTGGTGTCAAGTGTCGGGCACACACGTGCCACTTGAATTCATTTGGCTTTTTAGGTCCCTGTCAGGGTCCGTTTGGGCCTGCAGCGGTGAGCACGGGAGGCTCGGGGCACTGGTGTCTTTCCCCTTGCACGGTAGCGTGTCCTTATGGATAGAAATAACAGGCGTTACAAAGGTCCTTGCCCCATTTAGCAGAGTCAGTCTTACGTTCTCCGGTCAGGATAGATCCCCTTTTCCTTTAAGCGTGTGCTCAGTCCTGGGAGGTAATCCTGCAGCGGGCGAGAGAGTGGGGCGCTGTTTTCCCCGGGAGACACTGTGTCCCCCCCTTCCCCCACAGTGTGTCCCTTCCGGCTGTGGGCTCTGGTCTCCCACGTCAGACAGTTTAAACCCAAGGAGAGGAGCAGCTGGGACCAACATTATGGAGAACGTGTCTGGGTGGAGATCTGTGCAGGTGCCCTGAGCGCATCGTCAAGTTCAGGCCCAGGTTTCTCACAGGAGAGGCAGAGGGCAGATGGTGACACTCCGCTTTGCAGTGCAGGAGCCCCAGGGAGGCTGCCCATCCTGCAGAACTCTGCTAGAAAACTGGAAATACTGGACGTGTGACATTTTCTCTCTGACTGTCCCTGTTTGGTGGCTTATTCAGGAGGCAGGGAAGAATGTTCTGAATGCTTCCAGCTGTGCATCTTGCCAGAATCCCACAGGACAGGCCTATGGGGAGCACAGTTGAGCAATTACTCTTCAGAGGTGACGACCCTTGGGCTCCCCACCTCGGATCTGCCCCGCCCCCGCCCCCGCAGGGAGTGCCCTCATTTATTTTCATGGCCCTGTCTCAGGTGAACAGTTCTGAAACCCAGTATCATTGTTCGTGAAATCTTTCCTGATTGACCGAGTCTCTAAGGGCTCTTGTTCCCCAAGGGCCTTGGTTTGCTGCGTGAGCCTGGTTGGTGGTGGTGCAGCCTGCCCCGGGGGCATCCCCTTTACCTCCTGGGGCTGCTCGGGCCTTGGAGGCTGTGGGCCTCCCAGGTTCGCTCCCAGGACCCGCTTCACACCCTTAAAAGTGACTGGCGACCCTACAGAGCTTGTGTTTTTGTGACCGTGCATATTGATCTTGGCTGTTGCCAAAACAGAGACACATTTACAAAATACTTATTCCTCCATAAAAAGAAGAATAAATCGGGGTTGCCTGGGTGGCTCAGTCGTCAGGCGTCTGCCTTCGGCTCCGGTCATGATCCCGGGGTCCTGGGATCGAGCCCCGCATCGGGCTCCCTGCTCCGCGGGAAGCCTGCTTCTCCCTCTCCCGCTCCCCCTGCTTGTGTTCCCTCTCTCGCTGTGTGTCTCTCTCTCTGTCAAATAAATAAATAAAATCTTAAAAAAAAAACAATAAATCTGTTATATGTAAACATAAAGGCTATGTCTTAAAAAGATAGCTGTGTTTTCAAATAAAAAATGTAATGAGAGTGTCATCATTTTACACTTTGTAAATCTCTTTAAGATCCGGCTTAACAGAAGGTGCCTGGGTTCTCGAACCTGCTTCTGCATTCAGTCACATGCCTTGTGGCCTCTGGGACACCCCAGTGTGCACTCAGGAGGGAGAGGCCCTGGGTTAGTATCCTGAAGGTGGTTTTGCTGTTGCCCTTGGCATGTGAGGTCGGTCAAGATCAAGGCTCCCGTGAGAGACTGCTGCAGGTGGAGATGCAGATGCGGGGTGCAGCCGGGGTGCTGGGATGCTGGGGTCTCTCCGTGGTGAGGACCCTGTGGCGCATCTCTGTGTCTCTTGTGTCCTCTGTAGCTTACGGACACCCTGAAGACGGCCCCTAGTTGTTGAGCACCAGATGAGGTGGGGAGCCCAGGTCTTCTGTCTTCTGGTGTATTCGTATACTTTCTGGGGCTACGGTATGGACGCGGTGGGGAGATGCTGGTGCCAGCAGCTGGTGCCCCCTCTGTGTGCATTCACTGATGGGTCAGCTTGGCAGTGGGATGTAGATAGAAGCGCTGCGCAGCCCGAGTCCAGGGCTGTGAGACGTCGTGGTGAGGGCCTGGCTGCCCAGATCGTAGGGCAGAGCTCCTGGCCACTGTCCTGTTTCCCCCCGGGAAACCCAGGTGTCTGCAGAGGAATCTGAGACAGGCGTCACACTGAGCGCCCCCCCCCCCCCCCCAGAGTGCTTCGGGACAGGAGTGAGACCGGCACTTTGTACCGGCGGAGCAGAAGGTAAGCTTACAGGGGAGAGGGGCAGAGTGACCCGGCTCTGTCCCTCCTCTGACCTGGCCGAGCTGCCTGCAGAAAGCCCGGGGCCCCCTAGCCTCAGCCAGCACTCAGACCCGGAGCCTCGGAGTCGGGGCGGGTGAAGCCAGCCAGGAGCTCACCGTGCGGACAGACGGACTCCAAGCAAAGGGTGATGTGGTCCTGGCTCTGCGACCTGTTTTTCTCTGTCAGCTTACACTTTTTGTTCACAATGCATCTGATGCCAAATGTCAGCCCTCCAAATCTCCAGACACCAGTGGGGGTGTCCTGTAATTCCGTGCGGTTCCGACACTGCCCCCCCGCAATGGGCTATAGGGCTCGAGACTGCGCCAGAAAGGGGCCCTCACTTCAGATGCCAGCTGAATCCCAAGCCCCCGTACTTCTGACCAGATGAATATAGAATGGGGATGCAACCCCCTTCTTAGTTTGGTAGTTTGCTAGAATGGCTCATGGAATTCAGGAAGGTACTTCACTTACACTTGTAGGTTTGTGATAGAGGCTACAACTCAGGAACGGCCAGATGGAAGAAACACAAAGAGCAAGGTGTAGGTAAAGGGGGGGCGCGTGGACCTTCCGTGTTCTCCCTGGGGGCTCCCAGCACCCCAAAGAGCTCCCGCATCTTGAAGCTCCCTCCCACCCTAAAGAATGGGGTTTTGTGGAGGTTCCGGTAGGTAGGCACAATTCATCAGCTCATTGGCCATTTGCAGTTAGCTTAGTCTCTAGCCCTGTCCCTTCCCTGGAGGTCACTCAGCCTGTAGCCCCTGTCCCTTCCCTGGAGGTCACTCAGCCTGTAGCCCCTGTCCCTTCCCTGGAGGTCACTCAGCCTCTAGCCCCTGTCCCTTCCCTGGAGGTCACTCAGCCTCTAGCCCCTGTCCCTTCCCGGGAGGTCACTCAGCCTCTAGCCCCTGTCCCTTCCCGGGAGGTCACGAAGGTGGGGACAGTTCCACATCCTAACCATGCCTGGTCTTTCTGGTGACCATCCATCTCCCATCCTGAAGGTGTCAGGGGGTCCCAGCCACCTGCTTCATTAGCCTATAAGACACTCATCACTCTGGAGCTTCCGGGAGTTGTAGGAGCCGTGTGCCGGGAACTGGGACAAGGACCAAATATTTGTTGACTATCCCATGCAGGTGATGCATGACAAGCCATAGAGCATATCCGGGCTGTTGAGCACTGGTCAGCTTGGGAAGTGTGAAGGGGAGGCCGGGCACGTGAGCATTACGTGATCTCTGTTGGCAAAGGAAAAGCATTTCAGTCGCTGACGCAGGTGAAGGACGGATTCCTTTGCAGGTCTCCACGCCAGCTTCCCTCCTGTGAGGCCTCCTGTAGGGTGCGGTGGCTCCCACCTCTCTGGGCATTTGGCATCTCAATCGTGGAAGGTAATAGAATTCTGAAAGGATTTAGATTACTTTTAGTAATTCTTATAGGAGACCTTTTTTTTTTTTTTCTTTTTTAAGATTTATTTTAGAGAGAGGGAGTACGGGAAGGGGAAGGGGCAGAGGGAGATGCCGCTGAGCACAGAGCCTGTCCTGGGCCTCGATCCCACGACCCTGAGATCAGGACCTGAGCCATATGACCAAGAGTCGGACGCTGCACCGACTGAGCCACCCGGGCGCCCCTACGGGAGGCCTTTTGAAGTTCGTCTGTCGTGACGGTTTTCATAGCTCTGATCACCAGGAAGAGGAAGATTGAATACTGGAGTATGAAGTGTGGGTTTCAGTTGGTGGAGCTGAGGTCCGGGTTAGCTTTCCAGTGGAAGACCCCGCCTTGTCCCCAAGACTGCATTGACGTGAGGACCACTGGAAATTTTGAGGTGCATTCACGTCTCCTTTTTAAAGATTTTTATTTATTTATTCGAGAAAGCAAGAGTGAGAGAGAGAGAGCACATGAGAGGAGGGAGGGTCAGAGGGAGAAGCAAGCTCCTTGCTGAGCAGGGAGCCTGATGTGGGACTCGATCCCGGGGCTCCGGGATCATGACCTGAGCCGAAGGCAGTCGCTTAACCAGCTGAGCCACCCGGGCGCCCGCATTCACGTCTCCTAAGCGGCGGGCTCTGTGTAGCATGGTTTGCTGGCAACAGCAGCTGTCCCCCCGCCCCCCGCCCCATGGGTGGGTTTCTGCTCCTCTGACTGTGAGTGGGGCTCTGCTTTGTCCCTTTGCCTCTGGGCCCGGGGCGGGGCAGACTTTCCCAGACAGGAGGAGGACCCGCTCTCGGGTCAAGGATGTGTGACTAGCTGGGATTCCTTAGAGAAGTGACCAGTTGTGTAGGGCTGTTTCCCACGCGGATTAGCAGCAGCTGGGCGTCCCCTGCTAGACACCTGAGGACGAGTTCACTTGGGATGGGTTTCCACATGCTCATGCCAGTTTTTGCAGAACGGATAAAACCAGTGATCGGCCATGCATGCCACAGACTGCTTTTCTTCCCCTGTTTTCCTTGCGGGGTGTGGACCAAGGCTTGGCCACACTCCTGCGTCTTGCGTCGACTGCCCCAAGAAACCAGGTTAGGGACCAGCTTGTTGAGAGTGCTCGTCAGGATGGAGGCTGTCGTGAGCACTCAGTAAATGTTTATGGAGCCAATCAAGGAAGAAGTCATGACTTCAGGACAAAGGTCAACGTGGAATGATTGTTAGAGAAGGTAACGCAAGCCATTCGGTGCCTGCCGGGAACTCCTGGGCTTACAAGAGCCTTAGGACGGTGTCCCGAGGAAGATCGCCAAGTGTTGCTCAGTGATCTGCCTGTCACTGGACAGCCACCTGTAAGTGGGACGGGCGATGAGAGGCCGCCCGCCCAAGGGCGTCTGTGACACAGCTTCTTCGTCTGATGTGCGGGAGGCAGGAGACCTTTTTTTTCTGTTCTCTTTTCCTTTCCTTTCCTTTCTTTAACTTTTTTCTTTGTCCTTTCCTTTCCTTTTTTCCCTTTTCTTTTTTCCTTTCTTTTCTTTTTTTAAAAGATTTTATTTATTTATTTGAGAGAGAGCAAGAGAGAGCACACAGGAGGGGGCAAAGGGCAGAGGGAGAGGGAGAAGCAAGCTCCCCGCTGAGCAGGGAGCCCGATGCGGGGCTCGATCCCAGGACCCTGGGACCATGACCTGGGCCGAAGGCAGACGCTTAACCACTGAGCCACCCCGGGGCCCCAAAGCAGAAGACTTCTCCACCCAAAGAGCTCTCACTCCCAGCCCTGACAGGAGCAGGTGCCCAAGGCCCTCCTGGCACCGATAAGGAGCCTGAGGTTCAGAGAGCATCGCGGGTGTTTCCACCACTTGCTCAGCGGGTCTCCCGAGTCCTAGGCAGATGGAACAGGGTCAAGGGGAGCAGACGCGGGCTCCTGGCACATGACAAGGGAGTGAAGCAGTGGACGGGGAAGGACAGAGAGATGCGGGCTTGTCACCCTGCCACGGGTCGCGTCCACGAAGAGAAGACGACGGGTCTGTCGCGTCCTGTCAAAGTGGGCTCACTGGGAGGTGGAATCTAAGAGATGCACCTTGATAGGCTCGTGTAGGAACTGTTCTTCAGGTCCTAAGGTAGACTGAGCAGGGCCGCAGGGTCCTCGAGAGGGAACGGCTTGGGGGGGCCGCCACCCTGCGACTCTCGAGTGGAACCGGCAGGCATAGCGGCCGGCTCTGTGTGTCTGAGCAGAACATTCTGCGTTCTGCAGAGAGTCGCTGAGCCCGTGTTTCCTGAGCTGCTGCCCGTGTGGCCAGAGGCGGTCTGGTTCAGGGAGGAGTGTGAGACTGTTCGGTCGGTGCAGGGGGGGCGTATTTAGAGCTACAGAGGAATTCCCCACCCCCCTCCCCCGCCTTGAGCAGTGGTGCTGGGGCTGGGCACTCAGTCCGTAGGCCACCCTTGTCTCCGTCTGCTCGGGCCTGCCCTAACGGAGTAGCACAGACCGGGGGCTTAGTCAGCACACATTGACTTCTCACAGTTCGAAGATCTGGCTCTGGCCGATTCCCTCTGTGCTGAGGGCTCCCTTCCTGGTGTGCAGGGGGCCCCTCCTCACTGTGTCTTCACATGGTGGGGGGACAGGGGGAGGGGAGGGGGGAGGGAGAAGATGGGGGGGAGCTGCTGGAAGGGCCCAGCAGGGCTTGAGAAGGGCCAAATACAAGGAGAGAGCTAAAGGTCACTGAAGATTCATACTGCTAGACTTGATAAAAGTAATAAAAGGTGATTAGATTGTTGACTGTAGCAGTTATTTTCTATGCCCAGATGCTGGGCCGGGTTCTGGGCTGGTCAGACCCTCCGGCATCTCCGTTGTCCTTGGTAGAATCTGGACTCCCTGCACTGAAGGCGCATTTTTTCTTACATGTGTTTGTAACACTTTATCCCCCAAACCTAGAACCTCCAGTTGTTCCCTACAGGGGGTATTGAGTGGTACTGAGGAGGAAAGGTGATTGTCTTTCGCATGTAAGGTTCTGGAGGTGGGGGGACATGGGACCGTGGGGCATGCCCCGTGATTTGGGCTGTTCTCGGGGCGGTGATAGGCACCCACACAAGACTGTTTCCCACAGATTTCCTCTGTGACGAGGGGCGAAATCTTAACCTGTGGTTGGTGGTGCCTCGCTCAACATCACTCAAAATCCCATAGCAAAGTTTCTCCACAAATTAGAGCATCTTCACTTATTTTCCTCTTTCTCTTGTTGGCTTTTTTTTCTAACTTCCTGAGGGAAGAAAGAAAATGCAGAAGGAAGGAAGGAAAACAAAACAAAGAAAATAGAGGGGCATTTCTAGAAGCTTCTGGGCTGTTCTTGGTTCATGTGACTGGCCCACAGCACTTAATGGCCTCATTGTTTTCCGTGGAGAGCTGTGATTTCTCTGGAATTCCTAGAAAGGGGAGCGGGCAGAGCCAGCCACAGGGTGAGGGAAGGAGACTGTGCTTGAGCGTCACGAGGGACTCAGGTGGGGTTTTGGGGTGAGGGGTGGGAAGGGGGGAGAAGCAGCAGGACCACTGGCCCGAAACCTGACAGAAACACTTTTGACTAGGGAGATCAACTTTAAAATTACGTGATTCCTGTTCCTTCTTGCAAACGTCCGGACCCAGAGTCTGTAGAATAGAGCGAAGGCCCCGGCTGCGCCCTCTGAGCCATTAGTTGGCCTCCCTGCCGGTCGCTGATGGTCTGTGTCCTCCTGGGTCCTTTCCTGCCGCTAACTCAGGTGGATTTGTGGACCTGGTTGTCACTTCCCCCTTCCGCGAGAGTAACCCTTCCCTCCTCCTCCTCAGCTCCTTTCCTCCTTGATCTCTGCCTCCACCTGGGTCAGGGCTGCCTTTGGCCAGTTCCGTGAGAAGCACCTTTTGGGATTTGCATCATTTCATCCTTGCGGGAGGGAACCGGAAGGAGAATTGAGCCCACAGAACGGCTGGCTGTGTCTGCAGGGCCAGAGGAGCGGGGCCGAGCAGGGTCTGGGTGCGGAGCGGGGAGTGTCTGAGCTCCTGGAGGAGGCTGGTGGGTGAGGCGAGCTGTGGGTCCGAGGGGAGGCAGGCCCCCTGGGTCAGGCTGCTGTTGGGGGGTGTCCAGGTGTATCTGAAGCCAGCTTGAGAGGGGGCGCGGGGGGCAGCGGGTGCTGAGGCTGGTTCTAGGTCGGAGGAGCGCAGCGGCCTGGTGTCGGCAGCAGAGACGGGAGGAGGGTAGTGGGTGGATTTCTTATGCTCCTGTAGCCAGAGCACCTGTGCCACTGGATGGCAGGCGTGGGAGGGAGGGCCGAGGCCGGGGGGGACTTGGTGGGTTGTGCCAAGCAGGGGAGGGGGACAGGGACAGGTGCATTTGCCTTGCTTCCAGTTATTTTTTCTCCCCAAGGTTTTTGCTTGTCCTTTGATTTTGCAGAGAGGGCTGGGTGCCGTGAAGGAGTTGGATTTTCCTTCCTGGCTTCCAGGGTGAGAATCTTGCTTGGGAAGATCTTCCTCGTCCAGATTTCGTAACGTTATTCTTCCGTGCCTTCTCTTATTACGTTTCATGATGATTAAGTCATTCATCTACCAGGAATGGTGGGCGGTGAAGATCCGCCTGTGTCTTAACTGAGCACCAGTAGACCCTTATCCTGGATCCTAATTTTCCTTCTTCTGTGGTCACTCAGCTCCACCCGGATCCTCTTCTGTTCTGTGGACTTCTGTGTCTGTCCTGTGCCTGTCCAACTGCCCCCAGGCAAGCCGCGGGTCCCTGGCAGACCTGGGGTGTCGGCTGGGGGTGCACCCCCCCATTTCCTGGGGCAGGAGCAGCGAGGGGAGGGCTTCCCTTCCCAGAAAGTGCTGTGTTTGCACCTTGGCCTCTTCTTTCCGATTTCTTGTAGGTTCTTCACCAGAGTTTCTGGGTTTTCCTCGGGATCTCGTACGTACTTCTTAAGTACGTTAGTTCTCTTGCTTCTATGAATAAAACCACTTTACCGCTATACTTTGTAACCTGCTTGGTGCTGTTGCCTGAAAGACTGAGGGCGGGGGGGGGGGGGTGTCGCTCTGGGATCCCGACCTTATTAAATGCTGACAGGAGCTTGGCCTACAGCTGATGTTCCTGAATTTCCTCTGTAAATAACGCTGGCTTCTTAGCTCTTTCTAGACAACTTCTGCGCCTGGTTTCTGTTTTGTACCTTGCTGTATCATCTAGGGGGGTGACCAAGGGGCTTGCTGTCATCTGGGCTTGCTGGCCCTAATTTTAAGGGCAAGGTTACTGGTGCCTCCTCATTATGTAGGCCACTTGGCTGCTGGATGTTTCTGGTAGATGCTTTCATTAGGTCAAGAGTGTTCCCTCTTTTACACCCCATCTCTGACCTGCAAATCACTGGCAAGCAGGGGAATTCCCCCCTCCCTGCCCCCGTTATCCTCTGTGCTTGGAATTTCAGGCTCTTATTTTGGACCTTTTTTTTTTTTTCCTTCTCTAAAATAAAATGATAAAATATGCTCCAAACAATGTGATCCAAAAGAACAAAAAGGAGGAGAAACGTGGTAAAGGAGTGCCCAAATTTTTCTATTCTCTTCTTACCCTACAAATGCTGTTCATCAACAAAATAATAAAATGGGTGGGCCAGATTCAAATACGTGTTGATTCAGTTCTGGCTCTTCCATTTCTTGGCTGTGGGAGCTTGGGAGGTACTCATTGTATCCCAGCCTTGGTTTCTTCATCCCTGAAATGGGATAATGATTCTGCTTTGAAGGATTGACAGTATTTCTGTGTTCTTAAGTAAGGACCATTCATTTTTCCATTTCATTATATGTCTTCTCTACATTTACTTGTTTCAACATAATCCTCAAAACCGTTTGATTAGTGGTCTTTGAGCATCTGGTGAGACGTGTGACCTGTGACAGGCTGTCAATCGAGGTGGCTCTCATCGCCATCTGTGGGCATCATGGCCATCCCCTTCATCCTCCGCGGCATCAGCAGGACCGTCTGGGAGAGCTGGTCAACCCTGGAATTCCAGCCCCGCGGATCCTGCGTGCCAGGCTGTGGAAGCTTGATGATTTGGCCATGTTCTTACTAGGATGCTTCATGGAGCACGTGATGCAAATCCGAACACTCCTGTTGGTCAGCCCCACTCTTTCTGATGAACCCTCTTGCATGTAAGCTCTGTGCCGGTACCAAACTATTTTAACTATTTTTGCTTTATAATTTACTCTGAGATGAGAGTAACTCTCCCTTAATGTGCTATAGTCGGTGGTCTCATGATTGATCTTGTTAGTTTTAATGCATTTAGATGGATAACCGCACCTCATTTACAAAACTAGCTTTCGTTTCCTCAGTTGATTGCTTTGAAGAGCATCTTCCCATTTGGGAGCTTTGCATGTTTCCATTAGTCCAGGTCTCTTCCATGACTCAGGCAAGTGGCGTCGTTCTTTAGTTTACGCAGGGCTGTTCTTCTGTTCTTGGGACTGAGCTAAAACGTGCGTGTGTGTGTTGGCTGTTCACCCATTCTCCGGGCGGTCACCGTGTCCGTGGGCGCGTGCGTTTACCCTGTCCCTTGCTGTCCCGCTGACCTTGGCTGTCGAGGGAAGTCTCCTGTGTCTTTCCAGGCGGCAGCCCCCCGTCTTGCTGCATGTCCAGCCGGGGAGGCCTCGGGCAGGGGTCCTTTGGATAGCCCATCTTCGAGCTTGCTCGGTGGCTCCTGGAAGCCCCACGGTGAGGACTGGTAGGATTGTTGGTTCTGCCTGACTGTGGAGTTGAGAACCCCGTTCTGGGCCCAGGCGTACATTTTGATTAAGTCGGGGCGGTTTCTGTGATGGCAGCCAGTTGGGATGGGACCCCCTGACCTGGGCCAGCTTGCCATCCCTGTAGGAGCCCCTGAGGGTCTGCTGGTGGACGGGCCACAGAGGGAGGGCCTTCCTGGGCACGGGCCATGGAGCCCCTGCTGCATTGTGCTGAACGCTTCCTGGGTGTTGGGTGGTTCGAGAGGACGACGTTGGCATTCGGGTGCGGCCACTTTCCTTTGTCGTCACATTCCGCCCTCTCGGCCAGGGAGGTCACGATGGCATTTCTGGCTGTAGGAACACCAACTAAAAGTGGTCTGAGCTGTAGAATTTCGGAATTTTGGCTTAATTTTTGCTTCTCTTTTAAAGGCTATCCTCAGGTTCCGGCGCTAGCGTTCTGACATTTTATAATGACTTTTCCTTGACTTCCATTCCATTGATCTCTTTCTCAATCTGTCTTTCTCAATTTGCTGTCGCAAGTGGAGTCCGCTATCCATACAATATTGAATTTATTTTTTTTAAATTAAGGGCATTCAGTCCCCTTTTGCGAAGGCATAGACTGTTCCAGAGCAGTGTGGCCGCACACGCTGAATATCCTCGTCACGGAAGGTGGGATTTGTTGAGTGTCTAAATAGTCACTGTTATGTCTCTAAATATTTAGTGCGCGAAAGCTAGACTGAAGGAAAGATTAATATAAACTCTGGGAGTTTGGGAAGATATCCCAGATGCTACACAGAAATCAAGGGGTCCTTTGTTTCTGACATACTTTGGACGTCAGTAAAGACGTTTGGTTTTGCCCAAGTTCGTGCACATAGGATTTCAAAGTTCACGTCGTGTCTGATGGGGAGCCTGCAGGGGACGCGCTGTCTTGATTGACGGGCGAAGGGTGCAGCGTGTCGGCGACTCTGTTCGGTGTCAGCACCCCAGCAGTGGCTCCGCCGGTGTTGGTGACAGTGGCCGTGGGTGAGGACGGGCTGTTGCTCGCAGAGCCTGGAGGCTTGTTCGAAGCACGGGCTCTGTGCCTCTTGCTTGGTCCTGCTGTTGATGAGGACGCATCTCAGTAGATCTGCCTGCTCACCACGTTCAGAAATCATCCTGTCTTTGTTCTGTCTGCTGGGAAGTTCAATATCCACTTTCTTAAAAATAGAAATGGTCGAAGTGGCGATGAGTTTGACAAGCAACTGCGTGTCATTTTTCTCACGTGGTAGATGAATTTATGTTGCCCATTGTAAAATAAGGCAAACCTCCCGAGCGTATGTTGCAAATTTAAAGGCCTATGCAGAAAAGACGCATTTGGAAGCAGTCGTGGGGCATTTGGATCAGAATCCAGGGGAAGACTAGTTTCTCTGGAAAAGATGGGAAATGTCTCAGAATTTCAGGAGCAGAAGTGTTATGTGACCCAGTCCCGTTTTCCCACATTCCAGTCCATTGTCATTTCAAAGACCCTCGTTCTCATTTGACCATTCACTTTTTTTTTTTTTTTTTTTTAGTTTGTGGTCAACTTCGCTACTAGAATTTAGAGATGTTGCACTGGACATAATTGCTATAATCTGTTTCAGACTTGCACATTCTTTGAGAGGGAGAAAGCAGGTGCCCTCACTAAAAATGCCTTTGCGTCGACGGGTGATGTTCAGTGTTGAGCAGGCACATAATCCTGTATCCTGCGTCCCCCTTTCGGTCCTAAGATCAGCATCCTGTCTGAACACCGGCAGGCTTACTAGTGGCCAAGTGTCTAGCACCTGATCGTGGGGGAACTGTGATGCGTCATGGTTCATGTCTGGCATATTCCTTTAATATTTACCGTATGTTGGGTCCTACATCTTTACAGGCTCATTTCTTCCTCTTAAAAGCTCTACATGGAAGAAAAAAGAAAAAAAAAAAAACTCTAGATGGAGATACTGTTGTCATGTTGATTTTGGAGCGGGGGGGGGGGGGGGGGGGGCCTCAGAGGCTTAGTGCCTCCCCCAGATGTCACCTGCTGAGACAGGGTGGTGTCAGGAGATAAGAGGCTCTCTGGCTCTTGCGCCTGATCCCTGGCCATTGTGCTCCATGCTGGCTTTCTAGTAAGTTCGAGGTCCATGACTTCTTCCTTATCACGTCAGAGGCAGGGCAGGGTTTATTTCCACTGTGGAGCGATCAGGAAGAATTAGTTTAGGGCTCTGTTCCCCCCACCAAGGGCACCCACGTCGCAGCCCGTGGACCAGCTCAAACACAGAGGCAGCAGCTCTGATGAAGACTCTCCTGGACTCACGCTGGCTCTGTGCCGATCGCCCCACTGAGTCCCCGTGGGAGTATGTTGCATTTGACCTGTGAAGAGTCAGTGGCATCCCGATGTGATGTATTACGCTCCTCGGGGAGGTGGGCTCTCCGCGCACTGTCCTGCAGAGGAAACTGTAGGGGAGAGCCCAGGTGACTAAAAACTCACCTCCAGCTCAGCCACGCTTTGGCTTGGTCCTGACACTGTCCTTCGAGCCTAGAGCAATCCTCCTGCTCATCCCTCAGGAAAGATGAGTTGCATGAGGGAATCAAAGCAAGTAGCCAGGATTCAAAGGGCAGGTCCACCTGCTTCTGCCCCCTCCTGTTAAACGTGCGTGCACTGTGTTCCGCGGAGCCTTCTGCACTGGGGGGCTGGTACCTGGGCTGAGCTGGAGGAGGGTCTATGTGGGGTGGGGTGAGGGCTGTATTCTGGGAGGACCCTGGGAAGGATGTGGGCTTTGATCTGGGCTTGAAGCATGAATTACAGGTGAACTTGGCCTTGCAAGAGGGCAAAGGTCTGTGCATTTGTACCCCGCCTGCCTCGGGGGCACTTGCTTTTCCTGGGGGTGGGGGGGACACATGCAGACTGCGGCCTGGGACCCAGAGCTGCGTTCCTTGCTTCTCTGGTCTCTGGTCTCCGCAGGCATCTGTCTCTGCAGTCCGTTGACATGGCAACTAGAAGCCTACTCCTCTTGGACTTCTTTCTCGTTCTGCTCTTTGAAGAATTTTTAAATTAAATCTCCTTGAAAAAAAAGATATCCTGTGTGTCTGTTTTAAAAGATTTTAGTCTTGGGTGCAGAGCATAAAATGCAGGTTTGCGTAAGTTCCGCATGTTCAGTGACTGCCTCTTTGACTTTCAGCTTTGGAGTTGAGTGAGCACCATGCTGAGCCGGAGCAGGGAGCCGTGGGGAGCGCGGGCGCCGTGACCGTGACCGGCAGCTGGTTCTCACCTGAGTCCTCTTGGTTAAGCTGAGGCGGCTGCCAAGCCACCCGAGCCCGGGCAAGCCCCTGACAGGTAAGGTCCGTTGGGTTTTCACTGGTGTGTAGGATTCTCTCTTAGTAGGAGAATCGTCTGTTAAATATTGATTAAGCCGAGATCAATAAATGCTTGCCGTTGCAGGCCTGGGCATAACAATGGCTCCTTTATTCTGGGGTTTCTGCAGGGAGTCTGTGCACCTGTCTCTCCATGGCCCCTCTCCGCTCCTTTGCTCACTGGGCTGAGGTGGGTGGCCCGAGACCTCTCCTCGCTGGGCCTCAAGTCGGGCTCTGCAGACCACCCTTCATGCCCGCTGTGCAGGCGCCTCTCCCTCTCCAGCCCCCCTTGGTGTTCTGTCAAAAGCGGGTGATGCTACCTCCTGGGTTGTCCTGAGATGTGCATATGAGCCCTCAGAGGTTCGCAGCTGTTGCGTTTGGTAACAGGCCAGAACGGAAGCAGGGGGAGGGGGGGCGGCTCTTGACTCAGGCCTTGTTTGCCAACACCACTTGTGTGGGTCTGCCCCACCTTAGCCCTGATATTGGGGGCCCATCAATAACAAAGGTCCGGGGCAGGTGTTGGCACGTCCTCTTCTCAGTGCTGCACCTGGGCACGGACCGTTTCTTTTGTCCCAGTCGGCTGGGGTGTGGGGATCTATCATTTTCTCTGTGGGTATATTAGTCGGGGAACCGAGGCCGGAACAGTGTTCCAGCAAATGCGCCCGCTTGAGCCTTTGCTCCCAGGGACGACGGTGGGTGTGGGAGAGTGTGTCGGTCAGCTCGGGCTGCCATAGCGAATACCCCAGCCTGGGCGGCTTGAACCACAGATGTGTATTTTGGCTCGGCTCTGGAGGCCAGAAGTCCGACATCAGGGTGTCAGCAGAGACAGTTCTTTAGCAGGTGGCTTTAGCCTTTCTCTCTGGCACGAAGTCGGCCGCCTTCTCCCTGGTCCTAGCTTGACGGTCTCCCTTTTGTGTGCCTCCGTGTCCGAATCTCTCTTTCTTGTAAGGACGGGAGTCCTCTTGGATTAAGGCCCACCTATCACCTCATCTGACCTTAATCACCCCTTTGAAGACCCTTTCTCCAAATACAGAACATTCCGAGGCTCTAGGGTTAGGGCTTCATTCAGCATGGGAATATCTGGATTTAGCCCCGAACAGAGGGGCTCCCGGGCTGAGGAATTGGGGTCCACAGTCCTTGGGACAAGAGTGCTGGCCTTTCTCTCCAGCTTGCCTACTTTATGCGGCCTCCTTCCATGACCCTTGATGCGCTTGGGTTTTCCTAAACTGTCTACAGCGCAGAACAGAAGGGTCTTGCTTAATTGGGTTTATTCACAGACCCTTCTCGAGCGTCAGCCTCGTGGTAGATGCCGAGTGACATTTTACATGTCCTGTTTCAGCCTCAAAAGGTACAGGTTTCGTGTTTCTTTCTCTCTGGATAGCTAGCTTGACCATTGAGTTTTTATTCTGGGCTGTGGTTTCTTCCGCTGTGAGCCCGCACAGAGAAAACATCCCCCACATGGATTTGGGAGTAGCTTCTCCTGCTCCCACTCCCCATTCCTCCAAGCGAGGCTCACATCCCGTGAACCATGACCTCCTCAAACTTCTACCGCCCTCCTGGAGGACCAGCGCCATCAGGATGCACTGTTTGTTGCAAAACAGAGGCCCCTGACCCTCTTTGTCACAGCAGAGTTGATGAAGAGGAACAGGCGTGCCCTGCATGGCTCTTGAGGGAGGCTGCAGAAAGCAAAGTCTCGTAGGAGAATGAGCGAGAGGGAGAAGTAGCACACCGTGCCTCGTCATGGCTCCGTCCCTTCGGTGCCCGAGACCCGGGGCACAGGTGCCGGTCAGCTGCCGCTTGACTTGGCCCTGGTTTTGCTGTCCTCAGGGACCACACAGTTCCTGAAGCTCTGGGGGGCGGGGTGCAGAAGGCGGCCAGTGGGGGTGGCGGTGGGTCGGGCTGATGCTCCCACCTGCGAGCAGCCATCCTGCTGGGCCCCTGTGCACCTTCCTGCTGCCTCTGGCTCAGCAGGGACCCGGACAGCTTCCTCGAGGGTCCCTGGTGGGTCGTCACAGTGTGGGAGATGCACATCCAGAAAAAGGCAAGAAGCGCCCCTGGCCACTCCTGTCCTCACTCCTTGGATTGTCTGAGCCGCCTCCACCTGTAGTTCTGTTCTTTCCCTGTTAGCATTTGAACGCGGTTTCTCCTTCAGAGCCGAGAGCCCCCGGATGCCGAGAGCCTTGCCGGGGACCTCTTGGCTTGGGCACACAATGAAACTAAGTCTCCTCTCACAGCGAATCCTCCCGTTCGGGGCCTGAAATCTGATTCTCCATGGCGGCTTAGGCGTGGGGTCCGCTGGCGTGAAAGGCACAGTGTGGGGTGGGGGTGCGCTGCCGCGTCCACCCTCCGGGAGTGGGGAGCTGGGTCTGGGGCCGTCCGTGTCCGGCTGGTGAGTTTGAGTGCCCAGAGAGGTCAGCGGGTGTAGTGAATAAAGGGTGGATCCCCAGAGATTGCTCCAGGGAGGGAATTTGCAAAAATATTTTATTTATTTATTTCTTTTAAAGATTTTATTTATTTATTTGACACAGAGGGAGACAACGAGAGAGGGAACACAAGCAGGGGGAGTGGCAGAGGGAGAAGCAGACTCCCCGCTGAGCGGGGAGCCCGACGCGGGGCTCGATCCCAGGACCCTGGGGATGATGACCTGAGCCAAAGGCAGACGCTTAATGACGGAGCCACCCAGGCGCCCCTCCAAAAACATTTTAGCCACAAAACCTTTTCTTGAACTGAACTCTCACGTGATGTCCTCTTTTGCCACGTGTGCGGGTCCCATTGAGTGCTCAGGGGGCCCGGAGCCCCCTGGGTCTGGGGGATGGCTGGACAGTGGACGTGGGTGCCTTCGTGTCTTCCCTGTGATCACTGACGGCCCTCACGATGGGCTTCTCCAGGGATGAGTCCGAGGTAGAAAGTCTTACATTTTTTTAAGAGCCAGTGTTTTTTGTTTTTTAAGATTTTATTTATTTATTTCAGAGAGAGAGCAAGTGAGCACAAGCAGAGGGAGCAGGCTTCCCGCTGAGCAGGAAGCCCGCTGCCGGACTCCATCCCAGGACCCTGAGATCATGACCTGAGCCGAAGGCAGACGCTTCACCGACTGAGCCCCCAGGCGCCCCTAAAAGCCAGTTTATATTCTTCCTGGCCTCACACTGCATCCTTAGTCCTGGCCAGACAATTTCAAAAATGCACTTCCACGGGACATGGAGGTAGCAGTTGCGGGGGCATTGCAGGGGTGCAGGTCTGTGGGCTGCAGGCACAGGCCATTGTGCTGGGTGGTCTGGAGTGTGCGTCCTCTGCAAGGCAGTGCCGAACCTGCTGGGTGCAGGGTGGGGTTCCGTGGCATCCTCCATGATCCCCTGCATTAAAGAAAACAAATCTGACCCAAGTTAGGCTCTGCTAACTTGAACATGGCATATCACGTATTTGATGGAAACCATTCGATCAGTTCTCGCTTTCCTGACTTTCTCTATTCATTTGGGAAGTTCCAGAGAGTACGCATTTGGTACCAGCTACTGTACCAAACCCCAGGGGGTTCAGGAAGATGCTATAACACAAAATAAGAGGGTCTGAGAGGGACCAGTTAGTGGCCAACAGGGAAATTAATAAATTACAGGCTTCAGTTTGAGCGGCGACTCCGACGAGGGCGCCCAGAGTCTGGATGTGGGTGAGCCCATGGTGGGAATCGATCCTGGAGGGATGGGGTTGTGAGTGGTCAGTGACGGTGTGGGGAGATACGTTGGGCATTGGGGCCACCCTCCCTCTGTTCTTCACTGTCACTGCATCCCAAGATCCCCGTATATTCTGGGGTCGAGGGAAAGGTACAGATGTCCTACTTGCCCGATTTCTGTTCCCCCCCTCTTGCTCCCATGAGGCTCCGGTGGGACTGCAACTTGGTCGTCCCCTGGCCCCAGTTTCTGGTTGTTTGTGTTGCTCTCCCTGGAGAGTTTGTCGGGGTGGTTGACTTGGGTCAGGGCGTCGCATCCCCAGGCCCCGCCCCCACTGCATCGCCCCCTCTGCGGGGCTCGTCCCCGAGTGCGCTCTGGCCCAACAGCAGAGGCGGGCCCGCCCCCAGCCGTGCGGCTCACACGCCACCCCGTGCACAGCAGGACGGCGCCTCTCTTGGCCTCCTTGGGATGCTGCCGGGGGAGGGCTGGTTACTGCTGCAGCTGGTGGGACCTGCTTGGCAAGAGCGGGCTCGGTGAAGGTAGAAGCCATTTCTCTGCCCGGCTGCGTTGATGGGTCGTTCCTCCCCATTTACGTTCTGATCGACTCCCAGACCTTCTTGGCATCTAACTAGAAGTGGAGCGACTTCTGTCTTCCTGTGTTCAAAGGCAGACAGCCCCAGTCGTGCCGCAGCTTGAGGCCAGCGTCCGCGCAGAGAGATCTCGAAGGGACTGGCGTGCACGTCGGGGTGTGTCTTCCTCTCTGGCCTCCTCCCGCCTTCTGGCTTCGGGAACCACACGCTTCTCTCTTTCTGCTCTCCTGCGTTGCTCCCGTTTCACTGTGCTTCTGCCGTCCACTCCATACCAAAGGCGTCCTCACGCTCTTTTGGCAGACTTTTTGTGTTCTCCCATGGAGTGCCCATGTTGTTTTGCCGCACGTGGGGTGCTTACCCCAGCGCGCCCTGATGCTGCTGGGGCGCGGACCCCTGTCCCTCGCTGCGCGTGCATCGTGTGGCCCCATATCTCTGCCCTCCGTCGAGTCCTTGCATCTGATAAACACCCGATGGCATTGTTGGCTGTGCTGGGTCTCCGCACCTTACTCCCGGAATAACGGAAGGAAGGATCTCAGGATGGAAGGAATCTAAAGCTCCCTGACTGTAAGCTTGAAGGAAGAAAGAGGACCTGCTAGCACCCTGCTTGTGAGTCACTTGGAGGTGCAGCTCTGCAGCGTCACCTGTTTCAGGAGAGTCTGTCATTGCCCAGGGAGCACATTTTTATGATGGATGCTCTGAAATCCATGCCGGTTCCAACTGGAGTCCTGTCACCATGGGTCCGGGGTTGCCTTTTCTTGTTCTGGTCACGATGGTCCTTGTTCTTGAAGTGACAGGCGATTTTCACCTGTAGTCTGGACATCTCTGGTTTAGGGGGTGAGAATCAGGATCCTGCTTCATCTCCTTAGCAGGCAGTTTCCCCTGAGGAGGCGGTGCCCATGGTCCGCGTGGGGCCGCATGTCCCCTGCCTGCTGGGACTTGTCGTGGTTCCGGGGGACGTCCACACCTTCCCAGAGCACAGCCTTCCTGCAGCCTAGTGCAGGGGAGACCCTGCGCCCCTCCAGGCCCCCTGGGAGCAGGGTGGGGGCGGGGAGTGGAGGGTGCACACGCACGGCCTCCTCACTTGTCGGGGGTGACTCCGCTCCCACTCGACCCTGCTGGTACGGGAGGTGGGGTGAGGAGAGCAAGTGCCGACTCAGCCCACCTCCCCCTCCTTGTTCCCTTTACGATGCCAGGACGGATGAGAGGCAGAGCTCCCCCCGTGGCCCCTCCTGGCCATACTCCTGTAGGGGAATCAGGGGTCTCTTTCCGCCAGGTGGGACACTGAGATCCCTTCCCCTTTGGGCAGCAGACAGTATGCCAGGGGATCTGAGTGGGCCCCCCCCCCCCCGCCAAGTCGGGGGCTGGGTGGGCGGGGGGCGGAAAATGAGCCCCCACGTGCCCTGCTGAGACTGGGATGGGTGGGGAGGTTTTACCAGTGCTGTTGGCTACAGTAGGGTGGCAACTGGGGACAAGGTTTATGGTTTTGTTAGACCACCTCCTTCCCCGCCCCCGATCCTGTGTTTGCGGTGGGGGGGGGTGAGCTTTCCGGAAGCTTTTCTGGCCCAGGTCTGTTGGTGGTTCCTGGTTGGAGACTTCTGCAGTGCCTTGTCCAGGATCTGTGGGGAAAGGAAGCCTGGGAACTCACCCCCACGTTCTTCCTCACGCCCCGAGGCCCCCGGGCAGTGGCCCTGTTCCCTGTACCTCTCGGAGGCTTCCCTTCCCTTGTTGTGTGATGTCCGTCATGGCTGGACCCGGAAGTCTCCACTTTGGCTCTCGGAGCTTTCCGTCCAGTCTTTTATTCGCACAGGGTGGTTGAATTCTTTTGGAAGAGGGCTGGAGGTTAATTATGTGGCTCCTTACAAGGTTCAGTCACGAGATGAAAACGATTGTTGGAATTCTGTCGACACCTGAAGGAAACCCAGTGTTTGTAAAGTGAAGCAGGTGACTTCATATTCTTTAGCACCTAACTGCATCGGAAGAATCATGATACCTGATCAGTCACCTGTTTGTTTCATGTTGCACCTGTATCTCTTTGCTGTTATTCTCCGATTCAGAACCCCAAACAGCCATTTTTTGATATTATTTCTGTCCATCCGGGTTGGGGTAGGATCTGGTTGGCGCTCAGGGAGCCTTGTTGCCCTGGTATTGGTGGTGACCAATGTATCTGCGAGACAGGAGTTTCTCGAGAGAACCCAGATCATGTAAGAATGTTAAGTATTGACAGGTTTCTGAGAACTTTGGGTATTGGAGTACTTACGTCTAAGGTAACGGGCATTATTTCTTGAAGCTCAGTGTTTTAGAGCAGTGACAGTGCCAAAGTGAATTTGGACAGAGTGCATTGCAGGGGAAACGCGGTTACCAGGGTACTTACGGTGAGTCACGGGGATCTCCACCCAGCAGCCTCGGATCAGGCACTAACCCGGCAACACTTCTGATGTCCAGGCTTGTGGGAAAGCGTGTTTTTCCTTCCATTCCCCTCTCCAGGTTTGATCTCCTCCTTCCGAGGGCTGGGTGTCTGGCTTGGGGCATGGCTGTGGGGCTGCCGGCCACATGCATTCTAGGCTGGGGGAGGGCAGGTGTCAGACTGGTCAGGAAGACAATGTCCAAGGCAAGTCAAGGCAGGGGGTGAAGCACCAGGAGAGCCGTCTCTCTCTTCCAGGCTGGCCGCTCTGGATGTGCGTGGATAGCACTGAGTTCTTTCTTGCTGCTTGGTCTGGTCTGTGGTGTTGGGGCAAACCCCTGGGGATGCTTTCCGTCTACCCTTACCTTATTTATTTTGCTCACGTCTTCAGTGCTTAAAGATGACTCCCGGAACACAGCAGACTTACTTTTCTCCGCAGACAGCTTAGACTGGCCCGGGAAGGCCCATCCTTCCGGTCGGCAGTGAGTTATCTTGTGCTGCGGGGGTCAGTGCAGGCTGGATCTGGGGCCTGGGTGACTTGTCATCTAGGGTGCCTTTGTTCTTCTGTGAAAGTGGTCAGCGTTATGAGACCAGAATTCCTGTATCTTTGTGACGTAAAAACAGCTCTTCAGGCATTGGTGCTGGACGTGGCTTGACTTCACAGATGTTGGAGGGGCAGTCGATGCAAACCTGGGTTTGACAATTGCTACATTTCTGCTGCTGTTGGTTATTGAGATCTGTGGCTAGCACACTGTAGCCCTTCTAGATGTCTCAGCTCAAGGCTGACTCTTGTCAGGCTCGACCTGTTTGCAGTCGTGGAAGCTTCTGTTGAACAGTATTGCCCAGAGATGGAAGCAGAAGGACGGTGGAGACCTTCATGTGTGCACCTGCTTAGGCAGAAAAGAGAAAAGAGGCAGTGAGGAAACATGGGTTTTTTTGTTTGTTTGTTTGTTTTTTTAGGTGTTTTGGTCTTCGGTCCTTATCCAATGATGGTGGCTCATTGAGCTTTTCAAATAGCTTTTATCTATTTGAAAATAGATGATCAATTATCAGTTATCTTTTATGTGCCACGATGTTGCTTATGGCTGTCTTAGAAATGGTGCAGAGGACATTCTGCCTTGACTTCTGCCAAGGGAACTTAGCTCCGGAGGTGGCAGAGGGCGCTCCTGCTGGGCTGCCTCCCCGTGCAGAGCCCCGGGGCTCCTGTGTGCAATCTGCGGGCCGCACGTCGCAACTGTCTTCGAGAAAGAGATTTCCCGTTCTTCTTTCAGGGGTGGGGGTTGGGGCAGCCTGGTGACGTGGTTCCAGAGGGAGTTGCTGGGCCAGTGGGCGAAAGGAGGATTCCTTTTCTTTGAGTTACAGTCTCGGTGAAAGGATGGAGGGCCGTCATAATGGGCGGTGAGGTTGATGATCACCAGCTCACGGAGAGTGAAGGGCTCCCATGTCAAGGCTCCATGCTTGCAGAAGCAGCTGTCCTCGGTCCTGGAGATGGGACATGAGGGGGCGTTCCTGCAGCTCCTTCGTCCTCTTAGGGCTTTGTATGCAAGTGACTTGATGTCTGTGGGTCCGGAGGGTGTGCAATGGGTGTGGATGGTTCAGTGGGACGTTATTGCTTTCTTATTACTGCAGGTTTTAGAACCGGTGGGGGAAAATGTTGCTCTCAAAATGACAGATCCTGCGAATTGCAAACTGCAGAAGAAAAAATCTTGGTGGTTATCTATGGAGACGCTGGTAGTGTGGAACTAGTGTAGCCAGCATAGATACAAACCCATTTCTTTTTTAAACAGAACAGTTTTAAAAATCCCATTTTACAGTTCAGACGTTCAAGAATGTTGTCATGAACATCCAAGTCTCACGTGAAAGAATTTATTATGTGTGTTGGAGTTTGGAGAATTTTTAGCATCATCTAGGTTGTAGAGGACCGTTTTGACCTTTTTTAGGAGAGAAAGCAGGAGTTTCTAAAAAATACGTGTCACCTAGTTGGTGACGAGGGACCCTGAACCTGCCCCAGGCCATGCAGTGGGGGTAGGGCGCAGGGTTCAAACGTGGCCTGGGCTCTGCTCCACATATCTCCTGCTCCTCACGAGGACACAAGAAGCAGAGCCAAGGGCTGGTGCCTGTTTCTACCTTCCTTTCAAGTTCACAGAAGCAAGAAGGACCGCATAGTAAAATACGTGGGTTTTACGGGAAGCTGAATGGTTTTACTTTCCTCCAGAATTTCTGTGAGCCTTTAATCTGACGATGCAGATCTCTGGAGTGCACGTGGGATGAAGCACTGTGTTTGGTGGCCGCAGTTAACCCTCCTTCAGCGTCCGAGGGAAGGCCACCGTTGTCTGCAGTTCCTGGGGCTGGGTCGTGGATTTCTCGTGGCCTGACCTTGCGCGTGCTTCTCTTCTTTGGAACCCAGGTCGTCGGAATATGAGAAAAGACACTGCTTTGGGGCGCTTGGGTGGCTCAGTCACTTGTGCCTCTGACCCTTGGTTTGGGCTCAGGTCACGATCTCAGGGTCATGGGATCGAGCCCCGCGTGGAGCTCTGTGCTGGGCGTGGAGTCTGCTTGACCATCCCCTCTGCCCCCACCCCTTCCTCTCTCTCTAAAAAAAGACACAACTTCACTATGTAGCTTGTCGCCTCCGCAGAGAATCCGGCATCTTTCCCTTGGCGGTGAGTTATTCAAGTCCTACCAAGGACAGAATGTTTTCATTTTTCATCAGGAAAGACTGTTTTTCAGTAAAAGCTAATGTATTTAAAGTGAACCTATTCGGGTTGTTTTGAAACAGTATCAGAACCTCCTGTAGCTAAACTGTATCTAAGAGATCCAGATCTAGAGCCCAGGGGGCTCAGTCAGTGGTGCATCTGACTCTTGATCTCAGCTCAGGTCTTGATCTCGGGGTCGTGGGATCGAGCCCCGCATCAGGCTCCACCCTGGATGTGGAGCGAAATAAAATAAGTAAATAAATAAAAAATAAGAGAGCCAAATCTGATGCTTGTGCAAACCTACTAATGACCCAGCCCCGGCCTTGGTGGAGGGACATGCAGTGGCCCTGTGGATCGTCTCTTCTTGCCAGCCCCCCGGTCTGATGATCACTGTTGGAGTACACACACACACACACACACACACACACATGATCACTGTTGGAGTACACACACACACACACACACACACACACGATCACTGTTGGAGTACACACACACACACACACACACACACACGATCACTGTTGGAGTACACACACACACACACACACACACGATCACTGTTGGAGTACACACACACACACACACACACACGATCACTGTTGGAGTACACACACACACACACACACGATCACTGTTGGAGTATACACACACACACGATCACTGTTGGAGTACACACACACACACACACACACACACACACACACACACACGTCTTCTCTGGTGAACGGATGCTGAGCCATTCCATCCCGGAGGGTAGAACTTCATGTGTGGGGGTAGGTTTCCCAGGCGACTTGTCCTGGGTCTGACGGGTTGGCATGGGGGTGTGCACTCTGCATGCTAACGCAGCTCAGAATGGGTATTTCGTCTTAGGGTCTCCGGGACAGAGCTGCGACTGAGAGCACATCCAAAGCATCTCTGGCCAAGACGGCCTCTCCACAGCAAGAGCTGAGGGCTTCACGGGTCAGGGCTTTTTGTGAGGTGTGAATGGGTGACACACTGAATCAATACCCTTAGAAATAAGAGTAGTTATCTGTCCCCGGTAATCAAGGTGGTGGACAGGGAGGCAGCGGGTGTGAGTAGGGCTGCACTGCAGAATTGCACACTCGCCATAGCTGTGAAATTTAAGAACAGAGCTGACATTTATGCTGATTAGAGCTGTCAGAAACCTCTAAACCAGGACACACGACTCGCTTTCCCAGCCGTGTGAGGGATGGCGTTAGATTCCGGACTCTTCTCTGACACGTGCTGCAGGATTTGAGCTTTGCCTCATAGGGCGAGCAGAAGCAAGGCTCACTGTCCTGATCTGTAGTCCATACGCTTCTGGTGCCATGAGAGCCCAAGAAACTGGTTCACCAAGATCCCGGGAAAGCTCTGGAAGGCAGTGCAGCCTTAATGCTTTCAAGATTTAAAACCCAGTGATCATATTCACTTGTTTTTTGGATACGTAATTCCTGCACTTGGCATGAAACTTAACAGCTCCAGAGGGCTTTCCATGAAAAATAAGTCTCTCCCCCCAGACCCCCAAGTGTCCTGGTCGTCACTCACCAGTGGTTTGCAGTTAAGAAGGACTCTGCAGGGAAGCAGCCTGTGTGCAGTCTAGCTGGGTTTCTCCTGGGGGGGTGCCTGGGGGCCGGGGACCCTACACCCCATTCTCCAAAGCCCCAGAGACTTGGGGTTCTTGCAGTCTAGCTGGGTTACTCCTGGGTGGCTTCTGGGGGGCCCCTGGGGGTCGGGGACCCCACAGCCCCTCTCCAAAGCCCCAGAGACCGGGGTTCTTGCAGCTCTAGCACTGGACTTGGGGGCCGATTGGGTTGGGAGGAAGCTGCAGGCCTTTTGCAAGACTCCACGACACAATGAGATTAGGAGGATCTGGTGCCGCCCACCCTCCATATTCATGTTTTCCCCAGAGGTCTCGGGCTGCAAATTCTCAAGCTTTCTTTAGTGGAATGTCCCCCGTCAGTGATGTGAGTTTCATTGTATGGACAGGTGCTGTACTTTGAGATGCTGATCCGAAGGACTTGGGTTTATATATGTTGTACAAAGTGTTTAAATCCAAGCACGGTTTTACAGACCTTCCTTAATTTTTCTGATTAAGTTCGAATCACTTTCCCAATGGTTAGAGAACCAGATTTGCAGGCTGCAGAGACAAACCCGAGGGATTTCAGCGGTGTTGCCACTCGTTCGTCGTTGAAAGGCGGGCTGCTAGGGCGGTCGGTCAGGGACGTGGTGGGCCATGTGGGTGGTATCATGGTCATCTTAACTTTTTCTTTCTTTCTCTTTCTTTCTTTCTTTCTTTCTCTCTCTCTCTCTCTCTCTCTCTCTCTCTCTTTCTCTCTTTCTTTTTCTTTCTTTCTTTCTTTCTTCTTTCTTTTTCTTTCTTTCTTTTTTTAAGATTTTATTTATTTATTTGAGAGAGAGAGTGAGCGAACACAAGTGGGGGTAGGGGCCGAGATAAAAGCAGACTCCCCGCTGAGCAGGGAGCCCGATGTGAGACTTGATCCTGGGACTCAGGGATCATGACCTGAGCCGAAGGCAGTCGCTCAGCTGACTGAGCCACCCAGGCACTTCCATCTTAACCTTTTTCACTTAAGTGATTCAGTCTCTTCATTTTTGTTCTCCTTTTATGTTTGGATTTGCAAAGAGCTGGCCCTTAGAAGGCACCCACAGTAATTTGTTCAGTAATTTGTAATAACTAATACATCTCAACCGTCAAGGATTATCCTAAGTAATGACGCCAGTAGTGAAAACCAAACGTTAATGAGTTAAAGGATAGGGGTGTGTGTGTGTGTGTGTGTGTGTGTGAGTGTGAGTGTATCAGGGAAAGTAAGTTTTTTAAAGAGGACCCTGATTTTAGGCCTTTGTGTAGATAATCCACGTTTTAAATTCAACATCATGATGCTTTTCCTTCTCCCCACGGTGTCCCCTGGTCACACAGGTAGGATGCTCTTCTCTGCAAGAGCTTCCGATCCTTCCTTTTCTCCACCTGCTGGGCCGGCTACCCGTGTTGATGCCACGGCTGTTCCCTGCCTGTGGGGTCCTGCGCACCCCCGGGCGGCCCTGGCCAGGTCATCCTCACCTTAAAGCCCGTGTCCTCATCTGTGAAGTGGGGACGGTCCCCCCATGGGTTTCCGAATTGTTTGGGGCTCTGCACCAATGTGGGCTTCCTCTGGTCAGCTGCAGGTGTTCAGCCATCATGGAGGCCTGGGAAGGCCATCCCTTCTGGGAAGGTGGGCATGGAAAGGTGGGGTGCAGCATTCTCACGGACCCCCTTTGCCTCTGTTTTCATGACCCGAGGCCAGTGTGGTTTTGCCCTGGTAATGCGTCTATGAGGGAGGTCGTGAGGCCCCTCTGCCCGTGTGTAGTCCCTGCTGTTCTCTGTGGGTACTCTCTTCTCTCACTCTCTTGTTTCTTGACTTCCTCCATTGCTGGGTACCTCGAGTCTGTTGGGTCGTTCCTTACAGGAGCCTTCGGGAACTGGGGTAGCAATGCTGTCCGGCGCTTAGCATGTCACTGCATACACGTGCGTATTAACCCCAGCCGAGGTGGAGCCCCGTCTCTCAGACCCCAGTGCCCATGGGCTGAGGCAGCTGGAAATTGAATATCAGCGTCCAGCCTTGGCCTCTCCGACCTCGCACGGACCAGATCCCGTTCCCTGGGGACCCCGCATCCGAGCTCAGGACTTGGGATTTGGATTTGGGCAGAGCAGAGCTCCAGGGCTGACTGCACACACGGCCGGTGTGGGTGACCCAAGCAAGCAGCTTCTGCTCAGCCTCCTGGCCTGTCTAGTGGGAATAATTATTGTGTCTCCACGTGGATCGTTTGAGGACGCGATGCTCCATAAGTGAAGAGTGTGGCCATCACCGTGTTTCATTTCAAAATTTCTCTGGTTTTCTGTCAGCAGGCTGACCAAAGCACTTAGGTGTAAGGTACTGTGGATACTTGAATAGAATATTCCAAACAGACCTCTTACCAAAGACGGAGAGTGTATAAAGTCAAAGGTCATTCTCTTACATAGGGCCAAATCAGACCCTTGGACCTGAAACCCTGAAGTTTGAAGTGATGAGGTCATTCTCTGCCGTTGAGTATAGCTCTTTGGCCTGCCTCCCCCCCCCGCTGCCATGTTCTAGAAGGGATTCTGTCTGCATAGGAAAAGGTAATAGATTTTTAAAACATACCAGGTGCAGCTTCCCTGTGGGAATCTGGCCCTTAGGATTCAGGTGTGGCCTTTTGAGGAACTGATTATATTGTTTATTTCAGTTGTGGTAGTTTTCCCTCCCCAGCTTCCAGAATGTGACTCTTCAAAGCTTTATTGCAACTTTCTTCCAATTTTTCCCCCCTCGCAAACATCATAAAAAAGGATTAATCATGTAAAGAAAAGAGACAAGAGCAGTGGTTCTCAAGTTTGGGAACACGGGGAGCTTAAAACAGTGCCCACATCCCCAAGACTTTATTTTCGCTGATCCAACACCCGAGGTGCCCCGTGGTTGGTGCTGGACCACGGACACAAGGGCCCCACATTCTGATTTAGCGGGTCAGCATCCAGGCTGGAGGATGTGCGTGTGCACAGGTTCCCAGGTGGTGCCTGTGCCGTCTGTCCAGGGACCCTCATTTGAAAACCACAGGACTGGGGAGTTCTGGTTAAGAGCGTGGACTTATGGACTGAGCTTCATCACGTCCTTGGTCACCTCTGTCTCTTTCCCATCGCTGGCCCCAGGACCTTGACCACTGCGCTTCATGTTACTCTTGTCAATAATGGGGATGATCGTAGTGTGAGGGCGTATGTGTGCGTGCGTGTGTTTGCACATATACATGCACATCCCTACCTAATCCGCTGCCTGTTCTACACAAGCACTCGTGAATCATCTTTTTTTTTTTTTTGTCTTGACAAATTGAAATAATCAATAGTAAGAACATCCAAGTCCATTGCTTTCTTTACATGTTGGGGCAAAGGTGGTAGGAGTGTGGGTTTCAGTCTGTTTTATCTGCAGTGTTTTCTATCAGAAGAGTGCTTTTTATTTTATTTTTTTAAACGATTTTATTTATTTTAGAGAGAGAGAGAGAGGGTGTGAGCAGGGAGGAGGGGCAGAGGGAGAGAGAGAAGCAGACTCCCCGCTGAACAGGGAGCCCAGTGCGGGGCTCGATCCCAGGACCCCGAGATCACGACCTGAGCCGAAAGCAGACGCTTAACCAACTGAGCCACCCAGGCGCCCTAAGGGTGTTTTTTAAAGATTATTTTGATTTTGGTATTTATCTGTAATAAAAGTTCTAATTCTGTTGAGTCTCCAAATTTATTTCTTTGTTAACATTTATAAGATTACCGCACGATTAAAACATACTGTATTCCTTTGCTTTCATTTTGTACATGGAGTTCTTGTTTTCAGTGTGAGTTTCTTGTCGAAGTGTAGCGTTCGCTCACTTACTCTAAGCCCCCTGCATGCAGACACTGTGTTGTTTGGAGGGTGAAGAGTGAGCACTGTGGTTGGTTGCTAACCACACCGTGGGCCGTGTGCTCTGCTGTTCACGGTTCACGAGCATCTCGCGTGGCCCTGTGCTTCGCTGGCCCCATCCCCGAGCTTGTCACCGCGCTTGACTTTTGTCCTGTGTCTCTACCCGCTCCGTCTCTGTCCCTCCCTTCCTGGCTCTCTTTTTAAAGCATTTCTATTTCAATGTGCTTTGAGTATTTTTTTTCTTAATATTGGAATAGTGTTGATGATTATTTTGGAAAAGAAGCGAATCAAATAGTTGACATTTTTTGCTACACGTCATCTGTTTTTGGAATAAATTGTTTCTTTTTTGAATGCTGTCTTCATCGCCTGGTTTCTATTTTCCCTTTGATATTTGAAGTATTATGAGTTTCTTTTGATGCATTTATTGTGATTTAGAATGGGAATATTCTGTTTTCAGATCCACAGGTGACTATCTCGATATGTCATGAACGTCGGTCAATTAAATTGTTCCTGGTAAACAGCAGGGTCCCTGGCTTTTATGGAAGGGATAGCTTTCTTTGTAAAAAGTCCTACAGTGATATAAGACTTGCAGCTTCTCTTTTTGATTTTATTTTTAAATTAAATGTTATTAGTTAGCCTGTCCACCAGCAATGAAGCTAGTTAGTCCCGTTAGTGTGCAGACCTTCTGGAGTCCCCACCATCCTGGGTGCAGCGGGGCATATTCCAACTAACAAGTGCTTGAACAAGAAGGCATTTACCAGGTACAAGTGTGATAGGATTGATGTCAGGTGCTGGCCGTGACCGTGGAGCAGGGTGGTGGGGCGATGAGCAGTTCACTGCCTGTGCTGGGTGTCATCCCGCATATCCCAAGAGGGCAGTGAGGAGAAAGTCGGAAATGGACATGCCAGAGAGGACATAGTAAATTCCCTAAGTAGATATACTAGATTTTCCCAGCGGTATTAAATGCATATTTTGGATTTGTGGCTGAGTAGAAATGGGAAGACTCCATCTTGCACCATCGGTGACTTTAGGGATGCTGGAGATGGCTAGTTGTGTTAAGCAGAGGAGTTGTGTTTTTCTAAGAGTAGGTCAGAGGAGGTGACGCACGTGGGAGCTCGGGAGTTAGCCAGGGAATGGCTGAAGCGGACCGCTGCCCTAAGCCAGGAAGTAAAGGGGTGTGGGTGGGGGGAGGTGGGGACAGAGTATCAGGCCCAGTGGGCAGCTGTCTCCGTCCTGCATCCCTGTGCAAGGGAAGCCTGTGAGCTTGCAGGCACTACGTACAAACCCGAACCCGACCCTGTTTTCAGATTGTGGGTTGCATCCCATTGTCGAGCCAAGCATCAAGTTAGTAGGTCACGCACGGCATGTTCAGTAAGGAAAACACATCAGAGTGGATTGCATGGATCCTGAGCACAGTGCCAAGTGTGATGCGTCAGGCGTGTCATGAGAGGCGAGGGTCCTTCAGCGCACCTGTTGGCATCGTAGTCGATTTTTCTAGCGTATGGAGTCATCCTGATAGGGGGGTGGCGCTGGACAGTTGAAATCTGCCACAAGCATAATGTGTAGTTGGTTGTGATGTGAAAGGCATATGCGTGCCAGTCTTTAGAGTCTCAGGAACGCCAAAAAAGCGTTATTTGGTGCAATGTTTTAAAATTTTAAGATAGTTGTATCACTTTAATTTAGTAGAAATTGCCCTTAAAATGGAAAAACAAATAAACATGAGACAGAAAGAACAAAGGCGTTGTTGAAGTTCAGCTGCTGGACCCAGAAGTGTAAATATTGACGTTGTTGAGAAAAATGTTGATTCTAGGATCAGCAAACTTTTGGCTTTGCTGGAACTATTTTTCTGAACTATAGTCTAATAAGAAAGTTCAGGCTTCATGGTGAAGATTATTTAAATTTTTATCACAGGTTCAGAACTCCATTAAAAGGCACAGACTCCGGGGTCCCTGGGTGGCTCAGTCGGTTGAGCGTCCGACTCTTGATTTCGGCTCAGGTCATGATGTCAGGGTTGTGAGATCGAGCCCTGCATTGGGCTCCATGCTCAGCAGGAAGTCTTTTTCCTAGCTCTCTCTCTCTCTCCCTTCCTCTGTCCCTCTGCCCCTACCCCCGCTCACTCGCTCTTTAAAAATGAATAAATAAAAGCTTTTTTAAAAGAAGGAATAGACCCCAATACATTATTTATAATGCATTCTGGCAGTGGACAAAATTCATAGTCAAAAAGACATATGAAACCAACACAGCAAGATGACCTTATCCGTAAGCCCCTTTCATCGAAGCAAGAAAAAAGACAACAGTCGTTGGTACAATTTCTTAGTCATTCTACAACTGTTCATGAGAACGCCTTTTATTGTGGTAGGTACAAAGCTGTAATATCTACCTGCCTGTCAGGCCCTTCGTCAGGCTATGGAGCACATCATTTTGATAAATCAGCTGATGATTTGAATATGGAACTCTCTGCAAAGTGGCACAGAAAGTCATCACCCCTCTACTGTTGTAGGACATTTCAAAGTGCAGTTTTTTTGTCGAGGAGCAGGATGGAGGTTGAGTCTCCATGAGAGCAGAGATCATGACTGTGGTCTTTGTCTTTGTCGGGTGTGGACGGCAGGGTGGGTTTATGGAGGGCTTGCAGTGGGGTTTCCATTTCACCAGCCCGACATTTGGGTTACACAGAGTCACACAACTGAGAGAGGGCATGGCTGCTCAAGAGAAACCAAAATGGACAAGCCATAAACAATTTCCAAATGGTAGAACAAGTGTGACCAGGAAGCTTGGTGGTATCTAAAAAAAAAAAAAAAAAGAAAAAAAAAGTTTGTATAAAAGTGAATATGCAATCATTGCCTTTCCCATCTTCAAGTTTTATCATCCTAAGAAATTCTGCTGAATCTCATGATTGTATTAAAAAATACTTAGTGGGGCTGGGGGTGTGCCTGGGTGGCTCCATCGGTTGAGCATTTGACTCTTGATTCCGGCTCAGGTCGTGATCTCTGCATCATGAGATCGAGCCCTGCATTGTGCTCCGTGCTCACTGGGGAGTCTGCCTGAGATTCTCTCTCACTCCTATGCCTCTCTTCCCACTCTCTCTCTCTCAATGAATAGATAAAATCTTTAAAAAAAATTTAGCAGAAGTTGTTAATTTTATTAAAGGAAGCTCATTGAATAGCCATCTTTTCCGATATTTAAAACTGGGGATAAAACATATGAAACATAAAATTACTATTTTAGCCATTTGTAAGTGTGCAATTCAGTGGACTTAAGTACAGTCACAATGTTGTGTAACCATCTCGGTTATCTGTTTCCAGAACTGTGTCCTCATCCCGAACAGAAACTCTGTATCCATTGAACAAACTCCCCTTCTCCCTAGCCCCTGCAAACTTCTCCCTCTTGTTTCTATACTAGGTGCCTCATATAAGTGAGGTCCTACAATATTTGTGCTTTGGCGACTGACTTACTTCACCTGGCATCATGTCTTCAAGGTTCATCCATGTCGTAGCATATATCAAAGTGTTCCTTTTCAAGGCTGAATAATATTCCACGGCATGGATCTGCTACGTTTTGCTTATTCATTCATCTGTTGATGGACACTTGGGTTGTTCACGCTCTTTGGCTATTGTACACAGTGCTGCTATGAACATGGGTGTACAGGATTTGTTTGTGTCCTTGCTTCCACTTCTTTTGAGATATATGCTTAGAAATAGGATTTCTGGAACTTATGTTAATTCTCTGTTTGGTTTTTGAGGAGTTGTTATACCATTTTCCACAGAGAATGCACCATTTTTCATTCTCACCAGCAAGGCAGAAGGGTTTCAGTTTTTCCACATCCCCACCAACACCTGTGATTTTGTGTGGCATCTCATGGTGGTTGGATTTGCGTTTCCCTAATGACTAGTGATGTGGAGCACCTTTCCATGTGTTTATTCGTCATTTTTATGTTTTCCTTGGAGAACTGTCTAAAGTCCTGGCCATTTTTTGAAATTGGTGATCTATTTTCTTACTGTTGAGTTGTAGGTGTTCTTTATATATTCTGGATATTAATCCCTTATCCAATACACGATTTGCAGCTCTTTTGCCCTTCTCTGTGGGTTTATTCACTCCCTCCATTGTGTCCTTTGCACAAACGTTTTTAATTTGGATGAAGTCCAGTTAGTCTTTTGTTGTCTATGCCTTTGGTGTCTTACTCTGGAAGTCATTGTCAAATTCAACATCATGGAAACTTTTTCCTAGGTTTTCTTCTAAGAGTTTTATACTTTTATTCTTACATTTAGGTCTTACACCCATTTGAATTAATGTTCATTGATAGTGTAGGTCAAAAGTCCAACCTCATCATTTTGCATGTGGGTATTCGATTTTCCCAGAACCTTTCATTGAAAAGACTGTCCTTTCCTCATTGAATGGTCCTGGCACCTTCGTTGAAAATCAGCCAACCATTATATATGAGGGTTTATTTCTGCGCCCTTTATTCGAGTCCATTAGTCTCTATGGCTGTCCTTCTGCCATTTCACACTATCTTTATCACTGTAGCTTTGTAGTAGGTTTTGAAATCAGAAAATGTGAGTCCTCCAATTTTGTTCTTCTTTTTCAAGATTTTGTGTGTGTGTGTGGCTATTTGGGGCCCTGTGAGAATATATATAAATTTTAGAAAGATTTTATCAATTTCTGCAATAATGCTGGAGGGAATCTGTGAGGCATTGCGTTGAATCTCTAGATTGCTTTGGGTATTATCATCATCTGAATAGTATTAAATGTTCCAAACCGTGAACACAGGGTGCTTTTCTTGTTTATATCTTTTTTATATTCGTATAGCAGTATCTGCAATTTTTAGTGTACGAGTCTTTTGCCTCCTTAGTTGAATATATTCCTAATTGTGATTTTTGATGCTGTTTTGAATGTCGATTTCTTAATCCCCCTTTCAGATTTTTTTGTTAGAGTATAGAAATACAACTGATTTTAGCGTGTCAGTCTTCCGTCCTGCAACTTTAATGCGTTTATTTGTTAGCTTTAGATTGAAGGCATGTCTTAGTAATCTTTAGGATTTTCTGTAGATAAGATCATGTCATTTGTGAACAGAGATCATATTAGTTGCTTTCCGATTTGGGTGCCTTTTATTTCTTTTTCTTGCTCTATTGCTCTAGCTAGAACTTCCAATGCAATGTTGAGTAGAAGATGCAAAAGCCAGCATCCTCACCTTGGTTTTGCTCTTAGGGAAGAGCTTTCCATCTTTCACCATAAAATACGATGTTAGCTTTGGGTTTGAGACATTTTATTAGAGACCAGAGTTACTCTGATCTTCTTAGTGTATCTAACTATAGTTTTCCTATCCCAAAGGAACCTACTCTACAGGGCTTATGGGATACATATTTTTCTGGCTGAGAAGCAATTTCACTTGGTAAATACTTTCAGAGGTCATATTTAGGTAATAAAATTGGCATGTTTATGTGATATTTTTGGCATTCCAACACCCATTAAATTTGAAGCTTCAGGGGGAAAGTAACGTGTTTCCACGTGTTGAACACATCCCAGAGTTCTGGAGGCATATGGGGCCGGGCAAGCAGCGGGTGAGGAGTGAGCTGGAGGGAGTGTGGGCAACAGTGGCAGAAGGAGGTGTGGGGCAGCGGTTTAGTGTGGGTGCAGAGAGGGTCCTTGAGTGGCCGGGAAGGCCCATTCACTGCGGCAGAAGAGGGAGCCAGGAGGCTGTGAACCCCTCCCCCAGGCCTGCAGGGATGTGGGTGGAGGGGAGAAAAACAGCGTCCCAGGGAAGTGAGGCTGCAGGTTGAAGAGGTGGAAGATGTGTTTGCAGGAGGGCCCGGGGCTGGGAGGCTGTCCACGCAGACTCATCAGACCCACATGACATGGGCTTTGGGGAAGCCCACAGGAGGCAGCACAGTGTGGTCCTGGGAGCTGGCCGTGGTTGGTTGGGGTGTATACGTCAGAGTTCTCCAGAGGAACTGAAACATGTATGTGTCTGTACAGAGATTTATCTTAAGGAATTGGCTCATGTGACTGTAGGGGGCTGACAAGTCTGAAGTCCATGGGGCAGGCTGGCAGTCCGGGAACTCAGGCAGGAGTTTGCTACAGTCTTGAGGCCAAATCCCTTCTCGGGGAAACCTCAGTCTTTGCTCTTAGGCCTTCAACACATTGCACGAGGCCCACGCCCATTATGGAGGGTGATCACCTTTACTCAAGTCCAGTGATTACAGATGTTGACCATGCCTACAGAGTACTTTATCTATCTATCTATCTATCTATCTATCTATGATTTATTTAAGAGGGAGAGCGAGAGTGCACTCACATGCATAGTGGGGAGGGGCAGAGGGCGAGAGAGTCTCAAGCAGACTCCGTGCTCAGCATGGAGCCCGACGTGGGGTTCGATCTCACCACCCTAAGATCAGGACCTGAGCCGAAACCAAGAGTCGGACGCTTAACCAGCTGAGCCACACAGGTGCCCCCACGGAGTACTTTTAGAACAGCCTCTAGGTTGGTGCTGGAGCCTCGAGACATGAGACTTGCCACCCCGGGGGCCAGGTTTGCGGGGCTGGGGACTGCTGGCCTGGCCAGAGCCTAGAGGGAGGTGACCCGCCACAGCTGTGCCCATGCAGGGAGTGGAGTGCTCCCGCCGTCTTGTGAGCCCAGCAGCCTCTTAGGGATTGTTCTTTGGTTTCTGTCCAGGTGGCTTAAAGGATCCTACACACTCGCAGGAAACATAGGTGGTTGGTAGTAAATGTTCCAGGTTTAGGGCACTTCTGTTCCTTTTAGCTGAAATGACAGTTTAGTAGTGTTTTTATATCTTGGGTCTGAATTAGTTTTCGAGGGCCACCAGAACAGGATAGTACCGACTGGGTGGCTCAAACACAGAAATTTATTTTCTCATGGCTCTGGAGGCCAGAGTCTTGAGATCGAGCTGTGGGCAGGGCTGTTCCTTCCGAGGCCTCTCTTCATGGGGTGCGGATGCCTGTCTCCTCCCCGTGTCTTCTTCCCACGGTCATCCATCTGCCTGTCTGTGTCCCGATCTCCTCTAACACCAGATCAGGGCCCACACTAATGCCTCACTGGAACCTTATCACCTCTTTCAAGACCCCCACCTCCAAATTCAGCCACATTGTGCGTCCTGGACGTTAGGGCTTCAACTTCTGAATTTTGGGGAGGACCCCGTTTAGCCCATAACTGGGCCTTACCTTGATTTCTTAGCTATTTCAGGGGATGGAATGAATATCCTGACTTTTATGCACCCATCTGATTTTAGGTTTCCCCTGGGAAGCTTCTGTGAGTCTTTGATTTCTGAATTCTTAAAACCTCAGACTGTGTCTGGAGGGAGCTTCTCTGCCACAGGTGCGCGGGAGGTGAGGCGTGGGGCTGTGCTGGGGACTCTGTAGCAAAGGTGGGTGGTCCTGCTGGCGGCCCCCGGACATGGTGGGGCGGCTCTCCTGGAGTCATTTTGTTTTCTTCCCGCTCTAACGGGGTGACACGGATAACCCTCAGAGTCCCCTTCGTGAGACCTACCCTGCTTGGATCCAGATGCCAAGAGCCCAGTGAAGCGGGGGCCTGACAGGCAGGCAGCGTCCACACTTGGCGTGGGTGCTGGGGCACAGTGAATGCACAGTTTACATGGGGGGAGTGAGACCGGGAAGGTGCATTTACAATTCTGTGTGGCAGATGGAAAAATGGATGTAAGCCCAGCGTGGGGCCCAGGAGCTCAGAAGGGACACTGGCGATAGTGATGAGAATTTGCTTACGCACCACTGGGCAGGGAGCCATCTTGGAGCAGTGGTGATTGGTGTGAGGCAGTCTGAGAGGACTTCCTGGAGGAGGTGATCCCTGAGCTCAGTCCTACAGGGTATAGTAAGTTAGCTGGTGGTGGAGCTGGGACCAACAGCTGCAAGTACAGAGGCTCAAGAAAGCCTCCTGTGGCCCGGAATTAGCAATCATTCAGGGTGTCTGGGCCACCAAGGGACCAAGGGTCCAGGGCGTGCACCTCTGGGATTGATTATGATGGGGAGAGTTCATATGCTGCCATTCCTGAACATGTATTCACGTCTGATGATTTCTGAAGGAGAAGACACTGCCTCTGTTCCTGGAATCCACGCCCCACTCTCTGATTACTCCTGAGATTTAGAAGGAAAGATGTATCTCGGAGAAGCTTGCTTCGTGGAAGTTTGGCAGAGCGTTTTTTGTGTTCAAAGGCAAAGGGATGACCCATCCCCAGTCCAGGCCAAGCTGCTGGTTGCCCCTCACCCCAGCCTCAGCTCTCTGTATCAGAAGGGAGGGGCCTTTGTCCGACTCAACTGGGAGACTCGGCTGCTTTGTATGCTGCAGGCCTGTGGTTTGTGCCACAGTAGTTTAAAAAAGAAAAAGACAGGGGCGCCTGGGTGGCTCAGTCATTAAGCGTCTGCCTTCGGCTCAGGTCATGATCCCGGGGTCCTGGGATCGAGCCCTGCGTCGGGCTCCCTGCTCAGCGGGGAACCTGCTTCTCCCTCTCTCTCCCTCTGCTTGTGCTCTCCGTCAAATAAATAAAATCTTAAAAAAAAAATTTAAAAAGGAAAAGGATCTCTGTTTCGCGCATATTAGGAGCTCACTGTAGGAGGCAGTGTGCTTTTTAATGTAGCTGCTGGTATTTGCAGCTCACTTAGAGGTCCGGCAATTTTCCTGTATGTTCAGAAGTCCGTTTCTGTGAGTGTTATTCTCAGAGGCTGTGGTCACAGAACCGAGGCCTTCAGGGAGAGTGTGGAGCTGACCGGGGGGCCCTTAGACGCGGTCGATCTTGGCTGTGACCAGGACACCCGGCATGCACACAGCCACCTTGGTGCCTCCTTGGAATGGGGCTGAATCCGTCCTTGCCAAAGTAAGATAAAGTCTTCAGGGACTTAGTATTTGTAACGAGGAAAGAGCCCAGGGGTCCCTGGGAGCTCCTGGGAAGGTGTGCGGTCAGCGCCATGGGCCAGCACCCCCTTCACCCCACAGGCCCTGGGACCGTGCGGAAGACTCCCCACGGCTCTGTAGCTGGCACCAGGCTCCTTCTGTTAGAAGGCAAGCGGGTACCCCCATGAGTAGACATCCCACCCGAGCACCTGACCACCCGAGGGGTGTCTAAGGGCTACCCCCTTGGCCGCGTTGCTCTCGAACAAGTTGTGAGGAGTTCATTGTTCCTCCGGTCCAGCTTCTCACGGTCTGTCTTTGTTGTAGGCGCTGCAGATCCGTCGATGTAACTGGAAGAAGGAGCCGATGGCTTTAGCTGGCTGCCCAGATTCCTTCTTGCACCATCCGTACTACCAGGTATGGGGGAGCGTGGACGGCTGCTGCCCGCACGTGGTGGTGGCCCAGGGTCACGGCACAAATGTAGTTGGCGACCACCACCCACTCCGTCCCCGGCAGTGTCTGTGTTAGGGCCTCTGGCGTGTCCCACGGAGGATCACGTGTGGCTCCCACAGTTGTCCTCGCTTTGTGCTGGGAGACCTTGTCACGTGTCCTCTCTGTCCGTGGCACCCTCTCTTCGAGAAGATTGTCCTTGTTGTGCGGCATTGCCTCTGATGCGTGGGAGGGGGTGTTTGGAAGGCGCAGGCGCCGTGGGGTCGTCTGCTGGGCCCCAGAGCTCCGGGTGGCAAGTGGCCGTGGCGGCTTCGGGGATGTTCACGCGGAGACACAGCGTCCGGGGCAAGACGTGGGGAGAGGGAGGTCTCTTGGCCCCGGCGCACGCGGCCTGCCTTCTGGAGATGCATTCCTCCCCCAAGACCGGCTGGCTCTTTTTCCCTCCGCCCTTGCTCTGATACTGTTTTTCCCTCCCTTGATCTGTAAAGCCTCTCTGGCGATAGTGATGAGAATTTGCTTACGCACCACGGCTGCGGAGAGATTTTCCTTTTTAATTATTTTTTGGCATCGAAGTGACGTGAACCTTCAAAGAGAGGCTGAAGGTTGGGAACACCGTTCCTTGTAGCCACTGAATTTGAGACGAGACCGAAGCCAGTCAGAAGCCAAAAAAGGGAGCCAGCACCCTCGCCGAACTGCGGAGTGTGCTGGGGACGAGGTGGGTCTTCTCAGTGGGTGAGCTCTTTGCAAGGCCCGCTGCCTTCTGCAAGGTTCATTTCTTGTTCTTAAAGGGCCTCACCCGGTTGATTGAGCTCTGTGCTGCATTCGTGACTCGTTCTCCCGTGGTCACTTAGCTTTGGCCAGTTGTCTGGGCCCACCCTGTGCCCATCATCTGTCCTGCTGCCCTACACTTCACACCATCACTCCCAAATGGAGGGGATGGATCAGTGCACCATACGGGAAACTGTCCCTGCAGACTCCCCCGGGGACAGTTTGAAGGTTCCCTGCACTGAAAGTTGGTGGAGAAGTGTCCTCTCCAGCTGCTTACAGAGCGGACCTTGAGGGCCAGCCCTGAGGGAGGGAAGGGTCACGGCACCGAGTCCCTCTTGCCAACCCCCTCACCCCCCCATCTTCAGTTAACCCACCGGGCCATACAGAGACGGCAGACGCACCAGCTCCAGGTCACTCCTCACTCCCCAGACGCGCTGTTTGTCTTTGCTGACTCAGTTGTCCCGGTCGGTTGTCTGCCTCTGCAGGAGCCAGGAAGCCCTGGGTGTGTGGTAGGCAGCCCCAGCGAGCCTCTGTCACCCCTGGAGGAAATGCTCAGTCATACTGTTTGGTGGCTTTTGATGGCACGGTCTTCCGCCCATAAAAATCCAGCAGCCAGACTTGGCAGCTCACATCCGCTGTTCCTGGAAAATCAGATGACAGTTCCAGAATTTCTCAGAAAATGGGATGATTTACAGTGAGTTCCAGCCTTGAGCAATCCGCAATTATAGCAATTAGAGAAATCTCCCGAGTTTTTATAGAGAAGAATTTCTTCAGGTCGTCAGCGTGCAAACAGTTTTCTAATTCTAGCCGTTCACTCCGAGCTGGGGCGTGGATTAGTTACTGGGTTCGGTCAATGAGTTGCTGAGATGTAGAGCTATTTACGGACACAGAAGCACCCAAATTAGTATATGCGTTAAATTATCCTGCTTTCCGCTGTACGGACCGGGCCAGCAGATGCGCGTGACGGGGCCCCGGGGCTGGTGGGATAGGGGGCAAACAGCTTCACTTTTAAAGATGTAGGTTTCTCCTTTAAAATATGCTATTGTTATAGTTCTGTGGCCTTGTGTGTCGGGGGGGGGGATCTTGTAATATTCTTGTGCCTCAGTTTCCCTTCTGGTAAGACAGGGTTAGTGGTGTCCAGGTTGTGTGGGGATCGGAGCAAACACACAGAAATCGCCTGACACGGGGGTGGCCGCATCTTGGACACCCAGCCCAGGGTACTTACGTTTCATTCCTTGGTCACCAGCGGTGCCTGACACAGTGTCAGAGCTAGGAAGACAGCTTTGCGTGAGGCAGGCAGATTCCCGGGCTCATGGGTCCTAGTCGGGGAGGTGGACATGGGACAGCAGGCAAATAAGATGATTGTGAATGAGAATACGAGGCGAATAAAACAGGCCAGTGGGAGAGAGGTCAGGGAGGCCTCCCTGGAGGAAGTGCCCAGAGCCGGGGTGGAGCCCAGGCAGGACTGGGCAGGGCGCTCTGCACAGACGACAGAGGAGGAAAAGCTTAGCGTGGGGAGGCCGGGGCGGAGGTGAGACTTTGGTCAGGTAGGAATGGGGGATACAGCCCATCGTCTGCGATTTTAAAACCCCAAAAGCTCCAGACTGAGAGGTATTCTCATTTCTCACGTCACAGCTGACCCCGACTCGACTGCAGAGCTGTGCCCTTTAGGGGCATAATGGCTCCATTACCAGGCCTCCCTGGCCCCTGCATTCTCTCTCTCAAATCTGAAAAGTCCTAAATTCCCACCTCCATCTAGGCTCCAGGGTTTTGAGGAAGGGATTATGCACCTGTTAGGAGGTGCATTTTATTTATTGACTATAAATGAAAGCAACACTTAACTATCCTTAAGAAAAAGCAAAAAAATAGGAAGCGTGATAGGTTCAGGTAAAACGTGTGAACAGAACGTTAAACGGTGCTTTGGCAGTGATATGCTCAAAGGTAAACATGATGGAGGTTATCAAGCTTACCGTTGCATTTCCAGATATTTATTCTGAGTATCGAGCTTTACTTTTACAGTTTTTATTCTTGATTTCTGAGTCAAAGACACGTATGTTTATGGGACGCCTGGGTGGCTCAGTCGGTTGGGCGTCTGCCTTCAGCTCAGGTCATGATCCCAGGGTCCTGGGATCGAGCCCCGCGTCGGGCTCCCTGCTCCGCGGGGAGCCTGCTTCTCCCTCTCCCACTCCCCCTGCTTGTGTGCTCTCCTGCTCTCTTTTGTTCAAATAAATAAATAACAACCTTTAAAACAAAACAAAAAAGACACGTATGCTTGTCTTCGAAGTCAGCATCTGAGAGAGTGTCCCTGTGACCCCCGCGCTGAGATGGAGGTCGGAGCAGTCTCCTGCTCGCTGGCTCCTTACCTGCCACCGTCCATCTGTAGAGCAAATTCCTACGGTCTGTCCCAGGCCCCCGTTGCTGCATGTTGCTCCTTTGGCTCCATTTCAGTCCCGGAGCCCAGAGCCTTTGGGCAGAGCTCAGGCTCTGGCAGGCGACAGCCGTGGGCCCATCCGGCCCCCTGCCTGCTTTTCTAAATGAAGGTTTATGGGACCAGGGCCATGCTCATTTGTTGACATCTCTGCAGTGGCTGATTTTGGGCTCAGCAGCCGAGTGGAGTGGCGTCTGGCCCTTTGCGGAAGAAGTTTGTCAACTGCTGTTTTAGGACGCCGACCTCTCCAGTGAGTGCTGTGGGCCGACGGAGGCCACAGTGGGCCTCCTCATGTCTGCTGGCTCGTCTACTCATGGTCGGGGCCACGGCGACAAGGTCAGAGCCCGAGCATGGGACCTCGCCTGCCGAGCACGTACGGCTGGGGGTGTTCTGCGGGATCCGCGGGCGTCTGTGGACAACAGCTGGATTCCTGCATCTTCTGGCAGTGTCTGGAGCACCTGGGGGATGACATCATTCCTGTTGTCTTGACTTGGGATCAGTCCCCAGAAATGAATTCTGTTCCCAAATCCCATTTTTATCTTTTTAGCCAGACAGCGATCCTGTACCTTCTTCATTTTTATTCTCATACATCCGTATCTTGGCAAAAGGACGTTTATATTGGACTCCATTTTCTTCTAGAAATTTGTGGCTGGTGACTTCGGCTCCTCGTGGCTCTCACAGTTGAGCTGGAAGGATGCAGAGATCATTTGTCCCAACCCTTGTATTTATTTCATGTGGGCATCCCAGCTGATAGGATGTCTACCTAGAAGTGGTTTTGCAAAGCATTTCAAGTTTCGGTTCTGAATTTCATAACAACCGCTCTTTTACAGAGGTGTTTTGTGAAGTAGAGGAGGGAATTTGTACGTGTGTAATGTACTATACGCTAAATAAACACCGTGTCCACTTCTTCTCTTTACAACATCCCTGTGAAAATTAGACGTCACTTAGAGTCCTCGGCACCGTGCTCGGCGCATCAGAGTCCCGCAGGAAACGAGCCATCGCTTTGGTGTGACAATGTGAGCTGCTGTCTGATTTCTTAAACAGTGTAGATCTCGTCTCCAGAAGTCGAAGTATTAGGTGGTTTTGGGATACCTAGGTAAATTTGAGACTGCAGTCTTCCCAAGTCTTTGAAATCACTGCAGGATTGTCACGTAAAAATAGATGGCATTTGGTTTGGAAAACTATTTTCTCCCTGATCTGGTACCATTTACTGGAACCCGATGTAGTGAATGACCTGTTAGTAAGCAGCGTGTGTTTATACTTTCTGTAACTTACGGAAGCCACTGAAAACTTTTTTTTTCTTTTTTTTTTTTTAACCGTTGGGAGTAGCGTGGCTTCTTCACTCATGTACTTACCGTGTTAGGAATGACAGACCGTGGCTGGATGTCGGGACACAGATGCCAACCCTGGGTGGGTCCGTGTCAGCGGTGTGCCTTGTGGGGACCGGCGGGGCCCCTGTGTCATCCCCTGACATGTCATGTGGGTATTCGGCCCAGAGCTCACAGCTCCATGGACGGCGGTGTGTGCGGGTTATGGGGAGAACACTCAGCGCTCTGTGCTTCCGTCTTAGATCCTCCCGTTTAACCTTCCGCCAGCCCTGGGAGTTGGGACCCCCATGCTGTCCCCTTTTCAGATGACACTAACGTCGGGGCAGAGAGGCCTTTGCCCCCTACTGAGTAACAGCCCTGTTTTTCCTAACGTGGGTGGCCCTGGGCGGCATGGTCACATCCCTGAGGCCGAGGCGGGAGGATTGTCAGAGAGACCTGGGTTCAGTTCTCCTCAGCGCTCCTGTGATGCACCATTTCATTGGTATCCTCTGATCCTGTGTTTATTTCTCTGATCCTAAAACACCATGAGATAAAGGGTCACTTTAATGACAACTTTGCAGTTACACAGAAATCCCCAGCCCTCGCCCGTAAGTGTGGGTCAATTGGAGGATGTTTTTATTTCAAAATGTCCAAAAGTGTAGGCAGTCTCTGAAAACCAGTGAAATACTGTAAGTAAGTGAATAAATGAAAACCAGTGAAATACTGTAAGTAAGTAAATAAATACAAATTAAAAATGTTTTTGATTGGAGAGAGAGAGGCTTGTTCTGGTGTGAATGTTCTTTTCATCACCTCTTCTCGGAAAATGTCCCGCCTCCCGGCATGGGCTTCCCTTCTTCGATTTCTTCTGATGGTTCCAAGGAAATAACAATTCTCAAATCATTCTAAAAAAGTAGCTGTGTTTGTTGAGGGCTTCCTATGTGTTGTGAAGCCTCAGAGGTCATCACGTCCCTGTGAGGGCGGCGGTGCACCCCGTTGGTGTGTTGGTGTGTTGGTGTCAGGGTGGCGGTGTGAGCCCGAGGACGGCGGGCGGGGAGGCGGCAGGCAGGACTTCCTGCGCGGTGTCACGGGTGCTCAGAGCCGGGAGGCTGCTCTGGTGTTTGCCGGGGTGACCGGCGAGTCCTGGAGGCCCCTTCAGTGACAGAGCCCGTGCGTCCTCTCCTGCCACCTGCCGTGGCCCACACGCCCCTCGGCTCTTGAGCGCCCTTCCGTTGTCCCGGTTTCTGGCACGTTTTCTTGTTTCCATCCTCCTTTGGTGTGTCGTTCCCCGTTAGACAAAGCCATCAGCAGGTGACACCTCCAGGTGGCTCTGGCCAGGTCAGAGCCGGGGGGCTGGCGGGCGACTGCCCCACTCTCTCAGGGCATGAGAGTCTCATCGGTCATTGGAGGCCACGATGGGCCTTCTTGTGGGAGAGGGTCTCTCCGGGCAGGCCTCCCTGTGTTCCGGGCGACCCCCGGGGACGCTGGTCCTGCCCAGCCCGTGAGCAGTGGAGAAATTGAGAGAACGTGTTTAGAAATGTTGTAGCAATTTGAGTGTTGATTTCAGTGATAAAAATGTGGGCGTGTATTGTCCCATGTTTCAGTACTTCGTTTTTATCGTGTCTTGTATAAAATAGCCATGCTGGACAGACTGGTAGCGATAACATCAGAGAACACCGCCCTCCCCCACAGGTGCGTTGGGAAGTGCTGGCGTAGGGGCCTCAGGGGGTCAAGGTCACGTTTGTGGTGGTTCTGGTTTGCACTGGCTGCCCAGTCTGGCCTCGGATGCGTGAGATTTGTGTGGTGACGTTGCGTGAGGCACGGTAGGCTTCCCGAATTCACTAGCCTTCCTTCTGGTCAGTGGGGGGGCCGAGGGAGGACAACCGCCGTCCCCGCACGCTGTGCCCGGCCTGAGTCCTCCTGCCCTCCCGCGAGCTGCCTGCGGCGGGCTCCTTGAAACTCCTGGGGTCTGGGGCTCGGGGGTTCACCTTAAGGGATTTTCTCTGGAGTTTCCGGCGGGACCCGCCTCCCGCCTCCTGGGGCTTTACTTTGAGCAGCAGTCTGTCCTGCGCCTGTCCTGGGGGCCGTGAGCCAAGGGGACAATGAGCCTGTCTGGAAGCCGGGCAGACCCGCGCTCTCGTTTGATGGCCGCGCGTCACCTTTGTGAAATGGGAGCCACGGGGCCCGTTTGATGGGACCGGAGGAATCCCCCGGAGTTGCCCAGGAGTGCTGAGCATTGTGACCTGCTTGGTCCCTGAAGCCCAGAACTTTGGAGGAGACGGGCCAGGCTAGCCAAGCAGTTGGTTGTACACTTGCAGACCACCCCCTGAAACCCGGCTGCTAGGATGCAAGCACACTCCTTAACGTTTTATGTCACTCTCCGGGCAGCGAGGAAGGGATCGGCGTTTTCCTGACGGCTGCCTGTTGTGGGACCACTGTGCACCCGGCTGGGCCCTGTGCCACGAATCTCTGGACACCTGCCCCAGGACTAGCAGAGGCCATGTGCCCTTGGCCTCCGCCGACCCCTTCTCTGTCTCCATCTTGCCAGACCTACCTGCGCGCCTTTGCTCACGGCGGTTCCTCTGGCTTTGGCCCTGATGTCCCCCTCCTCCCCCTGGAGCCGTGTGCCTCCCCGTTTTCACTCTCACTTCAGAGCTCCCACCACTGTCAGGACAGAGGACAGAGGACTCCCTGTCCTCCCCGCCACCCGACGTGTGGCTCCTTGAGGACACAGCGGAGTCGTGTTCACTCTCTGCCAGACCCTCCCTGGTTGGCCCAGCACTTGTGACGTGAGATGCGGCCTGCCTGCTCAGGGGTCAGAGCCCTGTGGCCTCGCCCTGTGGGCTGAGCCCTGCCCATGCCTGGGGTCACCCTAGCCACCCTGCGTGGGGAGGGGGCAGCAGAGCAAGAACGTGGCAGGGTGGGGGGGTAGGATGTGATGGTGACCCTGGGAATCGGGGCTCCTTGGGGGCTGGTCCGTGTGGGGCGGGCTGGCTCTGGATGCCAGCCAGCCACTCATCGTCCGCCTGCTCACCCAGCACACGCGGTTGCTGGGCCTGCCTCCTGAAGGCGGGGAGGGTTCCCTTTCCCGCGCTTGCACGTCCTGGGTGCGTGTTTCTGGGGCCCGCTGAGTGCTGTGTGCGTGTTGGCCCTTTGGCCTGGGGGGCTCTGCCCGCTCTGGCCGCAGCCTACCTCTCCTGCCCCCCTTGGCCCCTCTCACCTCGCCCCACTGTGGCTGTGGGGTCATCTGTCACCTTGCCCCTGCACCTGGCCCCCCGGGCCGCATCTTCTATGAGAGGTTTCTCTGGATCTCACGTGAACACTTCCTCTCTGCGGGGAAGGTCGCCGGGCCTCCCAAGCGAGGTCGACGGGAGTCCTGGTTTGCCCGTCGCAGACCTAGGTTCCACCTGCTGTTCTACATGGCATGCACGCATCCCGAGCTCCAGCCACAAGTTAGGGGTCACCATGCTCCTGCGCCCAAGTGGAGGATCTTGCGGTGTCAGAAGCTGGGGGTAGAGAGGTTTGCCGACAATTGGGGTTTGGAAAGCAGGCTCTGGCGGCAATGTCAGGAACTCTGTGCTGTTTCTGTGGGATGTCCTCAGGCTGGAGCATGGGGGGGCCGGCGTGTCTCCCGCCCCTGTGGCCTATTCGGTGGATGGGCGGCTCCGTCCAGGGGCCGCGCGGCTGCTGCGTTCTCTGGCGGAGTTCGAGACCGCGTCATGGCGCGGGGCGGGGGGACACCTGTTACTCGTGATACTTGAAGACTGCAGACAGGCTGCAAGGTATTCGGGGGTCACGGTTTGTGAAATTTGGCGGTGAGGCGGGGCATCTCCTTCCTTCCTGTCACTGAGACGGAGGGGAAGAGGGCATCTGTGGGGGCAGCTCGCCGGTGGATTGGGGCACTGGAGAACCCGTGTGTTCCTTCAGCAGCGAAGACCCAAGTGCCAAGTGCACGGGCCAGCCTGCCCGCCCGCCTGCCTGCCAGCAAGCACTGCCGTGTCCTAAACGAGCAGTAAGTGGGTTGACAGGAACCCAGGCAGTAGCAACTGGTTTTTTGTTCTTTTGGTTTGTTTTCTTTTTTTAGTGACGCATTTTGGGGGAGAGAGGAACCTTAAAATGATCCCTTTTAATACAGCATGTGGGGTAGTGGAAACGGGAGCTTTTCAACTCTGTTTACTTTCCTATTTAAGTGTTTGGTCTTGCAAGTAGGGTAGGTTTAAATTCTGTTTTGCTATTCCCGTGTGGTGCTTCGTTCCTACCAAATTTCCTAGCAGCATGCATAGATCCCTTTTTTGTTGCTGGTTATGTTTCCCTCCCTCTGTTCCCTGTGCCTCATTCGGTGGGTGGCGGTGGATGGGGCCGCTCACCCGCTGTTGCTGCCCAGTTACTACCCCAGCACAGAGGGGTCCCTGACTCGTCACAGCTGTGTCTTCATCATCCTCAGCTTGGTTACTAAATATTCCTGCATGTCTGAGGGAGACCCTGAGAACGTGGCTACTGGTACCTTTTAAAGATTATTACTGTGTTTTTATTAACTAGGAGAACACCAAAAACAAAAAAACAAAAACGGGTGTATGAAGTAGCTATTAATTGAAGATGAGCATTATTCTCAGCCTCTGCGAACGTTTCCCGTAATTGACCTTTAAAGAATAAACACAGAGTGGATTTTCAGCATTTCCTCTTACTGGACTTTGTCACTCTCTGCGCACGGTTGGTGAGTTTTTCCGGGAGAGTGATGGGAAACCTGGCCTTTCGTTTTCCGCAGGTGGATTCCCCGCCTCTGCCGGCAGCTCCGTGAGGGGTTCGAGCGGTGGGGGGGCGGGGGGGGTGGCGGGGTTTCTGCCATCTGTTTCTGCATGCCTGGGAGCCTGCTGTCGACAGAGGGGCTGGAACTGGATCGCTTGGTAGTAGGGCTTAAAAAAAAAAAAGAAGAAACCATCAAAAGGAGCATGAACTCCTAGGAAAAACAAGACCTCTCGTCATCGGTGGAACATTCCAGAGTAGGATAAAAGTGCAAGAAGCTAGGTCGGTGGTTTATTTCCCAAGGAGCCGGCTGGCCTCTGGTCTCGTTGTCCAGATTCGTCAGGATTAAGGTGAAGACGCTGAGGGCCGCCTGGGTGGCTCAGTCTGTTAAGCCTCTGACTCTTGATTTCGGCTCAGGTCATGATCTCAGGATGGTGAGATCGAGCCGCGTGTCGGGCTCCATGCTGGGCTTAAGATTCTCTCCCTCTGCCCCTCTCCGCACCCCACTCACACACACTCTTTCTCTCTCTCTCTAAAAAAATTAACTTGAAAAAAAAAAAAAAAGATAAAGACACTGATGTTTCCTTGTGTGGGGTGGTCCTTACCCTTCCTTTTCAGGGAGCAATTTCTTTAAGTTGCAGCTTCCTCTCCAACTTACCTGCTCTGTGCTTTCCTTTAATTATTCCACGGCATCACCCACTTCAATTATAAATGAGCGAATTGCGTGGTGTGATTATGGTTTTTACTCTGTTTTGTCCAGATAACATATAAAGCCAAGAGGGCCGGGCCTGTGCTTTAAGGGCTAACGCCCTGGCCACTGAGTAGGTAGATAGTTGCTGAGCAGGGGAGTCTCTTTGAAGATTGGCTGTATTTCTCTGTTCTTAGGCGACCGAGTGGTCAGATTCCAGAGTCTCTGAAGCTGATCAGGTGCCCCGGGACTGTGCCATGCTGGTACAGATGTTAGTCCTCGATGAGCTTGAGGACGTCGATCCGTGATCACAGACATCTTTTCATTGGTTTGAGAAGCTTTCTCGGACCCGAGAGTGGTGAAAAGCAGTCTGTGCTTTCCCACCTTCCCCGGCTGATTTCCAGAGGGGGTGGGGGGGTGGGGGGGGCGTGTATCTTAGGCTCCCACGTACATATGAAACCTGCTTCTTACTGAGCAAATTCGTTTGGAGTCCACTTCGGTCTGTGGTCTTCTAGGACGGAAGATCGGGGGGGAGTGCGGGTTGAGGGTGCAGACTCGTGAGTCCCCGGGCTTGACCCTGCATCCTGTGCGTGGCTTGGGACTGCGCTCCATCCCCTGCCTGCCCTGCTTACTGTGTGGTGGGGACACCACAGTCCCCTCTGAGCTACTCTGAGTCAGGGCTTCAGGGCAAGACGGGGCCGCCTGAGCCTAGGACACCACAGTGGCCATAAGAGAAATGTGTGTCCAAGTATATTTAGAAGGCCGAGTCATCAGGATGTGGTAGCAGGGCTGGAATGTGGAGCAGGAAGAGTTTGAGGCTGACTCTTCTGTCTGGCTTGAGCACCTGCCTGAGGGGCGTCTGGCTGGCTGGCTGGCTGGCTGGCAGTCACTGCAGTATTTCTGGGGACCAGTGTAATGCCAGCATTTCAAAACACAGAAGTTTCAGATGGAATGAACCTGTCTTCTCATCACCTAAGAGTAGCCTCTCCTCTGTCCATTCACCACCCTCCCGGTCAGCCAGGTGTCCAGCCTTTGAGTAGGCGTGGAATGTCCTTTTCTCGGACGCTTCAGTCACCTGATGAACACTGTTGCGCGAGCCTGTCCCGTCTGCTAGCCTGGCACTTGGTCTGCTGGTCTGTGACATTTGTGCAGTCTGTACCCTGAGTGTCCGTCCCTGTCTCACTGGGCTCCCTAGGGCCTGGGGCTTCCCTGGAGTGGGAGGGGCCTGCTTTGTTCCCAGCAACTCCCTTCTGGGCCGCCTTGGAACAGGGTCACGTGATGGCTCTCTTGGGACCTTGTTATTACCCCTCACAGCTCTCCCCAGGACTGGTTGGCAGGGTCGGGGTTAGTGAGTTCACGGATCAGTATTTTCAATGGATCCAGGGATCCTGTTAGGCCGGGAACGGCTTTTTAGAGAAGGAGGCCTTGGGTACAGATGCTAACCAGCAGCTTTGTCAAACCTGTTGTGGTTTGCTGGCCCAGGAAGGAAGTCTCTCTCTGATCTGTTGATAAGGAGCAAGGATCATGATCTAGCAGGGAGTTCTTGGGTAAAGAAATGTTTTGTGGAAAAGGCGGGGCTGTCACAGTATCTGGAGATTATCTGTGTCCGAGTGCAGTTTAAATTTGTGGCTCTTGTGTTTTCCACACGCACACATGCACGTGCACACGTACACACACACTCCAGGCTTCTCCTGAGCACGACGCCCTTGGTCACAGGGCTGGGAGCACAAGTCTGCAGCTGGACCTTCTGTGCCGGAGGCTGGCCCCGCGTCCCTGCTGGCGGTTGAAGCTGGAGTGGCCTGTCACTCGCCAGGCGTTGTCGCTTGTAACTGCTTCCCAGGTGTGCGGGGCTGGGTGCACCTCTGAAGGAGCCATGGAGACCCTCCTTGCTCCCCCCTACAGGGGGTGTGTCTGTCTCGGGGATGGGGAAGGAACTGGGGTCTGCGGCTGGAGTTTGTATACCTCATGCTGTCTCCCCAGCAAACCCTTTGCAGTGGGTGTTGTTCCCTAGTTTTCCCGTGAGGACGGAGGCCCAGAGACTTCTGTTGACTTAACCATGCTCAGGCTAGACAGCTGGGGACTGAGTGGAGATGCCGGCTTCAGGTTTGCTCCGCCTGGTCCCAAACCTGAGTCCCCTCCCATCTGCCCACATGGGGCATGATTTGGGGGAGATCCCCCCTTGCTTTCCTCTGCGTGCTTCATTTTGGAGGGTTTCTGTGTCTTCGTGCAGGTTCTGCTACCCCCGGCCTCCCAGACCGCAGGGGAGCCGCTGGGCCGAGGGAGAGCAGAGAGGGGGTGTGGCATCTCACCTGCGGCCGGGCCCATCCTGGGGTTGGGTTTGGTGCCCCTCAGGATTGTGCTTGCTTTCACCCTCCTGAACACTTTGCGGCCTGGCTCTCCGGGCTACTCGAACGTTCCTGCCTTCCAGGGTCATCTTCGATGTTTGCAGGGCTCTTTCTCTCGGTTGACATCGCCTCTCCTGAGGGACCCTGCTTTCTCTTCATGCCTGCTGGTTTGGGATTGGGTGTCAGAGGCGGCTGAGCACTGTGGTTTTTTGTTTCTCCTGTTTTTGTGTTGCTTTGAAGATGGGGGGATTTCTAATGGGAACAGTTAGGCTTCTTCAAGGCTGTTGGTCCTTCTGAAACTTGCTTTTTTTACCCGGCTTGCTGGGCCTCGCTTGCCTTCACCATGGAGGCAAGACTTTTGGGGAGCTCCGTCCCGTGTCCCACGTGTACGAGCTTTTCCACTGTGGCTGCAGGGGGCACAACCTTGGCTCTGCCCCGCGTGAGCTCCGGAAGTCCTTCTGTCTGCTTCTTTCTGGTGGCCCCGAAAGGTCCTCCTTCCTTGTGCTGCAGATTGTGGGCGCTCCAGGCAGCGAGTTTGTCTCTCTCAGAGATGACGGTCCTGTGCTCCCTGCTGCCCAGTGCACAAAAACCATTTCAGTGTTTTACTTATTTAAGGAGAGAGAGTCTGTTTGGTCCTTGATATTCCGTCTTGGTGGGCAGCACAGAGGTCCCCCACGCTGTGGTAGCCGTGGTCCTAGGACTAGATGAGGCTCAGAACGTTTTATGTAGTATCTAGAAGCAGTGTGGGAGCCACAAAGAAATACAGAGACGGTGTAGTCCAGAGACCTCCCTTTATTTTATTTTTTAAAAGATTTTTTAAATTTATTTGACAGAGAGAGAGAGCGAGAGAGCGAGTGAGAGAGGGAACACAGGCAGGGGAAACGGGAGAGGGAGAAGCAGGCTTCCCGCTGAGCGGGGAGCCCGATGCGGGACTCGATCCCAGGACCCTGGGATCATGACCTGAGCCGAAGGCAGACGCTTAACGACTGAGCCACCCAGGCGCCCCGAGAATTCCCTTTATAGAGGAGGAAAAAGGCACGGAGAGGGAGTTTATTTGCTTCAAATTGTGGAGTTTGTCACAGTGGTGATTTACAAACATTTGGCTCACGCCACAGAAAGGATTTTCATTCATGAAGGATGTAATGATCTGCTTCTGGTGACCCAAGCGGGGGTCGGGATCCGGCGGTCCTCCCGCCATGGGGAGGGGCTGACCCGAGTCTTGTTTGCCCGGCACCGGCAGCTCCAGAGCCAGAGGACCCAGCTCATTGTGCCTGGGGGGGGGGGGGGGGGGGGTCTGTGCGCCTCCTTTGCTCGGTCTTGGCTACTTGCTTTGCACGAAGCTCCGTGGAAGATACCCCTCCAGTGAGCATCACCCTGACTTGACAGCCATGCCCTTCAGCATCCTTCTAGTAGCTTCTTCCCACCCCTCCCTGCTTTGCCACCCACCCTCAGAAGACCATTACACCTGGTTCAGGTGCGGTGTGGGAGCCCGGGTGGGAGGCAGGAGGGGCTGGAGCTCTGGGCCAGACCCAGCTTCCTCATTCCACCTCCGGATTCTTGGCCCGGGGCCGCCGCTCACCCCTGGCCTTCTGGCCTCCACTTGCCAGAGGGACGGAGAAATGAGGAAGAGCTACCACCAAGGATTACATTATGGTAAACCCTGGGGCTTTTTCCTGGTCGGCCAGGACCAATGAGAACCCTTCCCAGATTTTGAAATGTACTTTTGAAAAAGTTCACGGAAGAGGTGCCTCTCGTTCCGCTAACTGGGGGCACGTGGTGGGGGTGTGCCATGTGCTGGGGGCGGGGGTGCGGGAGCTCTGCCCGGAACATAGCTCCGTCTCGGTGCATCCCGATGACCGTGCGCCATGTGCTTCCCTGCCCAGGTGTGAGTGTGGATGTTGCACGGGGTGGTGTTGCCAAGACAAAGCTGGAAGCTTCGAGCCAATAAACTCGGGTTCACGTGTCTCCAGAGGCTTTGTGCACCCCACTGGGGAGGCCTCGGGATTGTGACCCACATTTCAGACGAGGGAGCTCAAGCGCTGAGATGCCGAGGGATCGTCGCCAGGACCTTGAACCCAGCGGCCCCAGCGTCCGAGCTGTGCTGGCGTTTTGTTAATGAACACCCTCTGCTTTGTCCTTTTTGTTTGGGTCTGTGTGTGGCCCGGGGGACTCGATTCCCTTTGCCTCTGGGAGGGGCTCAGCTCATGGGTGGCCCTCTGGCCTGGTCCCTTGAGCCTCCGGGAAGCTCGGTACACGCGGTCGTCTGTGACAGGGACGGGCCGGGGACAGCAGGGGGAACACCAGGCACCAGGCCTGTCTTCCAGAGCTTGGGGTCATGGTTGGTCAGAGGTCGCCAGGGTAGGGTCAGAACACATTTTGTTCCATTTGGAAGTTCGTGGTTTCTTTGTCAGATTGTTCTCCTTGCCCGTGTTGCATTTTGACTGATCCTCAGGAAGTACGTTGAGGACTCTGATTGTCGGCCTTATTAATTAATTAGCAGCGTAGAGATTTCCGTATTGTCTCATTTCCCAGGCTGCTGAGCCAGGGTAGACATTAACGTTGGTGTAGCTGCTACTTGCTGCCCATTCTAACAAATTCACGTTATACGCGTATGTGCAGATGTTTTGGTCTCTGTTCGTTTTCCTTTCCACGAGGGCGGGGGTCCCAGAGAACAAAGCGAGTGGTCAGTGGAAAATGGGACTGGGCGCCCAGCAATCAAATGTCCTCACTGTGCTGTTTCTGCTGCCTGGATGCTGGCCCAGCCACTGGGCCTCCCTTAGTCACTGTGTAAATGAGCCACAGGGGTCCTGGCTCCCTCCGGGAGGTGGTTGGTTGGAGGAAGACAGAAGGGCATGTCGTGGGCCTGGTGCAGACGTGCTTTCATAAATGGGGGGCCCTCCGTACTCCCGTCCAGACCTGCACCTGCTCTTCTGTGTTAGGTAACGTGAGGGCGGTTGTGCAGTGCTGAGTGACCCAGTCTCATCGACGTTGAGTCATTGGCTCCCCCCACAGGAGGGCTGGTAGATGCCTGGCGCCCTGACTCCCCCACCTGGACCGACGGTGTGTGTGGGTGAGAACCAGCGACCCCTGCCCCGGGGGCTCCCATCCCAGAAAGCCTGGGGAAACCCATAATGGCCTTTGGCTTCTGCATCTTGACCATTCTCTAGAGTTAGGGACATTCCATAGGATGACCCGAATAGCCATTAAAAAATTTAGGGGTTGGGGCGCCTGGGTGGCTCAGTTGGTAAAGTGTCCGACTCTTGATCTCAGCTCAGGTCTCGATCCCAGGGTCGTGAGTTCAAGCCCTGCATTGGGCTCCATACCCAGCGTGGAACCTACTTAAAAATATATATATATAGCACCATTGTAGAGTTGACAGAGGCCGCTCGCTGGTTGTACTTAAAATCAGTAAGTTATTGACTTTGGAGAGCCGTCAGCCTCATACGAAAGCAAGCGTGGACGGTAGAATTGGTGCACAGGACATGGGGGGCTGTCACCACTACATGGAACGTTGGGCCATCATGTTTCTTATTGGTTAACATCTCACGGACTTGACGCATCTGGCTCCTTTTCTGAGCTGCAGTCATTGTATTGGCCGGAACTCTCTGTCCCCCCTCCCCGACTAGAGCTCCTGAGACGTGACCCCTTGTGAAACTGTGGGTGTCCTGACCTCCGATCTCTAGGCCTGCCCCCCGGAGTGATCGCTGCCTGCTCTGTCCCTGGGCCAGCCTCTCTGTGGTCTCCTTCTTCAGAGCAAAGCCTGGGCTTAGGTACATTTAGAGCTGGTTGCCCAGGTAGGCACATCCAGAATCAAAGTCCTGGATGTAGCTAGAGGGCCTTGCATATGCAAAGAGCTGATTTTTCCCTTCGGGGGCTGCAGGGGAGGCGGGTGGGGTTCTGATCAGGGCGAGTCAGGGGAGAAGGCCTGCAAGCGATGTGGGGTTATGGGTCGGTGGGGGGGGTGGCGGGGGGGCTGAGTCTGCAGGACCCCAGGCCAGCACAGGCAGAGCAGGGGAGAAGCAGGGAGAGGAAGGGCAGAGACCTGTCTTCTCTCTACCAGCGTCATGCCTGCCTTTCACCGGCAGCAGCGCGGTGAGAACACGAGCCTGTGTTTTGGGGTTTGCGTGTCCTCTGGGGCAGGTTTGAAAATCCTGCCGTGAACCCGTCTCCAGGTGCTCAGAGGGGTGAAGGCCTTGTGGGCTTTTGTCTGAGGGGTTCCACCTGGGCAGTGCGTGGGGGCAGGGCCGGGAGGTCGTGCCTTGCCGTCTTGGTGGGGCTCACTTTTCCCGTAAGCTGCCACTGTTCTCTGCCTGAACAGCTGGCGGGTGCGTCCGCACCGCCCGGATTCCTCTGTGTGCGCCTGGGGTCCAACCTCCCATGTTCGCAGTGCCCACCCAGGGGCCGGTGTCACAAACTGCTCTTCCGGCTTCTCCTCTGGATGGGGCTTGCTGCAGGAACAGAACGGACAGGAAGGCCGGCGTGCTACGAACCGAACTTGCATTCTGTAACCCTGCATGGACGTCCGGTCGATCTGCCCTTCCCAAGTGGCCCTCTGCCCCCTTGCTGGTGGTGTCTTGGTGGAAGAGGAGGAGTGGGGAGGGAGCAGGTGGAGCGGCTCAGGGAGGCGGAGGTCAGGGGAGGTGGCATAGCAGCAGGATTAGTGGGCGTGCCCGTGAAGATCGCAGCTTATTAATAACTTACACTGTGCTTCACACGCATGATCGCACCAGGTCTTCGCACCGTCCCGTGAGGTAGGGCTAGTGCCTTCCCCAGGCCTCTGAGCTAGTGATTTCTAGAAATCCTGGAGCTAGTGCTCTTCACCATGAGGTGAGCTGCCTCACCAATGGGGGGACGCCAGATCAAAGGACGGGCGGGCAGAAAATGGACGTGGCGAAGGCATTTTATTTTGGGAAAACCATTTGTCAAGCTGAGCAGGCTCTGGGCATGAGGTTTCTCTGTGGGGCGATGGCAGTGTTCTAAATTTAGATGGTGATGGCAGTACAAATACTGTAATTACACTAACATTCGTTGGATTGTACACTTAATATGACACCTGAAGTTTTGTTAGGTAACTGATATCTCAGTAGAACTGCTTAAAATAAGAGGTTGGTGGACTCTCTTTCTCCCTCGCGTTACTGAAATGGATGTTTCCATGCCTGGCATTGTAGAGTGGGTGGTTGAGTTTAAAGCTAGGTGATTCATACACTACCTTTCTCATAATGTCAAGAATCCGGGCACTTAGAGGTCATTGTGTAGAAAAAAGTGTCTGAAGATGGTAAATCCAGGACAGTGTCAGTTCAGGTCTACGGCACTTGGGTGCAATGAGGTTTTTGTGAAAGTCTGGTGGTTTTCTCAACAGCGGCATTGTCCCTGCTGCGCTTGGTGTCTTACTGTTTTGGAGAAGAGGTTTTTGTCGCTCTGATGAGTGGCGGTCCAGGTATTTTCCTGTGTGACTCAGTGGCTCATATGGTACCATCGGGACAGAAGGCAGTATTCTCACTCCTAGATAGGAGGGCCGGCATGGTGAGTAATTACTAAAAACCTAGTAAGTTTTCATAAAAATGAGTAATTGTAGCTGGGAGGAGGCTACATGGGAAATCTTTATCACACCCCGCTGTGTATGTTTGGAGGTCGTAGAGGAAGACACGCACACAGTTGACCCAGTGGGCTTTGGGCGTCAGGGAATTTGTGATAGATTGTAAGACAACGCTTTCCCCATTAGAATCATGGACAGATGCTACAGTCATGTGTTCCTCACTAGGGCGGGAAGCTCATCGCTTAGTGGATTTTGATTCTGATTTGTTCTACGACTTTAACTGCGTTTTGTTATCAAACGACAAAAGCTATGGTGATTGTACTTCGCATACTGACCTTCAGAAGCCTCTGCTTGTTGTGTGTCAGAGATGGACCAGGATCCCACCGGGCGGTGGGCTGCAGGGGGCAGGAGGGGGCCGCCTGGAGGGAAAGTGAGCTGCTGGGCCCCAGAGGGTAGGACCTGTGCCATTCTGTCCTTTCCCTGCCCGACAGCGGGGTTGGCCAGGGCCGCTGCGGGAGAGGGTGTGGGGGCGCCGGGAGAGCCCCGTGCGGCTTTGTTTTCACCGCAGCCTAAGGTGGGCATCCCTGGGCTGTCCCTGCCCCCCACCCTCAGCATTCTCATGCATTGTTGTTCCTGTGTGGGGGTGGTTTATCTGAATGAAGACTTCAGCTTGGAGGTTTTGATGGAACATTCTCGCTGGTTGAAGACACGTCGAACCCCCTCGTTCTGTTCTCTGTGGTGTTCATCTTTGGTTTTCTTAGCAGAGTAATGGAGGGCGCCTTCTGTGCCTTTATTCCCCTGAAAAGATTGTGCGCTGGGTGGGACCAAGGACCCAGCCCCGACACCTACTAGAGAGACATGTCTCTTAGGGACGCCTTGTTCCTTGCTGTTCAGGAATCCAACCTTCACCTGTTGAATCAGCCCTTTGTTTAGAGCGCCTTAATTTAGTCCTTCTGGCCAACGTATGAAGCCGCCAGTCGGCCCCGAGGACGCACACAGATGCATGAAGTCACACAGCTGACTGACAGGTGGGAGCCTGGGGTTGGACCCCGGAGTCTGGCCTTCCACCGTACGCTCCCCTTTGTTCCCCGGCAGACACCGTGCTGACTGTTACACTCCTGTCTCATTGAAGCCCCCCACCTGCTCCCCGAGGCCCGCGTTGGTCCTGCGTTTTTAGATTGGGAAACGGCTCAAACCGCCCAGCGGACGTTCTCCAACTCCACAGCGGTGTTTCTCTTGGGCGGCTTGGGCTGTCTGGCAGCCAGCATGGGCAATGAGGTATTCGACGCCCCCCCTTGCCACAGGATGCGGGTGGGTGCCAGCCATCACCGCGCGCGTGGAGTCTGGCTCTGTGGGTGCCCAGGCCGGGTTGTGATGCGTCTCATCAGCTCTTCTTGCTGGGCTCCATGGCCTTCCTTCCAGCGGGCCCTCATCTTCACCACCTCACTGTGGCGGGGAGGGTGGCGGAGGCGTCCCTGCCCCATGTCTGGGGACGTCAGCGGGCAGGGGCACGCGCTGAATTACAGAGCGCAGCAGGAGGGAGGGGTAAGAGACCGTTTTCATCTGGGCTTTTAGAGAAGGCTCCAGAAGGAGGTGGCTTCCCAGCGAGGCCTTTGAAGATGAGTGCCTCATGCGTGTGGAGGGCAAGGGAGAGAACATTCCGGAGAGTGAAGAATTCCTGGGCAGAGCAGGATGGGGCGGCCTACCTGCTGCGAGCTGTGCGTTCTAGCTGGCGGGAAGCCAGGGCAGGAAGGCGGCCCCCCCGGAATATTCCGTGGAACTGAGTCACCTGGGGTGAGGTGCTCAAACTCAGCCCCAGCCCTGCAGTCAGGACCTTGCAGGCCTGCAGGCCTGGGAGTCTGCATTTCTCAGCAGCTCCCCCTGGAGGTCTGACCTCCCACTGATTCCTGCTACCCTGACAGCCGGGCCCACTAGGTTCAGACCCCGGCTCGAGGCACCTTTTCCGTGTGGTCTTTGAAACCTCGGGTTCTGCGTTAGCCGAGCGAGGGAGGGTCAGCACCTGCCTCCCTGGGCAGGGGTCTCACTCAGCGCATACAGTGGGCACGCTCCTGCCAGGGGAGGAAGTGCTTCAGGGAGGGGGCTGGAGGGGTCCGGAGAAGCCAGTTGGGTTGGTACCCCAGCCTGGGGCCAGCAACAGGCCTGAAGGAGCGAGGTGGAGGGGGGGGCATTCACGTAACCCCCCGGGAGTGTGACTCAAGAAGGAACTTTCTAGAGGAGAGCACTGCCCAGCTGGAGGATCCGTCCCTCGTCCCCTCCCGGTGCCCCATCGCCAAGTCCTGTGGGAGCTCCTGGCCCAGCCTGCCGCTGCGGGGTCATTCCCCCCACATCCACCCCCCACGCTGCAGGGCTTAGTGAGGGTGGAAGGAAATCACTCAGCACAAGGTTATTCTACGGGGCGGGGGGCTCTTCTTCATATTAGTGGAGGCAGCATTTCTGCCCTGCTCCACTGGATGCCTGCCTCTGACTTTGGAAAGTATTTCTATAGCCAAATGGATCTGGGGATCCAGTACCGAATAGTGAGGTGACCCGCATAGCTAATTAGGGGCTCTTCCAGGCTCCCGCCTTCCCTAGAGGTAGACAGCCCAGTAATGAAGGGCTCTGGTTTAAAGAAGCCTTAGCAGCGAGCAGCCACCTTGGAGAAGAATCCTGGACCACCCCCCCAGGCCCCCAACGAGGCCCCAGGCCTCCTGCCAAGGACACTCCGTAGTGCTGGCTCCTGACCCTAAGGGGAGGCTCACTAACCTGGAACAGGAAACCCACCCGGACAAACAAAAATGAGCCCCGGGAGACCAAGCCGGCATAGGGACAGGCTTGTTATTCCTGTCCCAGTTTTCGTGACCCTGAGCCTGGCCAAGTGCCACTGTTTGCCTTTCAAGAGGGACATTTGTGCCTGACCTTCGCCTGCACTGGTGGTTTGCTTCTCCCGGGGCTTTATTTTACAAACACCAGCGGTTTCCTACTGTTGCGTCCTTTCTCACTTACCAGGATAATAAGATTCTTGTCTGAAGCTTCCACCTGTTGAATTCTTTAAAGTATGTTTTTTTTGTTTTGTTTTTTGTTTTTGACTTGGGAGTCTTATGTATGCTAAATCTGGTGACAAGGTTGCCTAAATTAGGTTTGGAAGGTCCTTGTCTTCTAAATCGATGTCTCCATGGGGTCAGGTCTGCTTGCCCCTGACGAGAGGCGTGCTTAGGGATGGTGGCACTTGGGGGGGGTGACGGGGTCTCGGATTTGGACTTGAGCCTGCGCAGGAGACACCCCGGGGGCTGTCCATTCCCAGAGGGACAGGCTGGGTGGGGCCTGAGCCACAGGGAGGCTGGACCCTTGGTTTATACTCTGCTGATGTACGTGCCATCTGATTTCAACCAGATGGTCCACAACCAGCATCCATGTCACTCATACGTAAGCAAACACGCCAGAAGAGAAGTTTTAATAACTAAAGCAAACCTTGAGACAATTCGAGGAGGAGAGATCCATGCAAAAGGAGCAGGAGGCGAAGTGGGTGCCAACCAAAATGTGTCGGAAGCCGTGAGGATAGCGAGTGTGGCCGTGGCTTCGGGACGGGCAGATCCGTGGGATCCATGCACGAGTGTGGCCGAGGCTCAGACACGCGTGGGTGTGGAGATTATAAGGTGGGATGAAGGTGACCTTCCGGCTCAGGCACAAAGGGCAGAGTGAACAGGGGGCCAGTTTATGGTCTCACCTCTTCCCTGTCCACCAGTATAAATGTCAGCAAGATGAGCGAGGAATACGTCACGTCGGAAAAGAGACCAGAATAAAACATACACGGACGCGCTCCGGTTTCCTGGAGAGAGAACAAAGGCAGTCATCAATGTTGCCACGATGAACTGAGAAGGAAAGTTCAGTAAACTGGCCTACGTTGAATTACACTTCTGAGAATCAAAAATTCAGTTAAGACTGCAGACAGACAAGCGGGGAAAAGCGTTTGCAACAGACACAAGCAAATGGTTTCTTACACGTCAAGAGCTCATTCTGGAGGAATATGGAGGCACAAACACGAGTTTGCAGGGGGCGGAGGATGCCCACGTCCATGGGCCGGGTGCTCGCCCGGACTTGGGCCCTGGCTTTGCACTTGGTGTTGTAAATAAAGCCTCCAGCAATCCCGGAGGGGGTCATCAAACCCATTTTATTATAGATGAGTCAGTTGAGTCAGACTCCAGAGAACTGGCCCCAAGGGGGGCTCAGCTCCCAAGGGGTGGGGGCGGGCTTGGCCTGTTTGGAAAGCCCTGGTGCGCTCAGGTGCTTGTCCCGCTGAGCCATCAGAGGGTAGTCCAAAAGAAGAAGGACAAAGGGCTAAGAAGCTCTGGAAAATGGTCAACTTCGGTATTTGAGACCTGTACTGAAAACCACAGGCCGAGGCCACGGTTTACCTCTGGGATTGGCAAGAAAAAAATTCCAGAAAGATCACCAGTCTTCGGTCTGCCGCAGATATTATGAAACGGGCACTTCTCCTCTATTTTGGGTGGAAGGGTAAACTGCGTGAGCAAGATTTTGACAGTATGTATCTAAGCTCAGAAAAAAATACGTGTGAAACCTTTGGTCTAGTGGTTCAACTTCCAGGGTTCTGGAAGATAATCTGGAATAATCAGAAATGCGGCCAGGGTTTTATGCACAGAGGTGGGATTGGATTGTTAGTTAGTACACCGTCTGAAACTTGCAACTGGCTGCAAGTGTGTACTAGAGTAGTTTAGAATCTGAAAAAAATACTTACCAAGGTTTGAAAATAGTATCTTGTCATGTTCATGGGGGACGGGGAGGCGGGACTCCGGATTGTTCACACCGTGTGATTTCCACGGTGTCTAGAGGTGCTAAGTCCCCGAGAGTGCCGTCAGTTACCCTACCTACTGTCAGGGGATTCAGGTACGTTTTTATTGTACTTCTGCTCTATTTCCCAAAATTGACCTGCTTGTTTCAAAATTTGGAAAAGAAAGAAAAAAATATTTATTCCAGATGGTAAAGAGCCGACCGCATGAAGGATTGCAGAAACGAGCTGGGGTGACCTCAGAAGGGGGTGCTGCACTGCATTTGGGGCTCTGGGAGGTAACCACCTCATGCGCTGACCCTGACAACTGAGCTCCGTCCTCAGCACCTCCTCAGGGCTCCTGGTGGGTTTGCTCTTGCCTCCAGACTCTGTGTCCTGCAAACCAGCTCCTCTCCACTTTCCTAACCAGAAACTTCCATTCTTCGCTAACCACCTGCTCACTGGTAGGGTATGGGTTCCTGAAGTCACGCTGCTCGCCCATCCAGTGGAGTGGTCCAGGGCTTGGAAGTGCTGATGGAGATGCTTTGTTGTCGTGGGAGATTTCAGAAAGATAGGGTAAAATTCAGTAACAAGTGTCATTTGATTATGAATCCATTTTTTTTTTAATCAGGATCACTTGTAACCCCCACACGATCCATATGTAACATATACATTCTCCATAAGTAATTCAAACATTGCACCCAGACGTACCACGTTGGTGCATTTTTTCTCGTCTCTGAAAGAACAGACCAAAAACTGATAGGGTATCATCTGAGGGTGAAAGAAGAGAGGTTCATTTGAAGTTTTTTCTTTAAGCTTTTCTTTAGCATCTAGATTCTCAGAGTTAGCGAGTATTGCATCTATGATTAAAAATCAAAAAGGAAGCTATTTTTTTTTGGAGAGAGACAAGCAGTGAAGGCACCCTATCACACCTTGGGGCTTGGATCCGTTTTCTCCAGATTTTCTGGGGGCAAGTGTGACTGTGGTCTCAGGGACCGAGCTTCCTTCTGCTGAGTGGTAGATGTCGGTGAGCTGACCCTTCTGGACTCTCTTCCCAGTGGCCCTGTCTCTGCCTCCCCAACTCTAGCGAGCGCCCCTCCCACCCACCCCCCCCCCCCCGCACAGCATGGACCAGACCCCCGTGTGTGTGCGTGCAGGTTGGCGTTCACACAGTGGAGGGAGTAGAGTATCATCCATCTGTTTCTACAGCCCCAGGCTAAGGCTCCGGACAGAGAACCACTTGCTTGCTGGGGAGCATTCAGGTGACAGAGCGACTTGTCAAAATGAATGAACTTTTTTGAGTTTCTTGGGCAGCGTGGGTGGGAAGGCACGTGGGCTCTGAACCCCACCGCCTGGGTTCTAATACCAGGACTGCCCCTTCCTGGCAGGGGGCAGTAAGGTGGACATAACCTTCCTGTGCCCGAGTGTCCCCAGCTGTAAATTGGGAGTCCAGCCCGGCACAGCTTGGGGAATATTCCGCTTGAGACAGTTGGCGGTACCGAGAGGTCCCTTTGCATAGGTAGGGATGAGTTGCCTGCTCTTTGTGCCGATAGTAGATGTCCCTTGCAGACACAGTTCTAAGACCTAATTATGGAGGTAATCCACGTGCAGTGTAGAAATCTCAAAATTTCTCAAATCTGAAAGCGAAACTTGACCTCTTTCCATCCCATGTTAATCCCTGCTAGTATTCTAAGTGTGTAAATATGAAAAGGCCCATTTTCTTTTCCCACATTTTAACCTGTCTTTCATTGGCTTGATTATAATCTTCACGAAGACGTTTTTTCCTAGAGTTGTGGAATTGATTGTAACATTGCTGTTTTAACTTTTGCCTAAAATTTCTGTTCTAATCCTGATGTGTCTGAAAGAAAAAAAAAATGCCGCTGGGCCCTTCTGCTTTGTAGAGGGGGCCAATTATAAAGCTGTCTCTGGATGTTTCCGTGCCAGATAACAGACCGCCTAGGGCTTGATTACCAGTAATTGTTGCAGAAAATGCGTGTGCTCTGTGGAATGCTAATTATTTATATTCCGTGCTCAAATCCAACAGTTGATAATAATTCTTTTTGAATTGCTATTCAGGCAAAGCAATTCAAGCCAGAGACCTAGAGGTAACTTCTGTTCTGACGCCCTTGCTAAGCAGGTGGCACGTTTCCATGATTAACTTCCCTGATACGGTGTATTTTAAACAACCGACGTTTAAAAACCTAGAAGGTGAATACAGTGAAGTAAGAAGTTGAGGAAGAAGGACATACGGGGGAGGGTGGATGTGGACAAGAGTGTGAAGTGCTTCCTTTGACCAAAGCCTCTGTGCTCCCGCCTTTTCCAGGACCAGGTGGAACAGACGCCCCCTCTCGGTCCGCGAGATCTGGCAGGACCTGGCTTCCCTGCCCCGCCGGACCAGCTCACAAATCACCAGGGTAAGGAATGACAAAAACGCGGTGCCACGGATGCCCGAAGCCCCCGCTGCGGCTTTGCCACGGTGCTAGGACTCCGTGTTCTGCGAGACCCTTCTTGGCCCTCACCCGAGAAGGTTCCGACCTCGGCTCTTTTCCCCTCGTAAGGAAAACAAATTCTAAAACAGAAGAAAACAAAACAAAAAAACATGGTTGCGATATCCTGACCTACCCGTATCCCGCCTTTTTGAAAGTTTGTTTCACGTTGCTTCGCTTTCACGGAAGACCTACCTTAGTACCTGTTTTTTGCTCACCTAAAGAAATCCAGAGAGGATTTCCACTTTTAGAAAGGAAGACTCAGCGTTGCTTTTGGGGCGCCTGGGTGGCTCGTTGGGTTAAGCGTCTGCCTTCGGCTCAGGTCATGATCCCAGGGTCCTGGGATCGAGTCCTGCATCGGGCTCCCTGCTCTGCGGGGGGTCTGCTTCTCCCTCTGCCTGCCGCTCCCCCCTGCTTGTGCTTTCTCTCTCTCTCTCTCTCTGACAAATAAATAACATATTAAACAAAAAAAAAAAAAAAGGAAGGAAGGAAGACTCAGCATTGCTTTTGCAGGGAGCCATTCTAGAGGCAGCGGGTGCTGAACAGGTCGGCGGCCCCGCCAAGCCCCTTGCCCCTGAGCTGCGCTCAGCATTTCAGCATCCAGCATCAGAGCTGTGAGCACCTGCGGTGTATCTCCAGGTCTTTTGTTCATCCGTTATCAGAGGAGACTCTTAGAACGCTCCCCAAATTTGTCCTATGAATTAATGGTAATTGCTTCTTTGTCTTACACCGTTTCAGCTTGGAAAAGGTTTCACAGGAACGCTGAGCTCCAAATAGCGAGGGGAGACCTATATTTCTGTTCCGTGAGCCAACTGCAGTGAACAGAACTTGAGAATCAGTTCCACATGAGTTCTCTCAGGATGCAACATGAAGGGAACCCGACGTTACCTGTCGGGGGCTCCTCCATGTGCAGTCCTCTTGATGCTGGCGTGTGTATATTTGCACTCAGGCTAGTTTTGTGTGTCTGCGCTCTTGGTAGTTCTCTGCCTTGCTCTGATTCTATTCCTGTTATATTAATTTCTGACGGGATTATCACGGGAAAGAAAGGACAAGGGTTAAAAGCAAATTAGGTCCAACGATGCACGCGTTGTCACGGGGGTGGGGGTGGGGAGCCCGCCAAGGGAAGCCGTCTGACTGGGGGAGGGGTCAGGAAAAATGCCCACAGCTCAGCTCATGGTTTGGACTACTGGAGAGGTTAAGTACAATACGTTGTAGGCTTTAGAGCTGGGAGGCATTAGAATAATAGGATTTTTAAAATGGCTTAATCAGAGAGAGGTTGAAATTTAGCAAAAAATAAGAGCTGGGAGCTTCCCATGAAGTCAAAGAGCTGTTTTCTCAAGTGTTAGAAGCCGTGTCAAACAGTTGGGAATCTGTGTCAAGCATAATGTTAGGGTCATCTTTGAGAACCCTTGCAACAAGAAAGAAACCCGATTTGTTAATATTGATTGGCTTTGCAACTTAGGAACATTTTAATTGATTACGTTTCACTGATTACTAGGGGTCCCATTTAAACTGAAAATTATCGAAGTTTGGGTAGTGATGTTTAAAAATCTACGTTGATGCTTTAATCCAAAAGTTAGAAAAAAAATTACATGGAAAGAACTTTTTAAAGCTTAACGCTTGGGACGCCTGGGTGGCTCAGTCAGTTAAGCATCCGCCTTCGGCTCAGGTCATGATCTCAGGGTCCTGGGCTCGAGCCCCACATTGGGCTCCCTGCTCAGCGGGGAATCTGCTTCTCCCTGTCTCTCTGCTTCTTCCCTGCTTGTGTTCTCTCTCTCTTTCTCCCTGTTAAAGAAATAAGAATTTTAATAAATAAATAAATAAATCTTAAAGTTTTTTTAAGGTTTAAAACTAAGATGTATATTCAAGTATCCCATGGATCTCACAGCTGCTCAGTGAGTGCCCATGAGGGTTGAGCACAGACGGTGGAGCGGGCTTCATGCAGAGCAGAGCGGATTCCCTTCCTTGCCCCAGAGTGGCATGCCAGCTGCTGAAGCTGAGCGTCGAGCATGTCCCAGCACCTGAAGCAGGGCCAAAGGGAACGAATGAATGCGTCTCCACCTGTGACCTTGAACACCTTTCCCCTCCGATCCTCAATAATTCTGCACACGTTGCATGTAAAACAGGGAAATCAGAAGGACTCATGCAAACTGGGCCCACGGGACAGATGTTTTTAGAGAGTGAGCAGCGCCCATGCTTATTTCCACCGGGCTATAGAAGAGAGCCAGCAACGGAGGGCAGTTCAGATCGGGGAGCCAGGCATGGCTGGCCGGGCCCAGGCAGCCTTCTGAGAGACAGCAGTGGTTCTGAGTGCCCTGCTCCATCCCCACACCGGAGGCGGGGGCAGGGCACAAGCCACCCCCAAAGAGTCTGCAAACTGAAGTCCCTACACACTGAGAAATACAGCCACCAGAATCACCAGACCGCTGCTTTCCACATGCAGCGAAGATGGGTCTGACCATGGCTTTGAAGAAAGTGAGTGTGTCCTGCTCAGGGAAGGTGAATGAAAGCACGGTGTCCTAAAGGACAAACCGAAATGCAGCGGGGCGATGGGGCGGGGGGGAGGGGGGCATGTTTTAGAAGTGAAATATATAGTTATTGGCATTTTCAAAGTTCCGGATTCAGTCTAAGGAGAATTAGTGAGTTGGCATCACCTCCCGACAGCACAGAGAGACCTGGGAAACTCTAGTGGGCCATTGGACACACACACTCACATGGCCTGGAGCATGCACGGGGGAGGGAGGGGAGGAATTTGAAGAGAGGCTGGTGGCAATTAGCCAGAACTGGACAGACAGTCCCCAGAGGGGGGCTCAAAAAACCAAGAGGGAAAGGGAAGACTAATCCACACTGGGAAGCATCTAGGAAGATTCCAGAAATCCAAGGCAAAGAGAAGGTCTGCGGCGAAAATGCAGACTTCCCAGCGCCTGAACAACCATCGGACAGGCAGCCCACGCGTGCCCAGCAAGTGCCAGAGGCTAACGTGGGTGTTCTCAGAGCGCTGCAGGGAAAGTGACCGTCTGTCTGCAAGTTCACACCAACACGTACTGAAAGCAAAGAAGGCTTTTTCAGGCAAAGATTGAGAAAATTTGTTACTGTCGGTCTTCTCTGAAAGATTTATTGCAAGTTGTACTTTAGAAAGAAGATCATGAATGCCTTGCAAGGCGCCAAGTAGGGGACACGTAATGCGTGGAGAAAGGGGCGCCATGTCACAAGGTCAATTCCATACGAATTGTTAAACTAAGGTTAAACTGAACTTCCGATAATTAGACGCCCTGAGTGTGTGTGTGTGTGTGTGTGTGTGTGTGTGTGTGTGTGTGTGTGTGTGTGTTGAGGTTTGTTCTATGCATGGTTATATCATAATGCCATTTTAGGGTTTTTTCCATGAGCAGTTATATAATAAGACTCCAGTTAGGAGAAGTAGAACGTAAAACAATTTGAGACTGCATTAGAAAAAAGTACACTTAGTTATGTATTCTAAAGATTTTATTTATTTGAGGGGGCGGGCAGAGGGAGAGAGAGAATCTTAAGCGTGGAGCCTGACACGGGGCTCGATCTCATGACCCTGAGATCATGACCTGAGCCGAAACTGAGAGTCAGATGCTCAACCAACTGAGCCACCCAGGCGCCCCCTTAGTTACATATTTTAAAATCTTAGTTGCAACTAAAATATTGACTGTAATTACTGAAACAATACACGTATATAGTTTCTAATCTAGCAGAAAAAGATACAAGGGAATCTATATTTAATAAAAACCAATATCAGGAGAAGAGGAAGAGAAACAAGACGTGAAAAATAAAAAGGATGTCAGGTAGAAAATAGAAAATATGTCAGAGTCATTCCAGTCATATCTGTAACAGTATTAACAGGCTCGGATTAGTAGAAATATATAGAACCCTGCACCCAACAGACTCTTGATTCTTTTCTAAAATCTGTGTAGCTTTTTAAAAAGTCGACCACGTATGGGAAACTGCTCTAAATTTTATGTTTTAAATTTATTTTTTTGCACTAAATTTGAAGCAATCTATTTCATGCAAGCCACGTTCTTTGATCCAGTGTGAGTAAAATTGGAAATCAACAGAAAAAGTTCAAAACAAAAACACATAAACGTGTGTGGAAACTTTAAAACACACCATTGCCCCACTCGGGGATTACAGCAGAAGTCACAACGAAAGTACCAGTCATTTAGAATTGAGTGAAAAATGCGTGTACTGCAGGTAGAAAATTGTATAAAGTGTTCGAGACTCCATTTGTAATCTTGGCAGAAAAATGGAAATTAGGAGCGTGACAAATGAAGAATGCTAAGGAATATAGAGGAAATAGTTACAAAAACTGAGATCAGAAATGAGGGGAATGATGAAGAAAGTATCGATAGGTGGGAACAAAACCAAAACCCAGTCCTTTGTAAAATCTACCAAAACTGCAAACCTCCAGCACAGACACTTCTTGAGGAAGATGGGTGCATAGGAAAACCACGTGGAGAGCACGCCAGGGAGTTCAAACAGTAACACAAGAAAACCATGAGCAAGTTCATCCCTGTGACTGTGCAAATATGAGGGAAATGGATAATGGATCGCAAAAACGAAACGGCAACACGCAATGCTGACAAGGATGTTGGAGCCACAAGAACTCTCATTCACTGTCGGTGGGAATGCAAAATGGCACAGGTGTTTTGGAGGGCAGTTTGTCAGTTTCTTGCAAAACTGAGCTTACTCTGACCATAAGATCCAGCAGTTGCACACCTTCGCTCTTACGCAGAAGAGTTGAAAGCTTATGTCCACACAGAAGCCTGCCTACACAGGGATGTGCGTGGCTGCTTTATTCATAACTGCCAAAAAGCTTGGAAGCAACCATGACATCCTTCATTAGAAGTACGGATAAATAAGCTGGTCCATCCAGACAGTGCAGCACTAAGAAGAAATGAGCTATCAAGTCACAGAAAGACGGGGAGGGAGCTGGGATGCATAGTCCTGTGTGGAAGAAGCCAGTGTGAAAAATCGACAGGCAGTAGGATTCCAAGTCTGTGACGTTCTGGAAAAGGAGAAACTGTGGAGACAGTAACGAGACCAGTGGTTGCCAGGGTGGCAATGGAAAAACATGACTAGGCAGAGCAGGGAGGATTTAGAGCGGTGGCAATACTGTGTTATGATGTCATAAGGATGGATATATTTGTCCAAACCCATGGAACGTTCCACACCAAGACTGAACCCTAAGGTCAGCTATGGCCGGTTATGATATATCAGCATCTGTGGTTTAAAAAAAAACAAAAAAACAAAAACCATTCTAGTGAGTGAAGTTGATCATGGGCGAGGCCACGCTTGTAGGAGGCACTGGGTATGTGGGAAATCTCCATACCCTCCTCTAAAACTGCTCTAAACAAATAAAGTCTTAAAAAAAAAAAAAAAACCCTGATCCCTAGAGATTACCTAAAAAACTAACCTAGCGATTACCTAGGAAAGCCAAGACTGTTTCTCCTGTACAGTGAATGCATCTGGAATGTGCTGACAGAATGTATAGCTCTGTGAGTGGTGTGGACAGCACTCGAAAGTTTCAGGTACAGAATTCGGAAGAAATAAGGAGGAAGAGTTGAAAGAGGAAAGCAAAGTGAAACATAATAATTCGACTCCTGGCAAAATACAAAATCTTAATAAGGAATTATATGGCAGAATGGAGTCTGTAATCCAACACCGTCGCCGCAAAAATGCTTGGGGTTTTGCAGATGTGAGTGTCACAAAACCTTCAAGGAGCAAATCGTTGCTCCTTTTACACGAACTGTCGGAGAGGTAGAGACCAGAGCCTCCACTCATCTTCCAATGCTCTGTAGCTCTGCAGGAGACAGCACAAGAAATCCACATACGGGTGTATTTCGCATGATCATACAACCGTGTAAAGCGGTAGTCAAATTTACCCCTTTGCTTTAAATTAAACATCAAACAAACAAATGTCATGACCAAGTTGGGTTCATTATAATCGTGCAAGCATGCTTTACCAACGTTAGATGGTGAAGGCATTGACACATTCAGAGACTGAAGGGGGAAGAGTGATCTCTCACCAGTGACCACAAGGATATACACAATTCTCCACTCATACACAGAACAGATGACGAGAGCAAAACCCTGGCTAAGCCGGAACTTTAGGGAACTTCCGTAACCTGTCACAAGCGTACAGCATCCACCGTATATACAGGGATAATATTAGTCGTGTCTGTGCAAACACAGACTCACACCCAAGTGTAAGTTGCTGCTGAAGGGCATAAAAAAGACATAAACAGTTGGAGCGCTCTTCTGTGATCACAAATCAGAAGCCTTAACTAGCAAAGATGTCAAATATTATCAAATTTGTCTTTAAATTTAATGCACATGCACCCACGTTTTGCAGAGTTTTGGTGTGACTTGTCAGATGGCTCCTAACTTTATTTGTCTTTAAGATTTTATTTCTTTAAGTCATCGCTACACCCAATGTGGGATTCAAACTCACAACCCCGAGGTCAGGAGTCGCTGCTCAACTGACTGAACCATCCACGTGCCCCAGATGGCTCGTAACGGATGATAACAAAGCTTCTTTAGGAGCCATTACAATTAGGAAAGTGTGTTAATGATTCAGGGATGCATAGACCTGAGGACCAGAATAGATGTGTCATAAAGAGCCCCGCACATTTATGGAAACTCGGTGCAGCTTGGAGAAGTCCCAGCAGAGCAGCGAGGACCCATGGGGCTGGATGCGGGGGGGTGGCGGGGGGGGGGGACTGGACCCCTGCCCCCATCCTATCCTTAATCATCAGTTTCAGGCCAGTTCAATCACTACAAGTAGAAAACAGCATTTTCTAAAAATTTATTCAAATAGGAATGAGTCTTGAGAATCCTTGTGCCCTCAGGCTAAGAAAGAAATTCCTCAGTAAGGCTCAGCACCACTGTAAAGGAAAAATGGTGTTTGAGGACACGGCAGATACACATCTGTGCAGGGGCATAGTGGCCTTCCAAACACTAACCTGCACACTCCGGCCTGGGACAGATCACTGCAGTGCATTTAGCACGCAGACTATTAGGAGCCTCGGTTTATTTTTAAAAGCCCTCTAAGTAAGAGAAACAATCAAATAGGAAAACTGGCAGAAGGCACACAGGGGAAAGCATTGCTGTGTGTGTTTGGACCACGGACACTCATGGCACATGGGAAATGGGGCGACAGAGCTGGGCAAGGTGGTGGCGAGGCTCAAGGTCTGGGATTGGGCTAGGAAGGCACACCTCCCTCTGTCAAGTGTGTCCAAATGCCACCTGCTCTTCTCTGCCGGTGGCGCCCCCAGCCCCGGGTCTGGACTGAGTGAGCTTGGGGGTTGCAGGAACCACCCCCCTCACCCCCCGACCCTGTGGGGCCCTCCACCCTGCCTCTCTGAGCCTCCCCTTCCCCACTTTGCATCTGACACCAGGTTCGAGTTTGGGTTCCTCTTAACAAGATGCCCTGGGCCCGCAGTACAGAATTTGACAAAGGTCTGGCGCTGTTGTCTGCCTCCTGTGATCTGCAGGGCCCCCTCGGATGCTCTGATTAGAGGCCTGAAGGTTTGCGCCGTGTGTTTGAGGTCGACTTGGCTGGTTCTTTGCAGGGGACCCGGTGTTTAAAACAAAAGGCTCACTGTGACTTTCCTTGACCTGTTCTTTCTCTCTGGCAGAGAGGATTTAGTGCTCTCGTGTTTATTAGCTTGTTCCAACGTAAGCAGCTTATTTTTGTGTGACAGTCGTTGGAATGCTTCAGGCGTCTCCCAGCCGCACCCTGCAGGAAGGGTTGCGTTTTCCTTTAAACGTCAGTGGTTTTATAATAGCTAGAATTGCTCTTGACAGTTTTTTACAGATATGTTTTTATTGTGGTAAAATATATATGACATCAAATCGATCATTTTAACTGTTGTTAAGTGCACAGTTCCGTGGCGTTCGTTATAGTCACGGCGTTGGGCAGTTATGAGCACCATCTATTTCAAAAACTTTTGTATTGTCCCAAACAGAAAGTCTGTATGTATTAAAGCAGTAACCCCCCCCCCCCCCCCAGCTCTTGGTAACCTCCACGCTACTGTCTCTGTGAGTTTGCTTCTTCTAGTTACGTGACGGGTGTGGAATCCTATACTCTTTGTTCTTTATGTCTGGCTTATTTCACTGAGCACGGTCTTTGAGGTTCATCCTCATTATAGCGTGTACCCCAATTTCATTCCTTCTGTGGCTGAATCCTCCTCCGCGGTGCACACGCACTGCGTGTTGGTCCGACTGTCCGTCCGTCCATGTGCACCGGGCTGCGTCCACCCACAGCTGCCGGGAATGATGCAGCAGAAGACACAGGTGTACGGTACCCGTTGGAGTCCCTGCTCTCAGGACCTTTGGGTCTATACTTAGGGATGGAATTAGTAACACAGTCATTCTGGGTTTAGCTTTCTCTTGACTGTATTTTTGATAACGTGAGGTTTCAGAGGATTGTGGTTTTTCGAAGTTTGGTCTTTTCTCATTTTATGTTTTTTATTTTTTTAAAGATTGTATTTATTTGTCAGAGAGAGAGAGAGAGCACAAGCAGGGGGAGCAGCAGACAGAGGGAGAAGCAGGCTCCCCGTGGAGCAGGGAGCCCAATGTGGGACTCGATCCCAGGACCCCGGGATCATGACCCGAGCGGGAGGCAGATGCTTAACCAACTGAGCCACCCAGGTGCCCCAGAAACAGCTTGTTTGAAATGGAAAAGGCCAGGGCGCCTGGGTGGCTCAGTCGTTAAGCATCTGCCTTTGGCTCAGGTCATGATCCCAGGGACCTGGGATCGAGCCCCTCGTCGGGCTCCCTGCTCAGCGGGGAGCCTGCTTCTCCCTCTCCCTCTGCCTCTCCCCCTGCTCGTGTTCTCGCTCTCTCTCAAATAAATAAATAAATCTAAAAAAAAAAGCTGTTTCTAATGGCTCTTCCTGCCTGCGGCTGAAGCTGAGCTGTGTGGTCATTCGTGTGCGTGTTCATTTCGGGACCGTGGTCCGTTTGGAGACAGGAATGTGTGAGCATCACAGTGAGGCCTCCCAAGATGGATTGCAGACATTGTCCATGGCGCCCGGAGTCATACATCCAGGGACCCGGGGCTCCCGTGGAGACACTAGACTCCAGCACTTGGCTCGGATAATCTGTTTGCCAAGTGGAAGAGACCACAGTTAGAAAAGAAGGTCAGTAGAGAAGGTGAAGGGTTTTTTATCTTCCCCTGCAGGGAGCCTTGGCCAATGTCACAGATGTTGGGGGCGGCCAGGCTCGGGGCCAGATAGTTCTTGGCTCTTGTTTCTTCCATTGGTGGCGCCCCGTGACCGTGGGCAACTTAGGAACCACGTTGTGGTTTAGATTCTTCAATAGCAAATACCCATCTCGCATAAGTACCGTGAAAAATACTAAGAGGACAGTGATAACTCGGAGTCCCGTGCTAAAACCTCCCCGTGTCTTCTGTGTTTCCCGTGGAGTTGTTAGAGCTGCAGATTGGGAAACTGAGCCGGGGATGTCTGGTAACTTGCCCAAAGGGACTGAGAGGTCACTCAGTGCTCAAATTGGAATCGAAGCCATGTCCACACATCTGCACATTTGGAGGTAATTTAGGGGACGCTTGTAGCATGCACCTGGGGGTGTCAGGAGCGTTTGAGGTGGGATGAGAGAGGACAAAACCAGAAAGGTAGCTGGCAAGACTCCTGTCGATTGTAGCTTTTGGACCCAGCTCGTGTCATAGGTCATTGGATGTCCATCTTTTACTGTATTATCCATGAGAACGTTTTACCCGCTTTACACATCGACCTTTTATCCGCTTTACACATGCACGTGCGCGCACACATCAAAGTAACTTTTTTTTCCTTAGCATCCTGCCCTCACAGGGAAACGATGCTGTCCCCTAAAGAGAAAGCCCTTTTTCTGATGTGTTCAACAGAATCCTGAATAGTAACGAATACTGGCCTCTGGTTGGATATTGACGCTGACGTTGAGTATGGTTTTGATTTCCTTCACCCTCCTGCCATGCCTAAACACCTTGGCTTAGGGCTGAGATGGCAAAAAACTAGGAGGAAAACCATCCATAATCGTTCTCCCACAGAGTGACATCTTTCTGCCTTTTGGAAGACGAAATGCATTCAGGCCACGTCCAAGTATCGTGTTTGCCCGCATGATTAGTGCTGCTGCTGCAGTATCTGTTCAGATGACAGTATCACAGACCTTCAGGAAGGGAGGCCCTGGTTTCTTGCCTCTGCCCTCTGTTTCTTACGTGTTTAGGTGACTTCCCCGTTATAAAAACAGGTTCTTCCCCTGTTAACCAGTGAATCGAACCAACTGTGCTATGCGGTGGGCACTCTCGGTATCCTGTATTTGCAGGGGAGGAAACTGAGGCCCAGGGGTCAGAAGAGTCACCCAGATCAGCCCCTGCGGAGTGGCAGAGCCCAGTTTGGCCCCAGTTGGTGGGCTCTGAACCCCTTTGCCTCTGGAGTTAACGCTCCATCCTTCAGGGTGCTTGTGCTTTCCTGTCCTTCCGACTCGTCCGAGTTTTCAGTGCGGCAGAATGAGATTTTAGAGGTAGGGGCTGAGTTTTCCTTGTCCTCGGAAGCAGCCAAATAGGTTGGACCCCCTGCAGCCGCCTCCCCTATCCTGGACCCGTGCGCACTCCATCCTTTGCACTCGGAAGAGTATCTGTCTCCATGAGGAAGACAGAACAGAAAGCCACTGGGGCACCTGCTCGCTCCATCTTTCCCAGAGTCAGGCGAACCTCGGACCTCCCTGTTCCCGGTTCCCCGTTTGCACGGAAACACTCCACGTCACCCTCTCTGATCCCCGGGTCTCAGCTCTTACGGCTCACTTCCCGGATGCTCAGACAGCTCATGCCATGCTGGCCTGTTTCCTTTTTGCAAATCGTTGGACCCCATTAATGTTTCACGTTTCCTTCGCTGTCAGGAAGCTTACCGCTCGTAGAGGGCTTTATCCCTGTGAGTCCTGTGTTCCTCCAGGAACACAGCGGGGGGGGGGGGGGGACCACAGCAGTGCACAGCGAGGTTTTAATTTATTGGTCATAGAACACACAGACCTTTGCGTCCATCCAAAGAGGTATCAATCCCTTTTTGGAAGCGGTGGGTACAACTTCGATTTAATACAGTATTAAGATCAGTGATGAAAGAGTATCCTTAGGTCTCCCTTAGGTAGAGAACCAGAATACGCTCTCTCCTAAAGTCTAATATGCTTTTCCCCATTATATTACGATTTATTAACTTTTTTTTTTTAACCCTCAGTTAACCGGCCCTTGCAGGTGAATATTTTTTAGAATGAGTTATTTTTCTTTTACGATACTAAACCCTATCCCCGAAGGCAGATCCCAGGCTGGAGGTTTTCATAAGGAAAGCAAGCCACCGTCCCTGCTGCCTTCAGAAGTCAGTTAACAAGTTTGCCACTGTTGCTTCTCTTGCCACGGCTGATGTTAGATACGCCCCGCCGTGAATTGCCCCCATCTCTGAGCAGGTTCTCCAGACTCCTGGTTCTCACCTGCGGGCGGGCACTGTACGCACACATCTGGCTAAACCTCTCTGGGATCCTCCGACGAGCTGACATTTCAGTGGGTTAAATAGTTGGGCACTGGCGGGGCAGCTAGAAGCCCGCCCGGTGGCTCCCGGCACCGTCCACCGCTTCCCACGGAACATGCCAGGGAGTGGTAAGCGACATCCGCCAATTCTGCATTTGGTTCTGACCGGGAGAGACTTTACTAAACAGTCCTGACCTTTCCTGGGGGTGGGAGCATGGACCGGAGGAGATGGGCACACAGGCTGATGGTCCTTCCGTCACTGTGGGTGTATTTTATAAAAATAATGCCGGACACCGAATCATGTTCCCCACTGACTGTGCCCTCTGCCCATTCTCTGTGAAGCTGCTGTTTTTATTCTGAACACAGCCTGGGCACACCATTCTGTTTGTCCAGACACCTTGGGGTCCTTGCGTTGCTGCAGGTGATGCGCACTGACCCCCACGCTGTCGCCTCCTTCCTGGATGCCCCCCACTGCCCGTTGAATAAGTTGCTTCCCCTTGGATCTTCTCTTGCATTTTTTTTTTCTTTTTTTCCCTCCTGAAAACTTCTCACACTTTGTTTTGTTTTATAGTTTGTCAAGTACGTGTCTGTCTTTCCCATTTCTTTCTAGGCTCCTTGAGACCAGGGATCACGTTTTCGCTTTTAATCTTCGGGGGGAAAAAAAAAAAAACTAAAAAGAATGGTGGAGTTTTAGGCTCACCAGGGTAGGAGCCGAGGGTCCACCAGTAGCTGTGAGACTCCGGGTGTGTATTTTCACTTCTCTGAGCCTCGGTTTTCTAATCTATGGAATGGGCGTGATAGCCTGCAGCCCATGGATATGGTGCAAGGATTGTGTGAGCGATCCCAGCGAATGTTCTTGTACCGCTCCCCACGCCGCCGCCACCCCCCCCCGCCCCCTGCACACTCTGTCTCTCTGAATTACTCTTTGACCAGCATGCAGGGCAGTGGCCATAGCGGACAAGGAAGGTTTGTTTTAAAGGGAATACCGAATCAGGCTCTGTCAAGGGCTAAGTGCTCCTTGGAGATGCGAGCAGGGGGTCTGTGACTTGAGAAACGTACCCTACTTCTCATCTTCCCTCTGGAAATGGAGCTCTTCCCAGTGCAGAGTCCAGCTGCCCGCCAGGCCCCACCCCTCCCATTCCAGTGTTTCTGTGGGCAATGCCATGTGGAGCGAGGGGGGACTTAGGATGTATGAAGCCGTGTCTTCTCCTGGGAGGTTCAGCTGCATCCACGGTGGGCCAGGGAAGCCAGAGAGACTCTGGCATGGAGGAAGAGTGTGCTTTCAGAGGGAGAGAGATTTCTCATGGTGGGGATGCCCCAAGGATACCTCCCAGTTGGGGACAAAATTGCATCCTGTGACCTCAGGGATGACCTGGTAAGCCTGACAGGGTCAGGCAGGCTCACACAAGCACGGCTCTGGCCTGCTGGGTAACGCTTCCTGCACGGTCCCCATGCCTAGACACGTGTCCTCCCTTGTTGGAATTAGTCTGGCATTTATCCACCTGGTGGCCTGTGTGTCACCTGCCTGGTGGGCCTTTTTCCAAGGAACAGCCACCAGAGGGTTTGGGAAGGCTGCCTGGCTGACTTTCTAGAAAATTCGACAGCTGGATTTATGCAGGCTGGTAACTCCATTGTTTAGGTGTTCAGTTCCAGTTTACTAAGCATCCATTATGTGCCAGGTGCGAAGTTAGTGAAGCAAAAGTGAAAGAACATGAAGTTCCAGTCTTCTAGAAACTCAAGTTTAGTGAGAAAACAAAAGGAAGTTAAAATGTTAGAAGGAGGCAACACGTCCAACTTCGGAGGTGGACAGACCTGGATCGGACTCTGCACCCCACGTCTGGGGAGCTGAGAGGCTCTGCCTCAGTATCTCCAGCTGAAATCTGTGAAAATACCTACTTGTCTGGTTCAGCAAGAGGAGGAGAAACAGCTTGGGCTGTGGAGGTACCTGGCCCAGGACTTGGCGCTTTCTGGGTGCTCAGGAAGTGGGAGCTGTTGTTCATCAACATCATCATCATCATCATCATCATCATCAACAGAGAGAATAGAAATCAGACCCATGGCCTCCCCTCCTTCACGTGCCCAGCCTGCGAGCATTCCTTTTTCTCCTGGGGCATTCATCAGCACATACCCCTTCGTTTCTCTCAATTGAAAAATAGTTATCAATAAGAATAATAAGCCCTCGGTTAGGACCTCCCTCCATTCCTTCCCTGACCCAACTCTAAAGAACTGGATTCAGAATGAATCTGGGTGAGTCTCAGGAGGCTGTTTTCACAAATCAGAGCCACCCGGGTGCCCCCGCTCCTCGCTTATCGGGTTCAAGGGGGACGCCTCCAGATTCGCAGAGCCCGCCTGCTTCATGTGGAGCGTCCTGTCTTCCCGGCGAAAGCCCGTTTCCCCCCACATCCTGGAAGGCCAGCCCCTCTCTCCTGGGCATTTCAGTTCCGGGAGCTGTGCCATTTCTTGGAATCGCCCGGTACGTTCTCCTGGAATGACTTTCCCCATCCCGAGGCCTTGGAAATTGGGCGCTTCTTAGAGCTGAATGCCCTCTAGATGACGGTCTTGCCTTTAAACAGGGATCTCGTTTTAAAATTCTCCTCTTCTGCCAAGAGTGAGCAGAACCACGCGAGGAGCGTGTCTGGCCTCTGGGACGCTTTTCTGGTTTGGCCACTCCATCAGCTGTGCCAAGGTTCCCTTCGTCCGACGACACAGACCGTGCCCCATGCTGCTGTCACCCACGCCTGTCCCTGTCCTCTCTTGCAAGATGTTCAGTCCTGGGTGGGGTTCCCTCCTCTTGGCTGGAGGTCGCCCCTTTCCGTAAGGAGCTTGCGCTTGCTTTCTTCACGATGTCTCCTCTGCTGGTCCCTCCCTCACTTGCAACTGCCTGGGAGCAGGTTCAGCATCTCCTGTGGAGGGACTCATTCTGCCAGAGGTGGTAAAATGTCATCTCCTCCCCTGCTACTTGGCTTCTCAGAGAAGTCCTTTCTCAAAGCGGGTTGGAGAGACGTGGTTACATTCAGGTGGCGGGGACTCCTGTCTCTTTTGTTAACATCTGTATTTCCAGTACCTGGAATGATGACAGATACGTAGTTGGTGCTCGGTACATGTTTGTCGAATGAATGGATTTTACACTTGCAGAGTTAAATTCACGGAAACAGAGCGTTAATGTTGAACAGGGTAATAGAGACTCCCCGGTGTCTAACTTGCGTTTAAAAATTTGCCTTTTTTGAAAGGGCAGTGCTAGCGATGGGTGGACTTTGGGACTGTGACCTGGATTTTTCTTCTTCAAGTGCAGTGTTCTTGGACTGATATTTTTAGGATTGATGGCAAGTGAGAACCTTCCAGAATGACCGGCTGTTCACATAGTCTCTTGCACCCAGTGTCTCCCTGCTTTACGATGTGATGGAAGAATTAGGGGTCCGGACCAGAAGTCTGGAGAAGAGACACGGTAAATTGCGAAAGAGAAAGATGCAGCTAATTCTGTCTTTTTTGAGTTATATTTTGTGGGCGTGTTTCTGTTCTCCCTTTCCCGCCCCCCAGTTGTCTTCTGATAGTACAAATAGAGATTGTACTACTGAGTGTGTGCTTTTCTCTGTAATGTGTAGCTGAGGTCCTTGGTCCTTGCAGGGCGGACTCTAACTTCTTCCCAGTGGAAAATTCTTTTCCTGTGTTGTATATTCCCACGCACGGAACACCACAGTCTTGGGTGCTTTCTGGGCGCTTCCTTGCAACCGTGAGGCAGGCCACAGTCAAAGACAGAAGGAAAGTTTGTAGATTTTCTCTTTCTAGGCGGTCTTCGCCGGTCATCCGGTTCCAGTTCTAGAATTTCTGCGAACAGAGTCACGGAACGAAATGAGTGGCTTCCCCCGTTTTGGGCGGCGTTGCGGAGGGGAGGAATAGAATCATTTGACACTTCTCTAAAACATGGATTAAACTACCGAATCTCACTGGAATCAAAGTCCAGTGATAGCGATTAATCATTATCTTAACTTCTTTTGCTTGTTTGCTGTGGTGGTAGAAGCAGTGCCTTCTGGCCGCCGGGCTATCTATCTGCCCTCGGTTCAGGGATCTGCCCTGGACTTTGGGGTCCTCCCTCCCCACCCCCCGAAGACTGCAGTGTTCCAGGAGTCCCTGGCCCTGGTGGTGAGGAAGAGGGATCGGTCAGGACAGGGAGACAGGGCCCAGCCTCCCTCACTGACCGCCGTTACCGGCAGCATCCTGGGCCCCTCCTAGCCCTGGCCACGAGCTGCTCTGGGGAGGTTTGGGAAGAGCTGTTGGCGCAGCTGGAAGGAATCGTGGGCTCATTGTGTTTCTGTAGGTTCTGTCCACTTACGGTTGAGCTTTGCACGAGCCGTGGTAAGATGCACACCTTATCACAAGATGAGTGCCGGTGGGTGGGAACGGCCCCCCATCGCGTGGTCCACAGGATTGGTAGATAAGCATACGTGTTTGTACTGGGACCTACCGTCTGTTAGGACGTGGGGTCCGTGGTTAGTGCGACTTAGGAAAGGAGCAGCCTGGTACTGGGCCTTCCCAGGCCGGTCTTCCTGGGGTTACCCGGTGAGTCACGCGGGAAGCCAGCCCCAGGGGTCCCGCACTGCCCCCCAGCCTCCGTGGCCTAGAGATGTCCCAGTTCCTGTTTCATCCCCTGACTAGCTCCAGACACCTGTCTTGTCTGTGGAATATTTCTCTTCTGGAAGCGACCCTCCCTTGACTCCTCTCCCCAGCCAGACGCCTGTCCCTGCTGGCCGCCCTGGGCCCCGTTCGGCATCGGCCCCCGGGATCCCGCCCCTGTGCTGACCAGCCAGAGTGGCGTCCACACCGTCTTCCCGGCCCCGGTCGTGGAGGAAGCTGCGTGTGAGCGGGCGTGCCGGCGCCGTGGGGGGTGGCCTGGGCTGGAGGACTGCCAGACACATGACCATCATGGCAGGCTGGCATGGCCGAGGGTACCCTTGTCACAGAAGCACTTTGACCCTCCTGAAAGAAAGGGGATCTGTGTTCTCATTGGGCATTTTCACCAGCAGCTGGGGGACCTTGACCCCATTGAACATCAGCTTATTTGTCTCACTGCTAAGTCGGTGTTACTGTACCTGTCATTACCTTACAGATTAAAGTCAGTGATGTGAAATGGAGGGGCATGTGATAAGCACTTGATAATTGCAGTCCTTCGTGGTGATAACCACTAATTTGCATGTGGACACACAGCTCAGACGTCAGGCCACCCAGCCACCATGTGGCATTCACACTGAATTACCACTGCTTTGGGCCTCGCTCTGCCTAGCCGTGGGATGCGAAGTTGCCGCCTCTTAATTTCCGAGACCCTTTGGAGTTCTTCAGCTTTCCATGGCATAGCGAGGAGAAGTTGTGTGTGCGGGCTCGAGCTCTGTGACCCAGGCTGCAGAGTCTACAGGTCGTTTAGGATCTTCCCTGACACCACTGTGCTCGGGGGGCCTGAGGACTGTGCTCAGGAGCAGGAAGACCAGCACACAGTGATTCACTGGGTTCAGAGCTGCAGCTCGTATACTGGGAAGGACAGGGAGCAGGGTGCGGTGAGGCGGGCTGCGAATGCATAACGTATTTCCAGTGTTTGTCTTCAAGGTTCGAAAGAGCCCGTGAACTTGAATACATTAGCCACCCAGACAGTCTTTCGAGTCCTTCCTGGCCTGTGGTGTGTACACACAGGAAGGACGGGGGCTAATAAATCTGGCAGTCATTCGGTCACGGACTAGTTTCTGGTGTCAGGGTTTCGGGATGGTAGGAATCCTCCCTCCTTCCTGCGAGGGACTTAGGATTTCAGCAACTCTTTCCTGTGATACTGATTTTTCTCCATCCATGGCTAACCCAGGTGCATTCAGGGAAGGAACATGCTTTGGGCCTGGGATTGGGTTTGCGGGCTTGGGAATCTGCATAGACCTGCTAAGTGCTGACCAGAGCCCAGCAGCCGCAAAAAGCGTAGGCAGGGCTCCTTTTCGAGGGCACATACATGGTTGTAATGCAACACACACGCACGCACGCACACAGATTCTTCCAGTTGTTGAAATAATCAGCTTGTTGGATGCATACTTTCTCAATTCATAGACACTGACCCAGTCAGTCTGGGGGAGGTGGGTGGAGTGGAGAGCGCCATTTCCCACAAAGGTTGGAAAACGAAGTTTCTCTTGTAGACGCGCGGAAAGGTCAGGAGATGTGAGCATCTGGCCGAAGTTGTGTATGTATTTATATGTATATGCCAGACGGATCCTTCCAGGGATTTTATTTCCTGTTTCAAATCCTGCCTGCCTGTAGTAACCACTACGATAAAGCTTTGTTGGATGTATTTTTTCAGATGACAGGATTTGAAAGTTGCCTTTGTGGGGCGCCTGGGTGGCTCCGTCGGTTAAGCGACTGCCTTCGGCTCAGGTCATGATCCTGGAGTCCCGGAATCGAGTCCCGCATCGGGCTCCCTGCTCAGCGGGGGGGTCTGCTTCTCCCTCTGACCCTCTTCCCTCTCGTGCTCTCTGTCTCTCATTCTCTCTCTCTCTCAAATAAATAAAATCTTTAAAAAAAAAAAAGAAAGTTGCCTTTGTACTTGGGAGTGGTGGTCAGGTGATCTGCTGTTCGGTTTTCTGAATATCTGTAACTATCAAGAATACGAGTAGGGGCATACTCTAACTCCAGTGTAACACCTGATTTTCTTCTTTTGCTTACTTAAGCCTACCAGTACCGATTAAAAATTAAATCCTTGTGGCTGGATTCTGTGAAAGGAGAAGATTAATTGGTATGCAGAAGGTATGTCAGTCGAATGTTGAGTTCTGTCTGCACGAGGTTTAAATGGCTTAGAGGTCGACAAACATAGCTTGCCAGGTGAGCATGGTTTAGGTTGAAAACACCGTTGCAGGCTGGACCTTCTGTTTCTGTCCAGATAGAGAGGTGTAAGAGCGTTGGCCTTTCCGCGTGTGTTCGGGACTTTTTGGCTATAGCACTGTATGTAAAGAGAGCTTCCCTTTTCCTCTCTGCGCTGACCCAGCACTTCTGTACCCCAGATGTGTGGGCTTTCTTCCCACATCAAGCATTCTCTGACACCAGCTGGGTGTGTCCTACGATGCCGTTTCAACTGCTTGGTTCCGTTACCGGAGCAGTCCGCAGAACTCAAGCAAAGAGTTTACTGGTTAGAGTACTCATTTATTATAAAGGATGCAGCTCAGTGACAGTCAGGTGGCAGAGAGGCATGGAGCAAGATATGGGGACGGCGTTCGGGGCTTCCATGCCGGGCACACCACCTTCCCAGTGCCTCTATCTGTTGACCTACCCAGGGGCTCTCCAAACCCTGGGGGTTAGCGTTTTTTATATAGGTGCTTCACTACATAGGCATGAGGGCTTACATCATTGGCCACTGGTGATTAACTCGACCTCCAGCCCCTGTCTCCTCTTCCCCGAGGTCAGGAAGTGGGGCTGAGCCTCCCAACCCTTTAGTCCTGCTGTGGGTCCCCCTGGCACCAGCCCCCATCCCGCGGTTATCTGGTGGTTTCCCCCAAAGCACCTGATTAATGTAAACTCAGGTGTGGTTGAAAGGGACTCGTAGGGGCGCCTGGGTGGCTCAGTCAGTGAAGTGTCTGCCTTTGGCTCGGGTCATGATCGCAAGGTCCTGGCATTGAGTCCCACTTCGGGCTCTCTGCTCAGAGCAGAGAAGCTCTGCTTCTCCCTCTCCCTCTGCCACTCCCCCTGCTTGTGTGCAGATGTGCTCTCGCTCTCTTCCTCTATCAAATAAATAAAATCTTAAAAGAAAAAAGAAAGGGGCTTGTAATGAATAACAGAATGTTATATCACAGATGATCCTTTCACATTTATGAAAGCTCCAGAGCTATTTCAGGAACCAAAAAAGACCAAATATTGAACAAAAGATGCTTGCGTTGCTCTTAGAGTTTAGGAAGTTATAAGCATCTTAGGCATTGTGCCAGGATCATAAAGAAGGCCAAGATAACAATTTCCTATTCTGTCCCAACTTCACCAGTGCCCTTGACCTTTCCCCCCTTTTTTTTTTCCCTCCTGCTCTTAATAATCTATTACTGTCTGGCGTTTTAGCATCTTAAGCAAGGACGGGCCCCGTCCCGTTAGGAGCGTCCCTTCTGTATGAAGATGGGAGGAGACAGGCAGACGGTGCGTGGTAACAGGTGCTCATGTGGGTCTGGGAAGAATGGACGGTCCATACGTGTACCCTGAGCATGTCGGGCAAGTAGCGTTTCCCTGAGGCAGAGTCAGTGTCCTCTTTTCTATTGTTCGAGAGGAGGCCGCGTGGCGCGGAGGGCCCAGCAGGGTGCAGTGAGGGGGGCCAGGCAGGGCTAGAAGTGGGAGCCTCACCTCTAACTCATGCTTTCCTCCGCGCCTGCGGTCCGCCGGTGAGCGCCTGGCCTCCTCCTGGCTTGGCTTATGGAAGACATTCACCCCGAATCATTGAGGAGCCAAACGCGAGCTTGTTTCACTGAGTTTAGATCTATTTTAGAAGTGAAGCAGCTTCTGTTTGCCCACGGCAGTGAGGCCAGGGGCACATGTGAGTTTGAGATCAGATGAGCTACCCAAATATTTGGGACAAAAGTCAGCATCCAGTTTGGGACTTGGGTTATTTGAGGAAGCCAAATGACTATTAATAACTGGATTTACAGCTGTGTTGTTTGACCTAAATCTGTGCTGTAGATGTGTCCTCATGAACCCGTGTGACGTGAAATTGGGTACGTAAAATTGTTTTCCCTTCCCCCTCCATGTACCTTCCAGGGGTACAGTCTCACGGGAGATATTTTGGCATCAAGTCTGTACTGAGTAGACACTTCGTCTTAGCACCCATTTCCAGAAGCATCTGCCTCGTTCGTGCCCGGCGTGTTTGCTTCTCCGCAGAAGGGCTCTCACGGGCGGGTGGTGACCCACACAGGGAAGGCGCGGAGCCGTCCATGCCCAGCGGGATGCACAGGATGCAAGCCATTCCAAGCATTTCTGTAAGAACGGACAGTCACCTCGGTAATGTCTTGGTGACTTCCGTAATATCATAGTGCAGTACTTTTTTTTTTTTTTTTTTAAGATTTCATGTATTTATTTGAGAGCGAGGCAGAGAGAGGGGAGAAGCAGACTCCCGCTGAGCCAGGAGCCCGATGTGGGGCTCGATCCCAGGGCCCCGAGATCATGACCTGAGCCCAAATCAAGAGTAGGATGCTTGACTGACTGAGGCACCCAGCGCCCCAGTGTAGTACGTTTTAAAAGAATGTGACGGAGAGGGACGCGTGGGTGGCTTAGTAGATTAAGCGTCTCACTTCGGTCATGATCCCAGGGTCCTGGGATCGAGCCCGGCATCGGGCTCCCTGCTCTGCGGGGAGCCTGCTTCTCCCTCTGCCTCTGCCTCTCCCCCTGCTCATGCTCTCTCTCTCTGACAAATCAATAAATAAAATCTTAAAAAAAAAAAAAAAAAAAAAGACCGTGATGGATAAGTGTCTTCCTTGGAATCAGTCCTTTAAGACCCCTGCTTGGAAGATTTCATTATTAGTCCTTACTAGAGTTTAACAGAGTTTAAGGAAAATCCTGACTGATCCGTTCCTTTCAGAAGGGGGTGGAAGCATGTTGAGGATGCACATTGCATTTATCGTCTGGGGTCTTTATACTTCACCGTCATACTGACTCTCGGTAATGTCAGAGTTACTTCGTGTTCCCGAAAGCATAGTGGCCTGACTGCCGACAGGGGTGACCCAGGTGGCAGTGACCTGGCCGGCCCTGAGAAGGAGCAGAAGGGCAGGGCGGAAGGCACCGCGGCCGCCTCTGTGGGCAGGGACAAGGTAACTCCAGTGAAAACCCGCCTGGTGGGTCAACACGTGGCATGTTCTCAGAAGAAATCTCTCAGCGAGCGAGCCCGTGTGTCAGGCGGTGGCCAGTGTCTTCTGCTGGGTTTTCTCCTGGTTTTGAGGACGTGTGAGCGGCCGTTGGTGAAACGCCACCGGGCCTGTGGCACCCCTCGGCCGGCCTGCCGTGGCACCCCGCCCCAGCGGGGCGTGACCCGAGGCCGACGCGGGAACTACCGTGAGCTCTGGCCATCACCCGACACTGACTTAGATGGTCCACCAAGGGAGAAATACCGGGCTGTTCATGGGGTGAGTTCGGGCAGCATAGACTTAACTGTGTTGCAGAGCTCAAATCAGGCAGCTGTTATGTGGCAGCTAAGTAGGAGTGTGGGCCACATTCTAGAACTTCCCTGAAGCCCCCGACTTGTGAGTGTTCCTGCTGAGTGTTGCTTCCTCAGTTTGCAGATAAGGACAGGAGACGAGAGGACAGTGGCGTGTGTGTACCTCTCCCTCCGGGGGTCCGGATTTTCCGTGAGCCCCTCTCGGCCCACTCACCTCCCTGCCCCCAAACTCTGAGCGAGACTTCTGCCTGCTGACTCTGGCGTTGTCCTTTGTGATAGATTAATTATCGGTCACGTGGTAATTATGAATTACTGATTCAGCACTTTGGTCCTTTTACTCTCTGGCCACGGGATTAATGTTTGACTCTTTAGAACCCAATCTAAGGCAACATCTTTCCTCCTCCGACACAGGCCCGGAGACATGCAGGACCCTGCTCACAGGTTTCAAGTCGGGAGGCGGGTCCGTGTCCACGCTTCCCGCCCCCGTCTACTCCGCTCGGACAACTCTCGCTGGTCTGGGTTCCTGCCATTTCAGAAGCATCAGCTCCTCTCTTGTCGGTCCGTCCTCAGGACCCAGTGGGATCCATCTGAAGCCTACTGGGTAGAGCGTCCCGTGTCCAGGCCTCCCTCAGACCCTGGCCCTGGCACCATTGCCTGGAGGGTCAGGAAGCCGGGGGGCCATGGCTTTTCTGCTCCTGCCTCCATCGTCCCACAGCTCTTCTCCACCCCCACCCCACCCCCAGCTGACTGCACGCCCTCCCTTGCTGTAGCCGTGGGGCTACCTGCGCCCCCAGACCGTCTGCCCCTTTGGCATCCGTGCCAGGCATCCTTCCTCAGGCAGGTTTTTGTCGCTGTTTTGCTTTGCTCTGTCTTCTTGGGCTCTTTTGCCTCATGAGACGGGGAAGCCGAAGCAAAGGCATCCAGGCCGTGTGTGTGGGGAGTGGGAGAGGCAGGGAGGGCGAGTGGCAGAAACGACTGTGAGCTCGTGCATCGAGCACACACCTAGAGGTGAGGTCAAACTGGTGGCTGCAAAGATTGTTTTCAGATTCGAGGTTTGCTATTTTGCACTTGTATGTGATCGTGGGCAAGGTGCTCGACCCCCACGGGTCTGTTCCTCAGCTGTTAAACCAGTTAGTGGTCCCCGGTTTATATTGTGTTGTAGGTATCAGTGCGGTGGATGTACTGAGTAACATCTACCCCGTGCTTACCAGGCTCTGTTACAGAGCGGGGTAATGACCAGCCTCCTCCTGTCACCCTGCTGCGGGCAGCTCCATTGCGAACCCCGTGTCGGGCTTGTGGGCCAAGAAGTAGAAAGCTGAGCCTTGTGTCCTGGCTGTGGAGCCCGTAGCAGGAGCAGGGCTGGGGTGGGCAAGTTCTTGGCAGGTGACTTCTCTGCTCCGCCTTCCTGCCCGTAGGGGCTTGGGGCCCTGGCTTGGCGAGGGTCGCGCTGTCTTGGGCCCCGAGCCCGTCGTGCGGAGTGGGTGTCACTTACAGGAGCAGGTGGGCCTGTGGGTGACTTCACTTGCAAAGCGCTCCGGTAGGGTGGGTCTCGTTCACGGTTGCCACGTTGTGAAAAGTGACAGAGCTGAAAGTCCACAGAAGTGGGCAGTGCTGTTGAGTTGTAGTGGGTTACAAATAAGAGAAACGAACTCAGAGTAGCTTCAGCATGCGATTGTAGGGACTGTGCCTTACGGAGCTCCCGGCCAGACCACGGCCTGGCCATAGGAGGGTTGCGAGCCGAGCCGAGCCGGGCTGCTCGGAGCCCCAGGCTCTGTCGCTGCCCCGTGCCCCAGCCACTCCCACAGCTCCGAGTGTGGTGGCTTATAACCCCCGTGGTGTATAGTCAGGGTTCTCCAGAGAAACAGAGCCAATGGGATGTGCATTTACAGGTATACGGAGGGGGGTATTTTAAGGAACTTGTTCATGTGACTGTGGAGATGCAAGTCCAAAATCTGCAGGGTAGCCAGCAGGCTGGGGACCCAGGAAAGAGTTGCAGTTCAAGTCTGGAGGCAGAATTCTTCCCTCCTTGGGGACTGTATAGCCTTTTTTTTTTTTTTTTTTTTCCTTAAATGCCTTCAACTGATCGGACAAGGCCCACCCACATTATGGAGGGCAATCTGTCTTACTCAGAGTCTATTGATTTAAATGTTACTCTCTTTTTTTTTTTTTTTAAGATTTTTTATTTGACAGAGAGATAGCGAGAGCAGGAACACAAGCAGGGGAAGTGGCAGAGGGAGAAGCAGGCTTCCCGCGGAGCAGGGAGCCCGATGTGGGGCTCGATCCCAGGACCCTGGGATCATGACCTGAGCCGAAGGCAGACGCTTAACGACTGAGCCACCCAGGCGCCCTCATCTAAAAAATACTTCACAGAGGGGCGCCTGGGTGGTACAGGCAGTTAAGCATCTGACTGCGGTTTCCACTCAGCTCATGATCTCAGGGCCTCAAGATCAAGCCCTGCATCCAGCTCTGTGCTCAGCAGGAGTCTGCTTAAGACTCTCCCTACCTCTCCCCACTGTGTGCTCGCTCACTCTCTCTCAAAATAAATAAATCTTAAAAAAAAAAAAAAAACTTTCACAGAAACATCTAGAATCCTGTTTGACCAAATATCTGCATCCTGGCCAAGCTGATAATGTCCAAGTTCCCATCAGAGTCTCTAGGGCACATCTCCTCTGTTTTCTGTCCCTTCCCCCTGACATCCTCTGTGCTTTTGTCTCTGCGTCTGTGTCAGGCCTCCCCTGCTCTCAGGCCAGTCGAAAGCAGAGGAGGGCACCTGGAGGTCAGCAGGTGCACGTTCCATCAGCCTCCCCCTGTGAGCCCTTCCGCGTGGCTTGGCCCTCCCGGAGCCCTGAGCAGGCTGAGGCCTCTGTCCGTGTCAGGTGCCGCTCCCTCGTTCACTTCTAGAATTTCTGGGAAGGGAGAAGTCCCGATTCATCTAGTTAGGGCTCGACGTCCACCCGTTGTGGTCTGGCCAACTGAGGCCAGCGCAGTGGCGTCATCATGCTGTGTGGCCCGGGCCATGTGTGGCCCCTCCACGCCGAGGGGTCCAAGAGCTAGGCAGGGACTCCAAAGCTGTGTCCTGTCTGTGCCGACCGTGGAAATGCGGCTGGACCGAAGTTACCGAGTTGCCTGTGCAACATCAACAAATACTGATACATGTACAGCGTACGGTTCCTTATGGGATGTATACTCTCAGGTATGCTTCCCCTCCTTCACCGGGTCGTGTGAACTGTTGTGAGTTTGGGGACCTGATCCCCAAGAGGCCCATGTGCTTCTCCCGCCCCTCCCCCCTCGCTGCCGCTAAAGTTCTGCTCTGTTCTGTTTTCCCACTCTTGCCACGCACGCCCAGAGGATGACGTAGACCTGGAAGCCCTGGTGAACGACGTGAACGCGTCGCTGGAGAGTTTGTACCCAGCCTGTAGCATGCAGTCGGAGACGGTGCCCCTGCTGCAGAACGGCCAGCACGCCCGCAGCCAGCCGCCACCCTCGGGAGCAAGATCCCTGCAGGCGCAGCGTTCGCAGCCTGTGCACATCCTCGCCGTCAGGTGGGACCCCGGCCCTGGAGGGGCTCGAGTCTGAGGGTGGAGAGACAGCATTGCTCTCAGCTCGGTCCAGCTCGGCCCCACGGGCTTGGACGTGGTGTCTGGGTCAGCTCTGACAACGTCCATTGAGCACCTGTTTGGTGCCGGGGGGGGAGGAAGTCCTCGTGAGAGAATGTGCTGGAAGTAATGAAGCAGTGACCCAAGGCGGTCCGTTGAGGGCTCCAGGGCCTTACTGCGCGGAGTGGGTTCTGGGGGCCTGGAGGAGGGGCATCCCCCAGGGGATTCACTGGAAATTCCGGGGCTGGCGGGAGGGGCTTCTGGAAGCGGGGGGGGGGGGGGATTCCTTGCAGGTGGCACATCTCTGATTTGGGTGTCGAGGGGTGAGTTGGAGCTGCGGGGAGAGGGAGATTTTGTGAGTGGAAACATCCCTGTTGCCGAAAGTGGCCAGATTTCCTCCGTCTTTATGGCGGAACGATATTCCATTGTACCTACTGCGTTTTTCCATTCATCCGCTGATGGGTGACACGGACAGCATGCTAAGTAACCAAGCCTGCCACAGAAGGTCAGATGCCATGTGATTGCACGTCGGGGACGCATCTAAGGTGGTCAGACTCTGAGAAGCAGAGAGTGGGAGTTGTGGAGGCCAGGGGCCAAGGGAAGGGGGCCGGGAAATAGGGGACAGAGCGTCCCAAGTGTTGGTTCTACAAGGTGAGCAAATCCTGGGGATCTCCCGCAGCACAGAGTGCTCAAGTCCCAGTACTGCGGTGTAGACCGAGAACCTTGCTGAGGGGGAGGAGCCTCAAGGATCACAACAGAGAGCGGGGGCGGGGCGTTGGCAGGTTGTGGGTGTGTCGGGCAAGAGAGACTGGTGCTGGGTCGTACACGTTACATGTTGATCACACCTCAGCGGGAGGGTGTAAACAAACGATGACCCCGACAGGTCAGGGCCACATCCCGAAGGCCTCGTGAGCCGTTCTAGGGGAGAGACGGGGAAGGATCTGAAGAGCTGAGCCGGGAGATTGGGTTTGGGTTTTGGCAGATCGTTCTGGCAGCCTGGTGTCCGGGGGGTGGCGGGATAGGGCACGGCCGACCTGGAGGCTGTTTCAGCCTAGAGACGGTGGTGTCCTGACCCCGATAAAGAGGGGGGCGGACGGGAGTCGTGAGCACCTGAATTCTTGGGGGGAGGGACGGAGTGTGGAGCACGTCTCGAGTGCCTGGGAAGTGGGCAGACAGGGGTGCTGCAGGCATCGTGGGCCTCCTGCGGGGAGAGGTTTGTGAAATTGAGCTGAGACGCTCGCTGTGGCCGCCGCCCGGTCCCTGTGGGCCCTGAAGGTTTTCAGATGAGGATGGAGGGATGGGAGGGGGTGAGGGACCGAGGCCTCCCTGCCTCCCTGCCTTCCTGGGCTTTCTAGTGTGAGGCTGGTGGTGCCCTCCATCCTGGGCCTCAGTCAGCCTGGGGTTCCCGTGGCTGTTCTTCCTCAGCACTGCATCTTCTGGGGAATCCCACTTCCTTTCCTTGGGGTCGGGGTGGGGGGGGGTCCTTTTTGCTTCCAGAAACTTCTATAAGGCTCTTTCTGGTCTGACACCCCCAGTGTTCTGCAGGCAGGTAACCCTCTTGCCCAAGGTAGCCGGCTTTGTCCCAGGAGGCAGAATAAGCACAGAGCCGTCTGCAGGGGTGGTCGCCTGCCTCTGGGCTCCTGGCCTTTCCTTACCTCCCCCCTCCTAGTGTTTCCCCCAACTCTGCTTTCTGGAGCATCACCCCTGTGTTCTTGGCCCCTGCGGAGCTCCGTCTGGAAGGAGACCCTCTTTTTCTCCCGGGCGCTTCTCTGGGCCTGGGGTCTGTCAGTCACACGTCCAGGGAAGCCTTGTGTGGGAGACCCCTTGGGAAGACGGGGACACAGCCCGCACGGTGACCGTGCCCAGAGCTGAGTCAGGGCAGAGGATGGACAAGAAGGCCCGGGCCAGTGTGTTGCCTGGAGCCCTTGAGCCTCAAGTTCGGGCCAAATTCAGCCCTCCGCTGTGGGGCTGCCTGTACTAAGTCCCACGGGGGGTGCATGGGGCGGGCGTGCACCAGACACTCCCTGCTGCAGAGTGGACGCTGCGCCTCAGGCCTCGTCTCTTCTCACTTCTCTCGTGTGAGTAGCATTGTTTCTTAGCTTCAAGTGCACTTAAAAAATGGGGTGACCGATACGGGACACACAGAGATTTATTTTGTAAGGGAGGCCTTATGTTGAGCACTTCCCTTGTGTGCTGAGCACTTCCTCTGTACAGTCTCTGTTGAGTCCTCATTTGTTAGCTGGTACGATGGCCACCATGGCCCTCGAGGTGGGTGGTGTGGTGGCCCTCAATGCCCAGGTGACAAAACTGAGGCCCTGGGGGTAGTGACTGGCTCACATCTGGTGAGTGGGTAGACCGGATGCAAACCCAGCCTGAGATGCCCTGAAGAGCTCAAGACTCACTGGGCCCGGTGCTGTGTGGGAGACCCACGGAGTGGGGTGTGGAGCGCCGATGGAGACAGGTGCAGGGTAGAAGCTGGGGAAGGCAGAGAAGGCTTCCTGGAAGAGGCTACCATTGGGTCCGATCCTGATCTTGAAGGAGTGGACTGCAGGGACAGCGGAGGGCGGTGGGTGTGTTCCAGCCGGGCACACGGTAGAGCACAGGCCTGCCATTCTCCTCCCCATCCCCGACCCCCGATGTTCCTGCACCTTCACCCCCTTTCCACGTCTCGGTTTGTAGCAGTGGAGGGACGCAGCCTCCAGAACAGGAACTGTCTCCAGCTCCGTGTAATGTCCCTTAGTTTTGCCTCGGACGGTGTTTGTGAACTGCTCTAAAGCCGACGCGGGACTCTTTTTTTTTTTTCCTTTTAAGAATAATTTACTGACTTGAAACTCAGGTAACATACAATTAACCACTTCCAGCATACAATTCAGGCATTTTTAGTACTCTTTTGGGGTTGTGTTCCCACCACCTCTACCTAGTTCCAGAAGGTTCCCACCCCTCCAGAGGAAAGCCCCTACCCATTCCGCAGTGTGTCCACGCTTCCCCTTCACACGGCCCCGGCAACCACCCACCTGCATTTCTCTTGCTGCGGATTTACCTGTTCTGGCTGTTTCAGCAGAAGGGAATCCATGTTCACCGAGCATAACATCTGGGTTGTTTTTTTTTGTTGTTTTTTTTTTAATAAGGACTTACTCTTTGAAAGACGAGTTTTAGGTTCATAGCACGCTTCAGAGAAATTTAGAATATTTCCCATACTCCCCGTGCGCACACGCTCGGCCTCCTGCACTCTCCACATCCCCCACCAGGTGGTACGTTTGGTACAACGTTTGACAAGCCCGCAAGGCCGTGTCGGCACCCAAAGCCCACTGTCGGTGTCCTACGTCCTGTGGGTGTGGACAAACGCGTAATGACACGAATGCATGCTGATACTATCACATAGGATAGTCTCACTGCCCTAAACAACATGGTTTTTAATATTTTTCACAACGGCCTATTAAGAGAAGCTTCTGCTAACATCTAGGGCATCAGAATGTTGGCATCTTGTAGATCATAAAACACTAGTGCTTCAGGTTAGTCGCTGGCTAGGCGTCGTCTTGGGGCTGGAATATAGTCACAGCGGGCCTGGCCACATCTCCGCCTCTCTGGCTCTCTGGGACAAGGGACCGCCTGTCGGCCAGACACTTGGCCATGACAGAAGCTCGTGTGGGAAGAGTGGCGTTTCTTAACCGCGCACGTCCACATTCTGGTATTTTTATCGAGCCACTAGAGAAGAGCCGTTCTGCACCCCAGCACGGACCTCCTTCCTGCCGTGGGAGCGGGCGCACTGTATGTGGGCGCGTCCTGATCCCCAGGGAAATGGCCAGTCCGGCGTCAGGATTAGTCGGTAAACAGAGAACCTGTAAGGTGATCACAGAACATTTCTCTAGTGGCAAAACTCCCAAGAAAGCGATTAATCATTAATTTAGTTGAACTGTCAAAGGAGTTCAGAAATTCTTGGAAGGTCCAGTCAATGCAAGGGCTTTCTGAGGCATAGTGTCCAGAGACACCAGGAATGCTGAGCAGTCACTCAGGCTGTGCTCCCTTCCTCTGCGTGGGCGTCCGGACACTGGGCAGCAGTGCCCTCCGCCCCCAGGAGAGCCTAGCAGTGTAGATAGGAGGCCACCAGCAGAGCCCTGGGGACAGGAAACAGAGGGGCGGGCGCTTTGCAGTTGTCTCTGCTTTGACTTTGAACTTGATTCTTTTGCTGTTTTTGTAATTGCATCTGATTCATCTCACTGGGTGTGTTTGGTTTAGTTGTAGGACAAGTGGATTTTGCATTCTTGGCAGGAAATGCCCCAGAAGTGGGCAGCCTGGTGCACACTCTCTGTTGGCCTTCAGCACCGCGAAGTGGGTGCTGCGGGGTGTTTCTGAGGACACGCAAACACGGGCTTTTGTGCTCTGGGGAGGTAGCGACACGGAGCACTTAGCTCCAGCGCACTCAGCGATCAACCACCTTGTTGTAGAAACAAGCATTCGTTCCACGATGCAGATGAGGGCACACGAAGCCTCTTCTGCTTTTATGTGTTTGGAGAAGTGATCACTTCAAGGGCACTGGGGATAGTGAGTCTCCTGAAAATGCTCTTAGAAAACCTCTTCACACATCCGTGTTTGGAGAGAACACCTGGTACGGGCCTTGCGCGGAGCATCGTTTGCCATGTAAGCGCGCTCGGGGTGCTTCTCGCCCCCGGATGTTTAATGAGTGAGGGAATCTGGACCCTTTTGAACCTGAGAATGGGAGCTTTGAAAAAAAAAAAAAACAAGACTTTTCGTCCCTGTATCATACACATGACATAAAATTGACCATCTCCGCTGTTTCGAAGTGAACGAGTGCCTAGTGTTGCATATACTTATGGTGTCCTGTATGTATCTCTAGGACTGGCTCAGCTTGCAGAAAACCTCTACCCATGACCCAGAAGCTCCCCACTCCCCTCGCCCCAGTCCCCGGCAGTGACCATTGTCCTAGCTAGGAGCTCAGCAACCCCAGGTGCCTCAGAGAGGTGGAATCTCACAAGATCTGTCACCCAGCACCGTGTGCTCAGGGTTCATCCCAGCTGTAGCACGTGTCAGAATTCCCTTCCCCGGGCGGCCGAATCATGTCCCCTTGTGTGGCTGGACCACGTTTGTGTGTCTGTTCACGCATCCATGCGCACTTGGGTTGGACTTTTGCGATGCAGCCTGCTGTGACCCCGGGATCCAGGTTATCTCTTTGAGCCCCTCTTTAGTTTTTTGGGGCACATCTCCAGACGTGGGATTGCTGGATCGCGTCGGGAGGTGACAGCAAACTTTTAACGAGCGGTTGTGTCTCTCTTCCCAGACGCCTGCAGGAAGAAGACCAGCAGCTCAGAACCTCGTCTCTGCCGGCCATCCCCAACCCTTTCCCTGAGCTCTGCGGCCCCGGGAGCCCGCCGGTGCTGACGCGGGGCTCCTTACCTCCAAGCCAGGCAGCTGCGAAGCAGGTGAGCACGCGCCCCTGGTTCGAGCTCCAGGCCGCCTGGCTGTGGGGTCAGGCTGGATGCGCTGGCTCATTCCTTTGGAAGGAAGGGAAGGGAAGTGTGTGGGATCTTTTTTGTTCCTTCTTTTCCTCTTGCTACTGTCCTTTGACTTTATGAAACTTTTTGATTTATTGGCCAGAATTCCATTTGTTGAGTCAGAGATGTGTCTATGTGTTTTAGAAAGACTCTCATAACAGTGATAAAAAGTAACAGTTTGGTCCTTAAAGATGAATGTTAGTTCCCTGACAGAATTCCCCCCACCACATTGTCTTCCCTGGCCGGGATCTCTGGGTAAGTGAGGTATTTCTCAGGCACCCGAACTTCCACATAGTGGAAGAGTTTCCCTTAGATAGTCCTGGTCTGGAATAGGATCTGTGCAAGGCAGAAAAACTTGACCCAGAAGACGACAGCCACCTTTTTAAACTAAGAGTTTCTACCTTAAAAGTAAGACTGTGCACTGGGTATTATAGAGCCATTGTCCTCCAGGAGTAAACTGGGACGCGGAGAGCATCGGTCACTTAACCCAAGGTCAAATCGTCATTAATCAGCTTGTCAGAGAAATAGACTGGTGGCTCTGTCCCTCCAGGTTGGCTTGGCCTGGCCCACAGTGGGTTGCAGGCTGGGGAGGGAGCCTCAGTCATGCCGTGGTGTGGGCGGTGGTGGCATAAATATAGTAATGATGACAGGAACATCTTCTGACGTTCACGGAATGATCTCTAGAGGCCAGGCGCCGTTCTACGAAGATTCCATGTTTTATGTATTTGTTTGTTCATTTATTCCTCAAAACACCCCTAAGGGTTAGGTACAGATTTTATCTCCATTTCCCAGTTGGGAAACTGAAGCCCAGCTGTAAGTGGTGGTGGGGTTGGGCAGGACCCCAGAGTGAGCATGGGGGGGACGGGACCCCAGAGTGAGCATGGCGGGGAGACGGGACCCCAGAGTGAGCATGGGGGGGAGATGGGGGACCCCAGAGTGAGCAGTGGGCCTGTTGTACCTGACGGTAGGATCCAGAGCCTCTGATTTTAGCCATTAAACTAGTGTTTCCTGGGATCTTGATGGTCTTTATTGTCAGTAGGTGCATTTCAGAACTTTCTTTGCCTTTTCTACTGGAACCCCTCTCTTTTATTTCGTCTGCACTTTGCTGTCCCCACCTGTGGGGACACCCACCGTTCCCTTTCCTCTACAAACCTCCGACCCCGCGCCATGCCTGTCTGTGCTTGAGGAGGGAAGCATGTCCTCTCGCCTTGCTGGCCCCTGAGCAGGCCTGCTCCCTTTCTGACTTCATGCCTCCAGGGCAGGCTGCCTGGTCCCGCCATCAACACTTAGAAGGTGAGGTAAGTGTCCCTGTCCCGGAGCCAGTGCTGGCTGGGCTACAGCTCTTTGTCACATGCTTCCAGGACATCTGGGATGTCTGCCTCCCTGGTGACCTTCTGCTTCAAATAAGGGTCTAGACAGGCTGTCTGTGGATTGGTTGCCGAGCTTGTTTACAGCCTTACCCACCCTAAAATAAGACCAGGAAAATTTTATCTGGTTCTCGCCGCACTTGGCAGGAAAGTGGGCCTCCACCCCCACGGACTGTCCAAGTCTGTAAGCAGAATCCGGAAACTCAGGAATTTTGCGTGCTATTTTTCTTGGGAGCAGAGCGTCTGCCGTGGTGTCTGTCTTGCTGTTGCCCCGTTTCCCCCCTAGCCCGCGGGCTCCCGTGGGGCGCAGGAAGGACACCTCACGCTGGTGTGAGGTGGCGAGTCCATGGTCCTCGGCGGGTTTTACCCGCCTCCGAGGGTCGCCAGTCATCCACACCAGGCTCTGACCTCCGACCTCGGGAGCCGTGTGTCATTGTTGCCGCTGCCGGGGGCCGCCCCCCCAGCCTGTGATGGTGTGGCTGCCGATGGCCACAGGAGTTTGGGCCCCTTCGCCCCGCTTGCCCACTCTGCTTTCTCCCTTCGCGCCAAGTCCGAGGGGGCAGCTGGGTCCGCGTCCAGGCAGGTTCTCCCGAGGTGGTAAACCATGCTCCATGTAGGCCCCTGACGCCACCTCGTTCACTGGACAGCACGCGGTCAGCTGGGAAAAGAAGAAAGCCTCTTACCCCTTGGGAAGGCCGTTCGCTCGGGACAGCGAGGCCGTCAGAAGAAGCCTCTTTCTGTCCGCGAGTCCGAAGGGGAGGCAGGAGCGGAGGGAGGCTTGAGCAGCCATGCACAGGGACACCGTTCCCGCCTGAGACACTGCGCACCCCACTGCGTTCTTCCCAGACCCCCCCTCGCGGACAGGCCAGCAGCCTTCCTTCCAGCTCCCTGGGTGACCTCCTGCAGTGACCCTCGCTGGCTGCTCGCCGTGGTGTCCGCGCACCCCGGCTCTGGGGAGCTGCTGCTGTGATGCGGTGGGGTGCATGGGCATCCTGCTCAGCACGGCGTGCCGCCTCCCTCCCCCCACCCCGGGGAGGACACCCACGTGGCGGGACAGCCCGCAGAGGGCGGCAGGTGCACTGCTGAGGTCGCAGGCTTGTGGGGGTGTCGTCCTGTCGCCTGTCCAGCGCGGCTCCTCTGTGGACGTGTGAGCTGCAGGCCGGCCACCGGGAAGGATCGGGAACCCTCAGTGGCCGCCCCACACCCTCCCGCCAGGGCATCCGTGGGGTGCAGATGCACCTGGTCAGGCTGTGGAAGTCCTCTCGTGCCGACCCGGCCATGGCCTGTCCTTGCCTGAGCTGACCCGAGTCTGCACAGCGGGAGCGATGTTGCAGGGGGTGGGTGTGTGTGGGGGTGTGTGTGTGTCCCGAGAGTTCACCTGGCAGCCCCACCCCCGCGGGGATGGTAGAGTGGGAACCCTGATCTTGGGCTTCCGGAGCTGTGAGGAGTACCTGCTCTATGAGCCTCCCATGGGTGGTACTGCGTTATGGTGGCCTGAGCCCTTGGAGAATGGAGCGTAGCGTCCTGGCTCCCCCCCCCCCACCAGAAGACGTAACCAGGCGGAAGTGACCGTCCCTGCCTGGATTTGAAATCAGAGTGGCCACGGGCGGCTGACAGCCTACCGGTCCTTTCTGCCAGGCTCTGCCTTTCCGCCCCCTAGATCTGGGGTCCTGACTCTGCTGCCCCCAGGTTGGTCCCCTAGGCTCTCACCATAAAGGGGCGGAGCTATGGTGCTCCCCACCCCCACCCCTGCCCCGACTGTGCCCCCACAGAAGTAGCACGGGACTGACATTGTTCTCACCCTGGTTCCATACCAGCCTGGCTGGGTGGCACCTGCCCTGCACCTGCTCCCAGCCCGACCAGCCTGAGCCTGGGGGAAAACTGTTGAGTCTGCAGCCTGGCAGGTGGACCCTGATCAGGAGTTGCTGGGAATGTCACGCACTCCTGGAGCCCGTGAACCCAGTGCACCCAGCGACAGCAGCCTCTGTGCCTCCTTTGGGGACCTCCCAGGCTTGCGGGGGTTTCAGTCTTGTGAGGAGTTCGAGGGGTTGCCTGTCTTAGACTCAAGCTTCTCAGGTGTTCTACCTATTTTATTGTGTTACATGAATTTTAAAGCAACAGCATTTGGTTTGTTTGTTAATATTTTATTGTATTTATTTGAGATGGTGGGGGGTGGGAGAGAGAGAGAGAGAGCGCGCGTGTGAGCATAGAAGGAGAGGAAGAAGCAGGCTCCCGGCTGAGCAGGACCCCGGAATCATGACCTGAGCCAAAGGCAGACGCTTAACCGACCGAGGCCCCCAGGCGCCCCTGCTTGTTAATATTTTAAACCAGAGTCTACTGACTGGCATTTAGTTTTAGGGCCTTGTCAGTAATGAGAGCACGTGTGGACCTCTTTATCTGTGTGCTTGGTAAAAAAAACAGTCGTGAGGGGTGGTTTGTGTTGGGAGGAACACACCCTTTGCCCCGTGAGAGTGTCGAACCGGTGGCTCCAGCTTTGTGCGGAGTTTTCCCGGCTTATTCTAAACAGCTGAGTGATTCGTATCTGAAGGTACGGCTTCGGTGAAGGACATCGTTCCATCGCTTACAGAGCAAGTAACTTATCTGAGTGACTTAATGAAGTTGTTTAGTGACATCTCATCACATTTTTACCAGAAGTACAGATGCCTGAGAACTTCTTTGAGTGATAACATTCTCTTCCCCCAGAGGGTCATGAAATTAATCAGTGTCAGAAAGTGAATTTTTGTGGTAAAAATCAGCAAGGCATTTCTAACTGCTTGGTGACTCATTTGGAAAGGACATGCCGTCACGTGGGTCAGGCGACTGTTAGACACAGATCGTGAGCCGTGAGACCGAGTTTCAGGCTTCAGTCCCATCCTGTGGTCTAGACAGTGTCTCCGAGGGTCCCCGGCGATGTTCCCTTTGCTCTCGGTGCCGCGTGGACCCAGAGAACGTTGGTCCTTCTGTGTGTCTTGCTAAGCCAAGGGTGTCAGACCCCCTGGAATATTCTCTTCGAGTCATGACTGTCGTGTAGTCTGCCTGCACTTTGGCACAGCGTGCATTTATCTGACAGCAACTATGAGTGCCTACTGTGTACCTGGCCCAGTGCCGGTGATAAGGGTCCAACGGAGGGGTGCAGCGCCTACCCTCTGACCCGCAGAGGCCAGGGCATCCCCTTGAGCTTCAGCCAGAGCCTAGAAACTGGAGGGAGGCACAGCGCTCTTGCCTGATGGGAGCTGGCTCGTCTTTCTGGCCACACTATTGGAATTGAGGATGTGACCCTTCTGTGTGCCTGGAGCTAGCCCCGGGGGTGCAGCGTGGGGAGTAGGGAGGTGCGCAGGGCCTGGAGGGGAGGCTGGGAGAGTTTGGGGCCTGGCCCAGGGGATCAGAGGCGAATGCCTGATGCTCTTCCCTTCAAGGGACACTGGCAGGCGTGTTGAGGCTCTGGGCACAGCCTTGGCCCCCTGTCACTGCCCTAGAACGTGGGAGGAGAGGGGAAGTGAGTACAGGCACTGCTCTCTTCCTGGGGTGCTGGGTCACCAGATGTGTGCCTGGGGACAGCTGACTACACAGGCTCTTCCCACAGGCATGCCCAGGCCTGGTGCACTAGGCCTCGCTCTCCCATTTTAGCCACGACTCCTCTCAGGCACCTCCAAGGTCGGGCAGGAGGTGTCGCTGAATGGGGAGGCCCGGTGGCCGCAGACCCCGGCTGTCTCGCCCCTCGGGAGAGCGGGCTGCCCCGGGCACCGCCACCAGCTCGAATGGAGGCGCCCTCGCCCCTTCCAGAAGCTTCCCTCCCACCAGCCCCAGGACGGACCCCAGCCCTTCTCTCTGATCCTCCCTCTCAGAGGCAGGGAGCAAGGAGCCCTCCGAATGAGTGCTTTACGTGAACCGACAGCAGAAAATCGAAGGAATCAGGAGCGCACGTGGATCACGCAGGGAATCTGTGAAGTAGCAATGGCTGGGTCAGATTCCTACAAGGTCTAACACGTTTGTCCAGACGAGGGTCACTAGAAGGCGCAAGAAGTAACTCCTCCGAGCTCCGGGATGCACAAGGAGGCGGCCTCGGATGAATCGGATGACATTGGACGGGCGGTCTCGTGCGAGTCCTGAGACACCCTACCAGAAAGGCCCTGGTCGTGTCGCTTGGCTTCTCCCTCATGGTGATTACCTTGCAGGTGCCTTTGGCTGCAAGAAACCCAAGTGGCTTCTGTTGTGAGGACATCTACTCTTACCATGCCAGCGGGTCTAGAGGCGGGGGAGACAGCTGCCCAGGCAACCTTGCTGTGTGTCGCAGAACCTGTGGCTTCTCTCACAATCCTGGCTGGCCAGGCTCGTGCATGCACTGGCTGGTGAGCCAGGGGCCCGGCGTTGTTAAGTGGTGGAGGGAGAAACTGAGGCACCGTGTGGCGTGTTCCGACCCAGCAGGACGGAGTGAGTTGGGCTCTGGGGCTGGAAGCAGGAACCTCTGCTGGGGAGGCTCTTAGAAACATCTCTATTTCCGAGTTTATTGTGTGCCTTAGTAGCTCGATGGAAACTTCTGGAAGGCCTTGTCAAGGATGGCCTTTCCTCGCAGCCAGTAAAGGTTTCCATGGAGCTCCCTGGTGCTTGTTTCAGCAGGTTTCTCCATTTGTTATTCAAACACGATTAATTGCACATTTAACCCCATTTCTAACAGGGCATGAACATTGTCGCACTCCAACCCACTCTTCTCCCTTTGCTTACTTTTAAAAATTAATTTTCTGGAACTGAATTAATTGCCCTGCATAGGGTTCTGCACGTTACTAATGATCAAAGGTGGGCCTCCTGAGGCTTTAACTACCATTTAATGAATGTGCTGCTACATTAGACCGTCTTTGGCGAGGAAAACGAGCCTCCGTGGCCAAGTGCGGTTAACGCTGTGGGATGTGCCAGTGTGGACGCGCCGTGCTTCCTGCTTCTCCCACCTGGGCCGGACGTCGTCCTGGAGTCCAGCGCCTTTTCGTCAGCTTCCATGCCGAGGCCTCAGCCCACACCATGCAAGCCTTCTTTTCCTTAGCACCTCCAGAACGTGCCCATGTCACCTTCCTGGGGCCTTCAGGGATCAGAACACACATCGGAACCAGGGTCACAGTGACACATCACCCGAGGGCTGGGGTCTGAGTGGGGCGCCGAGTGGGGTGAATGGTGCACTTCGGACACTCAGGACAGTTGTAGGGTCGTCCTGGGACCGGAGCCCAGGAGAGCAGTGCTCGGGCCCCCGGTGGGACAGAGAAGACACTGGTGTCTGATGACAGTCCCTTAACCAGCGCGAGGGTCTGCCTGCACACGGCAGCTCATCCCCGCCATTTTCAAAGGTAAAGCTGTCTTTACTCAGTGTCCCTCAAACCGGTTTTCCAGGGGCGCCCTGGGGGGCTCAGTCGGTGAAGCGTCTGCCTTCGGCTCAGGTCATGATCCCAGGGTCCTGGGGTGGAGTCCCGGATGGGGCTCCCTGCTCGGCGGGAAGCCTGCTTCTCCCTCCCCCTCTACTGCTCCCCCGCCTCCCCCCAAGCTTGTGCTCACTTGCTCTCTCAAATAAAATCTTTAAAAAAAAACCAGGTTTCCCTTTCTGTCCTACCTTCATCCCCTGTACTCTCGTGAGTGAGGTGCGGGCAGCTGCCGCCACAGCCAGGCTCCACCCCTGCCCCCTGCCCGAGCTCCGCCCCTCCTCTTGAATGAGGGCACATCACCCACTTTCCGGCTCTTTCCTTTGCCCATCCCGCCTCCACTCAGTCCTGTGGCTTCCCTGGAAAAGTTCCTAGAGAAGGAATATAAACTGACTCTGTTGGTTTTCTAAAACGTTGAGTCTGCAAGTGAGCCTTCACTCATCATCCCCGGAGCGGTTCAGTCAACGAAGAGATTTTTGGTATTTCTAGGTGGTCTCCGGCGGCCGTGCCTGGTAGCCCCATCTCTCCGCTTCTGCCGAGAGGTCTCGGAGGCCTGCCCCACCCCCGGTGCCTCTGGGAAAGCCTGGCCCTCTGCTGTCACGGGGGGCTGGCGCGGGGGGCTGGCATTCCTTGTCATCGTGTCACAGAGCAACTGACACGTCCTGTCCACAGAGTGGGCTCACACTTGAAGCCCATGGGCTTCCCGGCATGCCACAGCAATGCTCCGCACAAACAGGGATACGCCTCGTTAAGCCACATTTATGTGACATTTTCTTCCTTCTGAGGGGACATGTGGACTCGACCAAACCAAGCAAGCAGAGCCCACGAGCAGCATACGTCCCATTACCTCCTGTTCTTTCTGCCACGGAAGGCCCCGGGAGCTGGGATGCTCCGGTTGGCAGCTGTCCCCGTGGTCGTGAGTGGGGTGCCACGTCAGCAGGCTCTGAGGCAGGGTGCCCTCGGGGAATCGGGGTAGTGGGACAGAGATGCGTTAACAAGCGTGTTGCGCTCCACGGATTGGCTCAGCCTTGCGAATCTGTGCAAGAACCAGAGGCACGCAGGGACCCGATGGCAGCCCTGAGTCATGTTCGCGAGTTTCCGTGGCTGCTATGACCGTGGCCCCGTGCATCAGCCCGGGTCTCAATAACACGGAGGCTGCGAAGTGTGTCTCCCCGGGGGATGGGTCCCCCGTCAGTCCTTCTGGATCAGAACCCTTCGTCATGGAGCAGTGGCTGGCTTTTCTGGTGGGCTGCCTCCCCTTGCACACTGCTGAGCTGACGGAGAACCTTGTACCCGCTTCTCTCACCCTGGGCTTTCTGGAATCTTCCTGACCTGAGTCCTGAGAAGAAAGCATGCAGGTCTGTGAACGTTGGGGAGGATCGCATTCCGTCACCATCTTGGAGATTCACATTTCATGCCAGGTTTTGGAGGCTCTGAAAATTCCTACAGGGAAGAAACCCCACCGACGGGAGGCAGCCCAGCGCTTGCCAGACGTTTCTGATCACAGACCCACTTTCTCCACGACAAGCTTCCCACGGAACCTGCTCTGGAATAGGGTGCCAGATGGGCCAGGGCATTTTTTCGGAGTTCTCTGGGAATAGCACTAAAATAGAGGTGTCTCGGAGCCCTCGGGGTGGCAGCCTGAGAACACCCCCAGCATTTGACGGGACCCATCTTCATGTGTCTGCAACCACGCAGGGGACCCGAGCGGGGCAGTCCTGTCGGGAAACTCTCTGAAGTCCCCACCACTAGGGTTTCTCTGGACTGTAAATATCTCTGAAAATATAAATTCTCTAAACTTGGGAGGCCCCACACTGGTCCTCGATCACAGCATCGGCTATCCCGGGACCTCCCTAACTGTGACAAGCATTGCAGAGTGAGTGTTTAGATCACCTACCTTTCCCAGGAAGACTCCGTGTACCTTTCCCCCAAATCTAAGAGCAGGAGGTGATATTCCTTGGCCGGCGGATCCGTTAATTCTTGCTAGTGCTACTGTTGGTCTGCAAATTTCACGGGGAGCAGGGGAAATTAGAAAATGGACTTTTGGCCCCACGTGTTTACCGTCCCTGACAGCTCTGTCGTAAATGCCCGGGAGTGCCCTCCTCATCTTCGCTTGCGTTCGTGTTTCAAACCTCGGCTCATCCGGCGGGATAAAGCCTGGCACATCCGTGGAACGCGGGCCTCTGTGCCTCAGGAATGCCCGCGACCGGTCACGGGGGACGTGTGGTTCCGTTGGGCACTGTCCAAGTGCATCCTTACCTTGCGGGTCGATATAACGTGTTTCATGAGCTCACGAAGGTGAGAGTGCGCGTCAGACCTCTGGGTCTCAGGAGAGGCCGTTCCACGACGTTGTAAACGCTTTCTGACCAGTGGCCTTCCACACAAAGGGTATTTCAGCCGTCTGAAAAGACAAATCCAACTATTTCCATCTGCCCGCAGTTTGGTTCCCTTCCCGCCCCGCTGCATGTGTGTGATTGTTGTTGTGGTTGTTATTGTTGTTGTTTTTGAAGATTTTATTTATTTGAGAGAGAGAGAGAGCACAGCAGGGGGAGTGTGAGAGGGAGAAGCAGGCTCCCCGCTGAGCAGGGAGCCCGACGCGGAACTCGATCCCAGGACCCTGTGATCATCAGCTCAGCCGAAGGCAGACGCCTCACTGACTGAGCCCCCCCAGGAGCCCTGTCCTCTGTGTGTGTTTTTATCTGGTTTCAGCCAAGGTAGATATAATTTTATACGTGCTTTTGTTAAATATGCCGAGTTTTCTTTTTTCCTGGTTCCTTCGAACAGGGCTCTTCGAAGCTGGTATTTATCTGCACACACTTCCTTGGCTGTGCCTGGATGTTTGCGTGCCTTCCCAGTTGTCTGTGCTCTAGAGAATGCTTTTGTGAGTGGCAGTGCTGTGGTTTTTGTCACATTTTGAATTCGTCCCCTCAGGGAAGTTTCCAGAAGCTAGATTCCTAGTCCAAGATCATGGGTGTTTTATAGTTCTGGGTACATGTTGTGATATCAGTTTGCAAGGGGCTGTTTATTTTGATGATCACATTCAGGGTAGAGTGAGTTTCAAGAGTTCTGAGCCCTGTCCCTGCACCAGAGCCGTCGCCATACCAGACAGCCCCCTGTGCTCTCTTGGTGGGCGAGGAGCTCAGGGGCTCCTCATGGCAGCCCACGGTGGCCCTGGGTGGGCAGTGGGTGCTAGGCCTGGGGTCAGCCAAGCCGACACAGGCCTCTCCTTGGGAGCCCACAACGTGGTATGCGAGACAGACGCTGGCTCGTCCGCAGGGACTGTGGGACCATGTGACCTGGACATTGCCCTGTGCAGGGAAGCTACGAGCTAGCCTCCCATCAGGCTTGAAGGATGAGAAGCCATTCATTGGCTTGGAGGGCAGAGAATGTTCCAGAGGGAAAGAGGGAGGGCGTTCACAAAGGGCCTGGATATTAGCGCCTAACTTCTAAGAATTCCATCCCAAGTGCAAAAGAGACTCCACCACGTGTCCGATCAAGGGATGCAGAGCAGATTTGCGTTTTGAGGAGGTTCCCTGTGGTTTGCGGTCCTCAGGATGGGCCACACTGGGGGTGTCAGGGGCTCGGCCACTGCTCACGCAGACTCGGGAGCTGATGGCCTTCTGGACAAGGGCCAAGGTGCTGAGGCTGGAGAGAACAGGCTGGGTTTGAGCAAAATCCCCAGGATTTAGTGATTTCTTGCTCTCCCTTAGTTGTCCTCATCCTTGTGGCAACTGGCAGTTCTTGATTTTCCTCCTTTAAAAATGAGTCCACCCTCGAGCTCTGATCTTGGCTTCTAAATTTCATTCTCTACTGAAAGGGTGCCAAGCAAGCACTTAAAGAGGAGACAAGAGATCCCAGAAAACTGACTGTCCAGATGACAGGCTGAAGAGCTAGGACAACTGAATGTAGCTTGTGGTCCTGGATGATGGGATCCTGAACCCCAAAATACTGTCTTTTCTAAAAAGGACATTGGTGGGACTTTGGCTGAATTTGAAGGAGGTCTCTAAATCTGCTATTAGGTAGCGTATTGATGGAATTTCCTGATTTTGTTCGTGGTCCTGTGGTTATATGAGTGTTGTTTTTAGGAAGCACATGCTGAGATATGTAGGGGTAGAGGGGCCAGCTGTCTGCGGCTCACCCTGACGGACAGCTGTGGAGAGAGTATAGGATAAAGCAGATGGGGCAGATGTGGGTATTGGGGAACCTAGATGAAGAACATACGGGAAATTGTGATATCACATTCTGTAGATTTTCCGCAAGCCTAAAATTTTCTCAAGGTAAACGATGAAGAAAGAGAAATCCTGTTTAAAACCCAAAATAACGCACTATATAGACAGATTTTTTTCAGTGTACTTTCCCCAACGGGACAGACAGCCCAGAAAACATGAGACATGCGCACACCACACAATTCTCCATCGTTTACACAACCTCACCTTTCAGTGCACGGCTCCGGGAAACGTAATGCAGGTGCACCCCGGTTGGGCTGTCTGCTGGCCAGCGATCTGGGAGGGTCTGCCAGGAGACACTGGAGCGCCTACCCCAGGAGCCACACATCCAGGAGGTGAAGTTGATCGAGAACACACTGCTTCTCCTCTCTTTTTCCTCCTCCTCTTCAAAAGAAGTGGAAGGAATGTCCTTAATTTTGTTGGCAGAACGTGCCAAGTGGATTTGTCTGTTCGGAGCTCCACTTCGATGCGTATAAGCTTCATCCAAGGGAAGGAAATTCCCAAAGCTTCAGACTTGGAGCCTCAGACTGTGGCTGGTTCCCAAGCAGAAGAACATGAAGCAATGAATAGACCCTGTTTCCTCAAAGGCAGTGCCAGCTCCGTGATTATGCTGTTGGCCGAGTTTCTCTCCGGGTCCGTACCGCTCAGGGCTCAAGAACCCGCAGGGACATGATCTTGCTGTAATTATGTCTGCGCCCCTGTGAGCCTGATGTGGAGATATGCCCCCTTGTGATCTTTTAAGTTTCGGTGGATTTTTAGGGCAGTCTCGCGGGGGTTTGATAGGTGGGCTCTGTCAAGTGTGCGGGACTAAACACGTGTTCTACCAGGCAGATGGACTGCTGTGTGGTCCAGGGTAGGGAGGAGCCCTGGACTTCTGAGAGCCGGCCCCGCCCTCCTCCTGGGGCCCCGCCCTCCTCCTGGGGCCCCGCCCTCCTCCAGACTGGAAACCTACATGGAGCCCAGGCTCTGTGCAGGGTGGATGTCTCTTCTCATTTGTCCCGGTCCCAGGGTGGGGGGTGCCAGAGGGCTGCCGTGGGGGCCCACCGATGCAGGTTAGCTCCTGCTGGCCGCCAGTGCCCCGGAGGACACTGCGGAGGAGGGGGCCCTGGAGCAGCTGGGGCAGAGTTTGAAGCAGGCCCTGGGATATGGTGCACCGTGGTCGCTGACCCCCATAACCCATTACACGAGAGGGAGAAAAGCCTTATTCCCTCAAAACTGCAGTCTGTATACCAAGAGCATAACTGGTGAGCAGCTCTGGATGTGTGAGGTCACGAGACTCTGAATTCTGTTACTGAAGGCGGAATGCACGTATGGGTCCTTGGAGAATCCAGGGGCGATCTCATTGCTGATCATTGTGAGTCATACGCTAAGTCTGGCGCAAAAGCCAAAGCAGGAGGCACCGACAGAAGGGGATGAGTAAGGAAGAACTTGAGAGGAAACTTCGCATCTAAACGAGGACTGGTGTCCATTTGAGTCAATCTCACTGTATGATGATTTTGAGTTATTTTTGGGGTGGTGTTGGTTGTTAAGACATAGCGGAAGTCTCGGAAGCCGTTTCGTCCGTCCCACCATGGAATTCTCAGGTGTCCAGATGCACATCCGTGTCTGTGGTTTCCCTGGTCTCGGGGGACACAGGTGTTCTCTGGTGGCCCCAAAGACATTCTTCTCACGGGCGACCAGCTCTGTGTCCCAGATCCCCTGAGGGCCCCCCAGCTCTTGTTCTCTGTCCATCCTCAGAGTCATCGGAGTTGCCCTAATAAAGGGCAAGTGGCTTCTGTACGACCCGAAGATGTAGTAGATGACTGTACCAAAGACGGGAAGAACCAGGCGCAGCTGGGAACGTGGATGCCGCCGGGCCTCGGGCTTGACGCGGCGTCTCCGGAACCTGCCATATGTATGCTCTTCTGTCCTCTGCACCCTGGGGGCTCTCTGCTTCCTCTTACGGGCGGCACGTTTGTTTTAGCCGCTTGGTGGTCTAGCGTCTTAGCCACCGAATCAGCCAGAAGCCTGATTTGCCACCGGGAGTGCGCCTCCGTTCCCTTGGCCTTTTCAGACCCTGGAATCCGAACCACCTGGTGTTCCCAGGACAGGTGGGGGCCCTTCCAAGAGGGGACAGCCCATGGTCAGAGGAGCGGGTGTGTCAGGCAGCAAAGGGGTCCAGCCCTGCGGATGGCTTGGGTTTAGTGAGAACACAGGAGGGGCCGTCCGGATTCGGTCTTTGAGTGGTGACCGCTTTCCTCCCTTGGAAGGGTGATTTTGATGTTAGAAAACATGTTTTCCTGTCATAAAAGCCACGTGGTTCTGGTTTCAGAATGGAGAGACGGTTCTGTGCTCTGGAATGTGTACCCAGGTGCAGAGCCTAAGCCTGCAAGAGGTAGCACAGGGTGCGCATGGAAGATGCATTGTGCTGGGACAGTTAGCAACTGTTCGGAGGAAGAGTGGCATTAGGATCTTCCCACTTTACCGCCCGCCATGATGGATAGAAGTGTGTGTGTGCCCCAACCCCCACTCACAGGTGGAAGTCCTGAAGCCCCCAGCGTCTCAGGATGTGATGAGCAGAAATAGAGTTGTTGGAGCCTTCATTACTTTAGAGGAGGTCACACTGGAGGAGGTGAGCCAATCCAGGATGACTGGTGTCCTTATAGAAAGGGAAAATTGGGCGGGGGGGCGGCGCCTGGGTGTCTCAGTCGGTTAAGCATCCAACTCTTGGTTTCGGCTCAGGTTGTGGTCTCAGGATTGTGGGATCGAGCCCTGTGTCGGGCTTGGTGCTGAGCGAGGAGTCTGTGGGATCGAGCCCCGTGTCGGGCTTGGTGCTGAGCGAGGAGTCTGTGGGATCGAGCCCCGTGTCGGGCTTGGTGCTGAGCGAGGAGTCTGTGGGATCGAGCCCCGTGTCGGGCTTGGTGCTGAGCGAGGAGTCTGTGGGATCGAGCCCCGTGTCGGGCTTGGGGCTGAGCCAGGAGTCTGTGGGATCGAGCCCCGTGTCGGGCTTGGTGCTGAGCGAGGAGTCTGCTGGAGGTTCGCTCTCATCCTCCGCCCTTCCCCCCGCCTGCTCGTGTGCACATTCTCTCTCTCTCAAATTAAGTAAGTCTTCTTATTTAAACAAGGAAAGTAATGTCGTAAGTTAAATACTAAGCTGTGGACGAGCTGCGAAAGAATATCTGGCCTACCTACATTTGCATTATCCTAAGTAAAGAGCTGTTATGAATCAGTTAAGAAAAAGGTACATCACCTCCCTCTCTTCCTCAGCCTCTTTTCTTTCACGGATTCTCCCGCTCCCAATTCACTCAGTACTCCTGAGCGGAAAACGACTTTTCACAGCTTTTCTTCCCTCTCCTGACGTCACACCTGGTAACCTTGCCTCGGGTTTAAGAGAGAGGATTTGTTACCAAAGAAAACTAACTCCTCCATCCACCTGCCTCTGGACCCACTTGCCTGCCTTCCTGGCCACGTGGACTTGCCCCTGCATTCACGGCCAGCCCCCGTTCATGGCCAGCACCCCCCTCTTGCCTTCGCGAGGACAGTGCTCCTGCCGCCATCACCCCTTCTGTCTCCTCCGTCCTCAGACTCGCCTTGGTCCCTGGATCACTGCATTGGCATCTAGATAAGCCCCAGCTCCCGGACCTCACAGGGGGACACCCCCTCTGTTTGCATTGCTCTCCCGCCCCGGCCCAGCCGTGGGACTGTGTCCCTACTCTCTCCCCTCAGCACTCCCCATCAGGCTTTTGGTTCCCCTCATTCCCTGAAATGAATCTTCTGTAGGACGTGAGACCTACACCTGGTCCCAGCCAACGGTCAGGTTTCAGGGGCATCTGTGATACTATCCCTGCAACACGTGGCACCGGCTTGTTTCTCCCGCTTTTGTGAGCCCCGCCTGCCCATCCCTTCCGCTTTCTACCCCGTCATCCCCACTGTCGGGACCACTGTGCCTGGAGGGCCCTTGGCGCTCTCTGTCCCTCGTGCTCCAGCAGCGCACTTTCCCTAAGTGACGTCACCCCAGCACCAGGGGCCATCTGGGTGCTCCCGGCACCCACGTGCGAGCGGAGCCTGCCCACTGCTCTGCATCCTGTCGTCACGGCCCCTGTCATAGCTTCCCACCCGTCTGCACACAGATAGCCCAGGTCTGGGTTCTCCTCCAAGTCTCCCCAAGCCCCAGACGTGTGTTTCCAGCACCGATTTGGCTTCTCCGTGTGAATGCCTACGAGGCACTTCATACTCAACGGGACCAAACTCGTCCTCCGACAAGCTCCTGCCCGGCTGCCCCGTTCGGGTCTCCGAATTCCTTCGTTACCACCCTGTCACCTTCCACCAACCACAGCTGGACCTCCCCTGGTTCCTTTCCTGGGACCCAGGTCTCCTGTTGCTTCCTGCCCTGCACTCTAGTTCGACGGGTCTCCCAGTTGCTGCCCCTGTCCAGCGTCCTCACCCACACAGCACTGGAACAACCCTTTTAAAATTGTCCCACGTGGCGTCTTTGATGCAATGACTTCGTATTTCAGGGCGAAGGACAGAGTCGTCCTGGCTGCCCACGAGGATGCCCTTCCAGTCTCCCCCTGGGCCCCCTCGCTTTCATTCCAGCAGGTGACACCCTGGGTTTTGCTTCTCTTTTGTTGTCTGTCTCCCCACTTGAGTGAAGGATCGTGAGGTTGGGATTTAGTCTAAGCGCCCCATCCCCAGCATCCAGATGCCTGGTCAGGAGAAGGTGCACAGGGAATACCCACCATGGATGGTGATGACAGAAAACCACCCTCGTGCAGGCAGACCTGAAATGTCCGGAGAGGTTTCAAACCATTGAAGGCAGGCCTTAAAAATAGTGTTTCAGCTGTAGATTACCTGTGAGGCTCCATGTTGCATTCTAAGTTTGTTTGCCCCTAGAAAGGAAACCTTTTTGCTGTTGTTAACTCATGGAAATCCCACTTGCAATTCTGTGGCATTATTTTGATCTCTGTTGCAGGTGACAAAATGCGGTTAGAGTGTATCCTGCCTCTGTAACAAAGGTCTCCATCTCCAGGATCCTCAGCGGGTTTTTGTTGATTTCTTTTTTGTTGATTTCGTTTTGCTGAGGCTCCTGGGACAGCTCCCAGCGCCAGGAGTGAGAACCTTTCGCTCAGTGAGCCTAAATGAGTTCCCTTAATGTGAAAAGGCGTAGTTCTTCTGCTCACCCCATTCCCATCTTTTAAATTCATGGCACTCGATTTAGACATGTTTATGGGGCCAGAAGACCTGCCTGGCCAGCTGGGAGCCATACGCGTGGCATTCTCCCCCCACCCCCCGCAGTATTCTGCACCCAAGATTGGTCTTTGGATCTTTAATCTTGCTGATCCAGAGCCATCCGGCCCCGGCCTCCCTATAAACTCAGTGCGTTCGAGGCTCTCCCCAACAGGTGTTCGCAGGGAAGCCTCCCTCCCACTGCGTTCCTCCTTTTCCAAAGAAGCCTATTCATTCTGTGGGCACAGGAGCGCTGGCACATTCCACAACGGAAGCAGAGTCAAAGGTTGGGACTCCGCTGGCCACGACTTGTTACCACTTCGTCTGTGCCCAGCCAGGGAACAAACACAAAACAAAACAAAACAAAACCAAGCCAGGAAACTCTTAATTCCTTTACATTATGAAAGTAATCCGTGGTCACGGTAAAAGGAGAAAGTGAAACTCACGTGGTGCAGGATCGCAAGGATAAAAAGGAAGATCGCTTTCTCCGTCCGCGACCTCGTTCTGCACAGATGGGCAGTCATGTGTCTGTCTCAGCTCAGGACCTACGGGCATTGTCATGTCCTTCCCCAAAGCCTCTTGGTGCGCTGTTACACGAAGGTACCATCATTTATCTAACCAAGCTCCTTGTAATGGTTTGCAACTCACTTTTCTTACAAACTGAGGCTGAAATGAACATTCTTGGACATAGATCTTTGGTCGTTTAATGGCTGGGTAGGTGGGTGGTGGATAGATGACACAGAGGTGGACCGGTGATAGATAAATGATCGCTGACAGAAAAGCAGATAGGTGGTAGATTCCCAGCAGTGTAATGGCTCGATCCAAAGATGTATGTGTTTCTGGCTACGTGTACGTGCATGTAAAACTCATTTTTATAACCCTCGTCAGAGGGCGATCTGTCCCTTACAATAAAATGCGAAGGCACCAGGGCTTGACCATTCTCCTGGTTCAGGTACAGAGTAATCCGGGACAGGCGTCCTGTAGCACTGGTCCTCCTTGCCAAGTCACTGTCCCCAGTGATGAAGGCAGACTCCCAGGCCATCCGTCATTTTGATTGGCTGTTTTTGTAGCTTCCAGGAACTGCAGAAGACATCTGAGGGCAAAGGGACAGACCTGAAGATAGAGGTCATTAGCTTTCCTACCCGCCCTGTCTGGGACCTTGACTGTGGGAGGGTGGATTAAGCTGTGCACCTGCCACATTCAGATGCTTATTCTTTTTGGTGTTTGGTGGAACCTTTTTGTTTTTCTGGGTTTAGAGTGGTTGCGGCCGCCTGCAGTGTTCTGGCTCACGTGTCATTCCTGTGGATCCGTGGTCGCCCAGGAAGTAAGTGGTGCCGGTGAATGTTCTGCTGTCTAAGAGAATTTGTTACTAACTCTTGGCAATAATCAGTATTTTTATAATCCCGTTATGTCACCTAATGGTACATAAGCTTCCTTGCCCCAAAATAAGGCTTTGCAGGTGGTATAAACCATATGCAAAGCAGATGTGTTTTGGAAACGAGCTGGGATTTTGAGGATGATGTTATATCTAGAGATACATTTTCTTGACTATTATAATTGAAAATGTAGCCCCCGGGGGCAGCCCCACTCTCTAAATCTTCAGTGGTGGCTCTTGCCTTCTGGGTCCTCGGGACCCGGAGGGGGCCTGGAGACTGTGGTCCTTTGTGATCGCTTCACCATTCAGGACTCGCGCTCGGCTTCTCAGAACTCACTGTCCTCTGAGCTTCAGTCAGTCTGCACGTCTTCCCTCCCCCACAGCTCCGCCCAGACCCCAGTTGGCCTTTCCCCCCGATTCCCCTGTCCTGTGCTGGCAGCCGTGTCCCCGCCTTCCTGCCTCACCAGCGTACCCACCCAGCTGTAGCAGAGGGGACAGCTGTGTGCAGGCTGATGCCCTGCCCTTGCTGACATGGTGTTGCTGCTCTGGGGGGGTCACACCTGGCCCCAGAGACCATGCCGGTGGCTGCCCTGTCCCAAATTACAGGAACACCAGCCCTGCTTGCCCATAGGCTCAGGCAAGACTTTTTCTGAAACGAGGGGACAATAAATAAATTAGACACTTTGACATAAGATCCTAATAAGGATCCTAAATTGGCCTAAAAGTCGACCCATCACACTTGAAGAGGTTCAGATCATTTTGGGGAGCCCCTTTGGATGGGCAGCCTGACCTGCCGATACAAGAGGGAAAAGGGGATCATTGGGGAGATGCCTGAGCTTGGGAATTGCGTGGCCACGGAGCAGAGGGCACGGGCGCGGGCACGGCCCCGTGACGGTCTGCTCCTTGGGTCTCCTTGGGCAGATGCTGGGACCTGTCCCCACGGGCGGACCTAACAGAGCGCCACCTTCGCGCGCGGGCTATTTGGCTCAGCCAACCCCAGTAGTGAGCGAACCCCCCAGTGCAGCCTGTTCTGGATCTTAAATATCCTGCATCGGAAATATTCCTCAGGACAGAGGCTGAATGGAAAAGGAGTAGGGATGCCACTCGGAAATGAGAACCCAAGGCCTGTCATCTTTGTAACCTGCTTTGTGGGTGACGTCGACAGTGTGGTAAGATGCTAGCAGAGTGGTGAATGAAAGGAGGGGGTCACCTGTCATGACTCTCATGCGGGATTCGTTTTAAATTTCATTTTGGAATAAGTTCAAACCTAGAGAGGAGTTGTAGTAATAATGCAAAGAACTCTGGTCGATCGTGTTCCCTGATTCCTAATTGGTAATGTTTTACACATTTTAAAGATTTATTTATTTATTTTAGGAGGTGGGGGTTGAGGCAGAGGGAGAGGAGAGGAAGACTCTCAAGCACACTCCCCACTAAGCACGGAGCCCGACATGGGGCTCGATCCCTCGACCCGTGAGATCATGATCTGAGTCAAAACCAAGAGTTGGACACTTAACCACCCAGGTGCCCTGCCACGTTTTACATTGTTTTCACATCGCCCAGACGTGTGTGTGTATATATATGTGCACGCAGATGTGGTGGGCTTAGAGGCGTCGGCCCCCCATGCAGTCGAAAATCCAAGTATAACTTTTGAGTCCCCCAGAACTTAACTACCACCAGCCTGTCATCGGCAGAAGCCTCACTGACAACATGAAGGATAGATTAATGTGTATTCTGTGCTGTATTCTAATAAAATAAGCTAGAGAAGAGAGGAAGTGATTGAGAAAATCATAAGGAAGACAAATACATTTGCAATGCTGTGCTGGATTCATATTAAAAAAAATTCACAGATAAACAGATCCACGCAGTTCAAGCCCATGTTGTCAAAGGGTCCGCGGTGTGTTTAGATACCCACACACCGCTCTTCTCTTCTCTGAATCATTTGAGTCTGATTTGTAGACATCGAGTCCTTTCTTTACTCCTATAAAGACCTCCATGTCTGTTTCCTGAAAACAGGGAGCATAGCACGGAATCCTTAGCATCAGCCGCGTGCACATACCCAGTCTGCAGACCATGTCACCTTGCTCGGTTGTCGTCCTCATGTTCGCGATGGCCTTCTCCCTTCCTGGTTCCTGACCGGTCTTCTTCCGTCCTGGTTCGTGACCAGTACAGGACCACCATTCTCATTAGGCTGTGTCTCTGTTAGTTACTGAAGGACGCCCTTGGCACGTGGGGGGCTCCCATGGGACCCCATCAGGTTGTATGCGTGTGAAGACCACAGAAAGAGAGTCTGTATCCTCCCCCAGGCTTCCGCTCAGGAAGCTCCCGATGTTGGTTGGTCCGATCAACACTGGGGTTGATCTTAATTGCTCGGCTAAGATACCGTCTGCGGAGTGTGTCCGTGGTAGAGTTACTGTTCTTCCCTCCGTCGTGAAGAAGTAATTTTTTCTTTAATACTTCGTTTATTTCTCAGAGAGAAAGAGCACAAGCAGGGGGAGTAGGAGAGGGAGACGCAGACTCCCCGCTGAGCAGGGAGCCCGACGCAGGGCTCGATCCCAGGACCCTGAGATCATGACCTGAGCCGAAGGCAGACGCTTAACCCACAGAGCCACCCCAGGCGCCCCAGAAGTACTTTTTGAAGGGCGATAATTCGAGACTGGATTAACTTGCTTTTCTCCATCGGGCTTCCCTTCGCTGGTTTTATTGCGTATTGATGACTCTCGGCTGATTCTTCTATCATTCTGCATTGATCAGGTGGAATTCTCCTGTTGGACCATGTGTTCCTTTCTCTTCCACGTTCTTACGTATGTGTGTGTGTCTGTGAGGACGTGTTATTTTATCCCATGGCTCACAGCCCTGACTACCGGTGTTCATTTAGAGACTCCTATCGCCCCACTGGGGCTTGGACGTGTCCCCGTCAGTGTACTCGCTCGCTTCCTGGGACAAGATGTCCCACGCTCTGCGATCAGGGTTGTTTGGGGCTGCATAGTCCTTTGTTGTGAGGGCCAGTCCTGAGCCTCGTAGGATGTTTAGCGGCATCTCTGGCCTCTTCCCACGGGACACCAGCAGCACCCCCCCATACACACACCTGTTTGACAACCACAGTGTCTCCGACATCGCCACGTGTCCCTTGGGCGGCAGAATCCACTCCTGCCAGCCCTGGCTGGGAAGCACTGAGGAAAAGGAGTATCGCTTCCCCTGTTGAATGTTTCGGTCCGTCAGAGAGATGCTAGTTCACTTCTTCAAGTAAATGAGGCCGAAGAAGCCTTATCTTTATTTCTTCTGGCAACGCAAGGCTAAAAGAGTGTTGAGGCTCTCGTCTATGAAAAATTTGGAGCCCACACATTAGACGGGAATAGTGAGGTGAACCCCCACGTACCCCTCAGCCTGCTCCAGCCACACCCAGATTGACTGCCCGCCCCCCCGATCTGCTGTTTTGACCAGAATCTCACATCAAAATAGCACTTACTTGTAAACATTTTACAATATTTCTGGTTCTGTAAAAGATCGTGAACTTTTTTTTTTTTTACCCACAATTGTCATCACTCCTGATTCCTTAATATCATAAAAAAAAAAAATTCAGTGTTCAAATCAGAATTGCATTTACACTGCGTGTGTGTGGTCCCAGTGCCCCTGAAAGACAGCGCTGCCCTGGGAAGGGCTCAGCTCCAGGAGTTGGCTCCCACGGAGGCTCCAGTTCGGAAGCAGGCGCCCAGCCCCGGCCACACCGCAGGCCCCAGCTCGGTACTCAGGCTGCACGGGTTCCTGCCCACCTTGAGCTGGTCACCAGGCCTCCTAGAGGTCACCCCCGCTGTCCCCACCCCACCTCACGAAGGACAGGTGGACCTGGGGTGGGGGGTAGTGGGGGGGTGGTTTCTGTTCTCCGGCACCATCACTGCCTTCTTCCTTTTGGGCTCCAGCTTTTTGGAATGCAAACAAACTCCTAATCCCTGGGATTTCCACCCTTAGACTTGAGATAAAGTCTTTGGAGCAGAAGTTTGGGATGAACTCTTTCTGTGCAAATGCTTTCCCTTTGTGGGTTGGTGCAGCAGGGCGATCTAGGCATGTGGTGCCCCCCAGAAGAACACAGGTCAGACAGAATCTGTCTGGAATGATCCTTTACTGAGTGTGTGCTCTGCACACGAGGGAGTTATATGCACCCCCCCATGTGACACCCAGCGTAAGCCCGTGTGATGACTGTCCCCCCGCTGTGGTAGTGAGGGTGTTGATGGTCAGGGCAGGGGAGGCTCATGCAGCAATGGGAGGGAGAGTCTGAATCCAGGACTGGCAGGTTCCAAAGTCCATGCTCTCGCTGTGGAGCCGGAAATCCTCGACCTGATTGATGCTTCTAGACAGTGTGGGACGTGGGCACTGGGGGACCCTGGGATGTCCCGGGGAGTGGGGACTGCACCGAGAACGTGCTTCATAACCGTTTCCTAAGTGAGGGGCTGAGTGGACTCGTACCTGGTCCCATTCTGTTCTTCAACAAATCCAGTTTTAGGGAACAGCATTCTACCAAACACATGGGTCAGTCGTCTCTGCTGTTGGGAAGATTTCTCTTATTAGAGATGTGTTTTAATGAAGCTTGACCTCTGGGCGCCTCGGTGGTTAAGCGTCTGACTCTTGGTTTCGGCTTAGGTCATGATCTCGGGGTCCTGAGATTGAGTCCCACATCGGGCTTTGCGCTCAGGACAGAATCTCCTTGAGATTCTGTCTCCCTCTCCCTCTGCCCCTCCCCTGTGCATGTGCTCGCTCTCTTTCTCTCCCCCTCCCCTAAAATAAGTAAGTCTTTAAAAAAAAAAATAAAGCTTGACATCTAGCGATGTATCCTGAGAAAATAGACACACACACTGAGACTCACATAGGAAGATGTGCCAAGCGGTGCAGTCGGTGAGCGTGAAAGACTCGAAACCGCCCACGTGGACAGCTGTCAGGACAGCACCGTGGTCCCCACGGCCACGTGGACAAACACCTCCCGGGCGCTGAAACATCAAAGATGTGTAGTGCCCTGGAGATATTTACGACGTAACCTGAAGCTAACCAGCCTGATTGCAAAACTCTGTCCTGTGATCCTAACGATGTCAGTGTGTCTATTTATAAATACGTGCACAAAAGAATACTAGAAGGGCACACTCTAGAATTTTAACTGATAGGGGAATTGTCGGTATTCTCAGATTTTTTTTCCTTTGTCCCTATTTTTAAATGTTACAATGTTACTTTTATGATAAAAAAAACACTAGTATCTCTGGGTGTGTGTGTGTGTGTGTGTGTGTACGTACGTACGTACATGTTGGGAATTTCTACTTTACGTGGCCCCGCCCCTCCCACCCTCACATGTCCCGGGAGTGGCTGATGTTGTCCCTACGCACGGGAAATAGAGTGGGTTCCCCCAAGTCGACTCCACCGTGAATAGTCTCCCTTCCTTTGGAGATTTAAGCGAACAGAGCTCCTGGATGTGTCCTTGCTGGTCCTTGTGGTGCTGGGCACAGGTGGCCAGGCACCTGTCACCGTTGTGGGGCTCTCTGCAGGGACTAGCATCCCCCCTGTGCACCTCCGCTCACCCCAGCCCGTCATCCCTGGTCCTGGAAACCAGAGGGGAGCCTAGCAGACAAGGAGGCCTGGGGTAAGGTGGAGGGAAGTTGTGAACGAGTCACCAGCAAAGCGTCTCACCGAGTGAAAGAGGCCGTGCTTTCCGGTGGAGGGCCTCTCTGGATTTTTTCTGAGCAGGGAGAAAAGTGAGTGTGGCGGAAAGTGCGTTGCTTCCCCAGGGCTCCCTCCCGGAGCAGCCGAGCAGGTGGGCAGGGCAGAACAAGAATGGTGAAGGAGCTGTGGCCCTGCTCCCCTAGGAGAGGAGGAGAGGCAAGCCAACGTTCCCATGACAACAGCAACGGGGCCTCTTGATTGGCGGAGACCCGGGTAGGAGCCCTTGCGTGAAGCCCGGCGGACTGCTTGGTGCCACCACCGTGTTACACGTGGGGAAGCTGAGGCCCAGCTTCGCTCGCCTCCAAACACTGGGATCCCTGTGCTGTCTTCAGTCCACCAAAGGAGGGTTGCATCTTTGCTAAAATAGCTTTTATTTCAGTTTTCGACAGAATGATATCACTTTATCAGTATCGCCTTTGTCAAAGTCATAGGCTACACGTATCCATTCGAGAAAGAAGAAATACAGATGAGCAAGTTAAGTCTTCCAAATGGTCTGTCTGGTTTGAAATAGAGGCATAAAGGTGGGCCGCCCTGTGCTTTGAATCTTGTCACCCGCCTCTTGGGCTGATGAGAGCCATTCAAGGACGGGAGTCCGCTGGGGGACCCTGAAATCTGTGGTTGACTTTCGAGAACTATTTGATGCATTGTTGTATTTTATTTTTTTTAAGATTTTTACTTATTTATTTATTTGAGAGAGAGTGAGTGAGAGAGAGAACAGGAGCCAGGGGGTTATGGGGGAGAAGCAGAAGCTGACCGGGGAGCCCAATGCAGGACTCAATCTCGGAACCCTGGGATCATAACCTGAGCCGAAGGCAGATGCTTAACCGACTGAGCCACCCAAGCGCCCCTCAGTGAGTTGTTTTTTGAATGTTAACTCCTTTAAAAAGGATTTGCAAGGACTGAAAATATTTTTTTATTGAAACTTGGAAGTCAACAGATTATAATGGAGATTTCTTTTAAAGTAAGTTTGACTCGGTTTCATTGAACAGGATTAGTGTGTATGTTCTTATTACCTCGAATAGAGCCATATAATTACATGGAGCAGTTCCGGTTATCGTACTTTATATCTCAAAGTGGAACCATTAACTTAGAACAGAATTGGAAAAAATTGTTCGGTTTACATTATTTTTCATTAAAATTCATCTAGCCTAACCCTGGTTCTGCCTCAGTCTGAACTGAACTTAATTTCCTCCAGACTTACTATAAATGCCCGATTAGGGCTTCAGGGCACACGAGAATCAGAAGCCTTTTCACGTCACTCCTAGGAGGCCACGGATCCCACATGGCGGGGAAGATTCTCCAGTGTTGGGAAGCATTTTGCCGGCAAAGAAGCAAAGTGAAGCAGAGCAGGTGCTCTGGGTTTAGGTTGGGGCTCCAGCAGTTTCCATTTGCTGGATGCTGGGCAAGCCATTCTGCATGACTGAGACTCGCCTCCCTCATCTGGTTGGGGGACAGTGACACCTGCCTCGGAAGGCGTTCATGTTGCGCCCCAGCACGGCTGCTTCGTTGAGTGGAGCCCCCCACCTGCCCGGGCACCAGGTGTGGCCCTCCGGGAGGCCGTCCACCTGCCTGGCCATGGCTGGCTTTCCCACTTTCTTCCTTGTGGTCCCAGCCGGGACGGGTATCATCAGCACAGCCCACTTCCTGTCCCTGGCAGTCCTTGGATTACAACCTGACTTGTCCATAAGTGTTAACCGCCCCCCAGTATTGACAAGAAACTTCAGAAGTTTCTGAAAAGCTCAGCTTACGTCCTCACTTTGGAAAATGCACTGAAAGTGGACCTGGAGGGGCGCCTGGGTGGCTCAGTCGTTAAGCATCTGCCTTCAGCTCGGGTCATGATCCCAGGGTCCTGGGATCGAGCCCCGCATCGGGCTCCCTGTTCAGTCGGAGGCCTGCTTCTCCCTCTCCCTCTGCTGCTCCCCCTGCTTGTGCTTGATCTCTTTCTCTGTCAAATAAATAAAATCTTAAAGAAAAAAATGGACCTGGGAGAGCTTAGAGCTAAGAAGTCGGTTGATGGAAGGTAAAGAAGGAAGACAAAGCTGGCTTGGGAGCTCCTCGCTCAGGGCCCTCCCCTCCCTTTTCTGATGGCTTCTGTGCCAGAGTTTGGGCCCCCCTCAGCTCTGCTCAGTCCATGCCCCCTGAGAGGGCTGACCTTCAGGGTCATCCTACACCGTGGAAGGTGCTGAGGGCGAAGAACTGAAAGTAGCCCGTTTTCTATCTTTCCAGACTGGTCTGGGCCAAAGTGAAGGCTTTCTCAACTCAGGAGGAGATTTTGAGCAAGGTGTGCCCTGCGCATGAAGGAGAGCGAGATGGGCAGGGAGGTGACCCCCACGGCCTACCTGTTGGGGACCCCGGGCCAGAAGCCAGGCTCCCCAGAGGGCAGATTGGGGCCATGGAGCTGTGTCACCTCCACCCTGATGGTTCTCAAACTCCTTCCTTTTGGTCTGCTTCTCGGTCTGTGCAAGGAATATATAAAAAGTGACAGCAGGGCTCTGGGAACGCCGGAATGTTCTATTACCATTCCAGGGCTTTTCTCACAGGCCGCGGTGCCCAGCGACCAGGGGCTGGGTGGCCTGATGGAGCATTCCTTCCCCTGCTACCTCTGCAGAGAAAGCGCCTCACGCTATTGCTCTAAGTATGTTCTCTTTAATATTACCATTTTATTTTTAAAAGCAATGAGCTACTGAGTTTCTTTTGCAACAGAGAGGAGGAAATTGAGGATTCAGGATTCAGCGGTTGGCTTTTCTCACTGAATTGTCCCCGCTGCATCTTACCTGTCACGAGGCTTGTATTCCCAGATTCGAAAGCCTGAGTCTGGGTCCAGGTGGCCCCCTTCCCTGGTGTCTGCATCCTTCAGACGGAGCCTGCCTATTCCTGGCTCCATTTGCGGTGTGAGCACACCCCCAGGGGCCAGGTGCAGGGGCCCGAGACCTTTCCAAGAGGGGCTCTCCTTAACCTGAGCCAAGCCTGCATTGTGAGGTCAGTGCTACTCACATATCCCCATTTCACAGATGAGGAGACTGAGGCACGGGGCCACTGTGCCAGGTTCCCGCAGCTAGTTAGCGATGAAGCCAGACTGCAGCCCAGTCTGATTCTAGAGCCCCCCCCCCGCCCCCGCTTTGACATGGGAGGTCGTAAATGGTGCTCTAACATCCTTATAGCAAACACTGTGCTTTGCACTTGTGATCGACTCCGCAAGCAGTGCTCATGGCACAGAGGGGAAAGTGAGTCTCACCAGCCTGAGGTCACACGGGCTGGGGCCACGGGGCTGCACTCCAAGTTCACCCCATCCTGGTATTACCCAGAGCCGTACCTTCCCTGGATAGGCTGTACCCCGGGAAGGCACAGGCCCATGGGAGGACTCTCCTCCTGGCTGAACCATGAGCTGCAGGGGGGCGGGGGGGAGCAGAGACCCTGGCCTGCTCCCCGTGGAGGAGCTTCTGTATGAGATGCTTGAATGTCCATGCATTGAGGGAGGCTCAGCCTGCTCCCCGCAGCCCTTGCCCCAGGCCTGTGCCCCAGGCTGAGATCTCACATCCTAATTTGCTTCTAGAATGAGGCCCGGCACCGGCCAGGTGGTCACTGAAAAGGTACCTCGCGGTGCTAGATGCCCCTTCAACTGGCGGCTTCCGGAGGCACGGTGGAAGGTGGCCAACTGGGACTGAACATTTCTGTTTGTGCCTTAGTATTCGCTCAAGTCTTCTCCTGTGTAGCCCTGGACATGTGCCCCACCGGACCCTGCTGCCACGTGTATCGGCTTCTTGCCTTTCCGTCTTGGGAGGTGGCCGGGGCAGGGCGGCCAGCGTGGGCTCCGAGGTCCTGCCCCTGGAGCCCGGTCTGTGTCTGCCCCTGCCCCTGGCCTGTCAGCCCGGCCCGCGCCAGGAATCCGAAAGCCGTGGACTTGGCCTTGAGACAAAAAGCACATCGTAGCTTTTAATACTGAGACTATATGTAGACTTCTGGGGGGGCGGCCGTGAGCGGCAGGGAGGGGAGAGTGAGTTTACAGAAAAATGCATTCGGGCCAGGAAGAAGATTAAATACCGGGGCCAGACCTGATTTGGGGCAGGGAAATTGATAAACAGACTTCAACGTGATCGAAGTGTTCTAGAGAAGCTGATGTTGATTGTAATCCGGGAGAACTCCCCCCACGCTGAGCAAAGAGGAAGCTCAGGAGCACACTGGGTTTGGCAGAGGCCTCGGTAGACTGTGCAATTAGCGTATTTCTAAGGAATTATCTGGACCCAGTTGTACTTTCTAAATTCGTTTCTCTTTTGTGTTAGTGCGTTGTTTTGTGGGGTTGTTTTTTTTTTTTTTGGAAATTTGGACCTACAGACAAAAAGACCTATTTTCATTGTTTAAATTAAATGTCGCTTTTATGGAGTCCCTCGCGTCCGCTGTACTTGAATATTTAATTTGTTTCGTGGAAGTATAACTTCTGTCAAGCGAAATGTGAACTTCCAGAAAGAGATGAGTAGGTTTCTATAAAAATGCATGTGAGTAGCAAGCTTGTCCCTCAGTCCTGATTGGCTCCCCTGGGGATTTCTCCGGGGTGGCTGAGAGGGGCCCGGCAGGGGTGGTGACAGCAGGGACAGGCCTCGTGGGACTGGACAATCCCCATTCCTGCTCCTGCATTCACTCCTTGCAACAGGGACTTGACCCCACAACTCGCTCTCTCTGGCCAGACAGCGTTTGCACCCGGGAAACGGAGTTGGCACCTGGGGAAAGGAGTTGGCACCTGGGAAAGGGATTTGCACCTGGGGAAAGGATTTGCACCTGGGGAAAGGAGGTGGCACCTGGGGAAAGGATTTGCACCTGGGGAAAGAAGTTCGCACCTGGGGAAAGGAGTTGGCACCTGGGGAAAGGAGTTCGCACCTGGGGAAAGGAGTTGGCACCTGGGAAAGGGATTTGCACCTGGGAAAGGGATTTGTACCTGGGGAAAGGAGTTTGCACCTGGGAAAGGGATTTGCACCTGGGGAAAGGAGTTTGCACCTGGGGAAAGGATTTGCACCTGGCGAAAGGATTTGCACCTGGGGAAAGGGACAGAGCGGGAATAAGAGAGCTGCAGATACTTGATCAGGACCCACTGACATTCAGAGGCCGCCGAGCTGCGGACACAGATCTCTGGGACACTTGGCAGACAGGCCTGGATTCAGAGAACGCGCGTGCTCGGGCTCTGGGCGTCCTGCGTTCCGTTTCTCTGTCACGGGAACATGGAGAGCGGGGCTATCTCAGGCCAACAAGCTCCGCACTGAAGTGGGGAGCCCATTGGGGGCCGATTGCTTCTGGCCCAGGGAGGGACCAGAGTGGTCTGCCCTGCGTGGCTTGATTCACGACCTAGCAGCCCTGCGGCCGCTTCCCCACCTGCCCGGAGACAGCCCTCCCTGCCCGCCCAGCTCCCCGCACTTCTGCACAGCCACTATTGCTGGGGCAGCCCAGGAGGGGCCCAGCCTGGCAGGGACAGTGGAAAAGCCGGGGACAGACTCCCTTTCAGGAGACTGTCTCAATTTAAAATGCCATCTTGTTCCTCTGACTGCTTTTTCCATGCTGTTGAGGTAAGGTGGTTTTTTGTTTTTGTTTTTAAAGCATTCCATGTTCCCCCAGAGGCTGCATCCCTGTCCCTATCGCTCTGTCGCTGGGGCAGAGGATATTTATGATCCCGGGGATTTCTGCTTGACTGTCCTTTTACCCAGGAGCACGTCATTCGTGGTGGCTTTGAACGGTACCAGGGAAATGAAGCTGGCTTGTCATGCTGTAGCGGGAGTGGGGAACAGGGGCCAAAGAATTTTGTGACTATGTTCCTACTCTGCCCCATCCTTTGAGTATTTTAAATTTCAGCAGATTCGTACTTACTCGTGTCGACTCTCCCTGAGTCTTAGTGAACTGACCTGTGTGTGTGTGTGTGTGTGCAGGGGGGGGGACGGGGCGCTGGCCGCTGCACCCCAGACTCTGGGAACAGACAGCAGGTGGACTCATCAGTTAGGATGTGGGTCGCTCCATTTGTCTGTGCAGCTGGTCCCGCTGTGAAATGTCCAGCCCCGAGACCACCAGCGGTATTTGACACGGGTTCTGGCGCTTCCTGAGACAGGTGGCTGGGGGGCAGTTCATCCACTCCGGCCTGGCCATGCGCCCTGTGTGCCCCGAGGTGTCCTGGCATCTCAAGAACTTCCTGCTGTAACCCTGCATGCCCCGCCACGGCGGGCCACTGCTTGCTGCTTGGGAGGACAGAACGCTGCCATGCTTACCTTTTCTGTTGGATCTCGATGCAGCATTTATTCCTGGAAAACCCAAGTGGCTCATCTGTAAGTGTGCCCTTTGTATGTTGCAGGATGTGAGAGTCTTCAGTGAGGACGGGACGAGCAGAGTGGTGGAGATAGCTGCAGACATGACAGCCAGGGACCTGTGTCAGCTCCTGGTTTACAGAAGTCACTGTGTGGACGACAATAGCTGGACGCTCGTGGAGCACCACCCGCACCTGGGGCTAGGTAGGGAGCACGCTGGGGGGCCTGGTGCACAGCCCACGGAGCCCCTGCCCCGACAGCGAGACTTCTGCATGCTGTCTCCTCTCTGCTGCACACCTGTTTCTCCTGCCTCCCTCCCAGCCCCCCCTCCCCACCCCACCCCCGCTGCTTCCAGAAGCTTGCTCTGGGAGGGTGGCAGCGCCGTTCCCCAGGGCGCACACATAGCAGGAAGGTTCTCTCTGTGATTTGGCTGGAGAACTGGCTGTGGCAGGTGCTCGGGGCCTGGTGCACAGCTGCAGTCTGGAGAGGGCAGCCTGGCGGGGCTTGGGGGGGTGGGGAGCACCATCCTGGGATCACTGCTCAAACAGCAGTTCATCCTCCTCACGGGAGTGGGGTGCTGCAGTGACGGCCTGCAGAAGTTGGAGTGTTCTGGTGTATCGCTGGGCTGGTTCACGATGTTCTCACTGAGCGCGCATGCGTGTGTGTGTCGTGTGTAGAGAGCAAGAGGATATTTTGAAATAGGTGCCATTTATGGAACTTACGGAGATTTGGGGGTTTTTGTGGGGTTTCTTGCTCAGGTGGTCTATTTCAGGTCAAGAAATTTTTCAGATTTCTGTTGAAATTCTTAGCGGATAATATACGGTGCTTATAAAATCACAGGCACGCACTTAAAACCAGAATTTTCTCCAAATCCACAGCTGTATGTCTTCCACATGCTGAAGGAGAAAAACTATCACAGAGTTCTTCCTGTGGCTCTGAACTTTTCTCCTGAACCTTTCTGGAAGATTAAGAGATCAAGTCTAAACTCCCAGGTCTGGAATATTCATGTAACGAAATAGTGTTCTTTCCAATGATGTTCTACAGTCCAAGCCTAAACACTGCTACGTAACTCTGAGTCGGCGTTCTTTTGTTTTAAGATTTTACTTATTTTTTTGTTAGAGAGTGAGCGAGCACAAGCTGGGTCCCCACTGAGCAGGGAGCCTGATGCGGGGCTCAATCCCAGGACCCTGGCATCATGACCTGAGCCCAAGGCAGACGCTTAACTGACTGAGCCACCCAGGCGCCCCTGAGTTGGTGGTGTCTTAAGTTACTGCAGCAATAGGTGACCTGTTGGCAAGCTCCAGTTTGGGACACCCACGAATGGATCCTACACTGATCTGATGGGGCCACCAGCAGCATCTACTGATGTACCCATAACTTGGAAATTAAACAAGAGTTGCAACCCTGTAGCATGTATGGACGCGTACACATGCCAAGCATGCATATATGCACATTTATGCATACCTGCACACGCAGAATGGACTTCAAAGACACAGCTCTGGACTTGGGCCCAATATGAATATTCTTGAAGCCCATTCCAAAGTCTGAATCTTAATTTGAAAGGAATTATAGAAAGGCCTTCTGCAGATACCGTAACACAGGAGTATGTTTGTCCACACCAAGAGCGCGTATAAAATGGGGACAGATACACTCAAAAAAATTGAACATACAAAGACTGTGAGAAAGGTTCACATACTTTTTTGTGGTAGCTCTTGATTTCTCGAACATCATGCCAGAGATAATTTCTGTAGGGCAAAACTTCAGAAATCATCACCCACATGAAAAAGAATTTATTCCGAGAAACTCGTAAAAGAAATACACATGCACACTCAGTATTCTTTTTTTTAATTTAATTTTATTATGTTAGTTGCCCTACAATACATCGTTAGTTATTTGATGTAGTGTTTCACGATTCATTGTTTTCATGTAACACCCGGTGCTCTGTGCAGAGGGCACACACGGTATTTTTAGGGATACGATAGTTTTTTCTTTTATTCCTTATTTTTCTTATTCACAGATGGACTTAACATACTCTAAAGGGGTGATTTTTTTTTTTTCCTAAGATTTTATTTATTTATTTGAGAGAGTGTCAGCCTTGAATCCCCGAGATCAGGCGTGAAAGCGCTCGCCTGGGGCAGAATTCTTCAAGGGATGATGTTCTGGGGGCGCTTCTGGGTTCTGGCACGCAGTCAGGTGATCCCCCCACTCTCGGGCAGAGCCGTCCAGCCCCACGTCCCCAGTTACAGGACCCTCTGGAAAGTCGCTTTCTCTGTTGTGTGTTGGAGATGCTCTGGGGACCTGCACATACACGAGGCCTGTGGTTTGGGCGCCAGGCAGACAGAGCCTCAGATCTGGAAGGCTGATACTAGGCAGATAGTCACCCCCGATAACTGAGGCATAAGTGAGCTAATCCCAAGGGCACTTTGAGCCTACTTACAGCCTTTGAATTGAGGATTTCAAGGCACAATGACTACCCTGATCTTCGCAGGTAAAATATTAGAGCCTTAGTGATATCAAACTTTTCCCCAGCCAGGAGTGACTATTGAGAAAAGGTGGTTTTGTTTGCACTAGCAGAAGACCACATATGCATGCACGTGGTTGCAGCCCTCGGCGGCCCCCGTGGGCGGGGGGCGTCATACTCGGGGGCGGGGGGGGGGGAGCAGGTGCAGAGGTGTCGGCTGGTGCTCGGCGGGCAGTGTCTCTGGCTGGTGGGAATGTTCCCCGCCCAGTTAGTGCCTTTCTTCAGCCCCAGCATCAGCTCCTGAAGTCACTTAACCACTCGAGGCCCTTTGACAAGTTGGGGCAGAGCCCTTAGTGATGGATGATCTTAGGGCAGCTGGTCTGTGCCTTGTGACTCCCAGCTCTGGCTGTGGATGTGATCTCTTACGTTAGCGAGACACACACATCGTGCCTGTTGCAGGGCGGGGTGGCGGGGGGCCTTGGCCTCGGTCTTTTGCATCGAGCACTCAGCCTTGCAAACACTGTCCCTGACCGAGACCACTCAGCAGCCACCGGGGCCAGGCGGGGGGCTGGGCGGTGCAGAACGGGACGCACACAGTCCCGCCGTCCACCCCGAGCACGTGAGTGGTGAGGCTCCAGAGGGCTCCCTTCCACCAGGAGGCCTGCACCTGGGGGGCATGTCAGGAGAGCTAACAGCCAGCCTGCAGCTGTGTCAAGTGAACAAATGATTTTTTTTAAAGGGATTTTGTAAAACTTTAACTGGGGCATGCAGACGGCATCCCGGTGCCCCCGTGGCGTTGACAGTGTGACTGCAGGTGAGCTGCATCCCCGCGAGGGCGGGGGTGCCCCCACCCAGGCCCTGGGTGACCACAGGCACCAGGCCGGATGAGCAGGGGAGCCCAGTCGTCGTGGAGCACGGTGATGGGAAGACAGCTCCCGGGAAGTCCGGGGATTTGGGGAATTTTGTTGCGAGAATTAGGTTGCAGCCCTCCAGGAAAAGGCCTGAGCTCTCTGTTTGGGCTGTTGACAGCATTGTGTGTGTATCTGGCCAGGTGAGAGAGGCATGCATGAGGTCACCCTCTGAAGGACCTGGCCACAGCAGGGACGCTGCCATCCGGACGTGCCGACAGGTGTTGAAGGTCAAACAGCTGCCGTGCTCAGCCCTCGGTGCTCAGAAGGGCCTTCGAGGACTGACCTTTCCCATCTCTGTCTCCTTGTCATGCCAGCCGAAAGGCACCGGAATGCTGGTTGTCGGGTGTGTGCAGACGTCGGGGTTGTTTTCCGTGGTATCTCCCCCTTGACTTCGTTCGTAGTCCCCAGGCCCGCAGAGCCCCGAGCCACTGTTAACAAGCGTGCTGACAGCCGGCTCTGCTCCCCGCGGTGGCTGGGCCGTGCAGGTGCGGCCCCAGGGATGCTGCTGCGAGCCGGGGCGGGCGGCTCAGGCTTCTGCCAAGGACTTGCTTGTCCATGCCGCATTTTAAGGGAAATACCTGCCCTTCTGAGTTGTGTGATCTGTAACCTTGCAAGTGGAGTAGGGTGGTGGCGTAGATGCTGGATTTGGTGTCAGAACATGGAAAAAATACGAATCCCCTTTGAGGAGTGTCCAGCTCTTCCGTTTGTACAAAGAAATCCTTTGGGATTTTTGATGAAATGTCGCTTTCCGTTGCGATTATAGGAAGCTGATGGATGGCAACGGGTTGTTTAATAGACTCACCTTAAGGTTGTTTGAAAATACCTGTTTTTGGAATAATAGGGAAAGTGAGAACTGGAGAAAAAGACTTTGAGCTGAAGTTGGCAGAGTGGCTTTTTCACAGCTGGGAAAAGTGGTGTGTGGACATCCCATGGCAGACGGGGGTCTCTGGGAAGGGGGTCACACACAGTCTTCCTGAGCCCCCTGCTGGCCCAGGCTCCGGGCCCCCTGCGGGTCGGAGAAGGAAGGGGAGCCACCTGTGGGTACCTGAGCCCCCGCGGGTGGTGCCGGGGTGACCCGGAGTAGAGGAACACACCCCTTTCAGGGCACATGGGTTCCCCGCTCCCCTCTGCCCAGCCACCCTGGGCCCAGTCTGTGCGCATCTGTCCCGGGATCTTGCCATGGTGGTTGGGACGTGGGGAGGCTGGAGGAGGGAGGCCCGTGCGCATGTCCGCGTGTGCCCCTCGGAGCTGCTCCCCCGCCACGGGTCCCCCGCGGCTTCCTAACGAGCCTGTGTGGAGGGAACGCTCTGCTTTGGAACGTGGCATCGGCTCGTGCTCACTTAGGTCGCTATAACCCCACTGGTCTATTTCTCCATATTTCATCTGGTGAAAAATTTCAGGTTTGTGAACCAACCATAAGCCGGTTTGCAATGCTTGGCTTTTGTCCCTATACCTACAGAAATGGTTTTTCCTGACTAAACTTCAGAACAGAAGTCACTGATCAGTTTTGCACCAGAAAATCCATTTTAAATGAATGCCAACCTGAGCCAGTCCCCTTTGCTGAAAGTAAAGACAGGGGTCGAGATCTAGCACTCAAGCCGGGCGTGGCTCCTCCCTCCTGTCGTGGGGACACGCAGGGCAGGGTCGTGGGTCCCTTGTTGCCGGCAGATTCCCTCGCAGCCAGAAGCAGGCGGGCCTGTTCGTGGCTCTTGGCCGGCACCAGGCGTGGCCCTGGACCTCCTCTTAGTTCACAGCGTGTGAAGAGGAACGGATCGTGAGCCAAATGTCGTCCCTGGGGGAAGCCACCTTGCAGGTTCTACCTGTATCTTTTCACACATATGTTTTTTTCTTCTGCAGAAAGGTACCTGGAAGATCATGAGCTGGTGGTCCAGGTGGAGAGTACCATGGCAAGCGAAAGCAAGTTTTTATTTAGGAAGAATTACGCAAAATACGAGTTTTTCAAAAATCCTACGGTGAGAGTTCTTCTCTCTTTTGGGTTCGGGGTTTGGGACTCTTGCAGTCTTGGGGTTGATACTTGGGAACAGTAGCAGAGGGTAACGTAACCGAGGTGGATGTAGGGGGGCGGCCAGAAGGGTTTGAGAATCCGGGGTTGCTGTCTCACGCCACCGCCCTTGCTCAGAACTCAGTCTCTGCTGCTTAACTAAATGCCTTTGTGTAGTGGCCAGAGGTAACGAGCGTGTTTTTCCACGGTAGCAGAGGGAAAGGGGGGGTTAGCCTTTGAGTCGGGAGAGATGAGGGGTGGGTTTTTCAGTTATATCAGGGGTTCATGGTTAAATTGGAACAGATTGGTTCAATATGCAGCAGAATAAAAACTCATTGCTCTCTGCAAATAGCAAATAATACTTCGTGGTTCGTGGAAGAATGAGTTTCCAGGCACGTTGGGCTGGATCTTTCTTTCTTTTTTATTTTTCTGGGGGGCGGTGTGGGGGAGCACGTATCCTGTGACCTGTCAGGATCTGGAGCCTCCCGCTGCTCTACCATGCGCTCCTGTCCTGAGGTATGAGGCCGAGCCGTTGTGACGTGAGCAGAAGACCCACCGTCAACTTCTGGCTCAGTGGTTTAGCTGCCTTTTTATTTGAAAGTAAGAGATTTGATAACTGATTTTGCGTAACACCGTGTGGCGATCCTTGGCCTTGGTGCACGCTGAGAGACAGGAATCCACATTAAACATGATAGATACTCCAACCTCGAACTCGCCTTTTAAGGAAACATGGCAACTTTTGAAGTAGGCGTTTCCACCAGGGGAGGGGAGGAAGAAGGAGCGTCATTTTAAATACAGACGGACGTCCGCGCACCTGTTAGGAATGTTTTTAATACTGGCATCCCCGTAAGGCTGCTTTTCCCCACTTTTAAACTAACCTAATGGGTTTGTTTTCCCATTTCCACAGAATTTCTTCCCAGAGCAGATGGTTACTTGGTGCCAACAGTCAAACGGCGGTCACAACCAGCTTTTGCAGGTACTGGGCAAGAAAGCGTTTCTGGGTGGACATTCTCTTGCGCTGTGGTGGCGGCTACCCAAAGCCTTGACGGGGTTGCATTCTCCGTCATGTCCCAGTCTTGGCTCCCGACGGGGTTTAGAGTACCCAGAAAGAAAGGTTGACTTGGGAAACGTGTGTGCAGCCAGGCTCCTTCGAAGCGAAACAAGCACTTGTAAACGGGATAAGCTTCCTCCGAGCTAGAAGCAGCGTGAGCAGAAGGGCGGGAGAGAGAAGCCACAGGCCGGCGCATTCTCCTCCGGAGCTCGGGTCCTGGGTCAGGCCGCCGCCCTGGGGATTTCTGCCCAGAGACCGAGCCCCCTTACCGTGAAAAAGGATTGGGCTGCCGTTAAACCTTTTAAAAGGGAGCAAAGTGTACATTAAAATGAGTTACCTATCTGTCTTCGTTGTCCCTCTGCCTTCTGAAGCCTGTTCACAAAAACCGGGCCTTTCCGCAGCCCCTCCCCGTGGGGGGCCCGGCTCCAGCCTCGCTCCCAGACCTGGCTCTTGACCTCCGTTTCCCAAGAAAGGTGTGCTGCAGGTGGGAGGGGTCAGCTGCGACAGCGGCGTCGCCCAGGCCTTCCTGGAGAGACCCGTCAGCCCACTGCTCTCTGGAGGGCGACTCGGTGAAAGTGACGCACTTGGTCTCCGTCCACACTGCTCCCAGCGCTTCCTGTCGCCCTAACTCTGATGATCAGGCTGCATGTTTCATGGGCACCCAGGAGGAAGGGCCGGGCCCCTCACCCTACCGTCTTCTAGGGAAATCTATGACGTCCCGCTTTTCGTCAGCGTTAAGGGAGGTCCATTGGCTCGCATGTGCTCGAAGACTCACGTTGTTTCCTGCACACCAGTTCACGTGGGGTTTCAAGATTTTTGAAAGGAAAACTTACCATTTGAAAATGCTTGGTTTGACCAGAAAAGAGTATTCTTGTAATTCAGACGATGTCAAGATGCCCGTGAAGGCAGCAAGACGCACCTGCTCCCGTCCTCCCTGCCCCCGTCCCGTACCAACACCTGACGCTGCCGCATCTCTTCCACAGAACTTCCTGAGCTCCAGTAGTTGTCCTGAAATCCAGGGGTTTCTGCACGTGAAGGAGCTGGGGAGGAAGTCGTGGAGAAAACTGTACGTGTGTTTGCGGAGATCAGGCCTTTATTGCTCCACGAAGGGGGCATCAAAGGTGGGTTTAACAGCCACCATCATCACCCCAGGTCAGGGGCATTCAGAGTGGACGTGGCTTCCCTTGAAAATGCACATCTGGGTCCCCCCGAGCTTATGATAACTGGCTAAGCTACGTCCGAATTCCTGGTCCGCTGGTCTCCCTAGGAAACCAGGCGACAGCCCAGACCCACGGGCCTCCGGGCCACCTCACCGCTGCATACCAGGGCAGCAGACTTGGTGCGGGCCGAGCGTTGCAGCGTGCTCTTCACTTTGAACGTTAGGCTCCGGGTGTTCTCCCGGTTTTCACTTTGTATGTTTGGTTAGGGAGCTTTGATATGGCAGGGTCTCAATCACGTTGTCACGGTGCGGTTTTTTGTTTGTTTTTTTAAGGATTTTATTTACTTATTAGAGAAAGAGAGCACAAGCAGGGGGAGGGACACAGGCAGAGGGAGAAGCAGGCTTCCCGCTGAGCAGGGACCCCCACATGGGGCTCGACCCCAGGACCCCGGGTTCATGACCTGAGCCGAAGGCAGACGCTTAACCGACTGAGCCCCCCCCCCCCCGACGCCCCTGTTGTCACGGTCGTGGGAGGTGGGTTTTCTTGGCGAGGGCTGGGTGCATTTGGTCTAACTTAGCGCTGATTTCATAGGATGCGTGGACCGTCAGAGGGGAAGGCGCACACAGTGTGCGCAGACTGCCCTCTGTTGACGAGCACATGCAAGCGCATGCAAGCGCCTGCCTTCTCCTGTGCTTGGGAAGTTCTCCCCTGTGAAGCTGACCCCCCCCTTTCCACAGGAGCCCCGACACCTGCAGCTGCTCGGGGGCTTGGAGGAGAGCAGCGTCTTCTCACTGATCGCCGGCAGGAAGCAGTACGGCGCCCCCACCGACTACGGCTTCTGCATAAAGGTATCACACCCACCGCCCTGTCTGGGGGCTGCGCTCCTGATGGCATCCCACCGGGACTTTGGAATGAAACCGTAAACTCCTTTTTTGCTGCTGGGGTTGTTTGGGTTGTTTTCTAATGGAAACACCAGTTCACGGTGGATTGATCACAGGTCGATCCCGGAGTAGCTAGCAGCTTGGGGAGAAGCAGAGGACGTGACAGGCAGTATGTGTCGATGGGCTCCGTGGCTTAGTGACCCTCAGCCTGTCACTTGGGTGGCCTCTAGGGTACCGAGAGCTGACACTTTCCATATGGGCTTCCAGTCCCCGGGACGATGGGTGTGCCCCCTGCCCTGCCTCTGTGCACACGTGTGTGAGAGCACGTGCTCATGCATATTTCCACACATGCACACACCTACACGATCACACAGATGTGCACACATACATAGGCTCATACACATACACACACCCGCACACATGTGTGCACCTACATGAATAGAAGGAGATGCACACACGAGTGCACCTCTCGTGTGCATGCACACATGCACACCTCTGCATGAATACAAGGACATGCGTACACATGCACGCACGTGCACACATGCACATCTCTGCACGAATACAAGGACGTGCGTACACATGCGTGCATGTGCACACATGCATACCTCTCCATGAATACCAGATGCGCACACCTCTGCATGAATACAAGGACATGCACACACATGCGCACACGTGCACACATGCACACCTCTGCATGAATAAAGGAAAGGCGCACACATGCATACATGTTCACACACACCCCTGTGCGCAGGGCCCACTCTCCCCTGGTGAGGCCGTGCTGATGGTGGTCATGGTCACGGTGGAGGCCGTTTACTGCATGCTCACTGCACACAAGGTGCCCCGCTAAGGGCTCGCCCTCCATCCCTTTACTGCATCTTTCCAGGTGCTCATAGGAGCCGAAGCAGCCCCATTGCTCACATCCAGTCACCAGCGTGTGTGCTTGAAGTCCTCCAGCCGGGCTGACTTCTGAGCCAGGGCTCCACCCCAGCCCGAGGCGAGGTCAGGGAGTGGGGGGCATGCTGCTCCCTAAAATACCGGCTTTTACTTGATCTGGTGAAGCTTCTTGGGGTTGCAAGTAGCAGGAGCCCCAGGACCCGCGGTGCATGGGAAGGCAGCATGAGGGCGGCCTCTGGGTGGTCTGGGGTCCATTGGAGCCCCGGTGGCCAGTGTCCCCCCACCCCATCCCACCAGCGCACACCTGCAACGCTTCTCCCCCATCGCCAGGTAAACCCCGCCTCTGCATCGGGGCACCTGCCATCCCTCTACAGTGGCCTGTGTGACAGTGACCCCTGCCTGCCCCAGGCCGCTTGCCCCCCAAATTCCCCTTCTCTGGGGCGATGCCAGCCTCACTCTCTGGACCTTCCATGGGTCCGTCCTTGGGGCCGCTCAGATACGCCACAGGCCATGACCGCCTCGAGGGCTTCTCCCCTCGCTGGCTGAGCCCTGCAAGGGCCCTTCCTCAGCCACCACCTCAGTCTTCCTGGGAGGCGACCAGACATCTTTTCTTCCATAAGTCTGGGCCTGGCTCTCCGGTTGAATCCAGTTTTCCCCGCACAGACCTAGGCACCCCCTTGTCCCCGTGGCACCCACTGCCTTCCCTTGCTAGAGTTTGTCTCCCTGAGATCCCCCTGTTGGGGGCTGGCCGAGCACTCGTGACTGCACCCAGCCCAGGCTGGTCCGTGCGCGACAGAGGAGGCACCCTCTCTGGTCGCGCCCTGCCAGCCGTCTGGGCGCGCGCCAGGCCCAGCTCTGCCCAACATGGACTCACCGTGTTGCACTCACTGAGTCGTCTCTGACCTCCTGTAGCCAAACAAAGTCAGGAACGAGACGAAAGAGCTGCGGCTGCTGTGTGCCGAAGACGAGCAAGGCCGAACATGCTGGATGACGGCGTGCAGGCTTCTCAAGGTACGCGGCGTCCTGTGTGTGTGCCCCACGCATCTCTTCGTGGAGAGCTCTCCCCATGGCCCGCTAGCCCCGTGCGCCCGCACGTCTTTCCAGACGGTCTCAGAAGCTTCTCACGAGGCTTTGCGTTAGAAAGGTCAGAGCCGGCTTCTGGCCTCGGCACCTGACCTTCAGGGACGTGGTGTTTCTCCCACCGAATGCCAGGAGCACCCCAGCCAGTTGAGACAACCAAAACCGTCTCCAGACATGACCAGATGTCCCGGGGCGGGGGGGCGGGGGGGGAGCGGTACATGGAAGTGGGGGACTGTGCCGGCTGAGAGCCCGTGGTCTAGAGAAATAGTAAGAGAAAGCCCAGACCGGGAGACGGGGAGAGAGAGCAAACAGTCCGTCAGGAGGGTTAATGCTTTCCAAGACTGAGCATCAGACTCTAGCTTCCCGAAAAGCCGGGGCCCCGAGGGAAACGTGGCATCTCCTGCCAACACGTTCTTAAAGGGGTCTGTTGCACAGAACCTCACATGGGAAGATGCCCTTGGCGGCAGCTCACGGTGACTGCCAAGGGGGCTGGCCGAGCACTCATACTGCACCCAAGGTGTTTCCTGTGGCAAAGGCTCATGTAACAGCAGAGAACACCTCACTTCTGCGTTCCCACGAGATGTCCCCCTGTGCATATCTGTGCGCCACGTGGTTGCAATTCTTATGTATATAAGGCCCGTGGGCATTGCACGGTAGTTGTGCACGCTGGTTGTGCAAGGTGAATGGCGAGGGGTCCGGGAGGAGAAGTTGGTTTGGTCAGCTGTGGCCAAGGAATCTCTTTACGAAAACCCCAGCCTTCACTGAAGCTTTCAGCTGCGCAGAGTCAGGGCAGAGCCCCCTAGAGAAGCGGACTCATGGAAGGAGGCGTAGCTCATGACCCCTTGGAGATGCCAGAGGGCGCAAGCTCCGAGGACGGGCATCCTGTAAGCCTCTCTTTCCCAGAACCGTGCCTTGATTTTTGCTGCTGATAAAACAAAGAAGGGTTCAGCGTAAAATGTTCTGATTTCGTAATCAGGGAGTGTTGGTACAGGACATCGGCGACTCCTTTACAAGCCAGCTTCAGAAGTTAAGGGATGGCCATTCAGAGGAATACTCTTTGGTGTCACAAAGAACGAGGTTCTCTCGGGAGTGTGTTGTGGGAAAATTTCCAGGACGTATTATTAAGAATTAAAAAGCAAAGTGCTACCTTTGTTGTAGGAGCGAGGGAAGGAGACGCTAAAATGCATCAGTGCATTTGCTGGTGTGCACATGAGCCCTCGGTGAGACTGCTGGGGGGGGGGGGGGGCGGGCACGGGCCCGCACACACGGGGGCAGATGTGGGAGGGACACCTTGACGGGTTTCTGTATGTTTGTGATTTTCTGGACCTGCGGATACGTAGTCTATTTTGGAAAAAGCAGAAAAGGAAGTGGGAGCACATCTGTGACACCTGTGGGTTTGGTGCTTTGGGGTAGCACACGGTAAATCCAGGTGGCGAGGTCTCCCTCTCAGCTTCATGCGTGAGGAAGCAGGGCTGGCGGGACAGGGCTGTCCTTGGGCGCTTGCACAACAGAACCGGGCACCGGGAGGGAAGTGCGCAGAACAAGCAATGACGGTAACATCCAACTTTGTTACTAGCGCCAACAGAAATGTGTCCCGTTGGATGTTAGCATATTGGGAACGTTTCGTGAGCACTTGCTGTCAGCCGGGCTGCTCGTCACTTCTAACCAGCAGCCCCCTCCCCATCGTCATCCTCACTGGACCGATGGCAGATCTGAAGCCCATTGCGTCCTGCCCGGGGGGCCGGGGCTGGGGGTTGCTGGTGTGCGGCACGGTCGGCTCCAGAGCTGGCTCCGCCAGGGCCAGCAGGAAGGGGACACCGTCCACGTCTGCACGTGGCCCCGTTGCCTCCAATCAGCCCCAGACCCCACATCCCAAAGTGCCATTCCCGAAGGAGGCGGGGGGCCTGGACCCAACGGCCACCGCAGTGTGGTCGTGACGGGCTCTGGGCCAGTGTGAGGTGACGCAGAAGCTGAGTTGCCTTCGGTCCCAGCTGGTTAGTAACGCGCCAAGGTGTCTTGCCACCACCGAGCAGGCTGATGGACCTCATCCCACGTGAGAATTCCTTACTTCGCCCTCTTCCCCTCCCTGTCCCGTCTCAAACGGTCTTGGCCTCAGAGCAGGAAGCGTAATCAGAAGACCATAGCCCCTCGCCTTGCATCCCGATGTTACCTTCAGAATGGGGTGTATTTTCTTCCAGGGGTTGGGGCCATTTGAAGCCATGAGGAGACCTTATAAAGTGCCTTCTGTTCTCTCAGCCCAGCTCCTGGATGTGAGCATAGACTCAGGTCCCTCATCTGTCCATCTCCCTGACAGGGGACCTGACCGGGAGAAGGTCCATCCGTCTGTCCTCCCTGCGCTTGCTCTGTGCCAGATCTCGGTCTGGACGTCATCTTGCCTGGTGCCCCCCAACATTCTCTTGGAGAGGCAGGACTGCCTGGCGCTCAGAACATAATAGATGCTCGGAAAAATTGAGCTGAATGACAGCAGGAACCACCCAAACTCTTGTGTTCGGCTGTGACCCTTTCTTTTTTGACACTCTTCCTTCCTCTCGTCCACTGGGTGTTCTGGGCAAGGCTGGCCTCGACCAGGGGCTGGCAGGGTCAAGGGGTGGGGGCTTGGACCTCAGAGAGTCTGGGTCTCGGGCCGGAGTCCCAGGGGTCTTGCCGGTGCAGACTAAGGAGATGCTGTGCTGCGCCTTTTCACGGTTGACCGGAGGTCTCGTCGGTACTAAGTGATGGCAGATCCCCCGAGCTTGAGCCCTCAGACTGTCCTGTTCCCCAGAAGGGGGTCAGATGGACGTGTCCTTACGTGGAGGAAGCGTCGCCTTTCTCCTGGCCTCGGTGTATCCAGGAGTCCCTCCTGAGTGATGGATAATCCTGCACTAGCAGTTTGTGTTGTCTTAAAATCCCAGGGCTTGTTGGAGAGGAACACCTTATTTTGAATTAACCAAGGATCTTTCTGTGCCTCTAAGTACCGTCACAGGTATTCTTTAAAGAGGAGCTTGAGCCTGTGTAGGAGCAGAGGGTCGTTGCTGTTGTCCTCAGATACGCTTAGGGGAATAACGCCGGCAGGTGGTACCTGCTGCTATTCCGCATTCCTTCCTATTACGTGGTTTGCTACATAATTTCATAGCCATGGGGTGGCCGTGGAGGGAGCATATTAGCTCCCCCGCCCTCTTCTAGAAGTTTCTGAAACTGCCGTAGAAATTCCTCCCCAGGAGGGGGGCGTGGCTTCACAAGCGCGGGTTTCTGTAAGGAAGGCTTGGTGTAGCTACGCACCGGCACACACGTGCGTGCAGGTTCCATGTCCCTCAGAGGCAGTCGCCCCCTGCACACTGTCCCTCGAGAACCCGCTCAGGTTTCCTCTCCATTAATAACCGATTAACACTGCTGCTTATTTGTACGCCTCCCACAGGACCGTAGCTACCTCACGGTCGAAAGCGCAGCGTGTACTCGCATTGTGTTCCTGGAGCTGAGCCTGGCAATATGAACGATGACCCTAAACCCGGGTGCAATCTTGGCACAAGGAAATAAGCTTCTATGTCCCTTAAGAATGTAAATGTTAAATGTTTAATTCCATTCCAAGAGAAAGGGAGCAGCGACGTGTTCTTTAAGTTACTGTGTGCACCACCCATACCCATATGACATCATGTGTGGGGAGGCTGTTTCGAAACACGGCACACGTTAAGTCGGTAGAGCCAAGAGGCGCCATTCTCCTTAACGTGGGAACGTCTCTGCGGTCCCTCTACAGACAGAAGCTGAACATCAGCTGTCACTCACGTGCCTTCTTGAGAAAGTGTCTGAGAGTGTCGCATCCAAGCAGATGGGAATAGGAAATAAGAAACATATTGCCAAAACAGGGGGCGGATAATTCTATGGCCACACGTTCTTCCCTTCAAGCAACCGAAGGAAGCATAAAGAAAAAAGATTGGTTGGACCATAAGTATCTCTTTAAAACCCACTCACCTAAAATAAAAAGGAAAATAATGTTAAGTAATTGGCACTGTAGGTTGTGTATGGAGGATAAATAATCTAAAAACTGTCAAGGGCTTGTACCAGTGACACTACCACTCTGAAGGTCGGAGTATTCGTTTGTAAGTGGGAAAAACGAGAATTCCTAGTCATGGAACTGCAAAAAGTAAGTGTGGGAAAGAGACAACTTCTTTGATAATTAAGGCAAAAATAATATTTAAAGACTACAGTGCAAGTAAAACACAGTTTGATACCTGCTTAAAGACAAGCTGGTTACGTGGTTCGTGGGTCAAGGACGAGTCCTTCGACTGAATTATTGGGACGGAGAGTGGTCTTGGGGCCGTCCTGAACAGGGCGTGTGCATGTGTATGTGCACGTGTGTGTGTGCACGTGCCTTTTCCCTTTTTCTTTGGCCTTAACTTGACTTTTCTGTAATGTTTTGAAAGGGATCCTTATGTCATTGCTGTTAAGCCTTACATTTTCAACTCTGTTTCAGACGAAAACGTTGCCTCCAGTTCAGTTGCTGTTGGTCATGTTAGTATAATTATTCGATTGGGAGTGTTTGTATGTACATGTGTGTGCATGCACACCACACACACACACACACACACACACACACACGTGCGGGTACGTGTTATTAGGTCACATGAGTTTAGAATATTTACGTCTCCTTGACATCGATTCTTTGGTCCTTCCGAAATCTGCTCTATTATCTGCATCAGCGCTGCCCGCCCCGAAGTCTTATCCACCTGACATTACCATAGGTACGTCAGTGTGTTCTCAAGTGGTGTTCGCACGCTTTTTCTCCTTCTGTTTTTCTGCCTTTCCGGGTCCTCGTGTTCAGGGCGTGTCTCTGACAAACATCATGTCATCATAGCTTCTCCTCTGATCATCCTCATGTTCTAATTGGCATATGTGTTGGGAAGGATATCCTTCAGTGGGTTATTAATAACATTTGTGCTTAAGTCTGCCACTTGCTGTTTTATTTTCAGTTCGTCCCACCAGCCTGTGTTCTTCTTTTTCTCCATTTAAAAAAAAAATTGCTTTTGGCAGGGGAAGACTCATCACTTAGTTTTATTTCTACTTTTCACCCCCGTCCACGTCTTTTCTCCCTTTCCTGGTGGTCACCCCACTGTCACCATGTGCATCTTCCCCTCGCCAGACCCCACCGTGCCCAGGCATCCCTACCGCGTCTGGGCCGGTGTGAGGAGTCTTCGAAGTATCTCGTCCTAGATTTTAGTTCTTCCCGTTTCTTAAGCTACTGAGACCTAGAAGAGACTCTGTTGTTATTTGAATTCCCTGCACGTCTGCACTGATTCTTTCCTGGATTTGCATCCTTCTCAGGGATCAGGGACATGCACAGAGTTCTCCCAGCGTGGAACCGTGTTCTATCTCACCTCCACTGTTGTGGGAACTGTCCACGGACCATGGGGTCACTTCTTCCCACCGCCCCCAGTTCCACTGCCTTCTCTCTGCATGTCCTTGGAACTCAGCTGTCCTGCGCCTGGGGCTTCTGTGACCATGACATGCGCTCTTCCCTGCTTGTGTTTGTCTCTCTGTCTCTGTTTTCCGCGGTCGAGCTGGGATGTGCCGGGACGTGGGTTTCTCCCTGGTACCCGGCCCCTGGATTCTGTAGCCTGCCGGCTTTCTATCCGGTCTGGAAAATGCTTGGCCAGTAGCTCACCGGTGTTTCTGGTGGCCCGTGCCCCGTCTTCTGGGAGCATCGGCACACACGTGCTACACCTCTTGGTGGTGTTCCAGCACATCCGTTCCAGATACTAGAGGATACCCTGTAGGGTCGGGGCTGGAAATGGGTTACCTCTTGACAACTGTGTCTTCTCGCCCACCTTCTTTCCCACATGGGCGAGTGGGGAACCAGGGCACAGGCAGGGCGGGTACAAGCGTGTGGAGCTCTGCTTTTCGCCCAGGCACAGGAAGCATGGATCGCCGGTGAGAACAGGCTCTGTATGTTCGAATCCAGAGCCCTTACTTTACCATGACCTTGAGCGACTTGCCTCACTTCCCTGTTCCATCTGTTCCTTATAAAATGGGGATAAAGGACACGTTTCCTAATGTGGAGAGTAGTAAATGAAATAAAGCACTTGCATCAGTACTCGGCCCATAGCAGCATTCAGTAAGGTTAACTGTGGTGCTCGATCTTTTTTATTTTTTTAAAAACCATTTATTTATTTGAGACAGAATGAGCAGAAGCAGGGGGAGTGGCAGGCAGAGGGAGAAGCAGGCTCCCCGCTGAGCCCGATGGGGGACTCAATCCCAGGACCCTGAGATCATGACCTGAGCCGAAGGCAGACACCTAACCGACCGAGCCCCCCAGGCGCCCCTCGATCTTACTATTACGTTGCCACTGCCTGCTTGTCCCTTGCCCGCCCAGTGTGAACAAGCTAGTCGGCCGCTCATGTCCACGGGGGGCAGGCATGCAGGAGCGAGGCTGTGCGCTCACGGCGGCAGCTAGGGTCATCCCTCCCTGTTCTGTGCGCTGCGCGGTCCTTCCCTGCACGGGTCTGCCGCGTTCTGGGGCTTGGGGGGCTCCTGGGGCCCTGGTGGCTGACTCTGACCTTCCCCCTGCAGTACGGGATGCTACTGTACCAGAACTTCAGGATCCCGCCACCGCGGAAGGCCTTGCTCCCCTCCTTCTCCACGCCGGTGGTGAGTACGGCTGTGGCATCCAGAAGGCGGGCTCCTTCCCAGCATCACAGCTGAGCGCGGGTTGTTTCAGGAGAAGCTGTCCCCAGAAGCGGCAGAATGGGCTTGTGCGTGCTGCCCGGTCCCCTGCGGGGAGACGGGTTTCATCAGCAGTGTGACTGCTGGGGACGGATCCTGCACCATTCAGGGCGATGGCTCTGCTCAGGTGCTCAGGGACTGTCACCAGCCACATCTGGCTCTCACCCGGGTCGCCCGTGGCATTGTGGCCACGGCCGACCGTTAGGCTGGAGCCTTCCCTGATGGGAACTTAGAGCTGGCAGCCAGTGTCCTTGTTCTCAGTACGAACTCAACTTCCCAAAGGTGCTTCGTCCTCTCAAAACACGACCTTGATGCTCCTCCAGGTCTGTTCCTGAGAGAGGCCAGGTGTCCACAGGGAGGATCCACGTGTCGCCCTGAACGGAACTCCTGGGGGAGGGATTTGGTGGCTGCTGAGGGCTGAGCTTCCCCCCAGCGTTTCCACTTCTGTGACGTGATCCAGTAGAGCCTGGGGGCCTGCGAGGGACCCCACTGCCCAAACCCGGCGGCACCCCATGGCCTCCAGTGGCATTTGGATGCCACCAGGGGACTGGAGCATTTCTTATTCCCCTCAAGAGAAACCAAAGCCATCTTCCGTTCAAGGGCTCTCCTGCCACCAAATTTCCACCCGAACCTTAGAGTGGGGGCTGGGGCGTGCCCATCACCCCTTCTCCTGGCCATCTTCAGGATGGGTTTGCACCAACTTTCCCAAGTGCCGCGGGGGCCTGGTTCCCTCCATTTTAAGAACTTGTGGCCTTTCCTTCCAGCGCAGCGTCTCTGAGAACTCCCTTGTGGCGATGGATTTTTCTGGGCAGACAGGCAGAGTGATCGAGAATCCGGCCGAAGCCCAGAGCGCAGCCCTGGAGGAAGGCCACGCCTGGAGGGTAAGGCCACGGCCAGTCCCATGGACGGGCCCCCTCATGGGGGGCACGCCCCCCACACACTGGTCTCCCAGAGGAATGGCCCTGTGGGTGCCGTCGCGGGGGGGAGGGGCGAGGTGCTGGGGAGCGGGGAGGGTGGCATCTGAGTCTCGGGGCTCCTCCACGTTCCTGGCACCCACGGCCCCCACTGGCTCCCGTGGGAGGAGCGGGGCGGGAGCAGAGCCCTCTGGCCTCATGGCTCCTGCACAGAGCTGCTCCCGCTGGTGGGTGGTCAGTGGCCGTGTGTGGACAGCGCGGAGCCCACCCACCCTGAGGAGGCCAGCAGGCGCTCACATAACGGCTCGACCACTAACCAGCTTCGTGGCCTGAGACATTCTCTTCCCTCGGAGGTCCGTGCTCCTGACCTCCCAGCGGGAAGAGCATCACCCTGATTTCAAATTCTCTGAGATTTACAGAGAACGTATAAAACCTGAGCCCGCCGCTTTGGCTCAGAGAGTTCCCTCAACTGTAGCTTCAGAGCGGGTTGGAAAAGAACGGCCCCACAGCCTGGGGACTCTGTAGGCCAGTGTTTGCAGTGGATAAGCTCATGCCTTTCTCCCAGAACTTACCAGCAATTTCACCGTGTGTCCTCTGTGTGCTTCAGTCCTGGAATCATCCAGATTCCCCAGGATGCCTCTGTTGTCCCAACTGCGGTCAGGCAGGGGGCGGCCCTCCGCTGGCTGTCCCTCCACAGCCAGGGGCCCCATCACCCCGGCCAGGCCTCCCCGCCACGTGTGTGTCCCCGGTGGCTCGTGGGCCGTGTCGGTCTGCTGTCTTTGCGCTCACACGGGCATTTCTTCCGCAGAAGCGAAGCACACGGATGAATATCCTAGGCAGCCAAAGTCCTCTCCACCCTTCTACCCTAAGTACAGGTAAGTGCAGCATGGCAGCCCGATCCTTCAAGAAGTAAGGAAGATGAAGCCGCTCCCATCCCTCCCGGAGCTCCCCCAGACCGCCCGGGCCCAGCGTGCGCCAGGAGAGGTGTAGCCGTGGGAACCGGGTCCCCGTGCCGGTCACCGGTTCGCTGTACCTTCGGCGAAGCCAGTCTAGCCTCCTTCTCTCTTCCCTCCTGCAGTGATTCATAGGACGCAGCACTGGTTTCACGGCAGGATCTCCAGGGAGGAGTCCCACCGGATCATTAAGCAGCAGGGGCTGGTGGACGGGTAAGGAAGCGCCGGCCTGGAGAGCGGGCAGCTGCCTAGGTGATGTTGTGCTGGGCACACGTTCTGTCTGGTTTCTCAGCGATCCTGGAGGGCGGGCAGTCGTTAGAGCCTCAGTTTAAAGAGGAGAGAATGTCGGGGCGCCTGGGTGGCTCAGTCGTTAAGCGTCTGCCTTCGGCTCCGGTCATGATCCCGGGGTCCTGGGATCGAGCCCCGCATCGGGCTCCCTGCTCGGCGGGAAGCCTGCTTCTCCCTCTCCCACTCCCCCTGCTTGTGTTCCCTCTCTCGCTGTGTCTCTCTCTGTCAAATAAATAAAATCTTAAGAAAACATAAATAAAGAGGAGAGACTGTGGCTCAGGCTCAGTGTGGTGTGGGGTGGGCTCAGCTAGCCAGCGGCCAGAGGGGGATGGCAACCCATTCTGTCCATACAACATCTATTACCAACTTCTGCCTTTTTGCTGCAGTTCAGAGGGCCTCAGAGCACAAGCTGGTTATTTTTCATGCTTCCCATATTTTTCAACAAGGCAGGGGCAAACAGAAGAAAAATGTTTTTGTTTACATTTTATCAGGTAGCTTTTGCTGAGAACAAACAACCCAAACCTTCGTGGCTTTGGGCCACAGAGTTGGATCATTTCCTACGGTTGGAGTCAGTGGAGTGTGTCCTCACCTGTGCCAGCTCGGCTGGGGTTGGTGTGGCTGTTGGCTGCAGAGATGGGGCAACTCGGTGTGTGCCAGCAGGCTAGCCTGGGGACACTCACGCCGTGGCGGTCACGGGTCCCAGGAGTAAGAGAGATCAAACCCCCAATGCACAGGACCTTCTCAGGGCTAATACCCCATCGGCCGAAGCACGCCCCGCAGCCTTGCTCCCATGGCCATGGGAAGGGCTGCCCAGGGACCTGGATGCAGACCCGTGTCCTCGCTCCCCGCTCCCAGCAGGAGGTGCACTGCCCTTCATCTGTTAAATGTTTTGCTATAGAAATTTAAAAACTTACCCAGGAGAGAAGAGGATAGTGAGCCCCCACGTAATCCTTGTCTCGTTTTGACAGTTTGCTAATTTTAGTGTGTCTCTGTCCCTTCCCAAGTGATTGGCTCCTCCACACCCCCTTCTCCTTCTGGAAGATTTTAAAGTAAATCCCAGACATTCTAAATTTTTACCGGTAAACATAGTTAGTGTGTCTGTAAAACATAAAGACCCTTGTCTTCTGACACAACCACAAAATCACTGTTATTCTTAACGAAATAAGCAAGAATTCCTTAATATCATCTAAAATCCAGTCTGGGTTCCAATTTCCCTAATTGCTGTGAAAAGAAAAAAAAAATCCTTTAAATCGAGTTGGTTCAAATCGAGACCGACAGATTGCATTTGGTTGATAGGTCTCTTGAGTGTCCTCAGATATGATGGTCTCCCTCTGCTTTCCTTCTCTTTCTCTTGTTCGCCTGTTATTAGCTGAGGCAGTGGGTGAGTTCCTAGCCACAAACGTAGCTAAACGCTTAACTTTTCCCTCAAGTAAGAGGGTCAGTTTGGAAAAGAATGATTTGGTCTTCTGCCACCTTCCCGTAGTGACAAATGAGCTGTTGTTCATTTAAACAATGATTATGTACTTAGATTCTTAAGCATTGGACTTACTTCAGTCAAAACTTACTACTTTTGATGCTCCGCGTGCCCTCTCTTTGGCCAGCAGGACTTGTTCGAATTGGTCCCTGAGTTCTTTGGACCCACCACGAGCAGTGTTGGATTCCAGGTGTGACGAGAGAATGTCAGAGTCTCATTCTTTCTAGTGGGAAATGGTGTCTGGACACCACAACCCATAGGCCTTCTCCAGGGAGAGAGCTAGGACATAGGCTTTTTTTTTTACGGTGAAAAAGAAAAATTTGAAACCCTTTCTTTACAGGGTTCACACTGATAAACGGCCAGATCAGCTGGAAGAGTACCAGGTTTTTACTTTGATTTGACTGTATTTCTCTTCTCTTACTCCGAAAATCTTACTAAAGGTATAATCATTTGTAAATACTTATTTTCCCTCTGTCTTATCACATCAGGAAAATATTCCTGCGGTCCTCGTAATCCTGAAGGCACGTGCCAGGCAGGTCGTGTTCAAGCACCACGTTTAAAGCCTTTCCTCCCTGGGGTTCTGACAGCAAAGCATTATGCAGTCCGTGAGGTTCATTTGTCTCTGTTTGGTTTTGATTTTTGTCGGTGGATCTGATTTGTTTTCCCTTCGGCTTAATGCTTCCCGTTGAATTCTATAAAACACTCCCCCGGTTCGAAAGTCAGAACAGTGAAAGCAGGCCGATTCCCTGCGGACTCTCCTCTGCCCCCCCGGGACTCCCCCATGATCGGAACCCGTTTTGTGGGGTCCGTTCATCCTCCCGTTGTTTTCGGTTTGAAGGTAAGCAGAGCGTTTCTGCCTCCTGTTGGCCCCCCGCCCCGAAACACAGGTACAGCGCCGAGTGTCAGGTGCACCTGCTGTGGGAGGGTCCCCGAGCCGCCGGCGGGGGTCTGCCCCGTCTCGTGCTCAGCGTTTCCGGGCTGACGGCAGGACACCTGGGGCGCCATCGCTTCGTATTCCGGCTGGTTTCTCTGCTGGTGGTCCCCAGACATGTGGGCGACGGCTTCCCCACGGCCTCGCAGGCTGCAGGGGGGTGTCTGTCTTTCTCATCTGCCACTGGGGAGGCCAAGCCTCTTTCCAAAAAGTAAGGCCTCGGGCCTTTCTTCTTTTTTGCCATTCTGAAAACTATTTATATATTTTGCCCAATGTTCTCCGTTTTTTTGCGAACATTCTTTCCTATGTCATGTGGCGTTTTAATTTTGCTTATGGCTTGTGTTTGTTTCCTGTTTGGTTTGGGCTATACGGACATTCCCCCCCACCCCCGAAGGGGTTATACAGACTTTTGAATGTAAATTTTACTATGGGCACGTTTATCCTTTGTGTCCCTTTTCCTTCTGGATTTTTGAGTCCTTGTCATGTTTTGGCCACTCTGAAATCGTAAAGGCGTTTCTTCCTGTTCTGTTCTGGGACTCACGCTGTTTCTCTTCTTTCCCCGTCTTTGTCCTTCGCCTTTTCTGTCCATGTGTCTGTTTTTGTTTGTCTAGATCCCAGATGCATTCAGAACGTATTTATCCTGGGACGCTGTGTAAACAGTGGGTCCTATTTATTTTTTCTATGTGGTTATAACCTTGTTCCAAAATTACTTATTTGAAAGGTCACCCATATCCTGCAACAGTCCTTTGCTAAAGCATTAGAAACGAGTCCGTTTGCAGCCATGAGCAGCCGCATCAGAAGGGAGCCCCACGGTGCTCTGACGATGTCACCACGATGGCCACAGGGTCCGTTCCAAGGAAGCCCAGCGGTTCCCTTGCCAGGGGCTTCACGGTGCCCATGAAAGTGAAGGTTCCAGAGCGGGTGGGATTTGGTGTCGTGGCCACTCGTGCCCCTCCCGGGGCCCAGGGCAGTGGTGGTGGCAGCTGCGTCCCTGTGGAGCGGACGGCACCTCGGAGGCCATGTGGGGACGAGTGTGATCGGAGGAAGCTCCCCTGTGATTCCCAGACGAGGCCCAGCCAGGCCCACTCCCCCTTAAAGGGGCGGCCCCTGTGCGTGGGGACCGTGCGATCGTTCAGCACACTCGGGCCACCAAATTGTGTGTCTGCACCTGTTTTGTTTTTTAAAATTTTATTTATTTATTTATTTGAGGGGCACGGCACGAACCGGGGGTGGGGGCAGAGGGAGAAGCAGAAGCAGACTCCCCGCTGAGCAGGGAGCCCCACGCGGGACTCGATCCCGGGACCCTGAGAGCGTGACCTGAGCCGAAGGCAGATGCTTCACGGACTGAGTCCCCCAGGCGCCCCATGTGGGCACCTGTTTAAAAAAAAAAAAAGAAAATGTTTGTCTTTCACCACTTCCTAGAATCCTTGTTGGCAAGGTTCCTGTCCTTTCAGGCCTGGAGACGAGGGTCTGCGTCACCTCTGTCACCTTGCCTCCCACAGACCCCTCCTGCTGGCATCTGCCCCGTTAACAAGCAGGGGTTTCTCTCTCGCATAATCTTCAGTCCCGATGTCAGGCTGGCAAAAACGAGCATCAGGATAATGGGACCCATTCAGGGGTCATCACAGTGAGGCCAGACTTCCATTAATTCCTGAGCACGTAGGGAGGAAATGCGTTGGGAAAACAAGGTAAATGAAATAATCACTTCCTAATCTTGACTGATCCCTGCGGAGAGATAATGAAGGGAAACCAATTTTAGAGAGTCCAGCAACGGAGAGAAAGTGACTGAAAGTAAGCCCTCGCCTCAAATGACACAGGGTGTCAAGAAAAGGGGCTGGAAGGAGACAAGGGAACCTGGAGTCGATCCGAGAGAGGGCTTTGAAATCCCTGGTGTCCAGGTGCCCTGAAATCGCTGCCCACCTCCTTCCCCTCCTGCACCCACAGCCCCTCCCACAGCCTGGAGGCGGAGGATTCTGCCGGTCCAGGGCAGATCTGGTTCTGTGGTCTCCTCTGCGAAATACCCCCCGATGGCTTACGTCCTCTCCTGCAGCGTTTCCGGCTCTGTCCCCCACCCTCCCCACCCTGGCCTTGCTTACACTCGGGTCCAGCCCCACCCGCCCCTCTGCGGCCCCCAGTCCCCCAGCTCTGTGCTGTCGGTGAGCCCAAAGGAGCACGCCACTCCTCCGCTGGGTGGGAGGAAACTTCTTTGTCGAGATTTGAGTTCTCTGCAGCTTTTCCACCCCTCACCACGCACCCCCCCCCATGGCAGAGAGAGGGGTCGTGTCCCAGGGCTAACCCAGCGCCCCCATCAGCACCATAACAGGGCTCGCCAGCCATGGAGGGACCGTCCGTACACACCTCCTCAGATTTTACCGGTGGCCCTGTTGATGCTGGAAGCCAGGGTTCCTCCATGATAAAGGCTGGCTGTGTGACCCTGGGGAATTTGCTGAACTTCTCTGTGCCCCGCTTCCCTCAGCTTGAAATGAGAACAATGACAGGGTCACCACGGGGACTAAAGGAGTTGACGCGTGCGCAGAGCCTCACTCGTGACCCTGAGCCATGTTGCTCCGTGGACCGGTGTCAGCCCCCGGCACAGGCCCCTCTCTGCTTCGGGAGCCCGCCGGGGAGCACATTTGCAAGGGCTCCCCCCGCCCCCCGTCCGCAGTCCTCACCGCTTTCCTTCCTGCGCTGCATTCCAGATTTCTTCCTTCCTTTCTTTCTTTTTTTCAAAGACTATTTATTTGCCAGAGAGAGAATGAGAGAGAGAGAGAGAGGGAACACAAGCAGGGGCAGAAGCAGACTCCCCGCGGAGCAGGGAGCCCGATGCGGGGCTCCATCCCAGGACCCCGAGATCATGACCTGCGCTGAAGGCAGATGCTTCACCCACTGAGCCCCCCAGGCGCCCCTGTGTTCCAGATTTTTTGACCTGGCCGCGTCACCAGGCACGTGCGGTCCTCCTGGGACCTGTCCCTGCAGAGGTCCCTTGGGCCATCAGCGGGTCTCTGCGGTTTGTGGATGGCGATCCCGTGGGTCCTGCACTGTCGTGCATGGCTCCATGTCCTCGGCAGCCAGGCTCCTCGTCGGGCTGCTGGACGGGTGTTAACGTAGTGCGCAGCCTAGGGCGGAGAAGGCCAGTCATGGAGCTGATCGGTGGCAGGTCAGGCAGTCCTGCGAACTCCTGAGCCACACGCTTTTCAGCCCACCGGCTCCTCCGAGTTAGTAATCTTTGCAGACAGCCAGCCATTGGGCATGACCTCGAAATCCCAAGCATTTGGGGAGGCCTCAGCACTTGCCAGGGTCCTACCCTGGAGGGAGGCTGCCGGGCAGAGCCTTCCTGCCACTCTGGCTCCTCCGGGGTCACGTTCAGCTGCTGTATGCACCTGTCTGCAGCAGGCAATGGTCGGGAGCTAACTAAGGTGACAGGAGAGACAGGGACAGACCAGCCTTTCCTGTCGCACAGCCTGGTGTCCAGGGAGCTCCCAGGTTTCTGCTGGAATGGTGGCTTCTTTGGAACGAAATAACCCAGAAGGCAGATCTTTGAGGAAGACAACTGGGGCATGCAGCTCTGCCCAGGAGAGGGGGGGAGGGCCCCCCCGGGCCCTCGAGGTGTCACGTGGGGGCCTGCGATTCTTAGCGCTGCCCGCCTCCCCCACCCCACGAGTCGTGGGACTCCGTTTTCCCAGACGCTGTTTGCAAAAACCTACCTCCTGGGAACGCTGGAGCAAAGGGGGGTGTGGTCACACAGGACTGGAAAACCCTGTGCCCGAGCGGCTAGGCACCCACAGTGGATATTCCCATTTAAAGGCTCTGAGAAGCCCTGTAGTAAAATAAAACACCCGTCCGCCTTTTTCATACAGGACTTTGCCATCCCAGGTAGCTGCTTTCCATCTTAACAGTAGAGTCCAGAAGCAGATGATGGCGCTGGTGACGGTCGTTTGTTTTGAACACGGCTCTTTGTCACGTGGATTCTGGCATGGGGGCTTTTTCCTCTTCCTTTCTCAGGGACACCTGGCCCTACTTCGTTGTGCTGTTTGGATTTTTATGTACTTTTTGTCCTGAAATAAATTTGCATTGTGGGAAAGTTGCTAAATCATATAATGAACTCATGCGTGCATTTTCTCAGATACCCCAGCTGTCAACATCAGGGCTCGTTTGCTTTAAAAGTAGGCTCCTTTCCTCCCTCCCTCCCTCCTTTTTTTGTCTCAACCCTTTGGGAGGAAAGTTACAGAGAGCATGAGGTCTCTTGATTCCTGCTTATTTCAGTAGAAAATTTGTAAGACCAAGGACTTCTCTTCCATAATAACAACTTCCTGTAGTACCGTTGTAAAAATCAGGAAGTAGGGGCACCTGGGTGGCTCAGTCAGGTAAGTTTCTGCCTTGGGCTCGGGTCATGATCAGGGTTCTGGGATCAAGTCCCACGTCAGGCTCCCGGCTCAGCCCGCTTCTCCCTCCGCCTCTGCGCCTCCCCCCTGCTTTCACATGCTCTCTCTCCTCTCTCTTTAATAAATAGATAGATTAGATAGATAAAACCTTTATTAAAAAATTGGGAAGTAAACATCCATGTGGTTCTGATCTCAAATGCACACACTTACTCCGGTGCTGCCCGTGGTTCCGATTACAGCCTTTGTGGAAAAAGAAAACAACGCCTTATTTCTAAATACGTCTATGGGGGCGCGTCTCTTTAGGCTTTGTCCTTTGTGGACACTTGTTACGCGAAGAAGCCAGTTGTTACAGGGTGCACCTCAGCTGGGGCGCGTCCGGGGGCTCGGCCGGGTCGTCACTTTGCAGGAGGGGACGTGGAGTCCCCACTGGCCGGGCAGGGTCGGTGGATTGTCTCGTTTCTGGCGGTGCTGCCTCTCGAGCACTCTGTGGTGAGGACATCGGCGGGTTTCTCTGATGGACAGTCGCTGTGTTTCCCTTTGTAATAAATAAGTACCAGGGGGGTGATGGTTTGAGAATGAAATACTCTGTTTCTCGTTCGCTCCTGTTGACGACCTTGTCCTTAATCGGTGGCAACCCACGGCGGTTGCCAAACAGTTGTGCAACCCATCATTCCTTCCTGTTTGTTTAGTTGCCCTTCTGCTCTGAGGAAGAGCTCTTTCTTCTCCTCTCTTAAGGTACTTGCTCATTTATTTATAATATCGGTGTTTACTCACAGATTCCTGTCTCTTTTCTCTGGGTTCTAATCTCCTTTTGATAGTTACTGTGTGCTGCGTCCTGGGTCATGACACTTTGAACTTTGAACTTGATGTCTTTGCGGCTCACATTGTCCAGCCGCTCCGCATCCTTGCCCGGCCGTGGCCCCAGAGTGCTTTCAGTGGAGAATGACAGAAATCCGTCCCCAGGCGTCCTGAACCGTCATGGCTGCACGAGCCGGGAAACGTGCATGTGTGTGTGTGTGTGAGTGTTTGAGTGTGCGTGCAGACAAACACACATCTCAAGTCTGGATTTTTAAAAATGTACAATCAGCTGATTTTTTTCCATCCCCAGGCTTTTTCTCCTCCGAGACAGCCAGAGCAATCCAAAGGCTTTTGTGCTCACGCTCTGTCATCATCAGAAAATTAAAAATTTCCAGATCTTACCCGTAAGTATTGATAACTTCTCACTGAGCCTTGTTGTTGTTTCCTGGGTTTATTCTGAATGCAATTTTCAAATCCTAAATGAACCAAACTACAGGTCGTCAAATATCAGACAGGTCCAAGCTGACCGGAGAGATGCTTCCCAGAGTCCCTTAAGAGGTTTGTTCTTTGAAATTGGGAACACACCTCCCAGGATGCACCATTCGGGTGGGGGGTAACGTATACAAAGTTGACGTCAGATGTTTCGCATAATTAACTGATACAGTCTGCAGGTCATAACGTTCCTGAAATGTTTCCTGTGGGGCCCAAACCCGGGCCATGTTCTGCCTAAAGAGGGTGGTGAGGTCTTTTCCCCTCAGAGATGCTCTCTGTCCAGTAGCAAAGGAAAGCTCCGGAAGGCTCGGTGTAACCAAACACACCTTTTTCACACCGTTGCACCTGCTGTTTCTGAAGCTTGCTTGAGCCCAGGACTTTGGCGTCTCAGGAATCCCGCAGGGACAGGAGCGGGAGGAGCCCAGGGCAGTCCAGTTAGCTTTTCTGGTGCCTTCCAGCTACGTCCGATGATGCCCTCACTCTGCCCATGACCCTGGGCCAGGCTTCCCAGACTCCCGCCCCCACGTTGTATTATTGACACAGATGTCCTCGTTCCTCTTAGCCTCAAATCAAATGAAAACCTGTTTTATGGCGGGTGGCGTGGGTACTGCCCATCCTCCCAAATAACCCCAAATTCTGGAAGCATCAAAGGGATAGTAATTGGAGACTTGAGAGCAGCAAGACTTGAACACGGGGTGCGCTGGTGCCTCTGGAAGCTTTTCTGAGTTTATTAATCAGGAGAGGTTTCAAACCAACCTGCTCCGTACTGACCCGTTCACACCGCACTGCAGTCCTTGAACTTGCCATTCTCCGGGTTCAGACCGGCCTTAGGAATGTTGCTCCTTCTGGAAGCTACCGTGGGGTCCCTCCATTTTGATGGAAATAGCTACCCAACATGGCAGGACCTGGGAAAACACTTCTCGTACCTGCCCTCACCAGTCCCTTGCAGGGACCCCATAGTTGCACTCTCTGTCCCCAAGGATGTGGCCCCTAACTCGGCGAGTGTTCTTGTGTCCCTCTAGTGCGAGGATGATGGGCAGATGTTCTTCAGCCTTGACGACGGGAACACCAAATTCTCCGACCTGATCCAGCTCGTTGACTTTTACCAGCTCAACAAAGGAGTCCTACCTTGCAAACTCAAGCACCACTGCATCCGAGTGGCCTTATGACCTCACATTGACTCTTGGCTGATGACGGGAGGAAGCTGACACTGGAACGGGGATGGGGGGGGCGGGGGGGGGGGGGTTGTGCGTCGCCAAGGACACACGTCTGTTCTGCACCCCGGGGAGCGGGGTCCGTTGGGGCCCACCCACCAGGATGGACTCGTGGCTGGACTCGAGGAACGATTTGCTGCTGCAGAGCCGACGGGACCGCCTCCCTCCGCGCCGGCCAGGTTCGGGAAGGCGGGAGAGAGCGAACGCAGATTGGAGGAAAAAAACGGGATCGATCGTCTTGGCTGGGCCACGTAGGAACGAGAACCGGAGACACGTAATTGGAAATGAACTCTTGCCCTGGAATAATCTTGACAATTAAAACTGATATGTTTACTTTTTTGTATCGATCACTTTTTGCACTCCTTTGTTTTCAATATTGCTCTCGGCCCCGGTAGGAGGGGGTGCGGCTCTCCGGTGTGCGAGCGGGACACAGGGACTGCGGCCAGGGGGCAGACTCCAGAGACTGAAGCCGGGCCCCCAGGGCTTTCCAGAGGGTGGTGCCCACCCTGTGCAGGTGACTGGAGTCGGATTCATTCGGCTCCCAGGTAACAAGCCACCCTCAGCCCTCCCCAGAACACTTGAAGTGCTTTTTTTTTTTTTTTTTCAGTAAAAGGTGTCATCTGTGGTGGGCATCGGGCCCGTGGTGTGAACGCAGTCAGGTACCCACTGCCGTGTGCACAGATGCTCCCTACACCTGTTACAGGTGTGCCCTCCACTGTTCAGGAGGCCTGGGTGCTGTGGGAAGCTGGTTGGCCCACAGCGTGGCAGGGCTGAGTGGCCTTGCCTCTAGCTAGACGTGGGGAGCATCGCTGGGACGCCCCCCCCCCCCCCAAAGCACCCAGTGTGCACCACCCCCTCTCAGCCTGTTGTAGAGCAACCGCTGCCTTAACCCCTCACCCCCCACGGTGGCTTGGGGACTTTCCCGGCTGTTCTCCCTCCAGGGGTTAAAGGCCCTAAGATGAAAATGGCCCCTGCTTGGCTGCCGGTGGTGGCCCGCAGGTCTCCATGGTGATAAAGACGTGAACATTGGAAAGGGCACATCTGCAGCCCGGCATGGAAAGGTCCTCGCTCGATGACCTCCACCCTGCTGAAAAGCCCCATGAGCCGGCCCAGGCGGAGGCCCCCCCTTGGCGGGCTGGCACTCAGAAGTACCTCACGGCCCCTGTGGGCATTGAAGAGTCTGGTCAACACAACACTGCTTCCCCCTGGTGGGGGATGCGGGGGGGGGGGGGCTGAGTCACACAGTGGCTGGACTGCCCCCCCGGCCCGCCCCGTCCCCTTAGCTGAGTCACCAGGTGTGACAGGGGCCGCGGCTTTACCTGCACTCTCTGCAAAGCAGAAAGGTCTCCCCTGACGGGCCTGGGAGATCTGGTCCCCCCAGTGCCTGACTCTGATTCTGCCGCACCGCCGTGCCCACCCCCCCCCCCCGAGCAAGCACGCACCCGGGTGGGACCCCCAGGACCCGCCTTGCTGGCACCGCTGCGCTCTAAGCACCTCGAGGGTGTAGAAACACTGTATGTTAGTTTACAGGCCTCACTCTGCCTGTTTTCCATGAAACGTCTACTTACACAAATGCAGAATTTTTAGTAAGCTGTTTTTCACCGTAAACGCACTCAGTCACGTTTTCTTCCTCTTGTAGCCAGGTGAACTTTCAGACCGCCACCGGTCAGCTGAGTGCTGCCTGGCCGCAAGCTTCCAGGGCGCTCCCCCTCGGAGGGGCTCTTCAGTTACACTGTTAAGACATTTTTCTCTTCACTGGTTGGAAGTAGAACCCTGAAAGCGATTCTACGATTTCTGTGTTTCTCGGTGCGTTGACTGGTGGGATGAGCCTCACACCCCTCTCCGCTCGACAGCTAGCATCCCCAGCATCTCGTATTTATAAACATGCATTTTATTTAAAAGGAGCATGAAAGCTGGACTCTGACTCCCGGTCTGTGTGTAGCTGGGTCGACGTCATTTTCTGTACCTTCCCGGCCACGGTGAAATGCTGGGTGGACGGTGGGAGCCCGTGTGCCTGGTGGCTGGGAATCCCACCTGGAAGCAGCCAGTCCCTCAAGGATGCGGGCGCCCGGCCCAGCCAACCAGGGGCTGAAGGATGGTCAAATTTATTTTTGTATTTAAATGACATGAATGTAAATGGAACAGCTCAGGGTCGTTTTGGAGCCTGTTGACTTTCTCTCTCTCTGCCTGTGGTTTTCTTTTCTAAAAGGAAAACCCCCCACATAGCAGCCTGGACTTATTGGAAAGGAAATACCCAACGCTTTGGGTATTTGGAGTTTAAATAGGTGAGCTCTGTTACCTTAGGTCTTCGAGTTCCAGAACGTTGTTTTGTTCGGTAAACCTTGGAGAAATATGTGCCTCAGTCTAGCTGTTTTGTCTTCTCTTTTCTGCACTTAATACCTGACGGTTTGACCAATTGATGCACCTGTCCGGGGCGGGACCTGCTTGCGGCGGATCGTGACGTCACCGGGCAAGCTCGCGGTGACCGTAACACGGCCTGATGTGTAGACCGTTTCAGGGAATGCAGAAGGTATCAAAGACAAAACCTTTATTCCACGTGCTTTGCCCCTTTCTGTACATAGCTCTTCGGCTTGTGAACCTAAATGTAAACTTTCAGGTATTTTTGTACAAACGAGGGACTGATGTTCTGTTTCTTGTGATTAGAAATAAACATTACTACAGTGTTCTTCATTTTCCACTGCTCGTATGTCTGTTTCTGTGTTTTGGAACACTCCAGCGGGCCCGCCCCTGAAAACCTTTGGAAATAACGTGGAATAGCAACAGTGCGCTTTCTTTGCACTGGTTAGACACTAGCTGAAAAGGAGTTGACCTGTGACACGCGGGCTGGGTGGCTCCGTGTCGCTGCAGGATGACCTCAGCCGTCTCTTCTCCCTGCACCCGCACTGCAGAGTGAGTCAGAGCTAGTCCTATTTCCACTCAGATTTCGCAAACACCTCAAGGAACTCCTAAAAGTTTGCCTTTGAGAAATCCAGTGGCTGTGTTAGCGCTGCAGTGGGACCATGACAGTGGGTCAGATCGGGGTTTTGTAGTCAAATAAACCGACAGGAGGATGGAGAGAATGGATGCCCCGTGTCCCTGCTTCCCCCACATCTCACCAGTGGGACTAACTCTTCTCCCTGCCTCTCGTCACACACACCTTCCAGACAAATTGCCCAAAATGATACGTTAATTGGCGATAGAACATTTTTCCCTTGGTTGTTGTATTGCAATTTACCACGGTGTCATTTTGGGCAATTACGGGATTTTGTTCTTTGAAATAAGAGTGATGACAGATTGTGTCCGAAAATAAAAGCCCTGTTGTAACTATATACTCAAACACACACACAGGCCGAGGTGTGTGCCAGGGCCGCAGCAGAGAGTGCTCGGGGGCCCTCTGAGTCCAGCTGGGGGGTCCCTGTGCGAAGGATGAACGTGGGGGTGACCAAAGGCAGACGGACAGCACGGCCTTCTCTAGGTGCGTGCTGTCCAATACGATACCACCAGGCGCACACGCCTGTTCAAATTTAAATTTCAATTAATAAAAATAAAATGAGACGTTCAGTTCAGGTTGCACCAGCCCCATTTTTAAGTGCTCAACAGCCACAAGGGGCTAGCGACCACCATGATGGACGGTGCGGATCTAGAACACTTCCAACGTGGCGGAAAGCTCTGTTGGACAGCTCCGGTCCCGGTGACTGAGAGCAAGAGCCTATGTTGCAAAAGTGGATGACGAGATCGACGAGGGTCCGTCTCTTGTGTCTGGTTGATGCGTCGAATCGGCAAAGCTCGGCCTCAGACCCAAGACTAAGGGTACCCCCCCCCCCGCCGAAGTCACACCTGTGCCTCCCCCCTCCCCGCCCCCAGGTAAGACACACTAGCTTCCCTTTTGCCAACAGAGAAGAACCGTCCACTGCCTTCAGCGTGCTCTGGCCGACCCTGCTTCCCAGTTATAATGGACTGACAGTGGCTTCACGTCAGATGCGTGTATTGTGTATAAAACTTAACTGTGTTTGCACAGCGCATCCTTCACCCCACCCCCCCGCTGCCCCGCCGCTTCCCAATCTGATAGCAGCCTGCTCCGTGAGCAGATTCCCTGGCCTGAGCCAGAGGTGGGAAGGGTCCGTTTCCTATTGCCCAGATTAGTCCCATTACTGATTACCTCCCCAGGCTCGAGGGTAGCTTTCGTGTGGAAATTTAAAGTGTGTGTTTGCACACAAGGCCCCAGAGTGTAAGCAGACACCGCATCGGTGTCTTCCCTCTTTCCCCGCAGGAGTAAGAACGGACCGTGCAGGACTTCTTGAGAGACAGGCTTGTACGAGCAATCACATGGGAAGCAGGGATCATTCTTGATGCCTTTCTGTAATTCAAACCCAATCCCGACAGGATGCTGTTCGTGAGCTAAGTCAGGCATCGTGAGGAGAGCACCGTGGGGCTTCTCCCAGACAACCAGTTGCAGAAGTACGCACTTCTTGGCCTCTTTTTAATTAAAAGGAGGAGACTTGCATTATTTTTTATTTCGTGCAAAAAATGAAGTGGCCTTAAGGTTTGTTAACTGCCCTATTTTCGATTTTACGTACAATCAGACCGTGCTGTCTTTCTGAGCTGGTTGAGATTTTTTCCTAGGGTGATTTGGACATAGGTGATATACCTCAGTGCCGTCTGAGTCCTCCTGTAAGATTAGGCTCCACCACCTATACCAAACTTGCTTTCTGACCCTTCTCTCCCAAATAGGTACCTTCGGGATGACTCGGTTCGGATGCGTTCTTGGCCTCACTCCCGGAGCGTCTGGTTCAGGGAGGACAGAAGGTGCCATGGGACCAGGCCCCACGTGACTCGGGGTGGCTCCTACCAGGAAGGGGAATTCTAGAGGCTGTCAAGAGAACAGGCCTGTGCCCTCGGCCACGTTTCAGCAGCATAACTTGGGGAACCATATAACACACCTGTAAAGGGACGCTTTGGAATTCAACCCACCCATTCGTCAGACTCTCCTCTGGAGCTTTGAGGCTACACAACATCTCCAGGCCCCTCTGAAGCTTCTGGAATTAAAGTCTTGGGCGTGGCAATACAGTGCTTGCTTCCAGGCCACTGTAGGTAGGCGAGATCATCTCCAGCTCACCGTGGCTCGGGGGATTTCTGGTGCATGCATCTGCTCCATTTTTATCCTTCCCCGACCCATCGGGACTTGCCGACTGCAGGGCACCGCCACCTCACCCCCCGTCCTGCCGTCTGCTAGCCTCAGCTATCCCTCTCCTCTGGAAGGTGGGCCACCCACACCGACTCTGTCCACCTCCCAGGGGAGGCTCCAGTTCCAACAGAAAGTGCCACCTGTAATGCAGTAGCTTGACCATCCTTCGTTTGCAAGCAGAGGAGCGGATCCCTCAGTCTGATCAGCTGTCAGAGCCTCTGACCTCAGGACCCGCTGGCGTGCCAGGCCCCTCTCCCGAGCTGGAAATCATCCTGGAAATGGAAGCAAGAAACTCATGGAAGAAGAACCACAACTAGCTAGGGAACATGTGACTCTCATTTTTTTAATTCGATAAAAAAAAAAAAAAAAAAACCTAGGACTGGCTGGTGGCCCATCAGAGTTGCCTTCTCGAGCTTTTTTGCCCATTGTTTCATCCTCAGTTTTAGACTTTACAAATCCTGACCAATTTTACTTCGCTGAAAAGAGAGTATCCGTAGTGGCTTTTGAAGCTTTGGTGACAACCCACGGTAACAAACGCATTTCTCCTGTGAGGCCGTGCACATTATACACACGCATAATGGAAACAGGAGCTTCAGAAAACAGTATTTCCCTTACCAGGTGCAATTACCCTCTTTCCTCTTTGATTCTACTTCATTTTTTAAAATGCTGGTCACAACACCTTCAAAACCAACTTCATGATCCAACAGTGCTTTGAGAAACTGAGTTGCAGAGGCCCAAAGTTGGAGGATTCACAGCACCCAACTAACTCCAAGGCCTACTCTAAAACGACAGCGAATCAAGACTGTGCATTTTTTTTAAAGATTTTATTTATTGATTCAAGAGAGAACTAGTTGGGGGGAAGGGCAGAGGGAGAAGCAGCCTCCCCGTTAAGCAGGGAGCCTGACCTGGGGCTCGATCCCAGGACCCTGAGATCATGACCTGAGCTGAAGGCAGACGCTTAGCCAACTGAGCCACCCAGGCATCCCAACACCGGGTATTAACGCGGTGCCTGGGTGACTCAGTCAGTTAAGCGTCCGACTCTTGATTTCAGCTCAGCTCATGATCTCAGGGTCCCGAAATCGAGCCCTGCGTCAGGCTCCACGCTCAGCGAGGAGTCTGCTTGAGGTTCTCTCTCTCCCTCTGCCCCTCCCCCTGCTCATGTACTCTCACTCTCAGTCGCTCTCTCTCTCTCTCTCTCTCTCTCAAAAAAAAAAAAAAAAAGACTGTGTATTATTGGTGAAAGAACAGATTCGTGGAACACCACAGAGAGCCAGAAGTAGACCCCCATCAGTATGATCAGCTGATCTTTGACGAAGGGTCAAAGATAACATGGTAGAGCAAAGGTGTCTCTTCAGCTCTTCATGGTAGAAGCACCAAAGGTCCGCATGCAGAACAGCGAATCTAGACACAGACCTCACACCCTTCACAAACACCAACTCCAAGTGCACCACAGACCTGAATATAAAATGCAAGATTATAAAACCCCTGGAAGCTAACAGAGGAGAAAATCTAGATGAATATAGGATTTGGTGCAGAGGCACGAACCGATCCATGAAAGTAAGATCGACAAGCTGGACTTTACCGAAATTAAAAAAAAAAAAAAAATTCTGCTCTGCAGAAAACACAGAATCTTCTTACCATGCCCTAAGCCATGTGACTTTTCGAGAAAAATCCGACATGGGTCCTGACAGTGTGAATCCTCCTATTAGGGGGTCACCTGGGACCCAGTCTTTCCCCCCGCCAACTGGAAAGGCCAAAATATTAGGGATGAGAAACGGCACCGGCCCCAGAGATTGTCCACTGGGGACCTACGTGGGCCTGCCGCTCTGTCTCATCAGGAGGTGGCAGGGGCCACGTGGTCTCTGTGGCTCAGACATTCCCGGGCTTGGGGTTCCGTGGTCACGCCTCCAACCACTCATGCAGGAGCGACAGTGTGTCACAGGAATACCATAGAGTTGTCCACATGGACGTTCAGGCCTGCTTCCGTCTGGAAGCAGGAGTTAGAAAAACACCTCGTGGGCCGCATGGCTGGTGTGAAGAAATATGGATGAACTTAACTCAGTACTAGGAGGTTCTTGGGGTGGAATCAGCCCCTGCTGTTGGCTGGGCGATCTCGGGGGCCGAGGTCCCCGCTCTATGCATCTCTTGATGACGATGGTGCCCCATCAGCCACCGGACCGGGGCCTCCTGGTAGGCGTGTCCTCCGGCTGGTTAGTTTATGTCCCCTTGCCAGACGACTCTTCCTTTGACAGACACCTTTCTTGGGACGCGTGTTTGCTTTTAACAAGTCAGGGAAACATTCTGTGCTTCTGCTCCACAATCTCAAAGCACACACGTTCTGTGAAACTTCGTGGACGCAGAATGGTTTAGAAGGTAGAACCGGTACAGCCTCTCCTCGGAAGTTCTTACTGGGGCCTCAGCTGGGACTACGACAAGGGTCAAGTCGCGACAAAGCAGAGATATGGAAGTCCAGACACTTGACTCCAGAGCAGATGCTGTGGCTTTGAAACTCGGTAGGGAACCGCGCAGTGTCGATGGAACTTGCAACTCATCTGGGGGGGGGGGGCTGCCTCCCTGAGTCGGCTTACGGCATACACCCAGACCCCACTCCACCACTGAGGTCTCGGTGTCTATAGACCACAACACCCGAACAGGTTCTGTTCAACTCCAAGCTGTGTCAACTTGAAACTGTATTGAGGTCATGTGCTATAATGGAGAGCAACAAACATTTTACATTCTTGTGTCAACAGGCCTCCAAAGCTGATGTACAAACACAGTGCTTTGCTGAGACAGATAAAGGCTGTCCATCATTTATCATTTCTTGAGCATACAGCCGCCATCTCCTATGACTCTGCCTTGGGCTGTCCCTGGTCACCGGCACTGGCTCTGCCTATGTTCATTCAGGGGAATGAACACTCCCCACCAGGGGAACGTTCTGTCCCAGCTCCCGGAGTCCTGAGGCCCTGTTCCTCCAGGTGCCCTCGGTGCAGACTGTCATAAAAATGTGCCCTGTGCTGGCTTCCTCCCATCTCTGTCTGACTTCCCCATCCCTCCCGAGTGTTCTGTGGTCACAAACAAAATAAACTATTTGTGTTTGAATCTTTGTCTCAGGACTAGCTCTGGAGGGAACCCAGACAAAAACGGGCACAGGACTCGAGTTAGGCAGCAACGTTCTGGACGGGAAGACTTCCTTTAACATTATGCGTTAATATTCTTCTAGCCCAAATCTCACCATGATTTTTTAATGTACCAGCAAATGATTTGAATGTTCCTCTTGAAACAGAAATATGTGAAAGTAGCAAGGATTTCTTTTTTTTCTTTTCTTTAAGAGAAAACTTCTACAGGAACTCTTGCCCTTCCAAGAATCCTAGCTCCTTATAAAGTGATAATGTGGGGCTCCTGGGTGGCTCAGTCGGTTAAGCGTCTGCCTTCGGCTCAGGTCATGATCCCGGGGTCCTGGGATGGAGCCCCGCATCGGGCTCCCTGCTCCGCGGGAAGCCTGCTTCTCCCTCTCCCACTCCCCCTGCTTGTGTTCCCTCTCTCGCTGTGTCTCTATCAAATAAATAAAATCTTAAAAAAAAATAAAGTGATAACGTTTACAGAATGAAGCACTGCCATAGACATGGATGGACGAGTCAGTAGACCAACCACAGGCTCAAGAAACAGCAAGATGAGAAGAGGTCTTTTCTCCCAAAGTAATGTTGGGAGAACTGGTTTACCAGTTGGGGGATACGTTAGAACCCTCCTCTCTGCGTCACTCTGATATAAATTCCAGGGGGAGTGAACATCTAAGAGTCAAAGATCTAAATGTATAAAAATACCACAGAGAAATAGGGGCCCATGTGTCTACAGTCCTGAGTGGGGGAGACACCAAACCCAACACGGAAGAGCCCAGAGGAGCGAAGTTGGGATCGCCAGATTGGAACACCCCCAGCGGGGAGACTCTGAACATCAAGAAACAGAAATCACGGGCAAGCCGGGAGAAGGATGGTGGTTGTGATGAAGCGTGATTGTGGTGCGTTGTCAAGTGGGGCAAAGCAGATGACAAATAGGATATGCGGTTTTCCTGCCCGATGGTTAACACATTTGCAGGCCCTGGAAACATCTCGAAGGTCTATGTTGACAACCAGTGTTGACAGCCATCTCTCCCAGATCGAATACGGAGGAACGTTTTGCTCTTCAGAAGCTTTATCATGTTTCCTCAAGGAAGATGTGTCAGTTTGGGGAGCACTCTTAGATGGGTTCTTCCCTGAGAGCTAGTGTGCCTTGTGCATCCAGAGACGGACATGTGCATGCATGCACGGAGAGCGGTAGGACATCCTTAGAACACAGAATGTTCTGCTGACTGGTTCAACTAAAACATACATCTGAAGAAAGGTGTCAATCAAGGGAAGGGACGGTGTTTCATGAAAGGCAAGTACAGGCAAGACAACCTCCGAAAGCCGAAGGAGCCATGAGACCGAAGGAAAACCAGTCCGGTCTGACAAGGGATGGTCTAAGAAGGAGACTTCCAGACAGAAGCGTGTCTTGGGCAGCCGGCTGCAAGGTGAGTGGATCTCTGCAGCCCACCTCCTGTAAGACCGGCTTTTATAGCCCTAGAGGCTAGGGTTCTGCTGGGGGACCCCCTGGGAGGAGATGTTGTAGGATAGGTGTGAGCGGTAGTCACATCTCCAGGGCAGCTCACAGATGTTATGTCCCAAGGGTGTCCTCAAGTGTTATTACCTGTGTGGTTATATAAAAGGAAGAATAAGGAGGGGTCTATGCTCAAGAAGACTTCAGGCAACAGAGCGGTGGGCATGGCATTTCTGTCCAAGATGGTGTCAGGCTGGTTGGCCCTGTTGGCCAGCAGGGCAGCACAGAGTAAACCCTCCAGGGGTGTATGTTGGCCGGCACACACCTGCAGGGAAGGGGGTGCCCTGATGTCATCCAGCTAAGACCCTGGGCGGACCCCACCTCCACAAGAATTTTCCACGAGTCCTTTAAATTCCTCTGTACCTTTGTCTACTGGCAGGGTAGTTGTTGGTCAAAATGACATTACCAGGTCTCTTTGTTTTTTTGTAAATTGGACACTCGTGCACTCCGTTCTCTCGAACACTCTATCTGGGTGATTCTATCCAGTCTTATTGCTTCGCACACCATCTAAACACTTGACACTCGTAACTTCATTTCCTGTCCCGACCTCTTTTGTGAGCTGCAGACTCCTATATGGAAAAGTCCACTGCACATCTCTACTGAATGGTATGTGCGTGTGATACCTATAATTTAATTCCCCAGCTCTTAGTCTCCTTCATCCCCTGACCCAGAGTAGCTCTTCTTTCTCAATCCATGATGATCGCCATCCCCCCAGTGGCCTCATGTCCCCTAAGTCATCATGATTCCCTGCTCATCCGCTTCCGGCAACCTCCTGACACCCGTGCACGCACAGGCACACGCACACACATAAGCACATATGCATGCACACACGCACGTGCACACACACAACTCCCTTCCCTCCCCCGGCCCATCCAAAACTCTCACCGTGTTCCTTGGATTGCTGCTCTTTCCTGCAAATCAGGAGAGTAGAGACATGTTTACTCTTGTCGCCCGCTGATCCATTTTCCAAGGGCCAGAGTGATCTTAATGAAGACACACGAAGCTCAGGTCGGGCTTTCTAAAATCATTTCAGTGCCTTGCACTGCAGTTGGAGCAAATAAAAATTAGGAACCATGGCTCAAAAGACCCCCTGCTTTGTACAGTCCTTACGGAGGGTAGGCTTCTTTCGGGGCTTGCAGTGGTCTTTCTAGCCTCGTTCCCCATAGGACGCCCTTCCCTTGCCCCTCTCCTATGAGGATAATCACTTCCTTGGGGTCAGCTGATTCAGGCGGCACATGGAACATTAGTATGTGGCCCTGACTTGCTCTTCCTTCTCCTTTCTTTCCTCTAATGGCTCTTGTAGAGGTTTAGAGTCTCCTCACTGTCACTCTGCTTCCATCCAGGGTCCCGGTCTTAGCCATGAATCCTGGGTCCCCACCCCACCTCCAGCCTCTCTAGGGCCCCGGGGGGGGGGGGGGCGGCAGAGCACAGAGAGCTCTTCCATCCTCCAGCCTGTGACAAGTGCCTCAGGCCAAGGCCATTCTGTCCTCCCTGTCTGTGCCCCGTCCTTCCATGAATGGCTGGAACACGGCCTCACGCCCCCTCGGCCCTCTGTACCTGCCGGGCCCCAAGCTCAGAGCAGCTGCAGGTGCGCTAAGGAGGCCAGGCCCCCCGCCCCACTCCCGGCAAACCTCTCTAGCATGTTCTTGGTGACCCCTCTCAGCTGTGTTTTATGTCCCAATAAAATTCTCTCAACTGTGTTTTTTCGGTGAATCTGTCACAACCTCGTCCACAGTATTGTTCCCTTAACCATCATTTCGGGAGTTGAGGAGGGAAGAGCTCAGGCGTGCAGGCTCAGTTCGGGGGCTGCGGAGAAGGCTTCCCATGGTGCGAGGTGGGAATTTATGGGGTGACCTAATGAGGCCGAAAAAATGAAACCGGGGCTATTTGGGGGAAAGGTGGGAACCTGGTGTCCGGCCAGGGGTAAGAAGGACCCACGCTGCCGGGACTGTGGATGAAACGAGCTGGCTTTGAAGAATGAGCTTTCCAGATAGGTTTCTCCAGATTTCCTTGACCTTTATCACCAGCAGAAATTAATGTTTAACCAGCCCAAGAGGCTGGAAAAGCAAGGAACAGGGAGCCATCTGGATCTCAAGCTACAAGAGTGACCTGTCTGAACACTGCTTGGCCACGTTTTCCTCAACCCCCAGAGCCAGCGAGTCTCCTGAGGGAAAATAGACTCAGAAGGAAGTAGGATTCCCAGCAAGTAAGTCCCTGGCTTCATACTTAATCCAATGGTTATTGTTGGAAACTGCAACCGTGACTCTCGGTCCCAAGGTACTGAATGTTTGCTTAATGTTAGATCACCTGAGGACTGGACATCACTATTGGTCAAGTGCTGTTAGGGCTGTTGGGGCCACGGACACTGACCCTAGGTGCTCACACGCACACAGTCCCATGTGCAGCTCGTGTGTGGCCGGGTAGGAGGTGCTGGGGAGGATTTCCTGCCTGTCAGTTGAAAGCAAAAACAGGACAGACACGGGCGCGTCTTATCCTTACCCCTCGCTCCCACTGTGCCCTTGGGTCCTTTGTTCCTCTGGGACTCTGTTTCTTCCTCTCTACAATGGGGATTTTTCTAGCAGCCACCCTGTCAGGTAATTGTGAGGATTCAATCTCGTAATGTCTGGAAAATAAGTGGCCCTTGAGCGGTGATGGAGAAATGGCGACTCTTCCCTTACCTGTAACATCTGGAGCATCAAATATAAATCAGAGTCTACCCGTGCAGTGTGATTTGAGGAGAACTGAAGGGTCTGCCCTGTCATTTTGCCGTGCTGATTACAGTCCCATCAGAAGATACCATTCTTGAGAGGATCATTGCTTCTCCACCAGGCTGGAGTTAAAGCAATGCTTCCGAGGGTTTCGTGTGTGCTGGGATTCACCTTCTTCGTCTTTAATGTATCCACATTGGACACACGAGAAACTGAGTCAGGAGAGGTGAGGAGGAGAGTCGTGCAAGACCTCCTGGCTCGTGACCGTGAAATTGGCACTTGGATATCATTATGGCACAGCCTGGCTCCTGCCCTTCTGGGAGAGCATTGCATCTTTAAGGCACTTACCGTGTCCTGGGCGCAAGAGTAATCCCACGAGCCCCTCAGAGGGCAGGGAGTGGGGTCTGGAGGGCAGGACCGGAGATGCAAGACTGTTGGCAGGAGGGGGACGGGAAGTGTGGAGGTGAGGCATGTCGAGGCACAACGGGAAGGTGGCAAGTGCAGGACTGGACACAGGGTCGAGGGCTCTGGGCTTCCAAGGTGGCCTGAGGGCACAGTAGGCATTATCTAGACATGTTTCCCCGTGGGCAGCTTTGGGGGCCCAGTGCTCTCAGTTCTGAGGGTCCCTTACCAGAGCACGCTGAACCGCTAAAGGTCGTCTGCCCTGCTCTCAGGCAGCCTAGCGATCCAGAGTGTTGGGTCCAGGAGGTGACAAGTGGCGCTCTTACTGCCGGGGTAAGTCATTCCAGGGTTCAGCCTTGCACTTGTTCTTAGGGCTCAGCTGCATGGAAATGTGGGAGAGAGCGGGGGCACCCTAAGAACTCTCGCTCTGGACCTCTCACAGAGTGGATAGATGACATTTTGGAACCAGGAATGTGTTGGTGCTGCTTGAAATTTAAATCATGACTTCCAGACTTTTAAAAGTGACTCAGTAGCACGTGAAGAAATACAGCCATCTGCACGGAGCTTCATCACACCCCAGCCTCCACCGGCAGGAGAGAGGCTCAAGGATGCCAATCGTAGCTAAGATTGAGGAGGAACAACGGTGTGTTCACATTTAACAAGGTCATCAACAAGTAATCTCTTAAAGGAGTTTATGGCTACATGAAATGAGAAAAGGTTCAGTCCACCAAGAAGATGACAAAGCTCTAGACACAGAGAAACCTGGTGGAAGAATATAGATATTATTTATATTTATATATATATAAGGTGTATACCTTAAATATATTAAGCAAATCTTGGCACAACTGTGGGGAGAGATCGACAAGCTCACCATCACAATGGAAATTTTCAACACATCATTGGCGATGATGGTCAACTGGATGATTGATCAAGGGAACAAAAATACGAGATTTGAGAAATTTCAGTAAGTCACCACCTTGGAGTATTGGACATAAATAGAACCCCTCACCAGATAGCTAGAAAATACGCTTTCTTCTCAAGTGCACGTGAAATGTGACAAAAATTGAGGATGTAACAGGCCATCGCCTAAATCTCAACACCTGTCAGAGAATCGCTATCATGCCAGCAAGTTCTCTCCCTCCAATTCAGGTCAATTCCATTCCATTCAATTCCGTTCAGTTCAGTTCAATTCAATTCTGTTCAGTTCAGTTCAATGCAGTGCAGTTCAGATTTTTTTTTTAAAGTAAAAATTGCTATTTATGTCTGGAGTTCTGTTTTTTGGTTTTGGTTTTTTTTTTTTTTTTGAAGAGCTACCACGTAACTGACACATCAAGGAAAAAATATAATATAAATGAAATACTACTCAGAAATAAATGCCTATTTTAAGCCTGAGATACGTATTGGAAGCGGTACATAGAAGAAAGCATGTAGTTTTAAAGGCTCATATTAGAAATTGAAAAAGGACAGAAATTGAGACCATCACTCAACTAAAGGTGCTAGAAAAATAACAGAATGAGGATAATTGAACACAGGCAATCATAAAGATTAAGAGGAAAAATTAATGAAAAAGAAAATAAAGGTAGACGAAGGCAGATCAACAAAGCCAAAAGTTTTTCTTTTTTAAAAGTAATAAAAGAGAAGTAGTTCTGGGGCATCTGGCTGGCTCAGTTGGTTGAGCATCCGACTCTTGATCTCAGCTCAGGTCTTGATTTCAATATTAACTAAAGACGAGAAGAGAGGAAAATAAATAATATCATAAGAAAAGGGGACATCATTAGAGGGGCGCCTGGGTGACTCAGTCGGTTCAGTGTCCAAACTCTTGGTTTCAGCTCAGGTCATGATCTCAGGGTTGTGAGAACCAGCCCCACATCAGGCTCCACACTCAGCGTGGAGTCTGCTTAGAAGATTCTCTCTCTAGCTCTCCGTCTGCCCCTCCCCGTGCTCATGTACTCTCTCTCGCTCTAAAATAAAACTAAAAAATAAATCTTAAAAAGAAAAGGGGACATCATTATAGATTCAACCAAGCAAAATGATAATGAGTATATTATTAAAACAGACAAACCCTCGTCATTAAATGTAAAAATTGTAAGTTATATTACATTTACATTTGAAATAACAGCAAGGAGAAATAGAAATCCTACTGAATAATCCTGAAAAATAAATAAATTGATTTGTTAAAAAATATTTCCTCAAACATGGCAGGAGGGGCAAATGATTTTTAGGTATGATTTGTCACACTCTCTCAGTGACTGGGTAATTCCAAATTTCCAAATTATACAAACTGCTTCAGAGAATTAAAAAAGAAGGGATTATCCCCGGTCTATGAGATTATAGAATCTGACTCTAAAACTAGAGAAAAGCCATATTAGCAAGAAAAATTACAGTTTTATTCATGAGAAGGAAGTAAAAATTCTGTGCAAATGTTTAGCACACCGTAGTTTTAACCAAAGAATAAAAGGGTATTTGAAAATTAGAAAATGTGCTAATGACATTTATCATATTAACCATTTAGAGAAGGAAAACTATCTGATTTTCTTCTCTTTTGATGCAGAAAATACTTTGATAAGATTAAACACCAATTTATTATAAAAGTGGGAATAGAAGAAAAACCCTGTTATTAATAGTGAAATGTTAGAAGCATTCTTTTTAAAACCAGCAAAATGAGGATGTTTACAATTGCTTCTGTTCAGTGTCACAGAGGCCCTAGAACAGTGCCAAGCACATATGGAATCTTTTTCTTTTTTTGTAAATATTTATTTATTTGAGAGAGAGAGAGCAGGGCAGGGGTGCGGGGGGTGGGGGAGAGGGATAAGAGAATCCCAAGCAGAACCTGTGCTGAGCATGGAACAGACATGGGGCTCGATCTCACGACCCTGAGATCATGACCTGAGCTGAAACCAAGAGCCGGACACTCAACCGACTAAACCACCCAGGCGCCCCAGAACAAATATATTTTTTTAACAAATATTTTTAATAGTAATGTAGTGACATTTGTCAGTCTCTTATGGTTAACTGATTGACTGAATCATTTAAGAAATCCTTCCTGCTCAACGTCCTAAAAATGCATTTCTGTTGTCCTAAAAAGTTTGCCTTTCACAGTGAAGCATTTAATCTATCAGAAATTTATTTTTGTATATGGATTAAGGAACAGGTTTAACTTCATTTTTTTCCCAAGTAGGGGACCAGGTTCCCAAGTAGGTGACCAGAACCGCTTAATAATCTATTCTTCCTCTATCGATCTGCCATTCCACATTTGTCAATTGTCCATATATTTGCAGGATTTTTTTCCAGGCTCTCTATTCTGTTTAATTGGTCAGGTGTCTGTCCTTGCATCAGAATCATGACATTTGTTTATAGCTTCATCTGTCTTGATAAGTGTAGAGCAAGTAATATCCTTCTTTCTCGAGAGTTATGCTGGCTCTTCTTAGACTTTGGCCTTGGCATTTATATTTTAGAGTCAAATAATCTGTGTTGGGGTTCAGATGAGAATGGCATTGAATCCACTAATCACTTTGAGGAAAATGGAAATATTTACAATATTGAGCAGGAATTTATTCCCATTTATTTAGATCCACTTTAATGGCTCGCATAAGCTTTTATAGATTTCTTCATCCAGGTCCTGCAAGTCTTTTGTTAGGTTTTGTTAGATTCACTCGGATTGTCTTGTTCCTAATGTAAGTCCTGTCTCGCCATGATTGCTGTGGGTGGGCAAATCAACCGGCCGCCGTCACCCCTCGCGGGTGGTGGAGGCCGATGCAAGCCCAGCCTCTGGAGCCTGAGGTCTTAACTCTGTGCTGTGTCTTCTCTTTGTTTTTTATTTTTCCTTTTAAATAATTGATTTATTTTAGAGAGAGAAAGCAGCAGGGGTGGGAGAGGGGCAGAGGGAGAAAGAGAATCCCAAGCAGACTCCCCACTGAGCACAGAGCCCAACAGGGGCTGGATCTCACAACTCCCGAGATTGTGACCTAAGCCGAAACCAAGAGTCAGACACTTAACCGACTGCGCCACCCAGGCACCCGCTGTGTCTTCTTTTAAAAACTGATGTTAGGCAGGGCAGTTCGTCGCCTCACACCTTTCAGTGACTTTGCTTTCTCTCCAAACACAGGCTTAGTCCCCGGCTTCAGGCCTCCTGCCTGGGCTGTCCCCTCTTAACCAGCTTTGCAGCACTGGTCACAGTGGACAGCTGTGGATTTCTCTCTCTGCTCATTCTTCCATGGTGTGCCTCCCCTCCTGGAATGCCACCCAGCAAGCTGATTTGCTGTGTCCAGCATGAGTGCAGCCTGGCCTGCTGGCAACGAATATGCTTACTATGTGACCTTACCCTGTTTCCTAACCTCCCTGGGCCTCAGCTTCCTCATCTGTACAAGTGGGATGAGAATATCTACCTTGTGAAGTAGTTAGGAGGGACTGAATGATTTTATGTGGAAATGCCTGCAATGAAACCTTTATAAATGTATTTTTTTTAAGATTTTATTGATTTGAGAGAGAGAGAGGCGAGAAAGAGCTTGAGCTGGGGGGAGGGGCAGAGGCAGAGGGAGAAGCAGACTCCCCTGCTGAGCTCCATCCCAGCACCCCGAAATCATGACCTGAGCTGAAGGCAGATGCTTAACCCACTGAGCCACCCAGGCGCCCCAAATGCTAGATATTGTTATAGTGACTCTTTATGGAATGGAGGATTTCACTTGATTCTCACACCCCGTTGTCCAGAGGTCCATGCTGGGGTCAGCCCCTCACCATACCTCTGTCTTTCTCTGCAGAGCCTCCCTGTCTTCATCCAGGGTTTACCAAGCAGTGTGCTGGGGGTGGGGGAGCTTGTCAGACCCCAGAGCCCTTGCCAGGGCCCTGTGCGTGCAGCCACCTGCTGCAGACCCAGCTACGTTTGTCTGTCTTCCCGCAGAGTGCCTGGTCCTGCCTGCCTCTTGTCTGCAGTAGCCCTTCTCAGGGCTGGGGGACAAGCAGCATCCCAGCCTCCTGCCCTCACCCAGCCACTGAGGGAGGGAGGGAGCCGCGCACCAGGCGCTGGGCTCCTCCACCAGCCCTCCATCAGCCCCACTGTCCCCCTGCTGCAGGCCCAGCCCCTCCCCTCCAAGGCCTCTGCCCCTGGCCAGCATGCTGCGTGTGTGTACGTGTGTGCATGCGTGTGGGGAGAGCAGAGGAACCTGCATGCCCCTCCTGACCTGGGTGGACTCTGCCAGGCCCCCTTTCCAGGTCCCCGGGGCTGTGTGCACACCTCAAAAGAGAAATGAACCCTGCCCTGCGTCCTGCACTGATCAGCCTGCTTGAGGGAGTGAAGGAGAAAGGAAGCCCAAGAAATTTTGCCATTTGCAATGCGCCTTGAGGCATTATGCTAAGTGAAATAAGTCAGAGAAAGACAAATACCATGTGACCTCACTCATATGTGGAATCTCAAACAGAGATCAAATAAAACAAAACCCAGACTCCTAGATACAGAGAACAGATTGGCAGTTGCCGGAGGGTACGGGGGCAGGGGATGGACGAAGGGGGTCAAGGAGTGCCAACTTCTAGCTATAAAAGAAGGAAGTCATGGGGTCGTAATGGGCAGCGTGGGGGTACAGTCGATCATATGCTATCAACTTGGAGCGGTGACAACGGGGTGCCTAGACTCAGGCTGATGATCATTTCACCACACTTACAAATGTCCAATCGCTATACCGTGTGCCTAAAAGTAACATAATATTGTATGTCAATTATACCTCAATTAAAAAAATAAAAAGCCAAGTGCATTACCGCACACCGGTTATAAACCACTGGAAAATCTATCTTCAATAGGTGTTTTTAAAAATGTTCTCCTCTAAAAACAAAACAAAACAAACAAAACAAAGAAATTTGTGTCTTGAATGCTGGTAGGCTTCGGGGTTAAAAGAACGGGATTTTGAATCACATGAATTGGGTCAAATTCTCACCTGCCTCTGCTGCTGTCTGATCTGGACTAATGGGCTTGGCCTCCGCGGTCTCCGCGGTCTCCACGGTCTCCGTGGTCCTGCTCTGCCCCCACCCGGCCCTCGAGTCTGGGGTGAGGAACAGGAGAGCGGGAGGTGGGAGATGCTGCGGGGGAAATAAGCAGAGCGAGCTGCTCTGATTGGCTTTGGGGAGGAGGACACTCTGTCTATATAAATGACAATCACATCCTCTGTGCCTTTTAACTGTCACGGAGGAGAAGAGAGAGGAGAGAGAGAGAGAGAGAGCAAGCACCTCGGGGCTGCCTGTGAGTACCGCTCTTTGTCCTTGTAGCCTGGGGGACCAACCCCACTGGAGAGTCCAGCTCCTGGATGGCTGTGACCCTGGGGTCTGGGGGCCAGAGGTTTGCCTGTTGCTTTCAGCCGGGTGGCTTTCCTCTGGCCGGCTTGGGATGGCTCGGCATCCAGCTGTGGGCTGGTGGGGCACACTACAGGAACTTTTTACAGACATAGGTGCCAACCGAAGTCACCTGCCTTTGTGTGTGTGTCTCTCAGCAACAGGTCAGGTAAAGAAGCAGAAACTTCGGATCGTTTTTTTTAGCCCATGTTCTCTGAGCCACGATAACAACATTACAAAGCAAGTGGAGATGAGCTTCCGGGCTGGTTCCTGGTGCATGTGGAGCCCCCGGAGGCCGGGAGATGGGGTGGGAAAGGAGGTGGCTAGGAACCAGGGGGACCCAGGCTGCATGGAGGACACAGAACGTCCCCTGCCCGGGCTCCTGCCCTCAGCGTGCAGGAGAGCTGACGGTCCTCCCGAAAGATGCTTGTAAACACCTGCTCTGATGTTTGTGAGGGGTGGGGCACACAGTAGGTGGTCAGTAATGGGAGCTGTAGGATTAACAAGCCAGTCACCTGCAGGTGGGGATGTGGGAGGGGGTTGAAATGCTGCTCAGAGCTTCCCCTGCCCCAGGGAGTATTGTTCTCTCCAGTTTCCAAGGGAAGTTCAAGCAGGTGATCTGGGCTCCACCCGCCCCCCCCAATCTTATTTCTCTCTTAAAGGCTCCAAGAGCTGGGCGCTCCCACTTGGTTTCTCATTAAACGGGCAGCATTTTTCCCTCTGAAAGAGAACCGAAAGCAAAGGTGCCCGTTGCAGCATCAAAGCCGGCCTCTTTGGGTTTCCCAGGCTACCGGAGAGAAACAGACCCTCTCTGCCGGGGTGGGAGAAGGGGCAGGCTGTGCAGTCCCGGGGCAAAGACAGAGGACATCCTGGAGTGGTTGAGACATAGGCAACACAAGGAGTGTCTGGGTGGTTCTGAAAGGGAGAAAATTGTGTCCTTTACCGCAGCCTCTTTCTCTTCTTCTGGACATGCGGTGGGGGCACCTCTGCGCATGGCCAATTTGATGAAAATGCTTAAAAACAACAACAATGCTGCCAAACCCTTACACATCGAGATAAGTAGCTGGGAGATTTATTTACATCTGTTTTCCCCTCTCGAGGATGTGGATCATTCTGAAGGTTTTACCCTGTAACCTTGGAAACTCAGTCTGGAGGCAAGTTTGGGGAAAGACCCCAGGAAAATTAGACTTCGTGCATAAGAGAGGTCCTGAAGTGTCTCAAGGTGCTCATCAGCATTTCTGGAGGAGGATGCTCAGGGCATAAGGGGGCAGAGCATAAGCACAAGGCCTCAGAGGAGCCGGTCTGGTCTTCCGAGTGCACAAACCCACCAGGGAAACTGCCTGTAGCCGTGTGGGCTGAGACCAGCCCCCTGCTTCCCTGAGCCCATTTCCTCATTTCTAGAGCGGGGATAGTATTGCTACCTGGCAAGGCTGACGTGGAGATTGGGAGGGACACCACTACCCTGTGTAGAGTGACTATTTAGCATTTGCTTGTGTTTGGAGGAGGTGCGGGAGGCACTTCTCCGGGCCATGGAGGACAGCGGAGTTGGTCTAGCCTCTGCCCGTTTCTGCCCAGGTGGGGGCTCCGGTCAGAACTTTCACCTATGCACCTGCTCTGCCGTGCGGCGAACCGGCAGCGCCCAGAGCACACTCTGGGTTGCAGGTGCTGCCTCCCCAGCCCAGAGCAGAGCCTCCTCTGGGTGGGCAGAGGCGGCAGGTGGCTCAGGAGTGCGTGGCCACCCGGGGCTGTCAGAGGAGGAGGGTGACTTCAGCATCCGAAACTCCGGCCCCCACTGCTCCCCATTACCGGTTGTATAGCCTTGGTCGGGGCAGCAGCCCCTCTGAACCTTGGTCAAACGGCGATAATAATACTCACAGGCAGGATTCTTGAGCTACGGCATACAACAAGCCTGGAAGTTAGGCATCTGGTTTTTCGAACAACGGGATATGGCAATCCTGAGTCAGTGTGTTCCTGAGCTTTGACCTGGGGAAGCCTCAAACACAGATTTCTTAGCAACACTGGGAATAGGCCAGCAACCACCTCCAAGGAGTAAGAGGGAGTCCACAGTCAATATTGACCACTGGCCTGATTTATGAAAAAAAACGGAGACTCCCCAAAGAGTGTGCCAAAGCCAACTAAACAGACTCATGATGGCAGGTGTTGTGTATTTGAAATAAATGATAAATCAATATGTGAGTTAACCACAGGACGTGACTGCTATTATGAAAAAAGCAACCAACTAGAACATAATTTAATAGTCTTGAGTCTATGGAAAAGGCAGAGATGATGGTGGCCTTTTGTGACCTACTAATATGACTACAAGAGAGCAAGAGAAAGGGGGTGAGAGTTTTAAAGGGAAGGAGAGGTGCTTTCCAAGCAAAGAAAGTGTCTTCTGGAAGAACATGAAATAAAAAGAAAACGGGGTGGGGGGGAACATTAAAAATCGGAATTACTGGATGGTTTCTTGTATAAAGTTGCAGAATAGCAATTACCATGAATGAAAGTGATAAAAATTTTTAAAATTTTAAATTTCAATTTAAAATAAGTTTAAATTTAAAATGTGAGCAAACGGTAACAGCCAGCAGAGATGGGGTGTTCGTGCTTGCCGGGCCGAGTGGCAGGTGACATGTTCGAATCATTCTGGTTCCTCTGGAAAGGAACTGACAGCGTGCGAAAGAATGGAAAATCTTACACCTCTTAATTCCATTCAGGAATTGACATCTTTGAGGGACAAATTCAATAGGAAAACAAAGTGACGTGCCTCGTGACAGCAGCAGCAGACGAGGGACAAGCACCCTGAGATGTCTGCCCGGCAGGTGTTAGTAAGGTACATGTGTGCCCTCTATGAACATAATGTTGCTTACTGTACTTGGGCAAATGGGAAACATAAGTGCAAAAAGAGGTACCAAATAACACCCATTCCTTGGTGACCACTGGCCAGATTGTCCGAGATCAGGCGTAAATCGGAATAATATCAACAAGTTGGTTGCCACCGTATTTTTCTTCTGAAATTGCTTAAAGTGTCAATTTCCCAGGCAGCTTCACGTATCAGGATGTGTTTGCAGGGATGCAGGTAGAAGCAGCAATCTGTTCCCATGGGAGTAAAAGAGAAATCGTGACACAGATTTCTCTATGGGTCCTGCCCGTGAGAATTGTCATCCCGGAAAACACTGAGGCTCGGTCTTTGTCCCGGGCGGGGATTTCCTCCTGTTTGCCCTGCACTACCCTGGGGTTCTGTCTCTGCCAGATGACCCAGCTGGGTCAGGACTGTGTTCTAACGTGATGATTTCCTAACATCAGTAGCAAAACAAATGTCAGATGCAGACAGCCTTAGAGTCCAGGGGGCCTTCTGTCTGCAACATCTCACTGCCTGGTCTACAGGGGAGGAAGCAGACAGCCTCTCGGAGCAGAGCCGGGACTCAAGCCCTTCTGTCTACTCTGAATCCAGAGGCACGTTCTTTCTCCTCCGTGAGGCTGCTAAGAGGAAGAGCACAGTGCTGTGCAACAGCAGGCTTGGATCCGATTCTGTTCAGTGTAGCAGGGAACCTCTCTAATGCTAGCCAAGCTGGTCAGACAGGAGGATGCTTCCTGGGTGTCCAGCGCGGACCGGGTAGAACCACCCCCCCACCCCCCCCGCCCATCAGCTCATGCCTTTGCAGGTTAATGATTATGCACCCTGTTTAGAATTTTTGGTGTAATGGCCATCTTCCAGGCTGGAGGTGGGGACGTGGAGAGGTCAGGTGGCTTGGCCACAGGCATGTCCAGCAAAGAGCTGGAACCAGCCCATTGTGTTCCCCTTGGTCGTGACCCCCAGTGAAGCAAGAGAGGCCTTGTGGAAGCTGCCTGGACCCGTATGGCCCCTCGGGGGCGTCTGGGAACTCGCCACTGGAGGCTCAGGGAGAGACCGGTTTCCTGAATTTGGTCCTGTCTTTCTCAGGGTTTGTCAACCCATACCCTGGCCATGGTTGTTGGGGATGTGCCAAACCTGTGCTTGAGTCCAGTACATTCAGGAGGGGCCAGGCCAGGGTGCAGGGTCCAGCTGTATCCCTAGCCTCTCGGTGCCCAGGGCCTTTCCGTTTGTTCGAGGGGATGGTAATGGTCCTAACAAGGTTATTACAAAGGTTAATAAGAATACAAGCCACGAGCTTCACCTGTGAGCTAATATAAATGCTGAGCGATGAGAGTTCCTATTTCAACAAGGTCACCCCAATGCACATGAAAGTAACTGGTAACTGAGTGGAAGACAGTGGTCCGTGTGCAATGTGAGGTACCAGCCTCAATTATCTGAGTTAGAGGGAAGGGCGCTTTGGCATGAAGGACAAAGTGCTAGGAAAGCTTTGCTATCACTTGCTTCACATCTGGGAAGCGTCGTGACATCTCTGGGTCCTTACATTTCCTATATCCTACCTGTAAAATTAGGGTGGTGAGCACTTGGGCATAACAAAGCTTTAAATGAGCTGGGAAGCCCATCCTGGGCTTGGGTCTCTAGTCCTGCCCCTTCCCTAATGACCCTGCTCCCAGGCACCTGGATCCTGTAAGTTTTGCCAGTGGGAGGCACTGGTGGGAGATTGGAGGACAGAGGTGTCCGCCTCCATTGTGACACTGGCTGAGGCTCTTCCCGGTGTCAGCTCTGCCTGGGCAAGCCTGACCAGGTCTCCACTTTGCACAATGACCTGGGTCCCACCTCGAGGAGAACAGTCTGCTCCCCACATCCCTCCGATCTGGGTGGGAAAGGGGCATGGAGGCTCCGAGGGGTTAACTGGCCTTCCTCTGTTACCGGAAGTCACCAAGTTAATAAGCAGTGAAGGTGAGGTGCAAACCCAGGACTCTGAATTCAGAGTCCACACTCTCTCCTGCGTGTGCCCCGCCTCCCGGGCACACCTTCTACCCTGGTTGCTTCTCCTCCCACCTGAGTGAGTCTATGGAGTTTCTTGGTAGCTTTTAGAACTTGTGTGTGGAGGGCCTTACTGACATAAGGTCTTCATGCAAGACTGACTTGTTAAGACATCTTTCTGGAGGAGTGTGGGGCTAAGCGTGTAGAGCAAAGTCTCCAAATCACAGGCTCCGAGAGGAGCAGTTGTAGGAAAGTAGGTCTGAGCCCTAAGCCCTGCCCCAGTCCCGTGCCCACCTCTCATTGTGCAGTCGGACGCGTCCGTGAGCACAGCCCAGAGTCCCAGGGGTTGAAAAGAAGCTGTGAGATTTTTGATTACTGCTTCAATTTCTTTGCTGGCTGTGGATCTGTTCGGGTTTTCTATTTCTTCCTGTTTTAGTTTTGGTAGTTTATATGTTTCCAGGAATGCATCCATTTCTTCCAGATTGCCTAATTCGTTGGCATATAGTTGCTCATAATATGTTCTTATAATTGTAATTGTTTGTATTTCTTTGGTGTTGGTGGTGATCTCTCCTCTTTCATTTGTGCTTTTATTTATTTGGGTCCTTTCTCTCTCTCTCTCTTTTTGATAAGTCTGGCCCAGGGTATATCTATCTTACTGATTTCAAAGACCCAGCTCCTAGTTTCACTGACATGTCCTACTGTTCTTTTGGTTTCTATTTCATTGATTTCTGCTCTGATCTTTATTATTTCTCTTCTCCTGCTGGATTTGGGCTTTATTTGCTGTTCTTCCTCTGCTCCTTTAGGTGTAGGGTTAGGTTGTTTATTGGAGACCTTTCTTGTTTCTTAAGAAAGTCCTGTATTGCTAAATACCTCCCTCTTAGGACCGCCTTTGCTGCATCCCAAAGGATCTGAACTGTTGTGTTTTCGTTTTCATTTGTTTCCATGAAATTTTTTTTTAATTACTCTTTAATTTCCTGGTTGACCCATTCATTCTTTAGTAGGATGCTCTTTAACCTCCATGTATTTGGGTTCCTTACAAATTTCCTCTGGTGGCCTTTAAGGAGGGTACTTGATGGAATGAGCGCTGGGTGTTATACGCAACTGATGAGTCACTGAACTCTACCTCTGAGGCTAACAATACACTCCATGTTAATTAATTGAATTTTTTAAAAAAAGAAAAAAGAAGCTGCGTTTGCAGTACAGTGGGATTTCCATTTTGTAAACAGATGAGCTTGAGAACCATAGATGGAGAAAAAGGTGAAATCATGTTTCACCAAAGGAGAAGGAGGAACTGTTGCTGCTGGTTCTCCTACCCCACAAAATGAGGTACTTTTGCTCAGTTAATATATTTATTTTGATTAAAAAAAAAATAGACTGGTTTTTAGAACAATTTTAGGGTTGCAGGAAAATTGAGGAGGGAGTTCTCATGTGTCTCCTCTGCCCTCGCCCTGCTGCCCCCATCCCCCACCACCATTTCCCCTAGTTTTTAAAAAAATTTTTAGAAGATTTTATTTATTTATTTGACAGAGAGAGACACAGCGAGAGAGGGAACAGAAGCAGAGGGAGAGGGAGAAACAGGCTTCCTGCTGAGCAGGGCGTCCAATGGGGGGCTCTATCCCAGGACCCTGGGATCATGGCCTGAGCTGAAGGCAGACGCTTAATGACTGAGCCACCCAGGTGCTCCTTCCCCAAGTTTTAATAAAAAGTTTTATCTGAATGCCAACTCTGAGGGGCACTTAACTCATTATCCCATGTAATCGCCCAAGAGTCCTTAGAGGTAAGCTTTTTTACCAGGAGCCTTTGTGCGGGGCTGGGAGAGAGTCAGAAAGGGCAAGGATGTGCCTGACTCTAGAGGTGGCCATGCCTCTGACTGTGGCCTTTTGGGGGCTTGTTGAGATTCTTCACACACACACTATATAGTCACTGAATGAAATGCTAATTTAAATGACGCACAGCTCCTGAACGACTTGTTAACTAGAGTCTTACACATTACAGAAGAGCGTAGAGGATTTCTTTCAAGGCGAGCTGAGAGCTGCACCCACAGAGGAAATGCTCACCAAGAAACCAGGTGATTCAGGGGAAAATTGGCCCAATTACTTTTGTGCCTAGATTGCGCCTGATGTGCTGGAGGGAAAGAGACAAGGCCCCAGTCCCCGGGGAGGGGCGGTGGGCGGGGGAGAAGCGTGTTTTGAATCCTAATTATGGTTCATTTTACCTGGAATAGTGTATTAAAAAATGTAAGCACTTTTCTTTTTACCAAGTTAGAAGAGGAAGGCCAGGAAAGGCTGCAGTGTCCAGTGTCCCAGGGTTTGAACAAGACCATGGCTGCCGAACCCTGGCAGGCAGGACCACAGACAGGGACAGGGCACTGCCTTGCCGTGGGTCCCCGGCCTTCCCAGAGGGACTGACTACTCACCCCTGCCCCCCGACGCCCAAACTGTGGACTTGGTCCGTCCAGCCAGTTCAGCTGTGTCATCACTGAGGTCCCACGGGCGCTCAGCCACATGACGACCATGACCTGTGAGATACCGTCCGAGGCCTGGCTTGGGTTCTGGCCAAACCACTGTGGTCAAGGTTGGTCCAGACTCTGGGGGTACTGCTGCAGCCAGAGGACAGGAAGCTCAAGTCCAAGGTGAACACTGAGGGCTAGGCTGGGCAAAGCGAGTCGTTAGTGAGGCTGGAGGGCCAGAGGCTCAGCATGAGCTGACATGAGGGGCCCCGGCAACGGTGGGTCAGGATTCCATAGGGCCCATTATCTCTTTTTTAAAAAATATTTTTCTTTATTTGAGGGAGAGAGACAGAGAGTGAGCATGAGCAGGGTGGGAGTGGGAGAGGGAGAAGCAGGCTTCCCGACAAGCAGGGGCTCGATCCCAGGACCCTGGGATCATGACCTGAGCTGAAGGCAGACGCTTCACCGACTGAGCCACCCAGGCGCCCCAGGACCATTGTCTCTTGTGGCTTTTCCTGTGGCAGATATGTGATGGGCTCGTGGTTATGGCTGTCTTAAAGGTAAAGAGTAGGGTATAACAGGGCATATTTCAGAAATGAAATGTTTACAGGGCCAGATATTCCATTCGTCCATTCATATATTCACTCATTCATCCCTCTCAGTCAGCAAGCATTCGAGGTGCGCAGTGTGGCCCCGGGTCAGTGCTTGGTCCTGAGAAAGCAAAAATCAACAGTTGAGGACTCAGCTCGGGGAAGCCCCAGTTGGCAGAGAATGTCAGTGGAATGATAAATCACAAAACCAAATAAGCCCTGGGCCAGGCAGGAGGGACGAGGGGGTGCAGGGCAATTCAGACCTGCCTGAGCTTGTGGGGTCAGAGCTGTGCCCTGCCCTGCACTGACTGAGAAGCCAGGGGGTATGTGGGGTGCAGAAGTCCAGAGACGAGACAGGGTCCCTGCACCCACGCAGCATGACAACGGTTGCACGTAGATCACCGGGACTGGCCTGCCCGGTGATCAGATTATGTCCACAGAAGCTCTTCGGAGGGCCTGGGGAGGCATCCGTCACACACTTTATCACTGTCTACATCTTCCAGCCAATATTTGCCCAGCTTGGGGGCATGAGATATCAAACAGCTACAAAATGAAGCATGAGATTCTCTGAGGCTTCGACCTTAAGAGCCTTCTGGAAAGGCCTTTGTGGGAAATAATAGGCAAATTAATGGCAGAACAGCTAGAACATAATAAGCCAGTCTTATCTTACAATTTGGGAATATTTCTTCGGAGGGTGAGTTGGTGTGTGTGTGTCTGGCCATTTTTCCTGAGGCATCCGATGTTGGCCATCCGTGTGATGTTGTTCCTGCTGGAAAGGAGCAGTCGATTCTCTGGGAGCCAAAGCATGTTTCTTTTTTTTTTTTTTTCCTAAAGATTTTATTTATTTATTTGAGAGAGAGAGACTGAGAGATAGAGAGCACGAGAGGGAAGAGGGTCAGAGGGAGAAGCAGACTCCCCGCTGAGCAGGGAGCCCGATGCGGGACTCGATCCCGGGACTCCAGGATCATGACCTGAGCCGAAGACAGTCGCTTAACCAACTGAGCCACCCAGGCGCCCACCAAAGCATGTTTCTTAATTGTGCCCAGCTCCTCATGCTGGATCTTCTGCGAGTTCCCTGTGCTAACCCACAGCAGGGCACATAGAGATCGCCCGAATGTTTACTCCACAGGGCATTTTTTTGAAGATTTACTTATTTATTTTAGAAAGAGAGTGCAATGGGGAGGGGCAGAGGGAAAGGGAGACAGAAACACAGCAGACTCTGTGCTGAACATGGAGCCCGACGCAGGGCTCAATCTCAGAACCCCAAGATCATGACCTCAGCCGAAACCAAGAACCGGACACCCAACTGACTGCCAGCCCAGTGCCCCATCCACAGGGCATTTTTAATAGTCATTCCCATGGTACAAATCATAAAGGAAAAGATCATGAGACTTGATTACATAAAAATTGAAATTCTTATAGGTCAGAAGAAAATTATCAGCAAAATTAGGTCAAATAAAAAATGAAGAAAATGTCTGCAAAATATATCACAGGCATAAGGGCAAACCTGTTACAGTAGAGTTTTCACAATTAAATAAAAGCAGTGGACGAGCACTTCATAAAAGTAATCCACATGGCAAAGAAGCAAGAGAAACCTATCGAACCTCATTAAACCTAGTAAAACAGGATCATCGATACCTGTGAGGCCGGTAAAGCTTAAAATGAGATTGCTCAAACCCGGTGTTGGCAACAGCATGGCAAACGGAGCATTGTTACACACTCCCGCTGGGAGAGCACTTTGGAATATTCAACGATTGAAGCGTACTGTGAATATAGCATGTGTGAGCTGTGAAATACGAACAACTGTGAGAAAGAACATGCTGGAAAAGTATTTATTAATGTGGGACATGCACGTAAAATTGCTTAGTTGAAAAGCAAGCTAGCAAAAAAAGACCTGCAAATCCCTACAGTTTTAGTTGCATTTGAATCGTGTCAACTTGAAATACTTTGATTTGGGGTTTTTAATAAGCAAGGTTTACTCTCCGTGCAAAATTCGAAATAATCAGTCACTCTGAATGAAAAATCAGTTTCGAAGCTTGCAGGCCCAGGGAATTATAAACCAGAAGTTATGCAGATAAAGCTTTGGGGCTTTGGGCTAAAAGCCTTTGGAAAGTCTGGCTGTGATATCCTGGATAAGAAGCAGAGCACTTCTTGGCCCTGAGCTTATAAGCATAAGTGGGGACTCCAGGCAATCACAGGTTTTTAGCATTCACTGTTGCTACAATTTAGAGTACTTTATGTTTCAGTTGCTGTGACTCATGCATTCACTAGATGCCAAATGTATCCCCAGACAATAACACGGAGTTGAGGGTTTGCTCTACCAATAGATCTTGAAGCAACCTGGAAACGTCTAACTCGTACCAGGGAGCACTCTGAAGAAAGCATCCTGGAGACTCGAGAGAGCACCGAGGCCTGGAAAGGCATCCTCAGACTGGCTCACCTCTGCCAAGATGCTCTCCTTGAGCAAACTTCAGTCTTGCTTCTGTGAGCCGTCTTCATTCGCACTCAATTTGGCATGCTGAGCCCGGGTTTGGCAAAGAATCCTGCCAGCCAGCTCATCAGGGAAGGCTCTACCCTTGATGTCCAGTCAAGCTCTTCTTTCCCTTCCCTGGACCCCCAACCAAGTTGCTCTGAGTCATGTTCCGTCTTCTCCCTATCCTACCTGTTGGCTCTGAATCCCCACCTTCCCCTGTTGCATTGGGAGCTAAATTCAGTCTCCCTCCCCTGTTGCAATAGTCTTGAATAAAATCTTCTTGTTGTGTTTAACAAGTGTCTGGTGAACCATTTCTCTTTCATACCTTTTACCTCATAAATATGGTTGAGAAAAATCCACAGAAACCCAGCACGGACAGTGGGAATCGATGGAAGATGTGCTGGCATTCCAACACCAAGTTCATCACCTGTGTTACATACAGAAGGTGTAGAATCACCCCCCACCTAGCACGTATCCTCATGGAAAAGTCCATCGTGAATTATGAACCTTTGAACTGTGGGGAGAATTCAAAAATGCACCCCTTGCTTAGCACCCAGTGGTCCCTTACAAATACAGGAAGCATTCTGGAAGGACATGCGTCAGAATTCTGAGTGGTGGGATTCCAGGTGAATACCTTTTCTTTGTGTTGTCCCAGTTCCCTGTTTCAAAAATACAGCTGGTTCTTATTATTCACAGGTCTCCCACATGCAAATTCACCTACTTGCTAAAATTCGTTTGTAATCCCGAAATCCATACTCGTGGTGCTTTCCTCACCATTCACAACAGGCACACATATATAACACGATGACACACGTGACCTCATTGTGCTTCTTCCCAGCTGAGGTGGCCCCAGCAGTCAGTTTGCTGGTAACTGCCCCAGTCCAGTTTAGAGGTTGTCATGTTTGCTAACTGATTTATTTTCTCTCACTGTGAAGGTTCTGCCACCATGAACTCCAGTGAATTCCGAAGGAGAGGGAAGGAGATGGTGGATTTTGTGGCTGACTACTTGGAAGGCATCGAGGGGCGCCAGGTCTACCCCGATGTGGAGCCCGGCTACCTGCGGCCCCTGATCCCCACCACTGCCCCCGAGGAGCCAGACACATTTGAGGACATCCTCAATGATGTTGAGAAGATAATCATGCCGGGGGTAAGTCTGGACCCAAGGCTGCAAAACAGAAGGGTTAGCATTAAGGTGGCACCTACTGGGCATTGGGCAGGTCACACGTGTTATGCTAGGTAGGGTCCTATGCTAGGCATGGGTCCTCACAGCCACCTTGCTGGTGAACCAACGGAGCCAACGGAGGCCCAGAGAGGTTAGGTGTTCAGCCTGAGGTCACACAGCTAGTAAGTGATGGAGCCAGGACTGCACCCTGGGTTGTGTGGACTCCCAGGGCAGTGAGTATGCTTTCCCCCATAGATCCCCAGGTCAGACCCCACCCTGAGCCCCTGGTACATGCATGAGCCCTCATAGGACCTTTGGGGGACACAGACCCCTGGTGGCTTGTTTCAGGTAAGTTCCTTGCTCCAAATAAAGCAGGCCCATTTCTAACATTCTTGTGTTTAGCAAGGCACATTGCATGCCTGGAAGAAATTATTTATTTTACTTGAGAATGGGGGGTGTGTGTGACCCTGCTTCTGTGCAGATTCTGTCCATGGAGGCAGACCTCTTTATCTGAAGCCACTGAGTCACAGGGCCACCGGCCCGGGGCAGGGCTGTTCCTCCAGACCAGAGTGCCTCTTTCAGACCTGCTGCTCACTTTTCCACCTCCCAGGGGTTCCCCTTGACATTTGGGCTTGGAGCGAAGCGCGGGATTCTCGTTCTCGCCTTTGAGATTGTGCAAACACACTGAGTCGCTCTGCACTAAGGCACTAAGCCCCTCCAGGGGAGATGTGGTTAAATGTCAGGCAGAGGGGGTGGCAAAACACTCCGGGGCTGGGTGGCTCAGACCACAGACATTTATTTGCTTCTCATAGTCCCGAGATTGGGAGTGCAAGATCAAGGTGCCAGCAGATTTGGTTCCTGGTAAGGATGCTCAGCCTGGCTTGCGGACGGCCACCTCTGGGCATCCCTCACATGGCCTCCTCCTTGCCAGGGCCCCCAGAGGCCCCACTCCTAATGTCATTACAGTGTGGGTTAAGGCTTCAACGTAGGAATTTGGGGAGCACAAACATGCCCTCAATAACGGGGGATGTGGGAGATGATAGAATTTGGAGTTTTCTGGCAGTGTGAGAAGCGGGCATTGCACATCCTGGGTCCCTGGCTCCCTGGATGGGTTGCAAGGGACAGTAGATGAGTCCTCGGGGCTCCTGTCTGCAGGTGTGTGGAGTGAGCACAGGAATATCCATCTCGAGTGTGGTGTGAGCATCAGCCCCTCCTCCCCCCATTTTCTCCCCTCCCCCATCTTCTTCCCAGACTCTGAGATGTTCCCAGCCAGTCCTGCTTTCCCATTCCCAGCGGGCTTGCCAGGCTCCAGCCTCCCTAACCGGGCATGTCCTTGTACATCTGCTCCCTGCCCCCTAGCCCCCCAGTGTGACCCCACTGCTGCCCCAGTCTGGACCCCCCCACAGCAAGTCTGGGGACAGAAGAGAGGAGGGATGTGGGGGGTGATGGAGCTAAGGTTGCTGGAGGGGCGCCTTGCATAGGAGATAGAGTTGGTGGCAGGAAGACCAGCTGAAGAATCCATGAAATCGGGTTTGGTTGTTGTTGTTTTTTTTTTTCTAATATGGATTTTACTTTTTTAGAGCAGTTTTAGGAAAAGGAGCCTTCTAACCAGGGAGATGGAGCCTCCGTTTTTGCTCTTTCTCTGACAAGTGCACCTAACCAGAATTTGATACAGTGTTGCTTTTTCGAGACCTCACCTGCCGTGGCGGCAAACAGAGGGGACCTGGGTCCTCCTCACGCGGGGCTGGGCTCCCTCACACCCCGATGTCTCCACACAGGTGACCCATTGGCACAACCCCTACTTCTTCGCCTACTTCCCCACGGCCAACTCTTACCCAGCCCTGCTTGCAGACATACTGTGTGGGGCCATCGGCTGCATCGGCTTCTCCTGGGTGAGCTTGGGGTGACCCTGGGGGATCCTGGCAATGGTGGGAGATGATGCCGTGGGGACAGGGCTCCTGTGCCTACAGGACCTGAGCAGGTGGCGGTGGCACCTGTGGGAAGGGAGAAGGACTCAGCCTTGGAGAGAGTGCCTCATAAGGGAACTTGGAATTCAGGGAGATAGAACAAGATCAAGTCTCCTTTCTGGAAAATAGCCCAATTCTGCATAGCAGCACTTCTTTTTTTTAGAGGTACTTGGTATGAATTAAAATCACAGCCGAGGCCCTGGAGTTTCTGCAGCCCACGCCTGGGCATCTGCATTCCTCCCGAGCATTCCGGAGGATTTCTATGTACTATACTCTGCAGCCGCCCGGGGCTCATTCCATCTGTAGCCAGGAGAGGCCCCCGCCCGTCACCCGCGTGGAGTGGTGCGGGGCAGGCGGCTCTGGAAATGGGGCCAACTCCTGCCCCCCATGCCAGCCGTCCCAGCACCACCTCATCTGGGGGTAAAATGCCAGAGGAGCGGCCAGGCTCGACTCCTCCTTGTGGCTCCCTGCTCCCAGACCCAGAGCTACTGGAGGGATTCCCTCCTCCCTAAATGCAGAGCTCTCAGAAGTAGAGCGGCGGCCTGCCAATGGCATCAGGGATCCCAGGGCCTCCTGGGTCCAGAGTGCCACGTGGCTCGTGCCTTGGAGCTGAGTGGACTCATGGGTGCTGCCTCGTGCTGCCCAAGGACCCAAGGCAGGTGGAGGAGGTGTTGGTTAATGAATGCTTAGTGCTGAGCAGCAGGGACCCAGCATCTCCCTGCTCCCCCCAACCTGCCTCGCTTGCTCTTTAGACTGAGACTGCCGTCTGTCTGTCTGTCTGTCCGGAGTTGCTGGGGGATGGAGTCAGCCTCCCAGGAAGGGTTGGGGGGGTGATCCCTGGCTCTCTGAACTGCTCTCTGCCGGGTACCAAGAGCGGCATGAACACGGACAGGGTGGCCTCGGTCACCTCTCTTTGTCTTTGCTGAGCACCCCTTTCTGAAGGACACTTTCTTTCACGAGCTACTGCAGCAGATTTCATTAGCTCGGCTAGTCCAGAGCCTTCCTGTCCCTTCGGGGTGACTCGGCTTCTATCCCACGATGTCTGTTCTTTCTGCGGACACTCTGATTTCTCTGGAGCCTGGGAGGGCTGCCTCCCTGCCCCACGGCTGTGCTGGCCAAGACATGGGTTCCTAATAGTCAGTGCAGTTCCCACGCCTGGAGCTGGTCTTGGCTAGGATGGGGTAGGACCCTCCCCCAGGGCAGACTAGCAGGGAGAACATTCTGCTCGTTCTTACCAGCCATGCATCATGAGCTGGTGTGCATCCTTGGGTGGGTACCAAGCCAACCTGTCCTCTCCCCTGTGCGACGACAGAGGAGCGTCCAATATTGCAGAGCACCATCTCGAGCCCAGAAAAGGCAAGGTCAGCGACCTGCCCCGGGGGCTTCCAGGGGATTCGGGCCACCTGGAACCCACCTCCCGGACTGCGTCCAGTCTCACTGCTGCACTCACTTGTGACTATAGGAGAATCCACCAGTTTGTCTTTCTGGATCCTTCTGTATATACACGGATGTGGCTGGACGGGGCTGCACGTGGTGCTGGTGGAGCGCAGCCCAGTGCACTGGGGTCATTCTGGGCTGTACCTTCCATCCCGGCCATTCTCCCGTGAGTCCTGGTGAAAGGGCACAGGTCTGAATCTCCTTTCAGCTCATTTCAGGCGTTTGAACAGCATCTGGGACTGGGAGATTTTAATCTGAGGTTCAGTGGAAGAGTAAACCCTCCTGCTGCTCCCCAAATCCTGCAAGACCTGGCCCTTGTTTTGACACCAGCCTCCAGGGATGTGTGGCAGAGAAGGGGGGGAGGGGAGGGGGAGGGTGACGTTCCCAGGGACCCAAGTTGGTGGGTGGGGGATGGGGAGGTCACCGTCCCTCCTGGGGCAGATCTGGGTACTGTGGTTCCCTCAGTTCTTCGAGGGTGAGAGAGAAGAGGGATGACATGTGTGCTAAGCGCTCTGCACAGCACATGCCCAGACTGGGCCCCCCGTATTGCTTCAGAGCTGCCAGAGCGAGGGGTCCTGCTGCTGCGCCCAGTTGGCGGGTAAGAGGGGAGTGGGGGGGACAAGTCTCAGCTGATGCTTCTCCCTGGGACCCCTGGGCGGGAGAGCATGCCACCACATTAACCCCACCCAGGGATGGGCCTTTTGAAAATGTTTAAGCCTTTTTACGAAACTGATGCTGAGATCCTAAGAGACAGAGCGTACCCGTCCATGACAAGCCGGCAGGTGGCTGATTCCGGTCTTCTCGCCCCGCTAGGCCGCGAGTCCGGCGTGCACAGAGCTGGAGACCGTGATGATGGACTGGCTGGGGAAGATGCTGAAGCTGCCAGAGGCATTTTTGGCGGGGCAAGTGGGAGAAGGGGGCGGAGTGATCCAGGTAAGCAGCAGGGGAGGGGTGTCCAGCTTCCCGGGATGCTGGGGGTGACGTCCCAGGGCCACAGCGGCAGGTGGAAAAAAAAGAGGTGCTTGAGCTTCCTGTGTGTCCTTCTGGGGAACAAGCAGCCGGGAAGCCTCTGGATCTGGATCTGGGTTCTGGCGCTGTCTGTCCTTCCCTCTCCCAGGCTCCGTAAATCAAAGTGGCACCTGAGCACTTTGCAGGCATTAATTCGTTTAATTCTACAGAAGACTAGGAATTAGGGGCCGTTTTAACACCATTTGACAGGCAAGGGTACTGAGGCACAGAGCCGTGGGGTGACTGGCCCACCAGCCCCCCCCCAACCCCCTCTGCTGGTAAGTTCTAGAGCTGGGCTCTGAGCCCACATCTGTCTGACTGCAGAGCCGTGACTGCCACCACCCTGATCACTGTCCCTCGAGCAGTGAGTGCAACTGTGGCAGAGTCCTTCCACAGCTTCTAGAAAGTTCTATGTCAGTGAGAACCAAGGTCACTTGACGTTGCTGCCTTTTCTACGCACTGTGTCATTCTCTTCTGTGGATGTGTGTTGTTGACAGCAATGATGTCCCAGGCAGCATCAGGGACAAGTCAGGAACCAGGGACAGTCACTTCCCCCCGGGGGCCTCTGGACAAATGCACCAAGGAGATGTGGGCTTTGTGCTCTTTTTATTTCGAAGCATGGACGATGGGCTCTGTTGAACCCACCACCCTCCTTGACATCATTTTCCTGGTGTCAAGTATATGTCATTGAAATTGGGGAAGCACCGTTGATTTTAAAGGCTCCGAGACTCAGTTAAAGCAACTGTTAATCTGCCCATGGGCCAGTGAAAGTGCTGCGGCCCAGATTGTGTGCCGTCACCTGGCGGGTGTGGCCAAAGTCAAGTAGGAAGCAAGCCCCCACTGCCCGGTGCTGGCCTGCTGCTCACCCAGACCGGGGCTTCTGACTTCCGTGCGTCCGTTTTCTGTTGCTGTTGCTGCAAATTTTGGTGGCTTAAAACAGCACAAACCTGGGGCGCCTGGGTGGCTCAGTCGGTTAAACGTCTGCCTCCAGTTCAGGTCATGATCCCAGGGTCCTGGGATCAAGCCCCACATCGGGCTCCCTGCTCAGCGACGAGTCTGCTTCTCCCTCTGCCTCTGCCCCTGCTTGTGCTCCCTCTCTCTCTTTCTCTGACAAATAAATAAATAAAATCAGAAAAACAAACGGCACAAACCTATCACCTTACAATTCTGTAGCTCAGGTGTCTGACACCCGGGAGGCTCCAGGTGAGCATCTTGCCTTGCCTTTTCTAGTTTCTGGAAGCTTCCCACAGTGCTGGGCCATGGCTGCTTCCCCATCTCCAAAGCCAGCAGCGTTCCATCCCTCTGACCCCTCTTTCTCGGTCACGTCTCCCTCTGACCACAGACGAGGAAGGTTCTCCACTTTCAAGGGCCCACTCAAATAATCTAAGATAATCCTGTGTCATGGCTCTTAATCACCTCGGCAAGATCCCTTTCTCCACGTAAATACTCACAGCTTTGGGATTAAGACCTGGACATCTTTGGGAGGCCTTATTCCGCCAACTGCACGCACTTTGCGTCAGAGTCACGGAGGGAGTCCTAGACCTGACGCCTCGAGGTTGGACCCGACAGGTCTTGGCTCAGGAAGGGGCATTCCCGTGTCCAGCTCGGGTCACTCTGAAGAGCCACGTGCCGGGACTGCTGGCTGACTTCTCTGTGGCCAGCAGGCCACCATGGCCAGGCTCGGAGCCCTTCCCTCTGTCCTCTCCTGCCTCCCCGTCTCTGATTCTCGAACCTTCCATCCTCCGACGCTGATTCTGAGCAGGTTTCAATTTGAGGCTGTGAGCCAGCCTTAAACGTGAACACAGTAGAACAAGGATTTCCTCACAAGGGCAAACCATCTCAGCTCCCTGGACACAGGGCGAGGCTGTCCTGTACCTGCTGGCCTCGGGGAGGGAGGCTGTCCCCTCCCCTGCTTCTCACCTTGGAGGAGGTTGGCGACTTTGCAAACTCCAGAACATCCAACCTGGCTCTCCAGAGGCCATCATGGCAGTCCTTCCTCTAAGGACGGGCAGAGTCCGGGTACTGACAGAAGAGCAGGTGGCCACAGGGGGGCAGAAGGAGAGCAGAGTTTCGAGGAGGGGACTTTGGCTTTGAGTCCTACTTGACTCAGTTTCAGGCCTGGGGAGAGCTCACACTCCCAACCGCCTGGATGCTGGCAGCAACTTTACTTTTCCTTTGTAATTCCACACGGTGTGCCCAGATCCACTTTTCTCCTCTGTCCCATTCACTCTGAGCCCTCCTCACACCCTTCCGCCCCCCGTTGGGTGAGCCCTATTAATCTGGGACTTAGCTCCTTCTTCCCCCCGGGGAAGTCTTGCTTCTGCTGCACCTGTCACTGTGGGCCGCCCTCCCAAAAGCCCTTTGTGGGTTTTCCAGGACCTTCCATTTTCCACAAGGAGGCCACCTCTCCTGTCATTTCCAGCTTTCTTGGGTTATTTCCCTTTTTTGGTCATTTTCTCCTCTCTATTTTGGAGGGAATTGCTCATCGTTGTCTCCAAACCACTGTTTCCGTTTTCCACATTGCCCATTTATCCCTTCAAGATCCACTTTGGTTCTGCTATTCCTCTTTACAAAAGTGTCGTCCCCTTTCCATTCATGAAAACCAGACCCCTGGGGCTCCTGGGGCGCTCAGCTGGTTAAGCATCTGCCTTCGGCTTGAGCCATGGTCCCGGGATCCTGGGATCGAGCCCCGCATCGGGCTCCCTGCTCAGCGGGGAGTCTGCTTCTCCCTCTCCCACTCCCTCTGCTTGTCCTCTTGCTCTCTCTGACAAAAGAGAGAGAGAGAGAGAAAAAAGCAGACCTTGACAGTAAAAATGGAAAAGATACAGGACTGTTTGGGGGCAGACTTCTGGTATTGTTTCAATCCTTGCGCGCGCGCGCGTGTGTGTGTGTGTGTGTGTGTGTGTGTGTGTGTACAAGGTTGGGATAATACAGTATTTTCTGGATGGTATTTTACCCACTATTTTGTTGGGAGCATTTCCCATCCTTTGAGGATATTATTGCATTATTTTCTACGATGGGTCACAGTTTATGTAAATAATACATGACATACATTGTATCAGATTTTCTCCTTTATAACATCTCAGAGGATACCATTTAGGGCAAGTGCAACAATCTTCTAAGGAAATTATCGCCTTCCTGCTGAGGCTCTCTGAATGAAGACTATATCCACCCTTCATGCTCCACAAAAAGTCAAAAAAAAAACCCAACAAAACCCCACAAAAATAAAAAGAGTGTTTCTGGGTCATTGGATCTTATGACTAAAACAGTTTCGCATTCGGCTCTTTTCAGCCAGCCGAGATGATTCTTCTAATTTGATGCTTCTCAAAAATCTTACAAATACCCGATAATCTCAGGCGTGCCCTTTATACCAACAGTGACTTTTTACTGAATGCCCTCTCCGGGCTAGGCTTATTCCTGGTGCCTTATGCGATTCTCTTTCAACCTGCAAATAGTTATGAGGGTTGACTGCATTATCAATGATTTTTCTCATCGCTGAGGAACCTGGAGCCAAGAAAGGGAGCATATCGTGCCCAAGAGTGCAAGCTGACTAGAGGCAAGGTGAGGACGAATTCCACCAGCTCATCTGTGACTCTTGGTTTGGGTTAGAGTATCCAGAGGTTCATCTTGCAATTATCCTTACTTTAAAGACAATCCAATTTTGCAGAGACACCGGCTGCCCCAGCATCGGTTGCGAATCATCCTGGCATCTCTCGGCCCCTGGGGGTCAAATCCTCCTTCGAGCCCAATTCCCTCAGTGTTGCTGTGTGAGCATGGGCAACTGTGTCTGTTTTCGGCAGGAAGCCCACCCTTCCCAGCTGACAAGGCTGATTGTCTGCAGTCAGCGAGGCCCCAGACAGCACCCCGGGTTGGTGACCGCCAGAGGGCCAGAGCTGTGGGGGGACGCTGCGCCCCTCCGGGCCATAGTCCCAGCTTCTAGACGTCAGCACGGTGACGGGCAACAGAGTCAAATGGCAAGTCATCCTCTGAGCTGGACAAACCGGGCCGGAAAATGGTCTCTTAATTGGGTTTGAAAGCTCTTGTGGAAGAAAAGCCAATTGCTCGCCGCGTGTGGGGTGACACTTGAAACAGCCAGAGGAGGAAAGGGCGGTTCTGGCCCCTGAGTCACTTGTCACCAGCATTCGCTTCTGCTTCGTAGCCGGCTTGCCATGGCAACCTTTGTCCCTGCTGCGGTAAAGCTAAGATGTCATTATACAGCCTCAGTTCCAGAACAGACCCCGGCTCCTCCCTCCCTGGCAAAGCTCAGCTCAGCTTTCCACAAAGGGCCAGAAATCTGCCTGAATTCTGACTTCAGGGCTGGAGCCCGTGGGCTGCCCGGGAGCCCCTGAGCTCCGGCGACTCCACTGAGGATTTCATTCTTTCATTGGGCATTGTATGGGTTCAATCACTTTTGGCTGCGTGAAGGAGCACGGACAGAGCGGAGAGGCAAACCCCGTGATGAATTAGCACGGCGATTCAAAGCCTTTCCTTAGCAAGTGGTTCAGGGGAGAACAGACCTTTGGGGGTCAAGGCCTCGGGCAGAGGGTGGGAGGTAGGGAGGGGGCTGCAATCCCACGTGGGTGTTGGGGACCGAACAAGGCAGATGATTTCAGCACTCAGAAGCTGTGTCTTCCGGGAAGCGTCTCCTGGTTCACTTCCAATGAGAAGGAAGGAGCCAGCGGATCCAGGACACACACGTGGGGCACAGGAGGAAGCCCAGGCCACTGGAGTGGGAGGTCCAATGCCTGCCCTCAGGGAGCTTGGATTCCCTGTGAGGGCCCATTTGGCCTTGTCAGCCCTGTTTCTTCACTTTGCTGTGTGAGCACAGGCAACCAAGTCTGATGGCAGCAGGAAGCCCACCCTTCCCAGCTGACAAGGCTGATTGTCTGCATTCTCTGAGGCCCCAGACTGCCCCGCGGCGGTCACCAAGCCCACGTCTATTCTAATACCACTTCTACAGTGATTGCTCAAGACAAGATGGCCTGAAGAAATGCAAAACCCACCTCACAGGCCAAATTAAGAAGATCATATCGTGTATACCTGAGGCCATGCATTTGAGCTACAGAACTCCCGAGTCAATGTATTTATGTTCAAACTTCACCCGCCTCCCCGAGGGATACGTGTTGGCTTAAAAGAATGAGTAAAAGCATCAAAATGGTAAAATAGAAGAGGAAATCAGGATCGCTGAAGGGAAAGGAAGATGAAATGTTAACAGGGGAGGTTGATCTAATGATTTCCTTGTATATTTCTCTGCAAAAACCCTAAAATCTTACAACTCTCTCATACTCGACCAAAATCTACCTTCTTTTATTTTTTTCCTTCCTAATGTTAATACTGTCCCGCTCCTGGATTTCTTCTAGGACTTACTTAAGATGCGGTGATCGTCAGTGGTGGTGATCATGAGCAGTGGGAAGCGGGGACATGGCCATACATGTGGGGGCCCCCTCCCCCTGCCTGGAAGGCAGCTGGGACTCCCTGCTATCTCTGCCCACTTGCTAGCTGCTCACCTGGACCAAGTCAGTCCCTCTCTTGCTGGGCATCCATTTCCCACCTGATGGTGACAGAATTAAAAAACACGGTTATTTCGCAAATTACGAGGGCAGGCAGAGTGCAGCGGAATCTGCTTCCTACGTGCAGGGCAGTCAGCTTTGCAGCTTCAGATTCCTCTTTTAAGAAAAATAGGGACGCTAATGTCTCCCAACAGTTTCAACATTGATTCCTTTGCTGCCCCTCGAAGCTCATCGCGACCTTTTCTTCGATCCAGGGAAGTGCCAGTGAGGCCACCCTGGTGGCCTTGCTGGCCGCTCGGACCAAGGTGGTGCGCCGCCTCCAGGCCGCCTCCCCGGGGCTGACGCAGGGCGCCATCATGGAGAAGCTAGTGGCCTACTCATCGGATCAGGTGAGTGCAAAGCCCCACTGAGCCTCTACGATCTGAATCCTTGTTTTGTGTCCAATCTGATCCAAACAAAACCACGTGGCGTTTCAGACATTTCCACAGCCGAGCTTGGACGTGGGTGTTTGGTATTCTGTCCGTGTGCACCTGAGTTCATGTAGGTCCACGGGGTTAACCCGCCAGGGTCCCGTGGGGGGCGCCTGGGGGGCTCGGAATCCTGCACCTCCTGTCGGCCATCGGGAGCCACAGCGGGAGCCAGACCCCAGGACAGAGTCAGAGAGGAGACAGTGATGGTGGGAGCCACGGGGCAGAGGGGGGCACCTTCGGTAAGAGCTGGCCTTCCTGGGAGGCCCCGAGACACAATGGATCCACCATCCCACAATGGTGCCGTGTCCTTGGCTTCTCTTTTCTCCAGACACCATGTGCTGAGCGTGGCCCCCAAGCGGCCCAAGGGCCCATGGTGAGAGGAGCCCCCAGATAAGAACCTGGATGTGCTCACTCTGCTCACTGCTTGCCCACTGAAAAGCGAGATTCCACAGAACCCGAGACAACACCGGGAATGAGGTGCAGGCGGGATGCAGAGGGCCCGCAGCACAGGGAGCTCTCTGCAGAGCCGGGGGCTCATGGCCACTGCCCGCGGCACGCACATGCAAGAATCTCACTCCAGGGGCGCCTGGGTGGCTCAGTCGTTAAGCGTCTGCCTTCGGCTCAGGTCATGATCCCGGGGTCCTGGGATCGAGCCCCGCATCGGGCTCCCTGCTCTGCCCGAAGCCTGCTTCTCCCTCTCCCACTCCCCCTGCTTGTGTTCCCTCTCTCACTGTGTCTCCCTCTGTGTCAAATAAATAAATAAAATCTTAAAAAAAAAAAAAAAAAGAATCTAACTCCGATGCCTTCCTTCCAGGCACACTCCTCGGTGGAAAGAGCTGGATTAATTGGAGGAGTGAAAATAAAAGCCATCCCTTCGGATGGCAAGTTTGCCATGCGTGCTTCTGCCCTGCAGGAGGCCCTGGAGAGAGACAAAGCAGAGGGCCTGATTCCTTTCTTTGTAAGTCAACCAGGCATGTTGGGTATGGGCCCCTGGGAGTCTCCGAGCCCTGCCTGGGCCTGGGGCAGGGCCTCGCGTGCCGTGCTGGTCATAGGCTATGCGGTACTCGTGTCGCCATCAGGGCACTCCTTGAGGGAGGCTGGAGCAACGCTCCATTTAATTTTCCGTCCGCCTGCCTAATCCCAGAAAGAAGGAAGCAGGGCACCCGGCCTGGAGGATCCTGATAAGCCAAGAAGTCTTGTTTCTGCTCCTGTTAAAAGTGACTCCAGGTGATCGTCCCTTGACCACCCTCTGTGCCAGTGTAGCTGCTCTGTCATGAGGAATGGATGATGGACCAGTAAACCAAATTAAAAATAAAGCCCAGAAGCCCTCGCCGCCTAGATCAGTATTCTTAGCAGATACCAAGGTGCGTCATTTGCAAGAGATGTGTTGCAAGCAATTATCGGTAAAATATCTAGCCAAATGGCACCAGGTTTCTGCCCATCTTGTGCACAGATGGGCATTTTCCCCTGGGGAAGAAATACTTGGTGTTGCAACTAGAGCAGTTACACATGGGAGTCGTCACAACCCATGAGACCATTGTAGCATGCAATGTCGTGTGTCATGACAATTAACAGTGATCTTGGCACTAGCCTCATGGTGTTCAACCTGGCTGCACCCCAGACATACCTGGGGAGTGTTGAAAATATACTGATGCCCAGGCCCTGCCCCAGTTACTCTTACCAGAATTTCTGGGGAGGGAGCCAGGCCTTAGAAGCTTTTCATAGTGCCTGGGTGGTTCCGTGGGTTAAGCGTCCGACTCTTGATTTTGGCTCAGGTCATGATCTCAGGGTCCTAGGATCGAGCCCGGAATTGGGCTCCGCACTGGGCATGGAGTCTGCTTGAGATTCCTCTCCCTCTGCCCTGCCCCCCCCAAATAAAAAAAATAAATAAATCTTAAAAAGAAACGGAAGCTTTACGTAACAATTTCAAGATGCCCATGTGCCTCCTGAACAGTCCTCGGGGTCTGAGCGTTTCCTAGCTGTTACAGCAATCTAGGTTTGGTAGACTTTTATGGGCCACGTGTTACTCATGCCCACTGTTTTCTTAATTTAAAGTTTAATCTTCGAGACAAGCTTTTTTTTTTTTCCTCCAAAAAATTGTTCCCATCAATGCAAATGAACTACCCCTCATTGAAAATCTAACTTGTGACTGGGGAAGGCATGGAGGGTTTGATACAAAATTTGATCCTGATTTATGGAGGCCCCAGGGGGAAGTCCAGAGCATCTACCAATAGTTACACTGTGGAAGGATGGAGAAGGTTCACATGTAGCTTGTGGGAGGAGCTGATGGCCACGGCCCGTGTCTGCCTGGGGTCAAGGCTGGGCCAGAGGTCATCTGAGTCACCCTGTCCTGCTTCGTTTCCCTGTGTTGCATGACACCCGTATTTATTTGTGTATTTGTTTACTGCCTCCTTCTTCCCATCGGACTGCAAACTATGTGAAGGGAGGGTCTGTGTAATCAGCCCGTTATCCCAGCTCCTGGAACCTGCCCCTGACACCTTAGCAGACGCTCAATAAATATTTGTCAAAGATTTGGCCAGGGAGATCATTCTTGTTAGAAAGACTACCTTTAAAATTCCCACGTACAATTTCAGGATAGTTTGAAAGGATTCTATTTAAACGAGGTAAATATTTTTGACGCTATACTGTCAATCTTCTAAGACTCATTAGAATATCCCACCTAAGGAAAAATAAATATATTAAGACCCACTCTTGCAGATTTGAAGAATGAAAGCAATGGAATAGACCACATAAAATGATGAGAAGATTTCATTTCATAAAACCTACAAAACTCATGGGACACCTGTGTGGCTCAGTAGGTTACGTGTCTGCCTTCAGCTCAGGTCATAATCCTAGGGTCCTGGGATCGAGTCCCGAATTGGTCTCCTTGCTCAGCGGAGAGTCTCCTTCTCCCTCTCCCTCTATCTGCCGCTCCCCCTGCTTGTGTGCGCTCTCTGTCTGACAAATAAAATCTTTAAAAAAAAAAAAAAACCCACAAAACTCATAAACAAAATAAAAAGACAAAGGTTGGCAGGAAACAGAATGTATATTATAAAGCAAATCTTAGAGGAGGCTCACATCTCAATAAGCAAAAAGGCAACATTCCAGTGGGAAAACAGACAAAATACAAAAACAGTTGGTTCCCCATTCAATCACAAGAAAGCAAGAACACAAATCAATTTCCATCTTCTAATAACCAAGGCCGTGCAAATCAGCTCTTGAGAGAGGCATGCAAGCATCCCAGCTGTGGATGTAGACACGCCCATGACTTCTTTTGTGGCTGGCCGGCTTTCTCTTACGTACTTTGAGGTTTTAATAGTCAGCCGCACTCACATCTAGAATTGTCCAAACTTCCTGCAGAATGACCCATGTATCCTTAAGAGATGCTCCCTTAGTCTTCTGCTTGAACTGACAGTCCCTGCAATGACATCTGGTTTCCATTGGTTAGTCAGTGGTCCCGGGATACATTGTTTCCTTTCCTGTCTACCTTTCTGTTCTCATACTTGTATCTCTTGCAGGCAATAGGCTGTTGTTGTTGGGTTATTGTTTTTGTCTTTTCATCTGTTTATAAATCCAACATGACAATTTTTCTTAATTTTCTCCATTTACCTAAGGAAATTATTGATACATTTAAATGCATTTCTACAATCTTACTATTTGTTTTCCATGGTCCGCCTCTCATATGATGGTTTTCCTAGGCTTTCTTGTCTTAGACAATCAACTGTTTTATGTTATTCCATTTTCTTCATTTTTAGCTTATGAGCTTTATCTTATTTTATTATTATGCCTCCCCTCCCCTTTTGTGCTATTATTGTCATATATTTTAATTCTACGTATATTTAAAACCCCATGAGACATTGTTATTTTATATAGCCAATATTTATTTATATAAATCTCATATTTCTCTTTCTGCTGATCTTTCTTTCCTGCATTTTCTTACTTTCATCTGGGATCATTTTTTTTTTCTGTCTGAAAACCTGCCTTGAGAACTTTGCACTTTGATACAATTGCCTCTGTTCTTGTTTTTCTGAAAATGTCTTTACTTTGCCTTCGCTTTCGAATGATATTTTTGCTGGGTCTGGAGTTCCAGGGTGGACGGTCTTTTCTTTCGGCGGATTAAATACATGAGCCCATTGGACGTCGGTTGTCAGTCTCAGAGTGGCTTTTACGCATGTAGTGTGGAAACGTCACTTTTTCCCTCTGGCGGCTTGTAGCATTTGCTTTTTGTCTTTGTGTCTGGGCAGTTTTAGTAGGATGCAAACCAGTTGTTTCTTTGTGCTGATTCTCCTTGGGTTTCACAGAACTTATCTGTGACTTGTCATTTCTTTGGGGAAATCGTCAGTTGGGGAAATTCTTTTTTTTTTTTTAGATTTATTTATTTATTTATTTGAGAGAGGGAGAGAGAGAGAGAGAAAGGGAGGGAGAGAACGAGTGGAGGGAGGGGCAGAGGGAGAGGGAGAGAATCTCAAGCAGACTCCCCGCTGAGTGTGGAGCCAGACGAGGGGCTCAGGCTCACGACCCTGAGATCATGACCTGAGCCAAAACCAAGAGTCAGTCGCTCAACCAAGCTACCCAGGTGCCCCTATAGCTCTCTTAAAAAAAAAAAAATCACTGAATAGTATTCCATTGTCTGGATGTACCTATCAAAGGACATTAAGATGCACCCATTTCTGACACAGGGGTTTTCCAGCACCACCAAGCGATTAACTCAGTTCTGATACTGTTTATCTGGGGACAACATTAGACCCCACAGACGAAGGGCTCAGTCCTACAAGACTGCCCCACTTCACTTGCAACTTGTAACTCCAGGTTGTCACCTGATCAACAGCTATAGATCAGAAATTCTAGGGAGCCCCATCCTTGGGTTTGATTACTGTGTTAGAGCAGCTCACAGAACTCAGATACACATTTGACTTGCTAAATCACTGGTTCGTTATAAAAGGATATAACTCAGAAACAACCAGATGAGAGAGATGCCTGAGGCAAGGTCTGGGGAAGGGGTACGGAGCTTCCATGCCCTCTCCTGGTGCCATTCTCTCCAAATCTCCACTTGTTCACCGGCCTTGAAGCTCTCCAAAGCCCCGTTGGGGTTTTTATGGAGGCTTCATTACATAGGCACAATTGATTGAATCACTGGTAACTGGTGATTGAACTCAATCTTCAGCCCCCTCCCCTCCCTGGAGGTCAGGGGTAGGGCTTAATAGTTCCAATACTCTAATAACAGGATTGGTTCCCTGGGCAGCTAGCCAGCATCCATAGGCAATGGAGCAGCTTTTCAAAAGTCACCTCATTAACATGACAGAAGATACCTTTGTGGCCTTCAGTGTTTAGGAAATTCCAAGGGTTTTAGGAGCTCTGTGTCAGAAATGGGGACAAGGACCAAATATATATTTCTTCTTATAAATCACAATATCACAGACATCTTGGTAGTTTCTAAGTTTTGGCAATTATTTAAAAAGTGCTATGAACACTCATGTGCAGATTTTTGTGTGGACAGAACTTTTCACCTTGTTTGGGTAAATAAACAGGAACACATGGAAATTGCTAGATCATATGGTAAGAGAGAGTTTAGTGTTATGAGAAACTGCCAGGCTCTCTTTCAAAGCAGTGGTACCATTTTGCATTTCTAAGAGCTATGAATCACAGAGTTCCTGTTTTCCCACATCTTCACCAGCATTTGGTGTTGTCAGTGTTTTTGATTTTAGCCATTCAAATGGATGTATGGTGGTATCTAAATGTTGCTTTCATTTCCGATCCCCTAATGATGTATGCTGTTGAATGTGTTCTCATAAGCTTATTTGACGTTTGAATATCTTCTTTGGTGAGCTTCAGACCTTTTGCCCACGTTTTAGTTGGATTGTGTATTCTATTACCGTTGGGTTTGGGGACTTCTTTTTATAATTTTGGATATCAGTCCTTTATCAAGAGTTGCATTTTGCAAATATTCTCTCAGCAGGTAACTTTTCATTCTCTGAAATGTCTTTCATAGAGCAGAAGTTTTTAATTTTACTCAAGTCCATCTTATCAATTTTGTTTGTTCATGGATCATGCCTTTGGTGTTGTGGCTACAAACTCATCCCCGCACCCAAGAGGATATAGATTTTCTCTTGTGTTACCTTTTAGGAGTTCTATAGTTTTACATTTTACAGTTAGGTCTGTGATCCACTTTGAGCTAATTGTTGTGAAGGGTGTAAGGTCTGTGTCCAGATTCAGTTTTTTGTGTTTTGTTGTTTTTTTTTTTTTTTTTGTATGTGAATGTCCAGTTGTTCCAACACCATTTGCTAATGGTAGTGATACTGGTAAGAGGGAGAAGGATGTATTATTTATTATTTACTGTTATTTATTATCCCTTTTGCCCATTTATGGGCTCCTTCGTTAGAATGTAAGACGTCATTTACATTAGAATTTATATTTTAATTAAAGTTAAATATGTACGCAGCTTCATAATCAATTAGTTCTGTGTGTCTTATAACCGCAATACTGAAAAACAAGGGTCTACTGAAAGATCTGATTGTCCTCACCGAGATGTCTCCTTACCAAAGTCAAAGCTCTAATGTCTCTTAGTGTTTTTTTCCCTTCATCTTTGAGATGGAAATCCAAATGTATGTATTAAGTAATACAATGATGTAGACAGTTTTAGGGATGAGAGAGAGAGAGAGAGGGAGATCGAATTTCATCTCTTCTTTCTGTATTATTTTACAAAGTGTAAACTTTTGTGGTCTTCCCTCAGGAATCCTTAGAAAATAAATTTTATTGTCTTTATTTAAGTATTTTTTATAGAATGTCATATTGAAAACACATACATATTCATCACATATTCATGCTTCTACACAAAGGAAGGACGATCAAAGCATGGGTTCATGATTTGGTGGTGGGATTTCAGAAGGCAGCAGAGCATTTCACGATGGCTCTGTGCCCGCCAGTTAGCGAGAACTTTGAAATGAAGCATCATTGGCGGGCATTTCAGAGTGGCCGGACGCTTTGTCGGGACATTTTATATATGTTATTGGGAGGCATCTACCCTAACTACATTTTATAATCCTTGTTAGTGGGCTCTCATGCAAATGGTGGACAAATTCGTGGGCTTAGCAGCAGATGCCAGATACCTCCACTTGTTATATTTCCAAACTTACCATGATGGGCTATGCAACAGTTCCAGGTTCATTCTCTTACTCATTCATTCACTTGGCAAACATTTATTGAGCACCTGCTGCATGCAGGGCCAGCGGGCCCTCCAGGGTCTTATTGGTTAGACAGAGACATGAAGTGAACAGTCATGTACAGCAGGTGCAGCGCGATCTATGATACAAGCAACCCAGCAGTTCCCACCGGAACGTGAGCATCAGGAAAGTGTTGCTGCAGGATCCACAATCTGGAAAGAGTAAGGGATGCAGGCCAAGGGAGGGGCTCGCGGGGCTGTTTGGGCAAAGCACTCCAGGGGGAAGGAAATAGCAATGAAAATGGATGGTATCCCAGGAATCTGAAGTGCTAAGCGGCTCAGAACTTGCTAGGGCCACGAAGCTGGCAGGTGCACCATGATGGGATCCCAAAGCTTCTGCTGCACGTGCCATGTTGCACTGCTGTCCACGGAAGGGCAGGGAGAGAGCAGATGGGAAGTCTTAGAAGCTTCGAGAGTGCCCAGAGCGTGAGTGAATGGAGGGGTGTCAGAGGCGGAGGTAGTGGTGAGGAGATCATGCAGGGACCATCGTGAGGAAGATGCGCTTCTTCCTGAGGGCAATTTGCAGTTAGTAAGGGAGTTTTAAATGGAAGAGAGACATGATCTGATTTGTATTTTCAAACACCCCTCTGGCAGCCGAGGGGCACAGGGTGGGGCTGTGAAGCCCAGCACACAGAGCCCGGTGGCAAAGCGTGCCTCCGGTGGTCTGTCCATTATAATACAGGCCTAAAACTGGGTGACTGTCTTCATTGTGCATCAATTCAAAGTTACCCTATAAAAATAACAGGGCACACTCGAGTGGCTTCACCGGGGCGGGGTGGTGGAGCTGCTGTCCTCACATCCTATCTTACTCATCCTTCAACCATGGCAAGTGATCATTAACAAGTAACCACCCACATGGGCAGCGATCATGACTTAGAAGTCACGTAGAAGATTCCGTATCTGGAAAATGGAGTCCCATTGAAATCTGGCCTGGCCCACAGGAGTGTATTTGGGGTGTAAAAGTTATTCTGCATGTGTCGGAGCAGAAAAACGTGATTAATGTTAATAATAACTGGCAGGTGGTTAGTGTGGCCAACGGGTGAGTGGGAGGCAAGACAAGAAGCAGGAAATGCAATATTCTGGCGATTGGTGGAGGATGATGATGGCAATGGGTATGGAAAGAAGGGACTGGATTTAAGAGGCATTCACTAAGGAACGGGGGCCAGCAAAGCAGCAAGTGAGGGACGAGCTCAGGAGGACTTCCCCAACTCAGATTGTCCACCCCCAAGCTCGGAGATCCAGAGGGCCCAGAAACGCGAGCAGCATGGCATGGGGGAGATGGTGCTGAGCTCATTTTTGCAGGAGTTGAAGGTTTACACATCTAAATAGGGATGCCCCCCAAGACAGCTGAGTTCACCTGGGAGGGGAGGTCTGAACAAGACACAGGTGTGGGTCCCATCTGAGTTTGGGTGGTCCCGACGTCGCTAGGAATACACAGGCAGCCCCCTACGGTCTGCTTGGGGGGAAAGAGGCCCCAGGAGAGAGCACCAACAGATAAAGCTGTGTGGAGAGAGAGGAAGGCGATGGGGGAGGGGGGTCACAGGGGAGCCACACCAGAAACCTGGGGGCCACACAGCCAGGAGGGACACGACCTGAAGGCTGGACATGCCCCGTGATCTCAGGATCCGGAGAGGCCTTGTGTGTTTTGCCAAGGGGGGCAATTTGGGACTTCGGTAGGAGTTGATTTTCTACCACTGGAGTGGCCAGTGGTAGAATTTGGATTCCCCTGGGCACCTGCGGGAATGAGGAATGTGGAAATGGATTCATGTGTAAGGGGGAAAGGGAAGCAAGGGCCAGTAGCTGTAATGCTGGGTGTGCAGAGATGAGCCCGAAGTGTGTTCACGTGCTCAGTAAAGAAGGACAGATGCAGGTATTGAAGAGAAGGCCACTCATCACCGGGAGGAACAAACCACCTTTTTTATTTTGGCAGATTGGGCACCCAACGGATATGCCGCTGTGGGAATGTCCTCCTAAAGACCGAGATTGCAGCGAATGTTTCAGGGCATGTGTGACATTCTGATAGAAGCCACGGGCGTGGGCCAATCCCGTGTGTCAGAACACGAGGAAGGCCCCTGGGGACCTGGGATGGCTCAGTCCCTTTCCCCGCGGGATGGTTCCTGGTGGGACGACACGTGTTTCCAGGTCTTCGCACTATTTGGTGAGCACTATGCCTGTGCAGGGCAGAGGGTGTGATTAACCCGCTGCAGGGGATCAGCGAAGGCTTTGGCTAAGAGGTAACACTGAGCTGTGTCCCAGAGGACACACAGGCCGCGCTCATGGGCTCAGCGCCTTTCTGGTTGAAGAACAGAGTGTGACAAAGGTACAGAGATGTGAGAGGTCACAGGAGGTTTGAGGACATGCAATAGGTTTGTTATCTTAACGCGAGTCCCTCAGCCAGGGGCCTCTCAAGCCAGAGGGAGGCCGGGCTCAGACCTAGAAGGGCGGCAGCTTGAACTTGGACGTACTGCCCACTTGTTCCCTTAAAACTATGTATCTAGTGGTTATAGTTCTGCATAATACCTGCATGCATAATTCCGAGATGCGGACCTTTATTATACTCATAAAGGGGTTACAGACATCTCAAATTCATCTCAAAATTCAAGGCCCTCTGCAGAGAGCGAGGGGCCCAAGTTTGAACCACGAAAGGTGAATCTCGGCCCCTCCCGGGACTTGTGTGGGGCTTCTGATAGTTCTTCTTTCTTCCCCGTGGTGGCTTGCCACCCTGAGAGCCAACCTGATAAGGTCAGGCCAGGCAGAGGGAGGTGCCTGCGAGGCGCTCATCAGAGAAGTGGCAAGGAAAGCAGGGTGAGGAGGGCAGCTCTGCCTCCAGAAAGGGCAAGGGGGACATGTGCCTGGGCCGCAGATGCCCTGCAGGCTCTCGGGCACAGGGCGCTGGCACCGTCCCCGCCCTCCCTCCCCCTGCACAAATGTGATTAGGACCCTGTAGCACAGCCCAAATCAGGTTAGCGTCAATGAGCTGAGCTGGTGTAATCAGACGCCGGAGTAGAGCAGGTGCTGGGCTTGAAAGAGGCTTTTGAGAATTAGAACAAGCTGACGGCCGCTGTCTAGAACACAGCATGCAGGGCCCGTCGGGCGTGTCCTCACTGCCAGGCAGAGGGGCCGCTGGCCTGGCCCAGGGCCCTGGGTTCTTTCCTCGACTAGCAAAACAAGAGTTCATCACACTGGGGTTCACATGATGGTCTGCTCCCCGCCCCTGCCCCCGTGTGTCCTCGACCCACCTGCAGGGTCTCACTCAAGTCAACTGCAAAGTCCGGATCATAAGAATATCCAGCTCATCCAGCTGTTGTGGCGGCCAAACAGTCTGCAAAGCCCCGGGCCCGGGCATGGTCCATGCTCAGAACACAGCACCTGCTCTGCTCTCCACTGAGCCCAGGACGACGAGGCAGGATTTTAGATCTTACAGAAATGCTCCGTGCTCAATATGAAAACATCGAGAATGGAGGTTTATCTGATGAGATCCAGAAATCTCGTCTTAAGAGATGAGCCGTATTACTACTCGGTGAACATCATCCTAGATACTCTCCGGTGCACACATTCATAGGTAGAAAATAATTTCAACAAGAGGATATTTAATATATGTGTTGTCTTTAAAACACAAGTTATTTGCCTTTATTTCAGTTAGAATTGGAGGAAAATCAAAGGAAATTGAAGGAATTGCTGAATAATAAATAGGTCATTCCTCAGAGATTCTTAAAATTGAGAAAATAAACTATAAGCCAATATTAAGATGGTTGAGGTATCCTGTAGTTTTTTATATACATTTTTGCTATTTTAATGACTTAGGAAAAGCATTCTAAGAGTCTTAGGCTCTACCTACCAAGCCAAGTGGCTTTGATGAAGCGTGTTACTATTCAGTTATAAATCAGGAAGAAATTGCAAGTACCAGAGAAAAATCGCATACTCACTTGGAGTCCTACTAAGTGAGTCATCTTGTCAGAATGAACCAATGCAGAGGGTGCAGGAGGCTGGCGAGGGGGAGGCATGCACAGCGGGGTTGGGAGGCAGGGGGCTAAGAGCATCGAGGATGCTGAGGTATGGGAGCATCTAGACCCGGTGGGACCTAGTAGGCTGGGCATTTGTGCTGTGAGTGGGAAAACAGAAGCCCGGCTAGCTGCTCGCCTCCAACCCAGGGATTTATGCCCCAAGTGCTGTGTGACTTTCATGTGGGTATATTCATCATGTGTTTGTGTTTCTGTATCTCTGTTTTCTGTATGTTTGACATCTTGGTGGCCTCGCTGACCCTGGAGGGACCGCTCCTCCCAGGAGCAGCTGATTCGAGAGACGGTAAAGGATTATCTTTCCCCAAACCAGCCAATCCAGAGCCTATACCCCGAACCACCTCCTCTATGGGGCTCCTACACTCCAGGCCAATAGCCCCTGCCCTCATCACCTCCCAGCCAGGGACACTAGGGACAGCCCCCTCTGCCCCAAAGCCCACTGAAATTATTCAAACCAGCCAACCCTCAGTCTGCTCGCCCTGCAGCCTGCTGTTTCCCGTGGAAACCATCGTAAAGGCTCTGGCCTTTGCTGGCCGCCTCCCTCGGCCTCCTGACTGTGCTTCCCCATGTGGCCCCCCCATGGCATAGCATGCCCCGCCTCTTGGGAACGGCCAGTAAGACAAGCTGTCTTTCCAATGGCAGTAAGCTCCCAATCTGGTGCCTTCGCTGTACCCGAATAATAGTAAAAAAATAGTAAAAAAAAAAGAGAAATAGTAAAAAAAAAAAAAGAAAAATAGTAAAACTAATAATAAAAAGTACTTGAATAAAAAGTAAAAAATAGTAAAAAAATAATCGTAAAATAGTAGAAAAATAGTAAAAAATAGTAAAAAAATAGTAAAAAAGTTCTTAGAAAATAGTTTAAAAAATCGAGAAAAGTAAAAATCGTAAAAAAAGTAAAAAAATAGAAAAAATAAAATAGTAAAAACATAGAGAAATAGTAAAAAATAGAAAATAGTAAAAATAATAGTAAAAATAGTACAAAAATAGTACTTGAATAAAAAGTAAAAAATATTAAAAAATAATAACAAAATAGTAGAAAAATAGTAAAAAGAGTAAAAAAATGGTAAAAAAAGTGCTTAGAAAATAGTTTTAAAAATAAAAAAATAAAAATAGTAAAAAAATAGTAAAATAGTAGAAAAATAGTAAAAATAATTTAAAAATAGTAAAAAGTGTACTTAGAAAACAGTTTTTAAAAAATAGAGAAAAGTAAAAATCATAAAAAAATAGTAAAAAAATAGAAAAAAGAAAATAGTAAAAAAATAGAAAAAAGAAAATAGTACAAAAATAGAGAAATAGTAAAAAAATAGAAAAATAGTAAAAATAATAATAAAAATAGTAAAAAATAGTACTTGAATAAAAAGTAAAAATATTAAAAAATAATAGAAAAATAGAAAAATAGTAAAAAAATAGTAAAAATAGTTTAAAAATAGTAAAACAAAGTAAAAAAATACTTAGAAAATAGTTTAATATAAAAAGTAAAAATAGTAAAAAAAAGTAGTAATTTCAAACACTCTGCTCCTGCCCCCTCAGGGGCCCAACTCCCCTGGGCACACCCCATTGCTATAGGGAGTCCTGCCAGAGTCTGGCCAGGACCTGCTTTGGAATCACTCTCTGCCCCTAGGCAGGGGACAGCACCGGTCCCCGGGGAAGCTGCTGTCTCACCCAGGTGACTGTGTGAGCAGAGAGCCAGGGCTTGTCAGCTGAGCCCTCCACGGGGCAGGCATGATGCCGCCCTGGCAAGAGCGCTTTGACTATGAGAGGTGCACTGGGGTCTCCGGTCAAACGCAGGTGGTCCTCCCACCAGGTTCTGGAGTTTACTAGACTGCGTGGGTCCCTGACCTTTTCTTCATCTCTATTCTTAGGGCACGTAGCGCTGCCGGGGCCTTCGTGGGGGCTCCATAAAGAACTGAATTGAATTTTCCACCCAGACAGAAGGAAAATTCACACTCTTGTCAGATTGAGGGAGAAATGGAAATGTCATTATCCAGAGGGTGCTGGCCTCGTAAATCAATTAGGCTCTTCGGTTTTGTAAACATAATGTGCTTTTTGATCACTTGGAGGGAGTCTGAATTTAGCAAATGGGTCTCAGCACCGATTCCATGTGGGGCAAAGTGCATATTCCCAGCAACACGAAGAGTTGTGGAGCCTGGTTTCAAGAGCTTCAGGAGTCCAGGGGGAGAGACAGCCCCGTGTGTGGGGATGACACCAGTCAGATGGTACCCATGCTGTCACCGCCTTACAAAGTGCTCCGGGAGCAGGAGGGGCCCAGAAATCCGGGCCACGTTTCCCGCTTGTGTGACCAAGCATGCTCAACGCTGTCTGGAAACGCACCTCTAAAAATCGTTTCCAGTGTCCATAGGGCTTTCTCGTGAATCTCCTTGGAGAAAAGCTTCATCTCTCAAGGACTGAAGTTCCCTTGGGAGCTGTGCTGCTCGGAGGGACGGGCAGCAGATGAGAGCAAGGCGTCCTCCCTGCCCCTCGGCACACGGGGAGTCAGTCTTGTGCAAGTGCTGTTTCCAACCTCACAGCCTGGTTTTCTGTGGGCGGATGTTTCTCTTGAAGCTTCCATGCAAAGACTGCATCTGCATCCACAGACTCACGTCTCCGGCTAGCAGACGCTGATCGAGCACTACCTCTGAGGCTCTGGGCTCGACCGGGGGCAGCCGTTGTGCGTGCGGAGGTTACAATAGTGACCAAAACATGGGGGCCTAAAAGAGGTCTGCTTTTTGCTCCCCAGGTGGTGGCTACGCTGGGGACCACGTCCTGCTGCTCATTTGACAATCTCCTAGAAGTGGGTCCTATCTGTGAGTATCTGATCGGATTTTCTTCTGGAAAACGCTCTCGGTATATGAAGACTTTAGTGGACCTTCTTCTTTGGGCTCTCCTTCTTCATAATATTAATAATATAGGTCAAGTTCATATTATAATATCATAATATGTTTAGATAGCATAAAACATAATATAATGGGATGTTCACATAATAACTTCATATTTCGATGGTTTGCTAGACTCTTCTATTTGCAATAGCATAAATCTCATTAGCTTGAAATGCACAAACGCAGAAATGTGGCCTAATTGGACCAGAGCTGAGCTTGGCTGAACCAACGTGCTATCGGTAAGAAAAAACTCTCGCATACCGTGCAGCAGGGCCACAAGACTGCGGGGCCGCGTCACCCAACCCGAGAGAACAAAGTCAAACTCTTCGAGCAAGCCCCACGAGGCTCGTGCATCTGCAGGACGTGAGAGTTACCCATCTTTGAATGAAGCCTGACCGGTCTTCAGCATTTCTGGAACGACTGAATGCAAATTACCTAATGCGATTAAGCAGATCCAAACCCTGGATTTCTCCAGAGAAAAACCTGCTTGCTGTGCTTTTCAGGGCCGCTCTCCCCCTCCAGGCTCCCTCACAGCACACGGGTGGTCTCCCCGGGGGGATGAGGAGTCAGAGAATCCCAACGGTGGAACGCGAGTAAGGACTGTGTTTCCAAAGTTACCCCTTCAACACGCGGCTCTGGACCCCCAGCAGGTCCAGGAGGGGTTTCTGTGACAGAGACCTTCTCTTGGGCAGGGGCACGGCTTCCTGACCCCCTTCCCCTGTCCTCGGGTCATACCCGCTGCCCCAGGAGCGCGGGGCTGCTCATCGGGACGGTCTGGGGTCCCATGGAGGCTGTTCAGGCCCTCAGATCACATCTCTGTGGCTTGTGCTGGACAGCACGCCCCCTGCGGGTACCGCTCCCCCCCCCCCCGCCCCGCGCCCGTGTGCGTTACCCCCGCCTCTCCTAACGGGGGCCCACCTGTGCACACACCCAGGCAGCGTGGCTGGGCCCAACCTGGTCACAGCCCACCCGTGCAGCGGCCAAGCCTCACCACTTCAGGCTGTGGGCCCTCCCGTCCCAAGCTCCGCGTCCCCATCTGTAAGGTGCGGTGGTCGAATGTCAGTCCTTCCCTCACAGGGCTCTTTAGAGGGTGAGTTCCTGCACAGAAATCATGGAGACCCAGGGTGGAGGCAGGCGTGCTGGGGACCGGCCGTGCCCAGGGGCTGTGGGCGTGGATGTGCCCGTTCACACAGGTTTGCCTGCGCCATGTGTGTCCGGCGGCAGACGTTTGTGTGAGCGGTGGGCTGAGGGTAGTGGTACAGAGCCCGGGGCTGGGACAAGGGGCGCAAGCGACTGGCTCAGGCCTGCGGCCATGGCGTTGGCCCCGTGAGCTGCGGACCCTGGTGTGCCAGGCCGAGCCCGCTGGTCACCCCTCTGGCTCAGACGTCAGGCTGGGAACTGGATGTCCCTGGCGGGGGCTGGCTGAGATCATGCCCGGGGCTCTCGGATTTATGGGGCCAGAGCTCCTCGGCAGGGCAGAGCCCCTGCGGCCCAGGAAGCTGACGGCCCAGGCAAGGCAGCTGGTGCTCACCGCGCCCTGGGGAGTGGGGGGCCCAGCTCAGGCTGTCCCGCAGTCCTGGAGCATCCCCTGCTCCCCGGATCTGGGGGTGGTGGGAACTGTGGGCTCCGTGACGGTTTGGTGCTGAGCACAGAGGCTGTTCTGGGGCTCGCCAGGGCCAGAAGCCTGCTGCTCCCTGCCACAGCGCATACGTGCGGGTGATTTTGACAATTATGTTTACTACTGATGACGCTGTTCCTGAGTGTCCGTAATCCCAGCCCCTTTCTGTTTCCTCCCGCTGCTCTGACACCATCTCCCTGACTGTCACCAGATACTTAGCATTCACCCAGGGCTGCTCTGGATCCCGGGCCGGCCTCGTTCTGTGGTATGATTGGAATAAACCACTAAAACAATTCATTCATCCACCGTGATTTGACAAAGACGGTATGTGTCGGAAGATCGTTTTCCCCAAACCGCTGCTTTAGGAAAGACCTTTTCTTCTTGGTTCCTTTTAAAACGACTCGCCGGAGAGAGACTCGGTCTCACGTGGCCCACTTGGCTGGATCAGTGGAGGTGTCCAGCAGGGTTTTTACTGGGGAGAGGAGGTGCAGGAAGCAGGGAGTTGAAGGTGATGGGTGGGAGGTGTGGCAGTGGGGAGCGGGGGTGGGGTCCAAGGGAGTGCAGAAGGGGAGCAGGGTGCACGGGGCAGCCAGAGCCCTGCCCAGGGGCACCGGGATGGTGTCGGGGGGGGCACTCCTGATGACACAGGAAGGATAGAGGGATCCCAGCCCCTCAAAGACTGTCCTCACTTCCAACACCTTTCAAAACCACCCGCAGCTTCAATAATCCATCAGAAAGACTTAGAGGACTCCCTGAAAGCCTCTCATGGGCATGGTTTGTTGCAGGGAGGAGAGGTGCAGGCCGAATGTGGGAAGGGACCAAACTCTTGTCTCCTCCCTCGAAATTGTGCGGATGGCTGTACCCCCCCCGAATTAGGATGACAACACACACAGAGTGGGACAGCCCCTGCCACGGAAGCGCCCCGAGCCTGTAGCACCGGAGTTTGGGGCTCAGTCACACACCACCCACTGGGCTCTCCTGCGGTCTCCAGCTCCTCCGGGGGGGTCCAGGTAATCCCTTCCGTCCCTAGTTCCTGCAGAAGTCAGAATGAATGTGGTGCAAAGGTGCCATCATAAATCATACTGATGCACCGTTTGGGGTCAAAGACCCAGGCGAGAAAGGGCTCCTATCAGGCAGGGCACTCCAGGCACTAGAGGCCACCTCCCTGGAGCTGAGGGCAAAGGTCAGTGCTCTTCTGGAGTAAAATTAAGTCCCCACTGCACACCTTCCCCTGGTGCATCTCCTTCCCTTCCCTCCTGGGTACCCCTCCCTGTCTTTGCTCCCCACTGCCCCTCTCCGGGTTTCCCATACATTCCGGGATGGGTTGTGGTTTTTACTCTTAGCAAACATTCCTCTCACAAGGATGACGGCTGAGTGAGGAAAAGAGAGCCCTGTCTGCTGCTTCTGGAACCTGCTCCCCTTGCTCCTGCCTTCATGGCTTGCGTCCTTCCTGACTCGTCTTCCTGTGCAGCCCCCCACCCCCCGGGGTCCTGCTCTGCCTCACCCCTTCCCTTGACAGTTCTGAACCGGACAGAGACATTGGAGCCCCAGACGCCTCCGATGTGCCTCTAACAGAAAATGAAGTTTCCTGACCGGCGGCCCCATGGAGAGGACAGCCTGGATCTGTGGTTTGCTGTCTGTCCTCGAAGTGCATCTGAGGGTTCTTCCTGCTGCATGGCATCGGGAGCCCGAGCAGGAGAGCTCTACAGGGGTGGGACCATGGGCAGGGACATGCGTGGGTGAGCTGTGGTCTCGAAGCAGAAATCCCACATCTTCCATAGGCTCTGTGCTTTCGCCAGCTCCCAGCTGCATCCGCGTGGGGCCCTGCGGTGCCCACACACCGTCTGCCCATGAAACCTGCTTCAGGGTGCTCAGACCCCAACCACACCCTGACCCTCCGGGGCCGTATTGCATGTGCTCGGAAGACATTTGGTCTGCATCCAACCGAGGGCTTTGATCCCCCAACCCTGAAGTTCAAACAGAATCAAGGCTTTGAAACGCCTCTTAGAGCTTTTATCAGCAGAGCTCAGAATGACTCGTCACTCCTCACGGCATCCTGTGTGATTAGCGAGCATCACGCGTGGAAAGCTGAAGCTTGCATCTGTCAGTTGTCACAAATGCACGGGCCAGGGGCTAACTGAGCCCTCCAGGTGCTTCCCTGACCCAGTTCGGGCAGGACAGGACATCTGCTCCCCATCAAGACGCCCCAGCCTTTCGTGGTTATGCATTGGGTGATGGGCCAAGTGCCCAGAACACAGGGAGGCACTCGTCACGATGCTCGCATGTATTTCTCACAAACCTTGGACCTGGTCTTTTCTCTCTGAGGTTCCAGGTGCTATTTTTATGTCCATTCGCCTCTGAGGAAGAATGAGCTTGAAGGGACATAAGGCCGTACAGCTGCTGGGTGCTTGGAGGCAGGGGATGAACCCAGATAGTCTCAATTGAGGGAGCGCATTTAATCAGGGCCCTCTTCCACCTGGCGAGGAAGACATGGTCCCTTCCTGCCAGGCGATTCTGGCGAGGTTGGAAAACAGAAATCATATTCACCAAGGAGCCTAGGACGATTGCAGGTAGCATAAAATCAACGAGTATGCTTTGTGTCCAGATGGTGTGGGGCAGGGGGGCATAGGGGTCCCTCGGGCTGCGAACCCTGCCGTTCCCCAAGGAGTTTGTGGGGAAGGACATTAGGATGGGTTAGCCAGGAGAATCGGGAGCAAATCCCCAGTGGATGAGATGGAGGGAGGGCGAGAAAGGTGGTAAAACTGGAAGGAGGTGTGTGTGTGAGGAGCCCCGAGGGATAGTGCACGCTGCCTCCTTCGGGCATGAGCATCGACCTTCAAATCGAGCAGGGCAGCTGATCCCATTTTCCTCATCTTCTACACAATCCCTGAGCACCTGGTCTGTGTTAGCTCTGTCTGGGGCCAGCTCATGACCTCTGCCCTCAGCTTCATTGCCTTCAGACCCAAGGAGCCTGTTAGGGTCCGGGACGGGGCCAAGAAATGCTGTTGATGGTCAGTATGCAGTAAGAGCCCTGGATGGGATGAGGTGGTTGTCAGGCTGCCGTGAGCGGGGCATCCACTGGGGAGCTTACCAGTCACCTCTGGATTTCAGGTACCAAGGAGGACGTGTGGCTGCACATCGATGCTGCTTACGCGGGTAGCTCCTTCATCTGCCCCGAGTTCCGGCATCTTCTGAATGGAGTAGAGGTGGGCGTGCTCTTTATCTTTAATAAGATCCTTCTTTTTTTTTTAAAGATGTATGATTTCTTTATTTTGGCAGGGGAGGGGCAGAGGCAGAGGGAGAGAGAATCCACAAGCAGACTCCTCGCTAAGTGTGGAGCCTGATGGGGCTCCCTCTCACGGTCCTGAGATCATGATCTGAGCCGACACGCAGTCGGCCACTTAACCCACTGAGCCATCCAGGCGCCCCTCTCTTTAATAAGATCACTGTTTAAAAGTGCTATGTGATCAGTGACTTCCTACAAGGCTGTGGCATTCCATTTGTCACTGCTGTGGTTTGTTTCAGTAACTTCTTTTCAAACAAATTTTGTGATTATCAGAAATCAGATTTCCTTACAAGGGGGGTTGAGAATCTGCCCAGTCATACGACCTGTCTTCTGGAAGTACACCTGACGTTTGCAGCTCTTTTTCTGTCTGCATGAATCTTGGGCAGAGTTCTCATGGTAGGATAAATTTTAGCTTCTGAAACTGTGGGGAAATCTTTAGGAAGAAAATAAAATCTTAATGCCTCTCAGATCAAGAGGTCATGGATAAATGCAACCTGCAATTTTATTTGATCTGGTTCAGTGTGATAGCATGGTCTGACCATGCCCCTGAGCAGGGTATTACTTTAACAGATATTGAACGAGCAGCCATGGGTGCATTTAAATGTCCTATACCGCTTTCGGAATTTGGAAACCGTGGCCTATAATGCCCATGGAAACACCTGCTGCTTTTGAGAAATAGTCATCAAAACTATCGATCAAATACTCTGCTTCCCCACAGGGCCACAGAGGGTAATGTGGTGCAGACTTAATGCAGAGAGAGGACACTATGGGGGTGCCCTGATGTGTCATTTCAGGCTCAAGTAGGATGTTCCTCCAGCCAGAACTTAGCTGCAGACCAATAAAGGGTCCAGAGAGACAGACTTGGTAGTGAGTCCAAGGGAAGGAGATAGTGAGTCAGGAGAGCCTCAGTCCTGACTCTATGCCCAGAGGCAAGGGTTTCGTGAGACCCCGGGCCACACGAGGTGCAGGGATTAAGGCCGTGGTCATTGGCATTTAGTGACTATTTGAATGCTCTACCGGGGGACTAGCTGTGTCCCTGGGGGTAGGGTGGTGGCATCTCCAAACCTCACAAAGTGGATTTAGTAACAGTATCTCCTTTATCTCCTTCGAGGGGTTGCTGTAAGTATCCGGAGTTAATCATGTTTAAAGCGCTTAAAAACAGTGTCAGGTACACAGTGAGTCCCGTGAATGAGCTGGATCCTTTTATTAACTTTCACCACGGCTGCAGAGCCTGTCCCTGAGAACCTCTCTCCGCTCCCCTGTCATGCTGCCAATTAATTTGCTAATTGCTAATTTGGATCCTCATTATGCCGTAATACCAGAAGAGTGGGTGTCGGGTGTAGAATACAAATATTCCCATCTTCGGAAAGAATACCCCCTGGTTGCTGATGAATGAAGTAGCATTCCGGTTCATATCTCCATCACGTCTGTGCATTCATTCACTCACTCACTCCATAATCACTTATGGATGTCCGAATATGCTCCAGACCTCAGCTCAGTTCTGGGGAGGGGCTGATTTGTGGGGCCTCCAAAGTCCCCCATAAATATGAGGGAAGGGGTTGTGGTGATGTGTGAGAAGTTCTGCTAAGCATGCTAGCACCCCACGTTGTGAAGTTCACTGCCAGTAGCTGGGCTTGTGGGTGTTATGGAAAAATAAATCTCTCTACCATATAAATGACTCCTGTCATTATGCATTATACGTTATACAGAGATGATGCATACGACTGGGTCTCCCCCTGCACCTCAGGGATGCAGGGCAAATCGTTCATCGGGGATTTGTGTGCCTGTCCCCAGGATCTGGTCTTTCTAAGTATCAGGTTAAGGATTGCACAATCTTTTGCCACTTTGACTTTCCTCCTTCCCGTGATCCCACGACCCGGGGTTTCGGCTTTCACAGGGGGTGACTGACTATCAGGCCACCGCAGCGCTGGGCACTGGAGCATGATGGTATCTGCAGCAGACAGGATTTTCATGCCTGCCACTGAGTCATTTCCATGTCTCCTGCATTGTTCCTTGCGGGGCGAGGGCCTTGCTGCTCAGCTGGTCTGATAAGGGGGCTGCAATATCCTGCCCCGTCCCTAGCCCAGAGATAAGAACTCTTTCTCTGCCAGCAGGAAAGAGCACACGGCAGTTGGGTAATGAAAGATGATTAAACACACCAACAGCCACCCCCGCCCCCCGGGGAGGGAGCTAATAAAATTCTTGGCGAACAAAACTCTTCTTTCACATTTTGTCTCCTTTTATCGACAAATGAAACGCGTTGTCACTTCCCGTCTCTTTCTCAAAATCACTTTTATTGAAACGTGGAAGGAAATGAATCTGCTCCCCCCAGAGCGGGTTGACACGCGAGGTTGCCGTCAGTCGAGCAGATGTCTCCCTGGTGGCTGGTGGTGGGGCGCCCATCCATGGCTGCACCCCTGGGCCTCCAGCGGGACCCAGCTCCTATGCAGCATTCAGAGGATAAACCTGGACATGCATTTTGAAGAACGCAAGAATGCACCACTCAGGATAGCGCAGTGAAAATGCCCAGGGCCCTCCTCTGCCGGTCTCAGTCGTTGAAATCCTATTTTCTGCTTGGAAATATGGCGGCCCCTCAAATCAATGAGCTAACGCCTGTTTTTGGCAGTTGCTTCCCATTGTCTTCCAGGAAGGGAGCCCGTTACTGATAGGCGGGCAATGAACTTGGATATGATCTTTAAAAATAAAGAAGAAAACGTTTAGGTAATGTGGGAAGAGTTGTTGATGATTGCATTAGCGTTAGTAAAAGAGCCAACCCATTAAATAAAAATTGGGGTGATCCCAATTACCGTAGGTTAGGTATGACATTTTCACCCTCCCACTGCTTAGGATGATACGTGTATTCTGAGAACTTTGCTAGTTCGTGAGTTTTGAGGAAGGTGCCGGCAGAAAGTATTTCATAGGCCAGATCAGTACAATTTCCTACACAGTACACGTAAATTCAAATTCGGATTATTCCAAAGAGTCTAATAGTTTGAAAGGTAGATACATGTTATGTGACTCCAGACTATGCAGATTTGAAAGTGTACGACCTAAAATACTGATGACGTCTCATTTTACGAGGAAAGGTAGAACTGTGAATTTTCCCAATTAAAAATGAGGAGGGGTGGGTTCTAGAGGGGAGAGGGGTGTGGGGATGGGTATTAAAGAGGGCACGTTCTACATGGAGCACTGGGTGTTATATGCAAACAATGGATCATGGAACACTACATCAAAAACTAATGATGTAATGTATGGGGATTATCATAACATAATAAAAAAATAAAGTAATAAAAAAAATGAGTAGGGGCTCATGTGGCTTCAGAGTAGGAGAGCCCCCAGAACCGTGAGCCGTGTCCCTGTTGCTGCTGGGAGCAGGCATCTCCTCAACTCTCTTTGTCTTCTCTTGGGGTCGCCCGTGGATTCTGTGTTGGGGTTCCGCATGTTTTGAATTATCCAAGGTCCTCAAAATGCATCCCCTTGCTTTGAATGTGATAGCCCTACACCCAAATCAGGATTCACCCAGAAATAAAAGGGAGCGTTAACAGGAAGTTTCTAGATTAGCTCATTCCAGTCCCTCATTTATAAATTCTCATAGAATCCTCCCACCGAGGGCCCTCAGCCAGGCAGTGGGAACCCTAAGGTCAAAATCTGGGGCTCTTAGTCCAAAGCCTATGCCTCTTTCCATCGTAAAAAAAAAAAAAAAAAAAAAAACGAGATTCTTCATTTCACTCTTCAGACGAACTTTCTGGACGTCTCCTAGGTGCCTGGCATTGCATCCCAAGACTGCCAGGGGGCCAGGTGGCCTGCATGCTCAACTTCTGCGGGGTGACCCTCTGCAGGCACCTCCAGCCCGACCCAGAGAGTCTACCTCCTCCTCTGAGCAGCGACCCAATGCTCGTTTTCACATTGCATCCTGACGACTGCTCTCTGGTCTGATCTTCCCACTTCAGCACAAGCTGCTGGGAGTCAGTAGCCATCACTGTGGTCCCTGGGACCACCCCCCTCCCCCCTGGCTGGCTTACCACCCGCAGATCTTAACCACCCCACATCAGCAATAGTCACGGCACAGCCTTCCAACCGGAGAGTGTACTGCATGTCAGGAGCTGGGCTGAGGGGTTCCTGGCTGTGATACCAGGATTTCTCCGTAAAGCAGCCATTCCCATTCTGGTCCACACTGAGTAAGCTGTTGAGCTGGGATCAAACCCTTGCCTTGTGCTTCAGCCCAGAATCAGCTGTTATCAGCTCCATGCATTCATGAACTACGACACGTTCTTCTCCCTTGAAAATGAGTACAAAGAGGTACGGAGGTCAGGTGGCTGCCCAAGGGAGTTCCAGAGCCCGGACCTTCCCAACTGCCGCTGCGCCCCAAGCCCCACGGCCTCAGGGACGTCCCCTCCACGTGGTCTTGCACTTGAGAAAACAAGTTGTTAACTACTGTGTGTGGAGTCTTGTTTTATGACTAGACGCTCATAACTGAAATATCTTCTTCTTGTCATTACTGTTCCTTGGCAGTTTGCAGATTCATTTAACTTCAATCCCCACAAATGGCTGTTGGTGAATTTTGACTGCTCTGCCATGTGGTGAGTTTCCCCGTTGGCTAGATGTCAATGACCCCGTGCCCCCACTGCACTTGACAAGAGCGGCTTTCTAGAGAAGAAGCCCGGCAGGGGAGGATGCCATCGCTGGAGGAGCCCGTATGTCCCCCGCATACTGCTCGCCTCCCTTCTGAGCCATGGGTGGGATTCTTGCTAGATCTTACCCTGGTAGTGCTCTGTTGACCAGAACATAGTACGCAACATAGCCGCACAAGAAGCCAAGGGTAATACAGAAATCTCACTCGCTGGCTCTAGCTAGCATTAGCAAAAACAACGCAAGGAAATTGCAGGGCATATTTCTAATCTGGTGGTTTCTGTGTTTCCATTCTTAGGTGTTTAACACATCTAACCCTCAGGGCTTAATAGCATTTGCTAAGGAAAAATAAGAGTAATCCTATTTCCCACGAAGTTCCTGAAAATTCTTAATAGCAGAGCCATAATTACTTGGTTGTATTTAGGGCAAGAAAAAGAATTCAGAAATTTAAGTGGATGATATTCCATTGCGTGGATGCTGGGAGTGGTGTGGGAAGAGTGGAAATTGGGTCTGCTACATTCATTACAGGAAGAAAGAGGTTAACCTTAAGACCGGGGCGCTTTGCATGAATTTTGTGCAAAATCGTTTAGCATGTAATTGAATGAATGGTTTTCCACCTTGGAAGGGTGAAGAAAGCAGTTCTCACCCACCCCACCCAAAGTCTGTTCTCCCAGTTTACTGAGTGATCCGGGCTCTCTTTAACTATTTTGTCCAAAGATAAAATCACAGTTTCAGTGCTTTACTAAAAAATAAGTTCAAATCAGTTCTTTTTTTGTCAGCCTTTGACCCAAACTTTGGTGTGTGATTTTAAAGCCCCTTTGGATACGAGCGTTCCAGACTCAGCTCTGTCCGAAGTACTAGTGAGGATCTATAAGCTATAGTTTTTATCAATGTCAGTATTCTTTTGTGTTCTCGGGGCTACGTTTGTCTATTTCATTTAAAGTGGAACGCTTGAAGAATAACTCATGCAGGGTGTCAGAAAGTCCCTTTTTTCGAGCTTTAACTGAGACTGAAATATAATTCTGTTCTGCTGGTGTACTTGGTCAGATTGTGGGTCCTGGGCACGGAGCTGGTGCAGAGCCTAGAAGGGGCTCTGCCGCCTCTGTTTGGGGAGGGGTAGTGGCCTCCGCGTGAGCTGACGGGGGAGCCCACAGGGTCCTTAGCGGCCAGTGAGGTGTCAGGCCAAGAAAGCCACCCAAACAGCCTGGAGGGTTGTCGGGGGTGAAGCGATGGGGACCAGGGGGGCTGCTGGGCGGTGGTGGCCAAAGGGGCTCATGGTGTGCCCAGACATCTCACTCCTTACCTGGGCAAAATACTCCTATCAGACACAGATGTTTAGGGGCACCTGGGGGGCTCAGTCAGTTAAGTGTCTTGACTCTTGATCTCAGCTCAGGTCTTGGTCTCAGGGTCAAGCATTTGGGGCCACGATCTGTGATCAGACATTGAGATATGATAAGGATGAATACAAAAACGCGGCCTCCTGTCCTTGGGTCCAAAACGCCAGTGCATCGGTTAAGGGCGAGAGAGGATGGCTGTGTCCGCGGCATGGAGAAGGGTCCCAGCCCGCCACAGTGCGTGGTGTGACCGGGGCTGCCGTGGAAGTGACCTGTGGGAGAGGCGCAGGGAGGCAGGGGTGATGCCATGTCACGGCGAGAAGGACAAAGGTGAGGCTTATTGCCTGCCGAATAAAATTCCATGTTAAATGTCAGGGCAAACCCCAGTGTTTGCAATTTTGCCCCTAGAGAAGGGCAATCAGTATGGGGGGACCGGGGGGAAATGGGGGGTCAGTGCTTGAAGAGCTGCCTGCCCACCTGCAGATTCAGAAGGCCGAAGGCATGAGTCGAAGTTTGAATTGGGATAGAGGATGTGCTTTCTGGGTCCTGAGCTGCTGGGGTCCTGGACAGAAAAGCTGTCCAAGATTTCGAGGTGATTTCATGCATGTGGGGAAATCCATCCTCCCCCAAACCCCAGGGTTCATCCCGCGATTTCATAAACACAGAATATTGGTTGACGGCATCTGGTGTTGAAGGGTTTGCATTTCAACATGAAAACGGCTGCTTGTCAGCTTCTTCAGGCACTGGGCTAAGGCCTCTGGGACAAAGACAGAGACTTATTTCCTCATGATTCTGGAGGCTGGATGCCACAGACCAAGGTGCGGGCAGTGCTGGCCTCTGCGGACGCCTCTGTGTGGTGTGCAGACAGCTGTGTCCCTTCTGGGTCCTCTTCTTGTAAGGACACCGGTCACACACCGGTCACATTGGATTAGGGCCCAGGCATTAACCTCCTTTTAAATCATTTTGCCTCTTTAAAGACCCCGTGTCCACAGGCAGTCGCATCCTGAGGTCCTGGGGGTTAGGGCTCCAGCCTATGAATTTTGGGAAGGGGACACAATTCAGTGCCTAATGGTGCTCCCAAGAAATCACGAGATAAAACCATAAGGCTGACATTTAGGGGATTTAAAGCGGGTCAGCTTGTTTTAAACCCTACATACAACCTTGATTATGCCATGTACTTCCTGATTAGCTTGTTTGATTCTTACCAAACTTCGGTTTTATTTTGATCTCACTATACCCAAGCCCCCCTCCCTGTTGTCGTTTTTTTTTTTTTTTTTTTTTTTTTGGTTTTTTGGGTCTTCGTTGTTGTTGTTGTTTCCTACAAAGAAGTTGCTCTCTCCTTTTGGCAGGGATGATGTTTAACATCGCCTTGCTTGCAGAGGACCCTTCCCCACAGTCATCTGCCCCCCACCAGGGAGGTGTGGGCAGAACAGCATCCAAGTTGGGGGCAGCCCCGTCCAAACCAAGAACACCAAGGAAGAGGAAAGGTCATGATTTTGTTGGGAAGCATTTGATTTTGAGCACCATGGAGCTGAGACCAGAGTGGTATTGTCCCTGGGCTCTCGGGGTCCCAGCCTTGGAACAGAGTTTCCAGTAAATGACATAGAGCCAAAGCAAAACAAAAAACTAAATAAAATCAAAAATAGACCAATGTAGATTGAGGTCCAGCAGGGGTCACATTGGATTAGGGCCAATGTAGAGGGCAGAGGTTCAGGTGAGAAGCTTGGGGGGGTGGCCAGGAGCTGGAAGGTAGAGGGGACTGTGTCGGGGAGGTGCCTCCATGGTCCCATTCATTCACTGCCTGGTCGCTGCCGATGGAGAGGTCACAGAAAGCCTATCTGGTGACAGGGCATTTGACAAAAGGTCACGTGAGGTGGTAGACCAAGCAGTCCACGTACCTGCGCTGGGGTTGGTGTGTGTGTTTTGGGGGGGAGGGCCATCCGTGCAAAGGCCCTGAGACCGATGTGTGCGCAATGGTGAACTCAGGTGGAAGCCACTGAAAACCTTTCAGATGGTCCACATGGAATTAATTTGTTTTAAATCAGCTCTCCACATTTAAAATGGGCGTTTTTACAGATACACGCAGCTCTTTAACGTCTCACTAAGTAATACGAGCCCTTACAGCACCATTTCTGTAGGTCGGTGGTGTGGGACTGAGCAGGCCTGGGTGGGGACACGTGTCTTCCTGCCCGGCACAGCCCCTCTGGCCTCCGCACTCAGTCCTGGGGCCAGCCTGGCCTCGTGCACAGGCGAGCGCCAGGCTCCTGAAGCACACACACTTTAAGGATTATACCTGCATGGCAGCTGAGCTGGTGCAGGAAGGGTCATCCCGATTTTATGGATGAAGCCACCGGTTCTGCTTATGGGTACACAGCCCTCCAGGCCAGAGCCACAGATGTTTAATGGCAGTGCGGTGAAGTTTTAAAAGCGAATGCTGAGTAGGGGCGCCTGAGTGGCGCAGTCAGTTGGGCATCCGACTCTTGATTTTTGGCTCAGGTCATGACCTCAGGGTTATGGGATCGAGCCCCATGTTGGGCTCCGTGCTAGGCGTGGAGCCTGCTTAGGACTCTCCTTCTCCCCCTCCCTCTGCCCCTCCCCCGATTCATGCTCACTCTCTCTCTCTCTCTCTCTCTCTCTAAAAAAACAACACACACACACACACACAAAAAAAAAACACCTCAATACTGAGTAAAAAGAATCATATAGAGAATTATGAATCTCACAGGATGCAAATTAAGAATACATGCACGAGGGCGCCTGGGTGGCTCGGTCGGTGAAGCGTCTGCCTTCAACCCAGGTCATGATCCTGGGGTCCTGGGATCCAGCCCCTTATCGGGCTCCTTGCTCAGCAGGGAGTCTGCTTCTCCCTCAGCCTGCCACTCCTCCTGGCTCTCTCTCTCAAATAAGTAAATAGAATCTTAAAAAAAAAAAATACATGCATGGAAATCGATACGCATTTTATAAACACATACACAAGAAAAAGCACGGAATGCATTAGAATTGTTCCAGATGGATGCAGAAGAAATTGGAGAACGGGAGCTGTTTTTTGGTGGGAATGAGGCAAAATCAGGCCCCAAAAGTGTTTTCACTGTTGTTCAAACTGTCAATTGGTTTCACTTTCTGACTCCTGAAAATCCTGGACTTGAGCCCAGGCATGGACAGCAACAGGCTAGAGAGGAAGGGAGGGATTGCAGCCTCCCTCCCCTGTTTGCCCGCCTGAGCTGTGGGTCCCCCCAGGCATGCTCAGTCCAGCTCCCGGGGTAGGGGGGGCTGGGAGGGGCCCTGCGTGTTCGCGGGCAACGTAAGAGAAGGCGATACCTTGAAACGTGGTGCCAGGCAGTGTGCAGAGAATGAGCATTGAGAATATACTCAGAGGCTCCTTTGCACTGTCCCAAATATCCATGGACTCAAATACATAGGTTTTGCTACTCTAGGAGGTTATTGTGGTAAAATGGGGTGTCAACACATTAGGATAAAGGTGATAAGACACTTCTAAAAACCAGATTTCAGAAAGAATAAGCATCCCTTTAGACCCGTAAGAGTTGAAAATAAACAAATAATCCTAAATTCCGAATTTTTTATAGATGTATTTAAATTTTTGCTGATACAACAAGACATAAATGTGTGTTTGCTTGTTTGTTTTTTAAATTGCTCTCACTGGCTGTTTTGTATTTCTCAAAGCCAGAAGGGTCTCTCTTTTGTGTAATGAAATTTTACCAATGGTTAGTCTGTAATTTAAAGTAAACATATTGGTTATTTTCTCTAAATATTGAAATGGACAAGATAATTGGAGTTTCAAAAACTTGCAATCATTGTAAGCACAGTAACTACATTTCATAATGATTTCATTATTCTGTTCATAAGTTTTTTATTGTTCATTTGAATCTTGTAAATATGAGCCATTCTGCTCAGACCTCAGTATCTGTTTAACATCAGATTTTCTCCAAAGAAAGCCTCAGATTCCACACGACGCCAAGGGCATGTTTTTACTCTACCTTTAAAAAGAGGCTCTTTGCTTTTTCCAAATAAAATTTAAATTTTATCCCAAGTAGTTTTATAGCTTTTGCACTTTTCTGTTACACTGGATTTCTTTTGAAGTTCAGTTTCTTGGGAAGATGGTTGACCACTCTATTATGGCAAGATCGGGTGCTAGAACTTGTTTTATAAGCATTAACGCACAGTTTTCTGTGTACCTTTTTGGTTTCTTTGCACTTTGGTCCCAGGGCTCTTTCCCATCCTGAATGCTTTTCTCTGTTGCCGGCACCAGGACGTAACACGAGCCCTCATTCTGTGAGCCTCACAGGCTATTGTGGGCTTAGAGAAAGACAATGTAGATTTCCCCAAAACGCAGGAGTCCCCTCCCCTCGGGCCCCAGGACCGTCCCTCAGGAGTGTGTCTGAAGTCAGGGAGACAACTGTCCTCACCACGAGGCCCATTCTGCGTGAGTTGACTCATGCCAATGCAGGCCGTTTCTGAGTGTGCCCGCACACACGTGTGTGCAGGTGTGTGTGCATGCCCGTGCACATCTGTTTAAATTGCCTTCCTTCTACAACCCTGTCAAACATCATGCCCAACATTGTCCACATGCAACAAAACTAGCTCCAGCATAAACAGACTAAACAAATAAACTGAAAAAATCTTACAGCTATTAAAGATGATTATGTACAGCTTTTTAAAATACAGCTGTATTCAATATACTCACTAACGAAATTATTATTCGCCAAAAGTTAAATTTTTCCCTCAATGGGAGGTTCCAGATTCTCCCAACAGCAAACTCTACCAAGTTGTCAAGGCATTTATCAGTCTGAGCATGAGTGTACTTCACAGAGAGCAGCAAGGAGGGCACACACCGGCTCTCATGTCATGAAGTTCGGGTACCTTGGATTCCAAAACCGGATGAGAAGCTGAGGGGAAAAAAGCCACGGAGAAAGAAAAGAAAAGAAAAGCAAGAAAGAAAAAGTTTGTTTTGCTCACAAATTTAAATACGGAATCTCTAAGTCACATATTAGCATATGAAATTCCATGATGTTTAAGGGAAGGAAAGACTGTGTATCATGACCCAGATGGGTTTATTCCAGGTGTGCGGGGTGTTTTAGAAATATTAGAAGGGTTTGAAATGTCATTTGCTGTGTGAAGAGTCAAGGGGAAGAGAATCATCATCACAGGAGATGCAGAAAAAGCGTCAGGTAAAATTCTACACCTGCACCAAAAAAAATTTTAGTAAAATAGGAACAGAGAGAACTTTCTTATTCTGATGAAAGATATCTACCAAAAAACTACAGTAAGCCTATTCTTAATGGTGACATATTAGAAGGACTCCCTTTAAGACCAGGGAAGAATAAGGGCTCTTATAATTCACGTTCTGTTCGGTGCTTGCTCTCCTGGCCTGTGGAGTAAGAGGCGTAAGGAAGTCCAAGTGTAAAGATTCGAATGGAAACCATAAAACTCTTACTATTCTCAGATGATGTGACTGTCTGCAATAAAAAGAAAATTTAATGAAAGTATTAAAAGAACACAACAATATCTCTAGATACGCATTTTTAAGGTTTTACATATACAATAAACGGTACATGTAATTTTTTTAGAGGGGGAGAGGCAGAAGGAGAGGGAACGAGAATCCCCAAGCGAACTCCGCGCTGAGGATGGAACCGATTCGAGAGCAAGACCTGAGCCAACATCAAGAGGGACGCTTAACTGACTGAGCCACCTAGGCATGTCAGCACATGTAATTTTTAAACTTTATGCAGTATTGTAAGTACTGTATTTTTTTACAGTATTGTAATTTTATTTTATTTTTTTAAAGATTTTATTTATTTATTTGACAGAGTCACACCAAGAGAGGGAACACAAGCAGGGGGAGTGGGAGAAACAGGCCTCCCGCGGAGCAGGGAGCCCGATGCGGGACTCGATCCCAGGACCCTGGGATCGTGACCTGAGCCGAAGGCAGACACGTAACGACTGAGCCACCCAGGCGCCCCTGTACTGTAATTTTATACAGTTTGTAATATGTGTACAATTTTACAGTATTGTAAACTGTAAATAAAGAAATACCCTTTACAATAGCAGAATAAGACATAAGGTTACAACAGATAAAGGTATCAAAAGTTGTGCAGAAGGGCACCTGGGTGGCTTAGTCGTTAAGTGTCTGCCTTCGGCTCAGGTCACGGTCCCAGGGTCCTGGGATCAGCCCCGCATCGGGCTCCCTTCTCGGCGGGAAGCCTGCTTCTCCCTCTCCCACTCCCCCTGCTTGTGTTCCCTCTCTCGCTGTGTCTCTCTCTGTCAAATAAAGAAATAAAATCTTAAAAAAAAAAAAAAGTTGTGCAGATTCTTGAGGGGAAAACAGACAATGTTTTGGAAGCCATTCCAGCAGTCCTCACTGAATGGAAGGGTATGCTGTGTTCGTGGAGAGGGAGACTGAGCATCAGAGCCCAGTGCCACCCTAATAAATATCCTGGTTGGGTATTTTTGTGGCACTTGCTGAAGCTGAGCCTAATACTTACATGGGCCCAGAATAGCCAAGGAAAAAAAATCGAAGAACAACACGGTGGGCTTGTGCCCCATCCAACATCGATGTGCAGGTGAAGTCAGTATAGCTCAAGCAGGATGCAGTGGAGCGGAGATCCAGAGAGGACAGCCTAGAAGCAGCCCACAATTACCCGGATTCCCACCACTGCTAGTTAGGTAACTGTCACGATCCAGGGCCGAGTACCAGAGGCAAACCAGCTAGCACAAAAATGAACAAAAATTTTTTCACCCGAAGGAAACAGCAGGGGGCGCTGGACAAATGCAGTGTTACTCCACATCGTTGGACATCAGAAACGCACATTGAAATCCCTCCAGGAACATTGTCGGTTGCGTCAGATAAAGACCCTCCGCACTGACTGCTGACCAGGACGTGGAGCCATAGGAGCTTGAGGGCCACACCGCCTCAGACGCTGCCTTGGCCCTGCCTGCCCTGTCCCCATTCCGTAACTGGACGTGCGTCCGAGGGGCCGTCCTCCAGGGCACCACGCGGCTCCGGGGCGGCGCGGTCTGTCTCACAATGAGCGACAAGCAAGAGGAGAGCGGACAGACTTCGGTCGGCTGGTGGGGCCGTCCAGCGCGGTGGCAAAGTGAACAAGACGTACGTGGAAGACCGGCTCGGAAGCCCAGGAGTATGGTTTGGAGAAAAATACAGAGAACGACGTCATTTAACTTTAAACAGCTTGTGTTTGTGTTATGTTTGGAAACGTTCGGGGGGCGCCTGTGCGGCTCCATCGGTGACTCTTGATCTCGGCTCAGGTCATGATCTCAGGGTCGTGAGATCGAGCCCCGCGTTGGGCTTCACGCTGAGCCTGGAGTCTGCGCGAGGATTCTCTCTCTCCCTCTGGCCCTTCCCGTGCTCTCTCTCTTTTCTCCCTCTCAGTGCTCTCTCTGTGTGTGTCTCTAAAATAAATAAATAAATCTCAAAAAAAAAAAAAAAAAGGAAAAAAAGGAAAGAAAGAAACCTGCAAAACAATACCATAGATTATGTAGGAATTTGTAGGGCAGATTCTGTAGGACTCCGTGGGACTGGTAGAGCCAAATGTGGCCGCATGGCCTCCTCCGGGTGTGGCGAGGGGGTGGACACACCGATTTAACTGTATGCGGCTCTGTTTCTTCAACAGTGAGGTGGATATATTATAATGTATACCCTTTTGCGGGACTTCAGCATTGCACAAATGTTTGGATTACAAAGACACGCACTTTGGGAAGGGGAATGCGGTCTTCATTTATGAAGGACGGAGTTCTACTTGGAGTCAGAAGTATTTCTACCCTGTTCTTTCTGTCTCTCTCTAAGGCTACGTGCAGAGCCTTCCCCAGTTCAGGGAGACAAAAGGAGTCTCCTACAGGGCCTCCTCATATGCTGCCTGGGATGCACCCGAATTCCTGCGTTCGCATGCATGAGGTCAGGTGTGATCCAATTTTTTTGCCCGAGGTCAAAGGCACAGCATGCACCAGACCCCTCACTACTGCTTACTGACAGAGTCTGTCTTTTAACCCTTTGTAGAAATAGCACTTAAATTACTTTTCCTGAATAAATCCGGGCTTTCTCCTGCCCCCTCGCTGGTGAGCCACATCCTGCCACACTATTTCGGTCCCCCTGGTTTTACCTTGCAGAGACTCATTCACGTAATATTTGCTTTCAAGCCTAAGCTGCTGTCAGACTGACATTTCTTCTCCAGTTTGCCCTTAGGATAGTCTATTGGCCATAAAATTGCTTTGAGATGGTGTCCCTGCTCGCCAAATGAGGCAGAGAGGCAATTATCCTAAAGCTCAGACCTCAAATCCCAGCCCAAATGTGAGTTTTGGCCTGGGCTATCCCGGACCATCACTGCGTACTGGGTCTGAGGGCGGCTCGCGGTGGGACCACCTTCGTATCTTTAGCTTCTGTTCATCCCACGCGCACCAGTGATGCCTGTCAGTGGCCAGGTGCCAGGCCTGGCCGACAGAAGGGATATATGCTCACCTGCTGGGTTTCCTCTTCTGACATCCGTTCACTAGCTCTGCAGATACCCACCGGGCATCCCATAATGGGATTCCATTCTGACGCTGAATATCTGGAGTTAGCGCAAGCCCCACAGGTAGACGGGCTCCGTCCCACAAGTCGTGGGTCCAAGGGTATCCGTGCGTCTGTCCGACTTCCTGTAAAGTGGGGGGCTCCCATGAACCCCCTGCTCCTTCAGATTTGGTAATTTGCTTGAATAGCTCATAGCACTCCGGAAAGCAACTCTCTTACATTTACTGGTTTATTTCTTTATTTTTTTTTTAAAAAAAAGATTGATTGATTTATTTGGGAGAGAGAGCATGAGCAGGAAGAACAGCGGCAGAGGGACAAGCAGACTCCCCGCTGAGTGTGGAGCCCGGGGCGGGGCTCGATCTCACGACCCTGAGATCATGACCTGAGCCGAAACCAAGAGTCGGAGGCTTAACTGACTGCACCACCCAGGCGCCCCGTCTACTGATTTATTATAAAGGAAACAAATCGTTGGCCGTCGGTCATTAACTCAATCTCAGTCCTTCCCCCTCCCCCCGATTTCCCAGAGACTGGAGGTAGGGCTCAGAGTCCCCACCCTCAAGTCGACTTGGGTTTCCTGGCAACCAGCCCCCATCCTGCATCTCCCCAAGGGGCCCCCCGTCACATCGGCCTACAAGAGCAGTTCTTACCCCTCCAGGGATTCCAAGGGTTTTAGCTGCTGTATGCCCGGAACCAGGGATGAAAAGCGAGTATTTGTTTTTTTGTTAGACGGCCCCCTTGAGTGGGCTTGGAGTCCTGGAGATTAATGCTGTGCTGCAGTGGGGCCGGGGGGGAGGGGTGGTGGGCACACAGATGAGGGACGTCTGCTGACGGAGTGGGGTCCAGGGAAGGGTCTCAAAGCAGGTGGGCCTGATCTGAGCCAGCCGGGAGAGGGACCGGAGGGAAGGGCCGCGGGGGCCCATCTGGGGGCTTCCTCATTAAACCCCATCATTTGTTCTCTCAAACCAGGGTGAAAAAGAGAACAGACCTGATAGGAGCCTTTAAACTGGACCCTCTCTACCTGAAGCACGGCCATCAGGACTCAGGTACACCGGGGTCCTTGCTTTCTGCGATGTTCTGGTTTTGTTTTCATCAGAGCTGCATTTCTGCTGGGAGCCAGGAGGAAGGTTCGTGTCCACAGGGACCAGCTCCTGGGAGCCGCTTCCCCCGGGGGAAGGGTGCTGACGGGGCCTTGGGGACTGCCTCAGTGCAGGAGCCGGGGAGGGGCCCATGGGCCTGGAGGGGTCACAGCACAGCTCTCAGGGCGGGTGTGGGCATGTCCTGTGTAGGACCTTTAAAAGCATGACTTCCCTACTGTCTCTCTGAGTGCGCATCTGCTCACGCCAATGCCACCAGGGGGACACGGGGTGGGGCTGGGGGCCCCGGGGAGCGAAGCGAAAACCCAATGACGCCCGGGCAGGATCGGCGTGTCCATGCACATCTCACCCGGTGGGTCCATAGACCTGCCCTCTGTGCCCGTCCCTGCTGGCGGGACCGGAGCCACCCCAGGCCTGCATTCTGGCTGTGTGCTTCTCGATGACCGGGGCCAAGAGAGGACACGGCCAGGTGCTCGAGTTGAGGTGAGGAGCAGAACGTTCCCTGGCACAGAGAGATGCTGGAGCGGTTCCTAGAAAGCACAGAATAGCTCATTTCGTATGGCTACTGTCCTAGGCCACAGCCAAACGTTAAACCCTAAGTTAGGACAGTCCAGGCTCCAAGCGGGTGGTGAGGGGGCGGAAATGTAGGTCCTTCTGAGATTCTTTTTTTTTTTTAAAGATTTTATTTATTGATTTGAGAGAGAGAGAGCAAACACAAGCACGGAGGAGGGGCAGAGGGAGAGGGAGAAGCAGGCTTCCCGCTGAGCAAGGTGCCCGATGTGGGGCTCGATCCCAGGACCCTGAGATCATGACCTGAGCTGAAGCCAGACGCTTAACCGACTGAGCCACCCAGGCGCCCCTCTGAGATTCTTACCAAAGAAATAAGAATTGGATATTTAGAAGAATGATCCCAGCAATACAAATTTTTTTTTTCTTTTGAAAAGCGTGCAATGAAAATTTTCCAAACGCGAATAGTACTTACAGCTGGATGGTGTAATTATTTGTGAATTTTCTTAATTTGCTCTATATTTTTACAGTTTTAAAAACATACTTAGGACTATTTAAGTATTGTTGTTCTCAGGTATAGTGCAGACACGCGTCCCCGTTGATGTTCGCAGACCCCACATGCCGGCTCAGATTTGCTCAGGACCTAAAACTGCCCTAAAAAATAAAGTCTACTTTGGAAAAAAGGAATTGGCATGAAACACTGTGAAATTCTGAAGCGACTGCCAAGCTCTCCTATTACAAAAAAAAAAGTATTTCATGTTCAGATAATAAAAATCTTTGCAATCACGACAGTTAAAACGCAAAATGTTGCCCTTAAGCAATGAAGGGATTCTTGGAATGAGTGTAAGCGAAGGGCATCTGAGGGCTTCTTGCTCGAGGCATACAAAAATGTATTTTATGTTGCTTTTATAGGAAGGCTGTTTCTTACTGAAATATTTGCTATGGCTGTTAGAGATGAAAGATATTAGTTATTTGTTTTTGCCCCTACAAAAAAACAAAAAAACCCTGCAAACCTCTATAAGTCAACAAAGATGGTGGCCCATTTTGTGCTTCACAGCAAAAATCAGCTTCACGTTCTTGTGGCCAGTGGATGTAAGGGCATTTTTTTTATCCACACGGATTCAGCCCCAGTGCCACTAAGCCTTCTGCTCCTTGAAACCGTGTTTAGAGTGTTCTACAGGGTTTTTTTTTGAAGATCCTTTCTATGCAATAAAGAAGACTCCTCAATGACTGCCCCATGGCCCCCTCATGTTCGCTAGGCTGTTGCAGCCCCCTGTCCCGCCTGGGGGTCATTAAGACACCCCCTGCTCGTCACTGGGTCCAGGGCAAAAGCCTCCCACTCAGTGAGGTCTTCCCAGATCTCTCCACTGAAGCCAATGCCCCCCACCCCCAGCACCCCTTCACGGCACATGAGTCCGGCCACGAAGCCCTCTCACTCACTGGCTTCTTGTCTGTTGTCCCTCTGTCCTGGAGGCTCAGACCCAGTCGTCCTGCTGTTGGAACACCGCTGGACCCAGGGGATGGCGGCCAGCAGCTGCAGTGGGGACAGCAATGTGGGAGAGGTCGCCGTCCCAAGACGTCCCCGAGTTTGCCTTGCGCTTTTATGCATTCGTCTCCTTGGACACCTGTCAGCTGGGGGGAGACAAGGAACCGGGACCCAAAATAAGCGGGATTTGTGTTTTTTATATATAATAGAAAATTCTGTCTCAGGGCTGGTGATAGGGAAAAGTGGCCACACCTGCTGCATAGACTTTTCCAGATAAGCTCTTTCATTGTAAAAACTGCACCTTTGGAAACAAGAAGCAGGAAGGGTGAGTCAGGAAGTCCCCATGAGCCTACCACCCCAGTGCAGGTGCTTTTGTCCCATGATGGTGTTTCTTGCCAGTCCTGTCTGACGCATTGTTTCTAGTGTGTTTACTGCATACTGTTTGCATGGAGGAGCTGCTCACCCCACATACCTCATATGTAGTTGGAAAGACTGCCTAGGCACATAACACTTATTAAGAAGTCTGCACCGTAAGTTCAACTGTGGTCGTAGCAAGCTGTTGGCAGGAGGGCTTGGGCATTCCTCGTGTTCACAGCAGACCTGTGTCAGCACCGTTCCTAACTGGACCGGGTCTTCAGCTGGTCCTTGAGGATGTAGGGTCATGGAGAAGCAGGCTCCACCTTTCACTGACCGTGTTGTTTAGCCACAGAAGCTTCTGCATCTGAAACCTACTTCAAGCTTTAGTCGCGCGTCCGGTAGAAACTTGCACAATGAAGTGTCCTCTAATTCTGCACTCTCTGTGTGGTAGCCCACTAGCGCCACGTGGCTCCTGAGCACTGGAAATGTGGCTAGTCTGACCGAAGAGCTCCGTGTTCAAGTTGATTTCATTTTAATTAAATGTAAATGGCCACACGTGGCTCATGGCCACGGGGGTGGCACAGGGATGCGAAGTAAACAGGAGGGTCATTCATTCATCTTCACTCACGACATCATCTGCGTTTTTAACAGACTCTCGCTGAGTGCTCATTCCATGCCACGTAGGAATTTGGCATCTCTGCATCCCCGTCGGGTCATTTCTGGCGACCCTGCTGTTGATGTTTGCTTAATAACTTTAGATTTCCTTGTACGTGTTAAGTCAGACCCCTCTGCAGAGTGGGTGAGGGGCAGTCTGTGAGGGTGGGGGTGGATTGCATTAGGTGGACGCCCAGTCCCAGCTGCCCGTGGGGTGGGCCTGCTATGGCCAGGCCACCGTTGCTCTGACTTGGGAAATGGGGGACAGTGATGAGCCCCGGCGCGCCTCATCTGGACCTACACTAGAGGACCAGATACCCGAAACACAGGACTGCAGCTCAGGTTCATAATTCCCAGCTGATTGCTTGCCTAAGATCACCATGGAGCAACTACCATCGGTGAGGCTCTTTGTCCAGCGTTCTGTCCTCCATTAGGTCCTTGGCTCTGTTGCTTTAGGCAACAAGGGGAGACTGAAGGCAAACCAGACACGTTTTGTATCCACTATGAAGCTATTTGAATCCAGGTTGGTGATATCGATCCAACGGTTCCTCACCGGTGTCTGCTCCATGCCAGACTCTGGACTAAGATCCGAGAACGCAGACATGAACACCCAACAAAAGTTTGATTCTTGTCTCATGATCTAATCCCTCTGTTTATCGGAAATCCACCTTCCCGTGCATGAATCAGTGCACAATGAAGGTTTTACATGATCTGAATGCCAAGTTACTACTGGGCAATAGAAGAAAGCTTAGATTTTTGTGCTTACGGGAGCATAGAAAGCGAAGCAAATGGGAATCCACTCGTAATCCAGCATTTCCAATTTGTTCTGGGCACCCTGCCCTCTGGAAAGCCCCTTGGGTCTGTTACCCTGAGAAGTGCCACAAAGATCACCCAGCCCGGCCCTCCGTGGTCGCACATCCAGTGCAGGAGATGACAGATGGGACACAAGACATTTAATCTTGAAAATGAGAAGGATGAGGCATGTAATCAACCGATGTGTCTAATGGCTTCTTTTTGCTTTCTTTCTCTTTTCCAGGGCTTATCACTGACTATAGGGTAAGTGGGAGAATTCTCTGGCCGAGTCCAGGTCTCAGGGTAATGGAAAATGTGAATGCAGTGCTGGGTGCTGTCATGGGCTGTCATTCCTGCTGTCCCTGTCCCCCCGCCCCATTCCGCTCAGGATCAGAGTCGCGCTAGAGGACATGATCTCACTGGGTCCTAAGTAGCAAAGCAAGCCAGGCAGCGGACAGCTCGGCTCAGCACCCCCAACTCCGGGTCTCGGGTTAGGAGGAAATGATCTTGCCTGCCCCCTCGGAAGGAGGCAGGAACTTCTGTGCTCAGCTTCCTCTGTGAGGATGGGCACTATCCTTAAGACCACACGGCCCCTCCGTTCTGTGCTGTCGCTGAGCTCCCCGGGCTGGCCCCCTGAGGGCAGGGGCGAGAACAGGGTCAGAGACCACAGCGGTGGTCTGATGGCCAGCCTCCTTTCTCGCCCGGGAACCGTATGCTGCGCTGAGCTTCTCACAGATGAGCGAGGCCCCCTTCCTTCCTCCCTCCTGGACCCCCAGGCTACTGAGGGAGACAGGGCACAGATGGTCCCAGACGCCAGGATCACCATTCCGCACACCGCTGGGAGCTGCCGTTCTGAGACGGATCTCAAACACTCCGCTCCTTTCTGATGGCTCTTTCTGGCCCAAGGGAAAATGTTCCAAGTCCTCAGCTAGTCCTCTGGTAGTTCAGCTTCTCCTTATGCCATTTCGAATACCCTGTGGTAACGAAGTCCCAGGCATTAAGTGGCAGCAGCTTATGGATTGTATGTCACATGTGGACAGTTTTCAGTGGGTCCACCTGCTGATTTTGAAGACCCTCACGATGTCCACCTGGCTCAGGAGGTCCTCCTGGATAATTGGGTGTTCTGTGCTGCTGAGCCCCCGAAAAAGAGCCAGGGAAAGGCACATAGAGCATTCTCAGCAGATTGAACCCCCGAACAAGAGCCAGGGAAAGGCACATAGAGCATTCTCAGCGGATTGAGCCTCCGAACAAGAGCCAGGGAAAAGCACATAGAGCATTCTCAGCTGATATTTCAGACAGATGAAATATATGGAGGATCAAATTAGAAGGATGGGGGATATTATTTTGGAGCCGAGAGTCTTCTAAAAACTGATGCACATAAGTTAGCCCTTAGGATACCATCTCCGTGAAGTAGGAGAGGTTACATGGGGCAAACACAGGGCAGTCCCACCAGGAAAGAACACGCAAGTCAGTGGGAGCCTGTGTCTGGGCTCCCGGCCGTGCAAAGGGCCTGGGGCACCAGTCTTGCACTATGAGTGTTGTTCCTTCCATCCCCTCATCACAGGCACGAGTGTCACCTGCCTCCCACCTGACCCTCTCCCTGTGCCATAGCCCTACAGGGCCCCTGACCAATTTTACTGCTATCCTAGCTGGGACGTCTTTCCTTTTCAATGTACTTATAGACACCTTTGGAGCTCTTTTATGGCTTCTTCCTTTAGAGTGAATTCTGGGCAAATGCCCTGGGGCCCAGGCTCTTCCTTGATGAGGGAGTGCTGGGCTCAGCAGACAAAGAAAAAGAATATCACAGACATCGTCATCATTTTGTTCAAAGACGTTGGAAGCCCCAGCCTGAGGTGGTCGCAGCCTCCAGGCTGCAGAGGAGACCCTGGGATTCTGGGCCGTCTACCAGGCTCGTTCGGGAAGTATGGGATGAAAGGGGTGAGCAGCCCTTTGTCAGGACGGTCAGCCCTCAAGGGATGGGGGCATTAGGACAGTCTCAGCACCAAGGGGAGGGGGCTGGGAACACCTTGGCCAAGGGCTTTTACGCCGTGTCTGCTAGTGAACGGCATGAGCCGAAGATGGAAAAGTAGCGTCATTTGCCTACAATGTACCTGGTCTTGGGCAAAGTGGGCATCACTATACCCATTTCACAGACTTGGAGACAGAGGTTCAGAGAAGTCAAAGATTTTGCTGAACCTAGCTAAAAGAGAACCAAGAACTTAGGTCAAAAGCTCCCCGTCTGAGCCTCACAATCCCCATGCCACTTGGGTGGGGAAAGTACATTTTCTGGTCCCTTTTAGTGGCTTATCAAGAGTGAGACAACTGAAGATAGGGTTTTAAAAATTTCAATTGTGGAGGGAAAAGTACCTGGAAATAGCTCCTCTGGTGTCCAAGAAACCTCTAATTGGTTTCTACCTGCAGAATCATTTTAGGTGATCCGTGTGCAAGGCTAGAATGGATTTTCCTCCTGACTATATAAGCGCAGTGGGCAGCAATAGTCCCTAAAACAGTATAGGATGGCCTCTCTGAGCTGGGTGTGGAGCTGGGAATAAAATGGCAAACAACACAGCGTCCTTTCCCCTCTGAACTTCCAGGCTGAGTGCACGGGGAATTTCTGCTCTGGGAGCGTCTACCCCAGTCCTGCCGCAGGCTCAGAACAGGTCACGACAGCATTTTAGGGGCCATATTCAAATGAGCACTCCATTAAACTGTGTGCATTTTTACTCCGGGACCGTAGAAATGAAGTTTACCCTGCTCATTCGTCCCAGTGTTAGATATAAATCACATTTTGATGTCCCAGACATCGACTTGGCGAGGAATGATTTTGGAATGCAGCCTCCATGCGCAACAATGACAGGAAACCATCGCTTACTGCTTACTAGTTAGTTAGTGGGGATGGTAAAGAATCCTCTTTTTGATTTTCCAAAGAGGCAGGTTAGTTCCATTTTTACTGAAGATCCCCCAACAGCTTGCAGATGCACTGCTAAATAAGATGGCATGTGTCAGCAGGTGATTCTGAGGCACTGTACGTTTCTCCCCAGCCTCTGTACACCTGCTCTTCTCCCTTAAGACTCTGGCTTCACAGTGCTAAGAAGATAAAGTGATAGGATGTGTGAGCCCACTGAGCACCGTGCCTGGCGCGCACACAGCGGCACTATGTTGGATGGCTTTGAGTGTAAATATCGGGCCCCCTTTTCTCTTTCCAACTTGAGAGCCTTCCACGAAACCCTTGCCGGGAGCCCCAGGTTCAGAAGCAGCATGCCATGAGTGTGCCCAGCACACAGTTTAAAACCCGAGCTGCCCGCGTGCTACGGAGCAGCGCTGCCCCGAGAGCCCCCTGTGCCCATCACAGATGCCCTGGGGGAGGGTCCAGGCTGTGCCCTCCCTCCCCTGCAGCCCTGCATTCCCCAGGCCCTTCTGGAAGTGCTGCCCTGCAAGGAAGGTCCAGGGAACAGAGAGGGAGACTGAGTCGCCCTCAGCATCTTCTGTGTAAGTGCCAGAACGTGACTATTTGGAAAGCCACAAGGAAGTGCCCCTGCTTTATCATCCTAGATGGCCCCCTTGCCCTTCCTCCGCTCTGGGTCCCTTCTTGCTTACGTGTCCACCCATTGGAGATGGTAGAGTTCTGGCCAGCTGCAAACTGAGGACAAGCTAAGGGGAGATTATCTGAGGACCAGCCTGTTGGGGTTGCATTTTCTAGTGACCGTCCTGCAGGTCATTCTGTGGTGGCTGGTGGACAGGAAGAGAATCGCTCTTGCTCTGGCAAAGGGCGCCAGGACATCTCAGGGAATACACTGAGCAGGAAGTGTGGGTTTTGGCTTCCTCCTTCCTAACCTCCCGCAGATGGAGTGACCAGTGAGCGAGCACCCCCACCCCCACCCCCGCTCATGCCCCTGCCGGATGGTGAGCTCCATGAGCTCAGTGCACACGGTGCCTCCCCAGTAGCAGCCTGTTGCATCCTCATCTGTCTCGGAGCTTTGCAAAGAGAGCCTCTGGCTGCAGGCTCTGCTCACCCCACCGTCGGCTTTGGGGTCCACAGTGGGGCATGGCGCCAGCCAGGGCACGTCCAGGGAATTAGCTGCCTCCAAGAGAAGCAGGTGCCCCGGGAGCCAGAGGAAAGCAGCTCTCGGCACTTTGCGTCCTGATGCAGAGTTTTCTGTTCTGTTTCAGCACTGGCAGCTGCCACTGGGCCGGAGATTTCGCTCTTTGAAGATGTGGTTTGTTTTTAGGATGTACGGAGTCAAGGGACTGCAGGCCTACATCCGCAAGGTGACGGTGCTTTCATTACGTATCTGGGTAATTAATATCGGGAGGCCTGTAGGAGTTTAGAAACGAAGGAAGATGTCTGAAGCAGCAAATATCTGATGCAGGTTGGTTTGGGTACTGAGGTTAGGCTTCTTATTTGTATTATTTATTTATTTATTTTTTAAGGTTTTTATTTATTTGTCAGAGAGAGAGAGAACACAAGCAGGGGGAGTGGCATGCAGAGGGAGAGGCAGGCTTCCCGCGGAGCAGGGAGCCCGATGCGGGACTTGATCCCAGGACCCCAGGATCACGACCCGAGCCGAAGGTGGACACTTAACTGCGCCCCCCCAGGCATCCCGAGGTTAGGCTTTTTAGAAGACAGGGCAGAATTACGGACCTTCTGGACACTTCCATGATGACTACGGCCGTCAGGTCCAGGAGACTGCAAAGTGAACCCTCCCCACCGCCCGTCCTGTAGCGACATCTCAGCTGCAGCCGGTCCGGACAACAGTGGTGGAGAAGTGCAGAGAACACAGGATGTTTGGCTCCAAGGACTGCCAGCACGGGAGAGTCTCGGAGCTGCTGGGGGTGGATAGCCTCTGTGAGCCCCCGAGTAGCAACCCACGCATGGCCTTGGACCCTCGGGGTGGGTCCCAGCAACCTCTGCCTGAATGAGTGAACCAGGCAGCCGTGATGAGCGCTACAAAGTGAGAACCACTGGTCGACTTCAAGCCCCATCACCCTGCCTTTTATTTTTATTTTATACAACCGAGGAAACTGAGGCCAGAGTATGTGCTGGGACACCCCCCGCCCCCACCGCCCAGAGCCCACCCATTTAGCTGGTTGCAGAAGGCTGCTGATTTCCAGCTGGTTCCTCCCATACTGGTGTCCCTTCCTCAGCCATGGCCCCATCTTGATGGACAGAGGTCCGTAGGCTTCATGGGAGCGGGGAACCTGTGGTCTCTGTGGGGTAAGGAACTAGGCAGGAATGTGTATGTGAGGTTTTGAGAACATGTTCTCAAATAGAATGAGGATTCAGCTGCTTTGGGGAAGGAAGAGAAGTGGTTTCTCTCGCCAGTTGATTCCAGCTTTAAGCTCAGGGGTACTGGGTGTGATTGGGCTGCTTCCTGTAAAAACACTCCATGCCTGCCTCTCAGCGGGCTCCGGTCCGGCCTTACAGGGAGGGAGGGGATGATCAAAGCCTGTCCCTAGGCCCGTGTAGCTCCTCGGGACCCAGCGGCGGAGGTGGGCCACACCTGCCAGCACAAAGTCTTTGGTGCCCTCTAGTGGCCCCGGATTTATTCTCTACCCGGGAGCTGCACAGACGAAGGAGGCTTCAGTCCCAGGGACATTCAGCCGCTGTGCTTCTGCTGAGTCCCTGAGCACTGTCGTGAGAGCACCGAGCTGCGCACCCGGTGGGGGCAGGGAATGAGCAACAGGTGCACAGATCGTGGCGGGCTTGTTCTCAGTTCACATACTATTTGAATCCCCTTTGGGGCTCCACGAACACCTGGGCGTCAAATAAGGGGGTGAATTCAGCAAGAGGAAGGCATTTGTTGAACGTGGCTGGGACTGTCATTCTCATCTCTTGGTGACAAGTGCTGTTGGGTGACAGCTAGCCAGAGCACCGCAGAAACTGGAGCTTTGGTGGGCCTCTGCGTTAGAATCACCCCCTCAGTTTCCTTATCTGCAGAGTGGGCACAACCGTGGTGTTGCCTGTGCCGCGGGCGGCTTGGGGACAGAGTGGTCGCAGGGCACCTGGCCCTCAGCACAAGGGGCTGCTCAGCAGGGGCTGGCCCCTCTCTCTTCACTCGAATGTTTAAATACTTCTTCACGGTGTTCCTTCTGAAATTCTAACGGATTGTGTTGGTGGAATTAAGAGTCCCCTGAACAGAAGAAAATGTTAGTTGGTGTTTTTCTTTCTTGTTTTTTTATTTTAAAGATTATTTATTGGTTTATTTGAGAGAGAGAGAGAGAGAGAGAGAGAGAGAGAGATTGAGAGAATGAATGGGAGGAGGGGCAGAGGGAGAAACAGACTCTAGCTGAGCAGGGAGCCTGACGCAGGACTCGATCCCAGGACCCTGGGACCATGACTTGAGCCGAAGGCAGACGCATCACCGACTGAGCCACCCAGGTGCCCAGTTGGTGTTCTTCTGAAGACACTAGTCCTTCTGTCATGGTAGTGAGCTTCTTCCTAGCCTGTGTGGGAACAGCTAGCATGTGGGTGGCATCCACGCTTGAGGAAAACGGCTAAGAGCTTGTACATGAATCATAGACGTGCCGTCTGGGAAGGTTTTCTGGGTGGCTGAGTCCAGAGCTGGGCGGTGTTAAGAAACTCAGACAGATGCTCTTCCCTTTCCAGCATGTCCGGCTGGCTCACGAGTTTGAGCATTTGGTGCACCAGGATCCCCGCTTTGAAATCTGTGCAGAAGTCACTCTGGGGCTGGTCTGTTTTCGGCTAAAGGTATGTGTGTCTACTTTAGTCTTCGTTCTCTTTGACGGTGACAGAGGAGAGAGGATCATTCATCACCTCCATCTCCAAACCGGCATGCTAGCTCCCCGGAGACCACAGAAGTCAGCATGCATTTTCCCATCTGGAGTTCACGCCTCCTGGCCCTGACCCAGCCTGACTGCCCACAGGGCCCTGGGCACCCTCCTCCAGGAGCCGTCTGCCCCTCCTCAATCAGACTGAGACTTCTTGCTTGTGTAGATGCTTGGCCCCAGAATCCTCTCCACTTTCTCCATCCACACATCTCTGCTGCTGGAATGCTCTGAGCACTAAGCTGGGCACAGGCTCTTCCCTGGACCAGCTCCGGACCCCAGCCCAGACCTGCGGATCCTGGCATCTTAAGGAGCCCCTCCAGGTTGCTGGGTGTGCACGGGGCTTTGAGAAATGCCGGTCTGCAGCGCTCTGTTGTTCTGCTTCCTGAGGATGAGTGTGTTTACTGTGTGAGGGGAAGCTGGCCCAGAGGGCGGAGGGCACAAGCCATCTCTGCTGGGGAATCATGACCACATTTCTGAAAAAGTCTCTGAAAGGTGCTGCACCCACAGGCACCTTATTATTCTATTTTGTGTGAGTGAGACCAGGTGGCAGCCTCCCTCTGACCACTCTGGAGCTGGCTATGCATTTTGCAATCTACCTTTTCCATTGGCTTCCTTGTTTGCATGCCCGGAGGCCATCAGGAGGAAGAGGGCTGAGCCCCGCTGCATTGTCAAGGTGCCGTCATCAAGATGTGGCCCTCCGCTTACCATATCTTTCCCCTCCCTGATTCATGGAGCTTCAAGGTGGTAATGAGAACCAGTCACGAGAAAGCCTGGACTCTACAGAGATAGTGGGGTGCTGGTGGGCCTGTGCTGGGCTCGGTGAGGGGTGCCGTGAGCTCTGTGCAGAGTGCACAGTGGTGGGACCCGACCGTGTGCAAGGCACAGGGGGCCCTTCTGTCCTGGTAGGACGTGGGGGAAGCCTCAGAGCACTGGTGTCCCAGCTGGGTCCCCAGAGTGGCCACGGGCTGCAGTTCGGTTGGCACCTGTGTTGACGGCATCCTTCGATGCGTTTGCCATGGAGCAGACCTTATGTTTTGTTTTGCCTGCCAGTGTTCTGATAGGACTTTTATTTTATTTTTTTTAATTTTCAGTTTTATTGGGATGTAATCCATACACCACACACTTTGTCCATTTAAAGTACAGTTAGGGGGTGAGCGGCACTGACCCCCCTGCCCCCCGAAGCTGAAAATCTGCATACAATGTTTGACCCCCAGACTGAACTTCTAACAGCCTACTGTTGACCAGAAGTCTTACCCATAACACAGGGGTGGGAGATCACATATTTTGTATGTTCTGTGGATTATATGCTGCGTTCTTAGCATAAAGCGAACCAGAGAAGAGAAAATGTTAGGAAGGAAACCACGAGGAAGAGAAAATACATTTGCTCTGTCGCGCGGGATTTCTTGAAAAAAGTCCACCTGTCAGCGTGGGGTCTGCAAGGGTCTGCTGCACACGTGTTGATTTTAGCATAAGCGCTGGGTCGGGCAGCCATCACCTCCCCGGGGCGGGAGCCCCAGCGCCATCCTTCGGTGCCCCGGATCAGCTGTCCGGCCCCATGGCCCCCAAACCCGCCTGTGTGTGGTCCCGGCCCCTTTTCTCCTGTGCAGCACGGCAAGTCCCGCCCCCCCGCCCCCCCGCCCCCCGCCCCCCGCCGCCACAATTCCAGAAGCCCAGGGCGCTTGGCAGCCAACGGAAGCGCCCTTCTGCGCATCTGCTTGTCCCTTCCGTTGCGCGGACGCGTATTGTTCAGGCGCGCGGTTCATGTTTCTGTCTCCGTCCCCAGGCGCACCCTTATCTCCCGGTGCTGGTCCGCTGCAGTGTGGATTCCCAGGCCTCCACATCATCCCAGGCTGCAAATACACAGTGTGGTTCCCCCTCCGCCCCCTCCCCGGCTCCCCTTCTCCTTCCTCCCGTCCTCCCCCCTCCACTCCCCCTCCTCTCCTTCTTCTGGTCCTGCCCCCCCCCCCCCCCCGGTGTCCCCTCCCCCCCGCCCTCTTCTTCTCTTAGACCGTTCTCTCTGCTTGGCTTCTTCCTCTATTGAATAGAAGACATACCTTGCCTAATCCATTTGAAAATCACATTTTCCTACATAATGTGTTTTTAATGTCTGTTTTCATTTCTTCAAACAACCCTTCAGATGTTTGCCCTTGTGCTGAGTCTTTCTGGTAAAATTCCACTGCTTTGTCTCATACGTTCTTCCTTCTCTAGCCTCATCCTTGAACAGGACAGGCTTTGTCTAGACATGGCACGCCAGCGGTTTCTGAACTGCCGCTGGCCCGATCCCTGTCCACTGGGCGCCAGCAGGAGCCCCAGCAGGAGCCCCAGGAGGCCCGCAGCTGGCGGCTGAGAGGGTCTGCATGGGTCCAGAGGCTGGTCCCCAGCATCCGGCAGGTGTCTGAGCAGAACTGGACTATTCTCCTCCCACTGTTCTCCCTGATTCTCGACTCTCAAGCCAGAGTGAGAAGGCAAATGAGAGAGCCCTGGGAGGGTCACAGACCAGGGACATGAGGCCCCACTTCTATCCCCCTTTTACCTTTGATGATGGGGCTTAGGGAACCGGGGGCGCTGCCTGGAAGCAGAAGGAAGGTGACAGGAGCCGGGAAGGAGGATGCACAAATGGGAGATGGGCTCCGTGGGCAGGGGCACCCAGCAGGGCAAGGGATCCCCGCTCCTGATGGCTTCAGTGTCTGGCTGCCTGTCCCAGGAGTGGGGGGGGCTGCTCCTTTCCAGAGAGGGGAGTCCAGCAACGGCCCCTTGGTCCTCTAGTTCACCTGCAGTTCTCCCGGATTCTAAGTTGACTGTGTTCTGTGTTCTATGTTGCTGAGATTTCTTCTATATGTTCTGGTGGGAGCCCCTCACTGGTGCCATTTGAAGCCTCAGTTCTACCATTTAAGCTAGTCAGTGTGTAGATCGTGTACCTATGAAACTCCATTTTCCTTAAAAAGGCTGGCCCGTTGAAGGGTCACCTTTTGACAGTAGGTCGACCCTGAAGAACCTGTCTTGTAGGAGAGGCTAGAGGCTTTCACTGCCACGGAAGTCGCACTGAGCTGAATTTCTTACCCTGATAAACGAAAGGCTAGTGGGAAGGCGGCCTCTCTCACGGATATATAGTGGTGTTGCCAAATGCCGGCCTTCCTGGGTGACCAGTTGAAGTCTGAGTCCTCAGGGACCTGAGCACGGCCCCTCTCTCCATCTCTGCAGGGTTCCAACAAACTGAACGAAGATCTTCTGGAAAGAATCAACAGTGCCAAGAAAATCCACCTGGTCCCCTGTCACCTCCGAGACAAGTTCGTGCTGCGATTGGCCATCTGCGCCCGCACCGTGGAGTCTGCCCATGTGCGGCAGGCCTGGGAGCACATCCAACAGCTGGCCACCGACGTGCTGAGAGCCGAGAAGGACTAGAAGGCCCAGCTGCAGGGAAGCTGCTGCAGGTAAGCTGTCCCCCCAGCTCCGCCACTCCACACTGCTGGGCCCGGATTTCCTCCACCGCCAGAAGAGGAAGGACCCCCACAGCACAATGATCCTTTAGGAACAGAGATACATTTCTACTTTGTATTCTTTTTTTTTTTCTTTTTAAGACTTTATTTACTTGAGAGAGAGAGAGAGCACAAGCAGGGGCAGAGGGTGAGGGAGAAGCAGACTCCCTGCTGAGCGGGGAGCCCGATGCAGGACTCCATCCCAGGACCTCCCCACCGATTATGACCTGAGCCAACTGAGCCACCCAGGTGCCCCATTTTGTATTCTTTTATATGAGACTATCCATCCTGCATCTCTCTGATTTCCCCTCACATTTCTTCCGTGTTTACAGACGCCGCTTACTAATATCGCATGCCTTTATATTAAACTGGACAACAGCAGATAAATGAAAATTAAACATTACAACAGGAGTTTGATGTGACTGATGATTTATGTTTCTCTGTCTCTCTCTCAATCTTCACTGCCCCGTTACTCACTTACTAAAACCCATGGGGGGTGTGGAACCTAAGTGTATTATATACTTTATTTTATTGATTGCATACAATTTTATCTTGTTTGCTCTTGATTTTCACTGTGAATACGTGAAGCCATGCTCAAAAAATCAAAAGTTCAAAAGCACATTTCATACATGGCTCCCAGCTGTGAGGTCCAAGATGCAACTTCTCAGCCAAAGCCTGCCCAGGAATACCAGATCCTTTTCCTGGTATGACAAGAACCTCTCTTAAAGGAGCCCAGCCTGCCCAGAGCAACACCAGACATCTAGCTTGAGTATGTCTGGAAGGTACTGGAGAGAAATCACGGTTTCAAATATTTCCATTGCTCTCAGATAAGAATGTGTACATCTGTGTGTGTGTTGGGGGGGATGCATAAGTGCTGTAAGATACATACAAAACAAAACCGTCCCAGGCAAACACTCCTGGTTAACATTTCCACAGCCCTATGTTTGCACAAATCTCATCAGGATCTATCATATCAGGATTTTATTCCCATGTGCCCATAACAACAGAGTGTCTATAGCTCTGAAATGTGAGCAGACACAAAGTCTCATTTCTGATAGAAGTCAAGACGACTGGGGCGCCTGGGTGGCTCCGTTGTTTAAGCGTCTGCCTTCGGCTCAGGTCATGATCTCAGGGTCCTGGGATCGAGTCCTCTGTCAGGCTCCCTGCTCAGCGGGGAGTCTGCTTCTCCCTCTCCCTCTGCCCCTCCCCCTGCCCGTGTTCTCTCTCTCGCTCTCAAATAAATAAATAAAATCTTTACAAAAATAGTCATGATGACTGTGAAATCATACACATTATCAATTCAAAAGGTTACAAATGGGGGGTTCCTCGGTGGCTCAGTCGATTAAGCCTCTGACTCTTGATCTGGGGTCGGGTCGTGATCTCAGGGTCATGAGGTTGAGCCCCATGTCGGGCTCTGTGCTGGGCGTGGAGCCTGCTTAAGATTCTCTCCTTCTCCCTCTGCCCCATGCCTCCTGGTCATGCTCCTTCTCTCTCTCTAAAAAAAAAAAAAAGTACAAATGGGATTAAAATTTTTAAAAATATAGGATATAATAGTGAATCGTAACACATGTACTTTGGGGGCCAGGTTAATTCAAGCAACGAGAATCTGAATACCCGGGCTTTACTTGTGCTTGCCTGAGATTATCATATCAAATTCACGTGGTTGTAATTCTGACGGAGAGAAGGAACTATCCCCATTTCATGGAGGGTAGAAACTGGCACAGATGCTGGCTGGTATTGGTAAAATGTGTCTGAGAGAGGCCAGATCAGCTGCTTGATCTCGTGGTTCACAGTTCCTATTCGTCTACGATGCACGGTTCCCTCCAGCTCACTGGAGAACTAGCATATTCTTTCTCTGTATTCTAACGAGAAGTATACAAAATGCTGATTCTTTAATTTTTTTTAATGTAGCCATATGTTCATGTATATGTTTTCCCCTGTAGAGATCAAAAGTTGAAAAGGAGTATATCTGAAAGCTGTGGAATGAGAAGACAACAAACATTATTCTGGATCCGAGGACCCAAGCCTGCATGAGGCCTCACGCATCTTTCTATGAAGTTCTCCAGAAGCTTAGTGATTATGTCTGCTCACTCTCTTACCAATGAAGAAACTACTTACTGCAATCCCGGTGCATGGAGCTTTTATTCATTATTCAACTGTGACTTTTGTTGATTAAGAAATCATAGGTTGTCATGCTCTTGAAGTCGTCAGTGGTGGGAGAGGCTTACTGAAATATTTTCCAGGATATCCTAGGATCGAGGGACTTGAGATTATACCCGTGGTCTTTAAATTGTTCTGTCGTGTGGCTTAATGCTTAATAAACAATTTGAAGTGCAGTGGTGATTGTGTCTGGTAAGCATCCTTTGGTTCTGCGTTGTACCCAACTGATTGTTGTAATGCGCACTTAACCTTTCAAAACAGCCGAAGATATGGCATCCTTGGATATTTTTTTTTAAGATTTTTATTTATTTATTTGAGAGAGAGAGCGAGAGAAGGAGCACAAGTAGGGGGAGCAGCAGAGGGAAAAACAGGCGCCCCACTGAGCAGGGAGCCCGAGGCAGGGCTCGATCCCAGGACCCTGAGATCATGACCTGAGCCGAAGGCAGACACTTAACAACTGAGCCACCCAGGTGCCCCCATCCTTGGATATTTTTCAATGGTATTCATTGCTCCAACAGATGTTTATGGAGTACCTAGTACATGTCAGGCACTGTTCTAGATGCATTAGCAACATATAAGTTTTACTTAGAAGTGACTCTAACTCTTGAAGAAATAAACCCAGAGCCAGGACGCAATCACAGACCAAGTTCTACTGGCATGATGGGAAAGATTACCTTCTAGGACCTTGGTTTCCTGGTCCAAGGACCAGTGATGAGTCCATCTGCCCTATGGTCTCATGACTGATAAACAACCAGAGTGCTCTTGTAAACGTAAATACCAATAAGCTGCAGTATTTACTCTAATAGCCTATCTTTGTTTGAAACCATTTTTGCTGGCAGAAACACTTAAATTTTAATCCCAAGATGAGTTCTTGTCCTTTAGAGACGATTTAACTATTGAAAGCAAAGCGTTCTCGGAAAGGGTCCTTGGACTATTAATAAGTCTATTGGAATTTCAAAGACCTCTGATAGCTAAATGTAATTAAATGGTCTGTTTTCCAGGAATCTGGAAATACATCAGAGGCTATGTAGTTCCCCATCTTACACATAAGATCGTTGGTTCTCTGCCCATCAGTGAACCAGACCTGCCTTCCATTAAGGTGTGAGGACATGGGATGGGCCACTGGGGCCACTGGGACCACATGTTAAGAGCTGTAGGGTGTTGAGCACTCAGATCATTGAGTTGAGGCGGAGGTGACTCTGTTCTACAATGAGACGGTTTGCACCTGAGTGTGCTCTTGAGCTAAGTTTGCTACAAGATCTCCAAAATGAGCCACTAAAGTCGCTGAGACCAGCTCTCAGCTTTTGTGGAGCTGCCTACCCAGCCCCATCTATAAGCCTACTTTGGGAAGATGGCGGAGGCTGGAGTCCCAGGCAAGAGCTTGGGTGGCAGGTGACAACAGGGACGCTGCTGAGAGCCATGTACAGACAGGAGGCCCGAAGCCAGCTGAGTGACTGAGAGGCTCCTCTCTCTGAGCTTGGCTAGGTCTTTCTGGTGGAGATTCCTAGACATCTGCTTAGATGTAGACCCAGCAGAGACGAAAGCTTGTCTGACTTCTGGCTCCTTTCTCCGTAAATCATCACTGTTCATCCCACCTCCTGATCTCTCCAGGTATCTCGGGGACAGAGCCATCGGGCCCCAAACCACCCAGCCTAGACCCAGCAAGAAGCACTGCTTCCTTGTGTATTAAACACACACGCACACTCATAGCATGTGATCCATGCCAGGCACCGTTAACAATATTTTTAAAATATTAACTTTATACGTATTTTTAAATTTTCAGTTATTACTCCCAATTTACAGATGAGAAAATGGGGTTTGTCAAGAGGGTTTTTCAAGAGGTTTAGTGACTTGTCCCAGGTCATGCTGCCAATCGGTGACTGAGCTAGGACTAGAACTCAGGCAGCCTGGGACTAGAATGCACACCCTTTGCCCACTCAACTGGGTGGCCAAATATGCTGTCTGCTCTTCAGGGTGAACCATGTCTCAGAATAAGTGGCAGTCAAGCCATTCATTCCCTTCTGGGAAAAACCCATTTTCACCTCCCAGGTCGAGTCTTGGCTCCCGACCCCAATCTGACAATCCCCAAATAGTCCCATAGTTTATAAAAGTCTGGACTACTCAGCCTAATCTTTGATCCACCGCATAGCATCTTTACGTAAATATACATTCCGTTTGGTGTCACAACATGTCGTAGACCCCTGATGGCACCGGAAGTCGATGCAAAGCCTATTGCCTCCTGGCCTTTGATAATGGCGCCTCCTGCTTGGTGTTGGAAAAATCCCTGATGGATGTGGACACAACCAGATCCGGATACCCAAACCGTATTTAGTCATACATAACACTTCTGACACCAAATGAGATTTTTCCCTCCTGGCACCAAATAGCAGCACCTCTTCTAACACTACCTCTCCAACTCTCTGACACTATCTAACGGGAGTTAGATATGAGCTCATAGTTAGGGCTCCGAACCATAAGTTGCCCGGCACCTGTTGCCCGTCACAATCCCAGGGCCTCCCATACTTCTGACCGACTGGCTATAAAGCAGGGGTTCCCTTGACCCTCTCTTTAGATTCAATGCCTTGCTAGAACCGCTCACAGACTCAAGACGCCATTTTACTTGGGTTTACCACTTTAATTATAAAGGGTAAGGCTCAGGAACAGCCAACCAGAAGAGCTGCGCAGGGCAAGGTATGGGGAAGGCGGATGGAGCTTCCACACCCTCTGAGTGCCCTCTCCTAGTACCTACATGTGTTCCCCAGCTTGGAAACTCTCCCAACCCTGTCATTTAGGGGTTTTTATGGTGGATCCATGACATGGGCATGGTTGATTAAATCACTGGCCACGGGTGATGAGCTCAGTCTCTGGCCCCCCTCCACTCCCCAAAAGTCAGGAGGCAGGACTGAAAGTTACAACCCTCTAATCACACCTTGGTCTTCTTGGTGTCCAGCCCCCATCTTGGTTCTGTCTAGGGGCAACAAAGAGTGACCCTGTTTTGAGCAAAAGAGGCTCCTGTCACCCACACATTCCCAGGGGTTTCGGAGCTCTGCTGTCAGGTATCAAGGACAAAACCCAAGAATATATTGTTCTTATTGTATTACACTAAGAAAATCTCCTGGAATCATACGCCCCTTCTCCAAAATGTGACAAACAACAAAACTTTGTGGGACCAAAGACGCTCACTCAGGCTGACTACGTGCCAGTGTTGAACGGAACCTGTGGAAGTGCCCAAGACAGACTGGAGACGTGGGATGTCACCGGGCATTCCCTTGTTCATCATAAGGGGAGAAGACCCAGAGGGAAGGCAGGTTTAAAGTATCCGTTAACTTCATCCCTGTGCCCCTAACTCGTGAGTCCCTTGGACTTAGTACATTAGAAACTGCTGATATTTTATCCAGAAAGCCTGTGTTTGAGAGCAGGAATGGAGATTGCCTGGCGGCCTTTTGCTCTAACGATTGTTTTATTGCTTTTCCGACTCGCGTAAATCCCCAAGGATCAAATATTAGAAACTTTTGCTTTTTCTTTTTTACTGCACTCGATACCAAAATCTTTTTCTTCAGCACCTCTCTGCTGCCTCCTATCACCTCTACTTGGCATAAATAATAGAAACAAATTATTAAGAAAGCACTGTGAGAATAGGTCGCTTGCATAAACTGGGTCAATCTGGAGCTACTATTTTCGAGAAACTTGCGTGTTTCTGCTCTAAGCAGAGATGTGACACAGATGGTCAAGGGAAGGGAGAAGAAGAAGAAACAGGGTGGGCTCACTTATACGAGACCACGTGGGTCCAAGGCGTCTAAAATGCAGACCCCAGACCTCACCATTTATGATGATAGCCCCTGGTGCCATCAGAGGGAAACCGAGTCACGTGAGGAGGTTTATAAACGGAAGGCTATCCAGGGGGAAAGACTCAGAGAGAGGACTTGGTTCCTGTCTTTAAATGTACACTCCCTTTTGCACGAAGAGTCTTTGTGCCTCCAAAGAGTGACACGGAGGGAGGCAGGTTTTGTTTCAACGTGGAGAACTCAAAAGACGGGCTGTGAGCACACAGGATCTGCTTTCTCACCGGGCAGTAGGTTCGCCACCCCTGCAGGCATTCAAGTGGTAAAGGAAACTCCTCAATGGGACAGAAAACCTGACCACCTTTGAGCCCTCTCCTACAGCTGAGATTCAAGGGTCTATGAAGACCAGAGAAGCTGGGCTGATTGATCAAACAGCAAGGTTAGGGAGCACAGAAATTGGAAGCACCGCCCCAGGATGGGTTCTTCTTGCGTAAAAAGCACTAGCCAGCTCCCCCCCTCGCCCGCCCCACCACCACCACACATACTCCTCTGCTGAGCTGAAGGCTTACCTGACCATAATAATTCTACACTTGGGTGGTGCTTACTGGGATCATTCTCATCCAAACGCTCTTCAGCGATCAACTGGGTTTACAACCCCCTCCAGACTCCCGGATGTAGCTTGTGTGTAGTGGGGCTGGGATTTGAACCCTGAAAAGCTGGGTCCATGGGCCATGATCTTAATTACTGCACCAGCCTGCCCCTAGACCATCAGAATACAGTCTATTACTTTCCTAGGGTCGTTGGAACAAAGCACCAAAAACTATGAGACTTAACAGAAATTTATTCTCTCAGAGTGCTGGAGGCCAGAATCCCGAAATGAAGGTGTCCGCAGGGACACTTTGCCTCCACAGCCTCCAGGGGAGGGTCCCTCCTTGCAGCTCCAGCTCTGGTGGCCCGAGATGCTCCCTGGCTTATGAGTGCATATTACACTCCAATCTCCACCTCCCCTCTGTAACTCTCTTCTTTATAAATCATCAGTCACACTGGATTAAGGCCCACCCTGGTCCACTATGACCTCACCTTAACTCGACTGCATCTGCAAAGACTCTGTATCCAAAAACCATCACATTCCCAGATACCAGAGTTATGATTTCAGTGTATCTTTTGGGAACACAATTCAACCCACACCCTATATAGTAGCAGACAAGAAGCAGCTAGAAGTGCCGACTCAGGCTGGCGGTGATGTTCTAGGAAAAATGACCAAAGCAGATTGTCCTTACTGCTCTGCCTGCCCCATTTCTGTTTACTCTGTGATGCCACAGGATCCTCCCCACCGCCGCTGTGATTCATTCAGTGCGGCCAATGAAAGCTTTTACTGGGACTGTGCATGCGTTCCGTCCAGATGCACACAGGTCTTGCTCCTCTGACGGAGGGCAGGAATACTGCCTTGTCACGGAGCTAGGGAGTTGCCTACTTTGAAGTCAATGAGAATCCAGCCACACACAGGAATCCAGCCATGAAGGAACTGAGCTTGGGTTTGGCTGTTTCACCTGACTCCTGTCCTGTCTGCTTATGTCCTCAAATCATCCACCTCCCTACCACCTCCCCCACACACCGACAAAACACATCTCTTTTAAACTTATAGAAAGTAACTTTCCTGGCACCCAGGGATGCACAGTATTTGGGGCCATAGTCTCTGCTCAAAAACAAACGAGATCACTGAAGTGTACTGCGGGCATTTATTTGAGACCGTGTTTATAATATTCATGAATACAGAAATGAGCAGCCATCTCCCAAAATCCCTCACGCAAAGAACTGGCACTCTCTTTGCTGTGGGTGGAAACTGTTTCTCTTGCAGTTTCAAAAAAAAAAAAAAAAAAATCCTACCCAGAAGAAAGAACATAGTCTATGGTCTCGGAAGGAAAGTTTATCTGCATAGCTCAAGTACTAAACTCTTCCATACTAGGCTAAAGTGTTAGATGGTATTCCAAAACATCCCATTTGTAAAAGAGGAAACGTCTCGATACGGTGTAAGGGTTTGAATCCCAATAATAGTGTTCATACAGCAGTAAGTACAGGACAACATCACAGCTTCCGTTCAATGTCTGCATCGTGCCAGCCAATGTTCTGAGGATTTATGATATCGCGTATTAATCGCAAGTCTTAGAAGAGCTTCTGAGTTAGAGAAGTTTACTCCCCTTACATAGATGTGGAGGAGGCTGAGTTCGGGGAGAGTACGGAAGTGACTTATACTTCCGCCAGCAATGCAGGAAGATGGAAACTGCTGGATTGGGAAATGCTTTTGTATCAAAGGCACAAAAGTGAAATGGCAATGCTCGTGTCACTTGTTGAAAAACAGCTCTGGAGACCATAAATGTAATTCAGTATTTGAACAAAACTCTTAGGATGGTAAGACAGCGGTTTGTGTGAATTCTCCAAATGCTATCATTAAAACATAAGTGATGAAAGTCACCAAAAACTGCTAACTATCCTAATAATATTTATTTAAATTTACTAAATTTATTGCCAATTACCCTAACAGCATATGGTGATTTCTAAATATACAAGTGGAAAAACAGCTAGTAAACGCACAACTGAGTCAGCCTGGAGATAAGTTTCCATTTAAATTTCTTTTATTTTTATTCTCTATATTTTGAGTAATTATGATAATTAGACAATTAGCTAATAAATTATGAGCCTTTAGAATAAAAAGTCTGTTATTCCTACTTAAGCCAAGAAATGAATTGTGAGCGGTTTCACTTGTGATCGCCTGTTTAAAAAAATATATTGTCCAATCCCTTTTATTTTGTGCCCATTTAAAAGCTGCTAGAAGAAAGGTCTTTGAAATATTTTTTGCCTCCCACTTCTTCAGGCCTTGCATTTAAATGTCACGTGCTGTTATTTTCCGCTCTCAGGATGGATAACCCAAGATCGGTGAGCCAAGGAGAGGAAGACGCAGGCTACTGGGGCTTCCTGGGAAAAACAAAAACAAAAACAAAACACTCCTTCCTTTTGCCGAAAGAGAAGTATTCAGGGGTGAAAGGTCTTTCCTAGTTTGGCCCCTTCTTCCCGCTTTAAATGGGGCAGTGTGAGGCTGCGTTCCTTGGATCGTGGGGGCCTTCTCGGAACAGTGAGGTGACAAACCTGGAGGGAAAAGTCACGGGAGATGGTGGGGGGAGGGGGGACATGGCAGAGTGGAAATGTGTACCCTCAGGACATCCTTAGGGCGCGTGATCAGGCCCGGAATTGCCTCCAGAGTTATGTGACACGATGACATTAATGACAGCACAGGTCGTTGCCAGTGGCTATTCTGTTTCTTGGTCTGAAAACGCAATTCACTAATCTGAGCATGCTACTGTCCTCTGAAGCCTTGCTCCAAAACAAAGTCCAAGGCAGCAATGGAGTGTTTTCCAAAGGCTTCCTTCCACGAAAGTGTCCCTAAAGAGCGCGGGGCGGGGGCGGGGGCGGGGTGTTCTGGCTGAGGGATAGATCTGAGCTGCCAGACTCAGGCCGAGCAGGCGTTCGGAGTCCCTTATTCTGTCTTAAAGATGCATGTCGATTTGCACGCTCCTCTACTCCGTCCTCATGGCCAGTGGGTAAGCTTTGTCCAGCACCCACCTGCTAACGTAGAGAACAGACAGGGCGGAAGAGGGGCACCGCCACGGGCTCGCGGGGACCCGGCCTCCACTTGCTCCGAGGAGGGGTACCGCTCCCCCCCCCCCACGCCCCCCGTGTCAAGTCGACCTGACCGCGCCGCCACCTGCCTGGCCCGGCCTGCGGCTGCACCGCGCTCCCTGAGCTGCCCAGGGCCGCGCAGGTAAGGCGCCTTCTGCGGGGGTCCTCTGAACTGGGCTCTACCCTCAGCGTCTCCGAGTCTTTATTTCGGACGGCCAACAGGAGGCACAGGTGCAACGAAACGATGTTCATCACTTTCTGTGAACCCCCCGTTGCTAACCAGCTTCAGAACCTCCGCAGTCAGCCTCCGTCAGCCAGCCCGGACTGGTCCTGCCGCGCGCCCCCGCCGTCTCTCCGGTCAGGCCCCGCCCCGCCCCGCGCGCCCCCGCCGTCTCTCCGGTCAGGCCCCCGCCCCGCCCCGCGCGCCCCCGCATCCCCCCCGCGCACGCCCCCACCCTCGCCAACATTCCCGCGCGCCCCCGCCGTCCCGCCGGTCAGGCCCCGCCCCGCCCCGCGCGCCCCCGCATCCCCCCCCCCCCGCGCACGCCCCCACCCTCGCCAACATTCCCGCGCGCTCTCGCCGCGTCTCCCTTCACCATCAACCTCCTGAGCCCCAGGCTGATGCCCGCGCCGCCAGCCGCTGCCCGGATCCTCACCAGGCACCGCCCCCACCTCCGGCGCGCCCCACGCACGCACGCACGGCGCGGGCCCGAGCCCGTAAGCAGCGCGCAGGCGCACATCCGGCCCCGCGCTTTTCGGAGGCTGCAGGTAGGCTGGGAGGCGGGGAAGCGCGGGAGGGCCCGGACCGGGACCGTGGCGGGGGTTGGGGGTCGGGATGGGGGCCAGGGGCCGGGGCCAGGCCAGGGGTGGGGGCCGCAGAGGGGACGGGGCGTGTGGAGGAGCCTGGCCCCGGCCAGGGGTGCTGCGGAGCAGGCGGGCGGGCGGGAGGGAGTGGGGGTCGCGGAGGGCCCGGCGGCCGGGGCGGGCAGAGCCTGGGCAGGGGGTCTACGGGGCCCGCTGAGGGAAGGCGGGCCGCTCGGAGCAGGTCTCGCAGGCTCCGTGCCCGCGGCGCCGGCCGGTTTGGGGAGGTGGTCCCCTGGGGGGCGGGCGGCTGCTGCTGCGGCGGGGCGCCCACCTCCGTGGAGGGGTCCTTGCGAGGACTGGGGACGCCTAACGATTGTTCTAGTATTTTCTAAGTGCGGAGGACTGTGGTGAGTGCTTTGCAGACCTTTCAGCCCCCGGGAGCTGAGTCGTGTAACTGTGCTCCTGACGCACAACTTCAGGAGTTGTGCTCGGGGTCCTGGCTGGTGGGCGGGTCCTGAGGCCGGTCTGCTTCTGGGAGTTAGAAATTCCTGCAAAGGGCTGCCGGCTCGCTGTCTGGCGGGATTTTAGTAGTTTTTATTGCAGTGGATACCCTGTTCTAGATACTGGGAGAGGACAGATGAATAGAAAACGGGTCCTGCTTGCAGAAGCCAACTGTCCAGATAGATTCCATATCCTCACAATAAGCAGAAAATTATCAAAATAATAATAAAAAAAAGATTGAAATGCAGTTCATATGTGTTAATGAGCCGCAAATTTTAGGTGGAAGAAATGCCGTATGAAAGTGACTGATGGTAATGGGGACAGCGGCTGTGCCCTTGGCCAGGGCTGGCCACACAGGTGTTTGCCTGTCCCTGTCCGCGTTTGTGGGGTAAATGATTGAGTTGACAGGAAGTAGACTTGGGAGGTGAATTTCCGAGAAAAGGATGAAGGTGGAGAGGGAAGGAGGGTGTCTTGGGAACAGAGACAGAGCACTGAGCTGATGGAGGAATCCCAGGATTGCCGGCGACAAAGGGGGATGAAGCCATGCAGAGGAAGAGGGTGTTCCTCCTGATGAGAAAGGTGGTAAATGTTTTCCAAGTCACCTCTCAGTTCCTCACTTCCAGCATTGCCTAAAAGTCTTAAAAGCTAAAATGGTAGAGTGGAAAGAGGGATGAAGGGCTTGTCAGAAGTCAGTTCTACGTTTGACTAGTTTAATTTTAGCTTTTTTGCAGAAGCAAATTAGAATCTCACCGGGCCTTTCAGATTTGTAGGGTCTTAAGGGAGACACAGCTGTATTGTGTACTAAAAGAACCTACAGATTATTAAGCTATATTTATAGGCAATTTGGGAGGTAGATTTTAAAATACAGGAGTTCTTGGTTTTTACAACACTCCTTTATTGTAATACTCCTAGGGAGCTTAGAAGTTTTCTTACACGTTTTTCTTGTGGATGGAGTGATAAATTCCACACGTCTAGCAATATGATTACAGTCACCTGTAATCCTGGTAAAATAATTTGACTGTGAGGAGGCTTATAAAAATAACTTGAGAGAAGAATCCTAAAGTAAAAGCACTTTACTAGCACACTGTTTAGACTTAGAGTGTTTATACTTAAGCAGACTTGTTCTCCTATTTCATTTACAAGGTCAGTTTCACTTTTTAATACTTCACGTGAAACTGGAAAATTGCGAGATTCTGGGGCATCCTGTTTTCGGTGCTCATTGAGGAGGAAGTCCTTAAAAACATTTGATAATGTGGCAGTTGTTGAGGATTTTGATCCGTGCTGATGTGACCTTCGGTGAAAGCACCAAGGAGCGGCTCATGTGTGGTGACTTGCACATTCCCTGTGTGAACGTCCCCGAGTGTGAATCGCAGCCCTGTTGCTTGCTGGCTTTGTGATCTCCAGTGAGCTCCCAGCCTTAGTTTATACATTTGTGTAACAGGCATGAGAATGGTACTTTTCACAATATTTGCATACTCATTATTTGACTCGATTCTTGTGATGATTTCTCTCACTTTACAGATCAAACTGAGGGCCCAGCGATAGAGGCTCGGCAGAGGTCATTCATCTGGGGTTTTTCTTAGAGACGGAGCTGAACCCCCAGGCTTGGTGTGTCCTGCTTTGTCTGTAGTTCCATTGCTCTAACGTGTTGCCTTAATTTTGCTGATTAATTTGAAACCCTTTCCATCTAAGCCTTAGCAGTGTTTTCCCCATTTGCGGGGAAAATGAAAAAACTCAAACCTTTTAACCCATAACAAAGTATTATTAATTAAGTCTTTATCTTGAATGCCTGAAATCTGTGCTTACCTAGCTATCTCTTGTGTAAGTGTTCTATCCTTATATGTGAGCAGTCCACGATACCTTCCTTCAGATGAGCAGAGATTTAGAAAATATGCTTACGGGATTGAGTCCCGCATCAGGCTCCCTGCTCGGCGGGGAGTCTGCTTCTCCCTCTGACCCTCCCCCTGTCATGTGCTCTCTCTCTCTCTCGCTCTCTCTCTCAAATAAATAAATAAAATCTTAAAAAAAAAAAAAAGAAAATATGCTTACAATATTATATCTTTGTTTCTTTCTTCTTGGTACTGACTGTTTTTCATTTTTGTCATTTGTTAGCAAACCTCCAGCATGCAGGCCTCCAGCTCCAGGTCTGTGCACCTGAGTGAATGGCAGAAGAATTACTTTGCAATTACGTCTGGCACATGTACCCCAGGACAGAAGGCAGATGCGTACCGAGCACAGATACTACGCATTCAGTATGCATGGGCAAACGCTGAGCTCTCCCAAGGCTGCGCCACCAAACTGTTCAGAAAATATGCAGAGAAATACTCTGCAGTTATTGATTCTGACAGCGTTGAGACTGGCTTGAATAACTACGCAGAAAGCATTTCAACTTTAGCAAGATCTCAGCAGACTGACAGTGACAAGTGGCAGTCTGGATTGTCAATAAATAATGTTTTCAAAATGAGTAATGTACAGGAGATGATGCAAGCTGGCAAAAAATCCAGAGACTCTCTGTTGGCACCTGCCAGTGCATCGGTAGTAATCCATAAAGAGGCTCTTGTCCTTGATCCTCCTAAACTTAGTGTTTGTGGGGGTTCTGGGGAGAGTGGCCCATTAACTAACGCAACTCCTCATACGAACAGGACCCAAGACATCCCAGAGAGCAGTCCTTCAGAGTGTCCTCAGGATGCTCAGCCACCTGTGCTGACTAACACCAGAAAGACCTGTCCTTCATCCTTAACACCGTTTGGTGACTTTGCCACTGCAAAAATCCATGCCACACCATTATTTGGAAATGTCAAGAAGGAAAATAACAGCTCTCCAAAGGCCAATGTAGGACTCAGTATGTTCTCATCTAATCAGTCTTGTTTGCCTTCTGCCTTTGAAAATCCACAGGAGAGAAAAACTTTTTATGGTTCTGGCACCACTGATGCCCTTTCTGCCCCAATAGTGAATAAGGCTTTTAGTAAAACAGAGGATAATGGCCAAAGGGAAGAGAGTAGCCTGCCTACTTTTAAAACTGCAAAAGAACAGTTATGGATAGATCAGCAAAAAAAGTACCACCAACCCCAGCGTGCATCCGGGTCTTCCTACGGTGGTGTAAAGAAGTCTCTGGGAGCTAGTAGGTCCCGAGGAATATTTGGGAAGTTCGTTCCTCCTCTACCTAAGCCAGATGGGGGAGATCAGAATGGGGGAATGCAGTATAAGGCTTACGGCGCAGGACCTGCAGAGCCAACACATCCAATTGATGAGCGGCTGAAGAACTTGGAGCCAAAGATGATTGAACTTATCATGAATGAGATTATGGATCATGGACCGCCCATAAGCTGGGACGATATTGCAGGAGTAGAATTTGCCAAAGCCACAATAAAGGAGATAGTCGTGTGGCCAATGATGAGGCCAGACATCTTTACGGGTTTACGAGGACCCCCTAAAGGAATTCTGCTCTTCGGGCCCCCCGGGACTGGTAAAACTCTAATTGGCAAGTGCATTGCTAGTCAGTCTGGGGCAACGTTCTTCAGTATCTCTGCTGCTTCTTTGACGTCTAAGTGGGTAGGTGAGGGGGAGAAAATGGTCCGTGCATTGTTTGCCGTGGCAAGGTGTCAGCAGCCGGCTGTGATATTCATTGATGAAATCGATTCCCTGTTATCTCAACGAGGAGATGGTGAGCATGAATCTTCTAGAAGGATAAAAACGGAATTTCTAGTGCAGTTAGATGGAGCAACCACATCTTCTGAAGATCGGCTTCTAGTGGTGGGAGCAACCAATCGGCCCCAAGAAATTGATGAGGCTGCCCGGAGAAGGTTGGTCAAAAGGCTTTATATTCCACTCCCAGAAGCTGCGGCTAGGAAACAGATCGTGATTAATCTGATGTCCAAGGAGCAGTGCTGCCTCAGTGAGGAGGAAATTGCCCTGGTTGTAAGGCAGACCGATGGGTTCTCGGGAGCTGACATGACACAGCTTTGCAGAGAGGCGTCTCTCGGGCCTATTCGCAGTTTACAAACTGTTGACATCGCCACAGTAACACCCGATCAAGTTCGGCCAATAGCTTATATTGATTTTGAGAACGCCTTCAGAACCGTGCGACCTAGCGTGTCTCCTAAAGATTTAGAGGTCTATGAGAACTGGAACAGAACTTTTGGTTGTGGGAAGTGAAGGGGACACACGGGACACTTGAAATCTAAAGATGGCATCTTTGTAATGCAGCCTTTCCCACTTTTTAGCATGGGAAACTGGGAATTTATTAATTGTAATTTATAGTGTATATTTTGAATTCTATACCTCAAATAAAATAGTAACAGCTTAAATTTTACAATTGATTGACTTAGCCTATGTTAATAGAAGCTTGAGCTTTCTTCCAGGTGTTACCTGATTGGGAGCCTGTTCCTACAAAACATGAGTGAACGTTTTTCTCGGGTTTCAAAGCGGTCTTTGTTTTCAAGATGTACAATAGGATGACTAGTGAGCTCAGATTGAAACCCAAAAATCTCATTTGTGTCTGAGGTGGCATCTGATCGGTACGCATCTTCCGTTGAAGAAAGGGTCTTTTCTGAAGACCCATGTAACTCTTAGCATTGGCCAGTGTCGTGGCTTATGCTGGAGGCAGCTTACTGGCCGTTGAATGGATTTACGATCTCCCCAGACGCCAGAATGAAGGTGCCAGTGGTTTGTTCTGGTTTGTAGCTGCTTACAGCTTTCTTCTATTACTTCTGTGCTCAGAAGTAGCCAGGTGTAATCCGATACCAGACACATATCCACAGAATCGAGAGATGAAGAATGCTGTGTTTTGCCAGGGGGTAGATGATGTTTAAAATTAATATTTTATTTGACACTACTTCACAGCCCTAGCATTGCTGTCTCAAACATAAGTGTTTTCAGATTTTCATAATGGATCATTGTGTTTTATAATGTAACAGGTGTTCATTGTAGAAGAGTTGGGGAAGAGAGACGAACAGCAAGAAAGTAAGAACCACTGCCGCCCCACCACTTTGGAGAACACAGTGTCATTTCTTCCAGGCCTTTTGCACAGCAGAGGGATTGCACCATGTTCTCCCCTGTAGCCTGCTTTTTCCTTTACATCACCATCGCTCCCCGTGGGAACGTGCTGTGTTACCACATCTTCCCTCAGGATCCTACCATGTAGATGGACCGTAATTTAGCCAGTCCTCTTGGGGGCACTTAGGGCAGCACATTAGGTTTCCCTTTTGTTCATTGTACACAAAAACACTGAATGCCTTTGTGATCTTTTTAAAAAATAAACACACATTTCTTGAGTAAAATTCTTGCATTAAAGATGCACAGTTTTGAGGCCTTTGGCATGTGTTCTGAACTGTCCCCTGGAAAAGTCATGCATATGTAGAATTCCCACCCGCACTGAGCCACAGTCCCCGTTTTCTGTGTCACCGGGAGCCATCACGCAGTTTTATTAGCATTCCTCTTTCATTCATTCAAACAGTACTGGATTCTGGATGGTGTTCCAAGGGCTGAAGGCAGAACAGTGAACAGCAGACTGAAATCCTGGGTCTCATGTAGGCGACATTCAAGTTCTCAGGTTTTCTCTTGACCATGCTCTTGAAGAGAGGGTGTTTGACGCTTTGGATAGAGTGAGTTGAGACCGTTGTCTTAACTTTTATTCTTGGCCCGCCTTCTAGATTTGTGCTCCTTGAACAGCTTTGCTTTTGCCACTGTTACCTCTTCCCTTTGAAACATGTCATTGCCTTTTGTTAGAATTTGGACGTCTCTAGTTTTTAGTTAAATCTTTTAAAATTGTAAAGCATTTCATACATTACTTTGTCCTGTTTCATTTCTGCATAAACAGCACTATAAGTAACCTTGGATTCCTAAGTATTTCTACATTTTCTTCCCTGATACTTACTAATTCTCTTCCAGTGCCCGCCCCCCCCGCTTGGATGTTAGAGTTATGGCAGCTGACCAGATAGATCATCAGCAGTTGTGTAGGAGGTGTTTGTGTCTTAGTTCACTCTGTAGCTTGGTCTCACTGTTTACTGCGGGTATTTTCTTGGCAGCCGCTCCCGACGCTCAGCTCTGACGCTCAGCTCCACTGGTCACCAGCCACGGGGCCACTTTCCTTGAGCGGAATTTAGCTTAGCTTTTGTCCCAGAGGAAATACCCAGGGTGGCCCAGCTCACCTTGGATCAGGCAGAGCCCGTGTCTCTGTGAACTCACTTCTGAGGTGAGGTCTGCACTGTTCATGTGGGAATCTGATCTTGACAGGAAGGATACAGCAGATATTTTGAAGCTAGAAAGAAAGTTTGAGCTGGAAAGTCACTTGGGGGTTGTTTCTGCCTGCTCCTTCATGGAAGCATTCTTCCTCTCAGCCTTCTGTGACTTGGAGAATGTTTCTGAGGCCTCTGGCTGGGAAACTTCCAGAAACTTAGATGAGATTTCTTTTTATCTCCACATTCTGATTGGGTATGAAAATCTGGGATCAGATTCTCTCCTCCTGAGGGTTTTCTTGGGGCTGCTCTGTCTCCACCATTGTGTCACTAGAGAAGTGGGCTCTAACTTGGTTTGTCGTTTCTTCGGGGGATCCATTTACTTCGTAGACACACACACCTTGTGCCAATGCATGAGCTCACTTGTGTATCCATGCCTAAAAGTGTTGGCGGGAAAACAGTAGAGTCTTTAATATCAGTCCTTTTAAAATGTATATCATAGGGCGCCTGGGTGGCTCAGATGGTTAAGCTTCTGCCTTCAGCTCAGGTCATGATCCCAGAGTCCTGGAATTGGGTCCTGCATTGGGCTCCCTGCTGCTTGGGAGCCTGCTTCTCCCTCTGTCTCTCTCTCTCTCTGTCTCTCATGAATAAATAAATTTAAAAAAAAATGTATGTATCATACAGCTGATTTCATTTCATGTGTATTTGGGAAATTGTCTTCCACTCTGTGGTCTCCTCCCATTTTGAAATTCTAATTCATTTCCTCAATTCTAAACCTCTGTAAAGTCCGTCTCCACACTGACCCCTGATGAGCGGCGTCCTGGTAAAGTTTGCACCTGGGCTTTGGGTCCCGGCTCTGCAGGCCATGGACATGTTCAGCATCACTTCTAACGGGAGGATGTCTGCACCTGCCTTGTTGGAGAGTGAGGGTAAGATGCAGGTGTAGAACGCCTGGCTCGTGATGGCTCAAACATGGTGCATCCTTCTGTCTGCCTTGACTCTGCTTTAATTGCCTTGAAGGATCATTTTCTTTTCAGCTACTTTATGTTGCTGTGTACTATAGCTTTTTCTGCTTACTATTTGTGATATTTGCCTTTGATTACAGATACTGTGTCATCTAAACTTAATGCAGTAAATCTAATTAAAAGATATCTTTTAGTTTTGTTTCTCTTCGAGACTGAAGAACTTTTCGGTAGATCCCAGATTATGATTTTCCACTTACTCCTCTTTAAGTCTTATTTATTGGTTTCCAGAATTTTTAAGGGACATTTATTGGTCCCCAGTGTTTTTAAGAGACATTTTAAAACCCACCTGCAGACATCTGATTGGAAGACAGGATTCTGTCCAAGTCCATGGCAAAAGGGCAGGTCAGATAAGGGTACTTTTTTTTTTTGAAGTTTTTATTTAAATTCTAAACTTCCAGTCAGTTTACATGCAGTGTAATCTTAGTCCCAGGTGTACAATACAGTGATTCAACACTTCCCTACATCACCCGGTGCTCACCACAGGTGCGCTCCTTCCTCCCCATCACCTCTCTCCCCATCCCCCACCCACCTCCCCTCTGGTGACCAGCAGTGTGTTCTCGAGAGTCAAGAGTCTGTTTCTTGGTCTGTGTCTCTTAAAGATACATTTTTTAACTTCACAGATTCCTGGCCCCTGACCTCAAATCTGGAGTTGGTGGTGAGCAGGCCAGTGTGGAACAACTGTTTAAAGTTTGCCTCAGGTGCCTGGCTGAAGGAGGCATCTTATGAGAATAGATGAGTCACCCCTTCCAACTCTTGTCCCTAAATAAAACTTACCAGTGGGCTTTATAAAACAGCAATGACTAATCGTGGACAGTTGGTAGTGCCCCCTCAGGCGACTGCTTTCTTAGCTGTAAGAGTCAGGATGTTGTATTCGATGATCCTGAAGACAAGCCCAGATTTGCTATTCTGTTATCAGTTACCAAGTAGTTATCAATTTGACGAGTGCTTGCAGAGTACCAGGTGCTGGCACTGTGCTAAATACAAAAAAATATATAGTTCGCTAAATGTTACCTGTTTCAAGGTTACTAATTTGGCTCATGATAGAAACACATTCTTTACAGGAAGGAGCGCCTGGGTGGCTCAGTCAGTTGGGTGTCCGACTCTTGCTTTCAGCTTAGGACGTGATCTCAGGGTCATGAGATCGAGCCCCGTGCTGGGCTCCATGCTCAGCTCGGAGTCGGCTTGAGATTCTCTTTCCCTCTCCCTCTGTCCCTCTCATTTGTGCTCTTTCTCTCTCTCACAAAATAAATCTAAAAAAAAGAAAAAAAAAAAAAAAACCAAACAAACTAGGAAGACATGAAGGGAGAGCTTTGGTGAAAGTAAGCATAATGTACCAATGTACCACTGAATATATGAATCATGTAAGAAAGGGGAGAAATTTTAAAACTAGGAATTCCACGTAGGGTGGCATTCCAGCTGTGGTTCAGGGTGCACCAGACCCTGAGTGCTTGGCCAGCTGGGGAGTCTTGGCAACCAGCAGGGTACCTGGGACTGAGGGGGCCTGCCCAGCCTGAGAAGATCCTAGAGCTCTCCTCATCCATTCTTCCCAGAAAGAGACTCAGGCTAAAAATAGAGGAGTCTCCTCTTCCTGGGACACGGCCAGAGCGGGCATCCTGAAGAGCAGAGCCCATCGCCCCTTGTCTGCCCCGGACGAGTGGCAGGTGTGCAGCCCCAGAGAGGGACTCATTCACTTGGGGTCCCATCCTTTAGGGTCAGAGTTGCTCCTTATGTTTGTATCTAAGATGTGCTGCCCACTTGCTTCTAGGAAAAACAACAACAACAAAAAACTACACCAGCTTCTTTTTCTCCCAGAGCAGAATATCAGCTTAATAAGAAAAGGTCTAATATGAAGCTTTTCATTTACAATAGTGGACTAAGCCACACATTAACCTTTTCCACTTACATGTGCAGAATCTTCACTGAAAGGAAGAAATAAAGAGTGACTCCATCACAGGGGTGCAGGGGAGGGGAGACACCGTTTTCAAATAAGACATCTGTGGTGTTTCTAGTAGTTATGGGGCAAATGGCGTTGAGTTGTCGAGACCCCTGAGCTGAGACCAGTGATCTAACAAGGGCACGGGAGACCTGCTGAGGCTGGTTTCCTGGTGCCCTGGTGGTTCTGGAGCTCAGATGGCAAAACCAGCTGTGGGCCAGAGGGCTGGACATGGCAAGGATGCGGGGACCAGCGGAGAGCTGTACTGCACCACGTTCACACAGAGCCGCGGGCAAGACAGTTCCCTGAATCAGAGAGCGATGGGCCCTGTGGCCTGAGTCGTGGGGCGGAGTGGCAGGTCACTTCCGGTTGCCACGTTCGACAAAAGCACAGCTGAGAGAGCTTCTAGCCTCCTCACCCCATCACACTGTGAGGCTTGTTGCCTACTTGCTTAGTTTGTGGGTGTCGGCCTCCCTACAGTCCTCGGAGTGAGGCCCCCTCCCTCCCACTGACACGCGCACATGCATGAATGTGCACACACACGCGCTGCAGGGTCACGCAGGAGGCCACGCGCACACCAGGCTGACACGGCCTGTCTCCACAGGCCCCCCTGCACGGTGTAAGACACAGGATTGCTAGAGAAGCGTTCCCCACTCGCCCTGCTGGGCAAATTTCAAGTATGAGTTAGTTTCTGATGCACTCTCCTGTAAAAATCCCATAACAGATTCCCACTGAAATCAAACATCCAAATTCCTTTCTAGAGCGAAATGTCACCTGTCTTCACTCTTACTTTGCTCCATCCCACTGGTCACCGAAGATGCAGCAACATTCCCCCCGGCCCCGGTGCAGGAGGTGGGGGCAGGATTCTGATGACGTTCCTGCAAGCTTCCTGTCCTCCGGTTATTCGATCAAATGTGAATCCAGGCACTTCTGGAAGGGACTTGACAGCTGCAGGATAGCTGTGGACCAAGACGGTGAGGTTATCCTGGATTAAGACAATGATTTCAGACCTTAAGAGCAGAGAATGTTCTCTGCGTGGTTACAGAACAGAAAGCAGAAGCAGGCTGTGGTGGAAGTGGAAGTCAGAGATGCCAGGCGTGGGAAGGACTTGACATGGCATCACAGTGTTTGGATGCAGGGCCACAGAGCTAGCAGAGAAACAGACAGCCTGGCCTTAGAACCACATGGAACTGAATTCTGCCAATGACCTGAATGAACCTGGACGTGGTTTCCCCCCAGAGATCCCCAGTGAGAGCCCAGGCAAGCCGGCACCTTGATTTCAGCCTCGCGGGGTTCGGGCAGAGAGCCTAGCCAGGGCCACGCCAGATGTGCACCTGCCCGATGGCCAGACAGTAAGTGTGCGTTGTTCTTGCTAAGTTGGTGGTGATGTGCTACGGCAGCCGTTGCACACGAATGCGGTGACTGAGGGCCTTTCTACTCCCCGTTCCTGAGTTTTGAAATCTGTTCTCCATCTCCTCTCGTGGTTGTTGCCTCACATCCAGTTTCTTCAGAAAGGTCGTCCCTGACCACTGAGTAGGGTGCGTCCACGCATCACTGTCACACCACCCGTTTTCAATTGGCGAATACAGCTAACTGGAATATTTATGCTTACTGCCCTTTAGTCCCTAACACCTCCCTGCCTCCCTGTCACACCCACCAGGGAGTTCCTAATGGCCGAGCACTTTCTCGTTCACGTTGGAACCATGCAAAATTCACCAGACATCTCAGAAAACCCAACAGCTGGGGAGACGCCCAGAGAAGAAGCACAGCTCATCTTGGAGAAACCTGTAAGTCCAGGAGACCGAGCACAGTCCTGAAAATCCCTGATCCCAGAAAACGCAGGGGCCACAAAATAAAAATCGGCAGCTGTGATAGGAGTTACTACCCTGGGGCAACAATCTCAGCACAAACACAGTGGCATAGAATGATCTATGATCACGTGAATGATCTCCCAGAGTCTGTGGGCCAGGCGTGGCTGGGCCTCTGTGTCGGGGACTCCCACGGCTGCCCTGGAGGTGTCGGCTGGAGCTGAGTCTCAGCTGAGGTTCGACTGGGGAAGGGGCCACCTTCAGGCTCACGTGGCTGCCGGCAGTGGGTAGGACCTCGGAACTCGGGGTCTGCTGCCCACCACTCCTTGTCATGAAGGCCTTCCGAAGCGGCCCCTTGCTCCCTGAAAGCCAGCAAGGGAGAGAGTCTGCCAGCAAGACTGGCATTAGAAGTGTCCCCGGCGTGGTGACACAGGGGGCCCGCCACCCCTCTGCTGTATCCTGCTGGGTCACGGACACCACAGCCACAAAATTCAGACTCAGGAAGCAGGAAAGAGTCCTAACTGTCAAAAATCTTAGTGGAAGGACTGAAACGTAACTGGAAAATGTGGAAACCAACCTAGTGATATGGAGGAATGGCCTGTGGGACGATTTCAGACCATCAAGCAGGAGGACGAAGAGAAGGAAGGGGCGAGTTCAGTGGTATGAAGGATAGATTCCAGGAAATTTATCTCGGTGTAACGGGAATCTTCCAGAAAAGGAAGAGGAGAAGGGAAACAATAGTCACATTAATAAGAGCAGATGATTTCCTGAGTAAATATCTGAGACTTCACATAAAACAAAAAGTCCATTGAGTGTCTGGCAGGAATTGAGGATGGAGAAGAAATACCGAGAAATCTCCTGGTGTATTAGGGCTCTCCAGAGACACGGGCCAAGAGCATACACAGAGTGCATAAGAGGAGATTTATTATAGGAACTGGCTCCTGGCTGGGCAGGCTGAGACAGCCCGTGATCTGGAGGACTTCACAGGTCAGCGTTCACAAAGTTATGGGGGCAAATGATCTCGAGATTACTGCTCTAAACCCTGGCTGTTAAATGTAGGCCTGTAGGAAAATCGTATTTAGACACAACAGATCCGAAATTATCCCACATTCTTGGGGCACCTGGCTGGCTCAGTTGGTTAAGTATCCACTCAGATAATGATCTTAGGATCGTGAGATCCAGCCCTGTGTCGGGCTCCAAGCTCAGTGTGGAGTCTGCTGGAGAGTCTCGCTCTCTTCTCCCTCTTCCCCTCCCACCCCCTGCTGCTCCCTCTCTCTCAAATAAATAAATTAAAAAATATATATCACTCACACATTCTTTACAGGAAGAGAAGAAACCATCAAGGTTGAGTGATGCAGAATGAAGAAATAATCAGGACAGGGAAGTTGACAAAAGGAAATGCATAGGATATAACCAACAGCCGTGAGCAGGGGAACCAACGAGATCACGTTTGAAAAAGGAGTTGTAAAGTTTAATGAAACTGTTAAAAAGGATTCCTAAAAATAAAAGCGTGACGTTAAAAATAACGTTTAAAATAAGTTAAAGCTAACTTGCCAGCTGAGTTCATCAATCGGGTGAGGGGAAACAGAAGTAGAACACACCTGCTGATTTTTTATTGTGTGCTTTGTTCTGTTTGAGGAAAGGAGGTATGTATTCTGGTTAAGTTTTAAAGTTAATTGACAGTATGTGGGTTTAGGGCCAGGGTCCAGGGACATTGAGGCTGAACTCGGACCCCATGGCAGGCATATGGGGAGCGATTTGAGGAACAGGCATGGTGGACTAGGAGGTGGGGGTGGCAGCAAGGGGCTGGAGGGAGCCACCCAGGCCATGGGGTGAGGATGTCTCCAGGAACTTCATCCACTAAGCTTTTAGGATGGTGGAAAAAAACAGTAGGACCACATTTCTTTCTTAAAAGGATAATATTGTCAGGACACTGGAATATTACTTTTCAAATTAGAGGACTAAAAAAAAAAGAAAGAAAGAAAAAAGTCAGGCTGTTAGAAAAACACACGTGTAGAGAGTGGGGAGTTTTAGGGCAAGTTGTTATAAACTACTAAGGTCCCAAGCACTCAGAAGATGGGATCTGTGTTCAGTGCAAGAACAAAGGGAATCCAGAGTCAGAGACTCCACCCCTGGTTCCATTCCTGAGTCTTTTGATGAATCTGGAACCTTCTCTGAGAACTAAACCGAAGGAAGGCAGCCACTGTTTTGCCAGGAAACCGTCACAGTACTGCTTGTCTCAGTACAGACGGGAGACTGGTCTCCTGTGTTCTCAGAGAATCTGCCGCATCTAGGCAGGCTTGGAGCACTCATGGGGGCTGTCAACAATTTTCCAGCCTTTCATCTCCTGTGTGGGTGCAGGAATTGTAGAACAGAGCTGCCCAATAGACATACATAATGACAACCACATACAGGACTGTGAATGTCCTCGTAGCAACCTTACAAAAAAATGAAAAAGAACCAAGTGAAATGAACACCCAATTATGTCATTCCAGCATGCAATCAAGGTAAGGATTATTTATGAGATATTTTATGTGTTTTTTTTCTCATACTGAGTCTCTGAAGTCCGGTGAGCATTGGTCATTCATAGCACTTCCCAGCAGAAGTGACCACACTTGCATGCTCGCCGGTCAGCCGTGGCTAGTGGCCGCCACATGGAGGGGCAGGGCCGAAGCGTCATAGCATCAACCTACGCTTGTAATTAAGCTAAGCAGTTTCCCTTAAAACCCTGTGTGGCGTATACACAGGCAGCCTTTTGCAGTAGGAAATCATTTCATTTCCACACCTTTAGAGTGAACATTGAGAATCTAGCTTCTAAAATTAGTGAGCTTCATGGAACCTGGTTTCTGATCTAACACTCTCCTAACCATGCTACTTGAGCATTGCTGCGAGTCTTGATGTTGATCTTTAAACACACCTGGTTGAGGCTCCTGGGTGGCTCAGTAGGGGGAAGCGTCTGCCTTCCGCTTAGGTCATGATCTCAGGGTCCCTGGATTGAGTCCCGCATCGGGCTCCCTGCTCAGCATGTAGCCGGCTTCTCCCTCTCTCTCTGCCCCTCCCCACCCCACCACCCCACATGCACGCTCTCTCTCTAATAAATAAATAAGAAGTCTTATAAAAAATAAATAAACACACCTGGTCTTTGTTGTCAGGCATTTTGCTTCAGCCCAAGCTCACTCTGTCACCTAAAATCATGTGGTGAGAATTACATGATAGAAATTATTGTCAGAGGAAAAGGTAAGTAGTGTTTTATCTCTGAGTAATTTAGAAGTATTTACTGTATACTGAGGGAGCAAAAAAAAAGAGAGAGAGAGAGAGAGAGAGAAGGTATATGAAAATAGAAATGCTTGAAATTAAAAAATGTCTTTAAAATTGATCTTGTAGTTTGAAACTCACAGTATTGTTTAACATTGCATTTAGCTTACTGTATCGCGCCCTTACATTCTGCTTAACTTGGGACAGATGGCTGCATGTTAATGCATGATCATCAACCGTTTCTCATGAAATCAGTCCTCGAGAATAAATAAAAAATTAGTGTTCAATCTACATTGATTAAACATCTAACTAAATATGTAATATATGAATATATGTATATTTAATTATACATATATACATTTTAAATATACATGTGTCCCATTTAAATTAGGGTAACAACAAAATGCATATGTGTGATACATAAGTATGTATGTATGTGTATATATGTTTCATGAACTATGTCAGTGCAAAATGTGAATGCAAATGTTAGTAAAGTAGAAACAGGGCATAGGTCAGAAATGAGACATGGGACTTTCACATCATAAGAGAAAAGTAAAATTCAAATGAAAGAGGAAAAAAGATTTTAAAAAAGGCTATTTTATTAATAATAACAGAAAACTTGAGGTGTCAGGAACAGGATGAAACATTGTGGTGTTCACAAGAGATGGGAAGAACGCCTCAGTTAATAAACAGAGGCTCATAGATTGTGTAAAAAGGCAAAGTTCAGTTATCTCTAGAGAAGGAACAGAGATGTTGGAAAGAAAGGGATGGCGTGGGATGGAAGCGGGAAGGGATAACAGTTCGAGAGTAGGCGCAACACCGTTAATCCCAGATTCAGGGTAAAACGCAATCAACTGGACTGGGAAAAACATTTTATGTGGATAAAATTTACTACCTTTCATGCCAGTCATGAACCTTTACATACTGAGCCCAAAGCATCAAAATGAAAAACTAAAAGCTAGAAGTTATTAAAACACTAGCAAAATTCTAAAACCCTGATGAGCGCCCAGTGCCGCAAGAGTTTGGGGGGCAGGGCACTCCACACACTGCTGGGGGCGAATCAGAAGTCTGGCCCTCCTGGGAGGCAGTTTGACCAAACCAAACGGTGATTCCACTGAGAGGCATCTATGCTACATGAAGAAGTTCGTGGAAACCTTCTAATGTATGAAAAAAATGGCCAGCCTAAATATCCAGCCATGGAGAATCGTTAAATCCCCTCCGTGGGGTTGTATGCAGGGGTCTGAAAGTCTCAAGCAGCTATATGTTTATACACTGATGGGGGAACTGCTCCAGGCACTGTTGGTCACCGAAACATGCAAACTTCATGATAATTCATACATGATTATGTGTAAGTACAGGAATGAGAAAAGGCCCCACCAGGATAGACAAATAGCAATTAAGGGGGCTCACCCTCTGGGGGTGGGAGTTGGGGGGTGAGGGGTCTCCAGGTCTGACGTGACATGCACAACACAGTTGTTCTGATTGTTTTACTCTTTCCATATTTTTTAAAACTCAGTGAAATCGTATTTTTAAAGTACCGAACATAGCTTTGTCCACTAACTAAAGCTTTTTTTTTTTAAAGATTATTCCAGCTGCCATCGGGTTTGTTCGCAGGTACTGGAGAGACAAGGAAAGAGTCCCGAGAGCCCTGATTATTAATTCCTCTTAGAAAACGTTTCACATCGCATATGGAAAACAGGGCTGAAAAATAATGAACGGACTGAAAATAAGTCTTTAAAAAAATCGTTTGAGAGTGTTGATGTTTTGCACATATATAAGATGGTATTTAGAACTAAACCTTTCAGGATCAGAATCCATAGCAAATAGCCATTCATTCAACTCCAAATTGAGCAAAGCTGTCAAAATTGCTTCAAAAAGTAGCTGTGAGGCCAATAGAGATTTCATCTGCATTTTAAGAAACTGAATGTTCAGAAACCCACTTTATGCAGAAGTCTGGGAGCAAGCAACATGTATGAATAACATTACACCTGTGACCACAGAAGTGGATAAATTCTATTTATCAGAGTTTCGGGTGCAGATAATGTCGAGCTCTCACATCTGGAAGAAATGGTGCAGCCACACACATGCTTCTGACCCAGTGCAACACCACAACCCCCAAGGTGTGATAGGCTTCTGGAGACATCATTTCACAAAATACAGAAAATTGCTGTGGAGCTAGGGCATGATTGCAATTTAAGGGAAATGGTGCAGATAAATCTATTTTAATGGATAAGCTTAGTAGATGCAAAATAAATATGTCAGTACTTCATTATTTATTCCTTTCAACTGGTCTAAATTAGAGTGGAAAATGCACACGGTATCCAATCTGCAGTTATATACATAGAAATGAAAAAAATAATTGTTTCTCCTAAGCCATTTAAGTATTTTGGAAAAAACTTCCCACTGTATAATTAATTTCAAAGGCTCTTTCTGACTCTTTCAATTCCATCCCATGATCTATTGTACACTTCTTGGATGTCACACATTCCCTAGGCCATCAAGCTGCTCACCACTGAATGGAGTTCACAAATTCTCTTTTGATTAAGTGTGTCTCTTTGGACTCTGAGGGCCAGTATTTCTATTCAGCCAAAAATAGGTTAATGAGATAAGACAGAGCTATCTGCCTGGCGTCGCTGCCAGACAAAAGGGCGGTTGGTGGTGGACCCAACCCAAGGACCCCCAGAGGCTATGACACCCCCAACTTGGTAACTCCTGGTTTATTGAGCAATGTTATTAAGTAATGAGCAAGCCTCGCCTTTCTTGCTGTCTACACAACAGATAGGTTAAGAAGGGGAACTAAAAGTTTTACTACTTAAGACGCTCCTAAAACTTTACTCCATTGGAGGGATCAAGTCAAAGATATATACTCTAGAAATGGGGAATTCCATATAGCATTTCCTTTCTTGGATTCAATGTGCTAATTTATATAAGACACAGTACACACTTTATAATATGCTAGAGAAAATATGACATTTAAAAATATCAGGGAAACAGGTTCCTGATAACTTGATACATGATGTTATCAGCTTAAGATAAACGAGCTCTAAGATTAGCTATCAACTTGAAACAGGAGAAACTGTTCAGATAAAGCTGAATTTTGCGAAAGAAAATAAACCAACACACTTTCTGACGTAACCATAAAGGTAGGTATGGGCGCAGGGTCAAAAAGTAAAACTAAAACTGGCTCTGTTGAGCATAAAACTCTAGCAATTAAAATTGCGGGGGCTCGGGCATCTGGGTGGCTCAGATGGTTAAGCATCTGCCTTCGGCTCAAGTCATGATCTCCAGGTCCTGGGATCGAGCCCCACGTCAGGCTCCCAGCTTGGTGGGGAGTCTGCTTTTCACTCTCCCTTCTCTCTGCCTCTCCCACTGCTTGTGCTCTCTGTGTCTCTCTCACTCTAAGTGAATAAATAAAATCTAATAAAATAAAATAAAATATAAAATAAAATTGCAGGTGCTAGAATTTAAGAATCTTTGTGTTTCTCATCTCTTTTAATGTTCTCTGTGTTTTATCTTGTGAGGATAATGTTTCCCACATTAAGTATTATGATAAGGAGTAAATGAGAAATATGTATTTGGAGCTATCAAGGACATGTCAAAACATTGCTTCTTATCTTCCTTCTGACTGAGCCAGCCAGGGGCCCCAGAAATAAAGTCTTTAAACTCAGAAAACAGCTTCGCAAACATCCTGAGACTAGAGTTGGTTTTCCTTAAGGACACCTGGGATAAATTCCCAGCTGGAATTCCCAACAGATTTGCCCACTTCCAACCATTAGGACAATTTACAATAGTAAATTAAAACTGAAAGGTGGATATCAGTCTCCCAAAGTCCTTCTGGGAAGAAACAGGAAGAACAAATGACTCACCTGCCATCACTATTCATGGAAAAGGAAGAATGGCTCAGAAGGCAAAGCCAAGAGCCAGAGGAACTTATTCTCAGGCCTTGAAATTTAAAACACTCCCAATATTTGACTGACAGAGTCTCAGAGCCACTGTGGATCAGTGACCCTGCGTGCCTCTCATGTCTCCCATATTTGAATGAGAATGTACTCAGCTGCTGTCCTGTGCTTATCCTGCCATTTATGTGGGAGGTGAAGGGGCAGATCCCTCACTGGTCCACACATCAAGAGTAGTTGTGCCCTGGGAACTGCATTTAATGAACCATCCTTAAGGGCTTTATCTGAACCTGGGCTTGACAAAGATGATAAGATTTGGGACTTGAGTTGTTGCATGAATGGGATAAGGCACACAGGAGGTGAATATATCTTACAGGTGTCAGGATAGAACCACTGGGGCCAGAGGGCGGCTGCTGGTGGACAGACACCAGGATCCTGATTTGTTTTGTTCATGGTTTCCTGGAGTGTGAATTGCTTCTAATGAACCAAATATAGAAGGAGATGGGATGTCATGTCCAAAGTTGGTTCACGGAAAGATCGCAGTTTCCCCTTTTATTCTCCTTCCCTTGCTCTCTCACTTGCTCATTCTGATGGTGTCCAGTGGCCGTGTCGTGAGCTGCCCTATGGAGAGGCCCACATGGCAAGGACAGAGGGAGATCTCTGGTCCATAAGGAACCGGAGTCCTTCACCCAACTTCCCAAGAGGAACTAAATCTTGGCAGGCATGTGAATGAGCTTGGAAGTGCATCCTCCCCCAGCTGAGCCTTCACATAAGACGCCGGCTCAACAAACTTGAATGTGTTCTTGAGGGACACCTTGAGCCAGAAAACCCAGCTGAGCTGCATTTGGATTCCTGACCCCCAGAAACTGTTGGATAACAAGTGTTTCCTGTGTGAGGCTGCTAGGTCTGGCGATCAGTTGCATGTAGCACTAGATAACAAATAAGAACAGTAAAATGGCATTTCACACAGGACCCAGGGCCTTTGGGGCAAGACATGCTAATCACATTAAAAACAGCATCGGAAGCAACAATGAGAAAATACAAAATGGAGAGTACAGGGAAGAAGGGAGGCACTATTTCAGGTCAAGCTGTAACAAGTGTCATCTCAACGCGCTGGAGGACGTCCCAGGCGTGTGACTTTGTGTGAGTATGGGCAAAGTTCTTTCCACTAAATTATGGATTTGCTCTCGACTCACACCTCTCAGGATGGGCAAGAACCCTTGTCTACAATTTCCAAATTCAAAATTCTGTAAGGATGTTTCATTTAAGACGAAGCATATAGTCAAACCAGCGCAGACCAGCTTTTGGGCAAAACTCAGACAATGTTAACGTGATAGAGCAAGCATGGTAGGTACCATGTAGGAAATCTGCTTGGGATACAGGATACCGGACTCTTTTTCCAGTGGTGTATTTAGCCGCCATTCACCTGTGGTGATACAGCTTTAAATTAATTATAAGATGAAATGAAATAAAACATTCAGTTCTTTCGTTGTGGTAGCCACATGTCAGTTGCTGAATAGCACCATGCCTGTGGGTTCTACCCTGGACAGGGCAGAAGTAGAACATTTTCATCGTCACAGAAAGTTCTATGGCACAGTGCTGGTCTAGATAATGTGGAGTCTGAGAGGGGTAAAGAGGAAGGGGCTATAACACGTATGTGAAATGAGATATTACATGGTGTGGGAAATGCAGCAGGGTCCTCTCAATGTTGTTAAAGGTGACAATGGTATTTATATGGATTTTTTCAAATAACTCACCAATTCTCTAGGCAAAATTTTTTGGACACTCTTTCTATGCCACTGATAATTTCTAATTCCTCCTTTATTAGTCTTGGGGGACTTTGGGCAATCCCGACCTTTTAGCACCTGGATCCCTGGCCATTCACCATGGGGATGGTTTTCTTTCTTGAAGACCAGCTGGATTTGAAATGCTGCCCCGGGAAAGCATGGACCTGCAAGCTTGGGTGGTTCTCTGCACGAGAAGAATGTTGTAGAGCAAAGATTAGGTAAGGTAAAATAAAATAAAATGTAAGACAAAGCATGAGATGATCTTAGCTTTTCCATCCTGCTCTCCAAGGACAGAAGACTTTGCGTGCTCCCACCTTGCGATGCCCCTCTGAGTGTAGACCAGATGGCCCAATGTTGGAAATTCCCTAGGATTTGGCCTAATGTAAGGCGTGCCTAGAGGCATTCATTCGCATCAATCTTTGGAATCATCTGTTAAATACAGTGGAAAATGATGCTGGCCTCTCTCCAGAGGGAAGGCAGCCCACACGACCAGGTTAGTGTGGAGTTGTGCCTGATGCCTGGAGCCTCTTTCCCTGAAGACAGACGGTGGGCAATTTGAGGAAGTGGTAGTACCCTCAATCCCCACCTAGTGTGTGGGCTCAGGTCTCTACCCTAGGACCCCATGGCACCTGAAGACCCAGCTGTGGAGTTTGACTGGGCTTTGTGTAAAATGTGGGGCCAACAGAGAGAAGTAATGGAACGGAACAATATATGCAATGTGAGTGCTCCTGGAGTTCACTGGCCGTGGGCTCCATGGGGCTCTTCAGATGGCCCCTTCTCCTCACATCCCACCTGTCTCCATGGTGCAGACACTGCTGACCTCAAAGCACAGGATGCTTTCCCCTGATCCCCGATCCAGAAGCTCCTGGCCCCCAAAGAACTCTTTCCTGTGCTGTAGAAGTTCTTCCTCCTCTGCCTGGGTTGGCTATGGAGGGAACTGTAGCTCCCTTTAGGGCAAGTCTGCCCCCACCCCAGGCCCCTGGCCAGGCTGTGCTGAAGGCTGAGGAGTGACTAGTCTCCTGTCATTTCAGGGTGCAGGTAGGGTGGGTGCTCCCACTGCTCACAGAGCAAAAGAAGGGTCTGCCTCAGTCGACAGGCACTGCTGGTGTTTTCCCGCCTCACCAATGTCAGTGTAGAAACTCTACTAAGCATCCCACTACATTTTCATAATAGCAATCATAATAGCTGATTGAGATATTTCCTATTTTCTAAAATTTTGGCTCCCCCATTCCCCTCTTCAAGGACTTCACTTGAACATGTAATAAGTTGCTGAAGTTTGGACCCTCTTTCTTCTATGTACTTTATTTTGCATAGTTTCTATTGCTATACTTTTAGTCCACTAATCCTTTCTCAGGCAATGCGTAATCTGCCCTTATTCCTAGCTAAATTTTTGTCATCCCACACATTGTAGTTGTCACCTATGGAATTTTTATTTGCACCTTTTATTTTTTTTAATGTTGACATTTTTTTAAAGTTTTTACTTGTTTTTTAAGTAATCTCTGCACCCAATGTGGGGCTCGATCTCATGACTCTGAGATCGAAAGTCTGTTGTATGCTCTTCCTATTGAGCCAATCCAGGTGCACCTGTTTGCATTTTTTATATCAACTATGTCACTTTGTCATCTTTTGAACATATGGAATAATGTGTTCTTATATGTTCCGCATACTAATGGAATAAATGATGGGTAATGTATTACCTGGTTATTCTAACACCTATGTCAGTTCTTGGCTTCCATTGATCTTTATGGATCATGTTTTCCTGCTTCTTTCCATCCCTGATAATATTTGATTGGACGCCAGACATTGCAAATCTTACTTTGCTGAGTGCTGGGTATTTTTCTCTTCTTATAACTCTTCTTGAGTTTTGTTCTAGGTTAATTTAATTTACTCAGAAATAGTTTAATTCTTCCAGGTCTTGCTTTTAAGACTTGCCAGGTGGGAAGGGAACAGGGATCAGTGGAGGGTTAATCATTCCTCACTTCTGAGGCAAGGGTATTTTGTATACTCTTCCCTGATTCCTTGTAAACCCTGCCTAGCAGGAAAGGCCTATTCCCAGCCCGGTGTGATTGGTTAGGGAGTGCTCCTTCTGATCCTTTTGGATGGTTCTCTTTCCACCTTCAGATGGTTTCCTCCCATGGATGACCAGTCAGGGAAAGCCTCTGTAAATCTCTGGGATTTCTGTCTCTACGTAGCCCTCTCTTGTCTGGCACTCTATCCTGAGTCCTACACCTGCCTTGCCTTCATAAGAACCTTCACTCCACTCCCCTCAACTCAGGGGTCTGCCAGTGTCCCAATCTGTGCTGCTACCTGGATGCTCTGTCCAGCCAGTGAGTTGAGTCAGTTATAAGACTCGACTCACTGGTTGTCCCTCTTGCAGGGATTACTGATAGTCACAGCTTTATGTGTATTTTCTTGAAAACTATTGTTTCCTGTGTTTTGACCACAGTCCCTTGTTGTTTTTGTTGTTGTTTGTTTGTTTGTTTTTCCAGACAGGGAGGTAAATCTGGTCCCTGATAATCTATCTTGGCCACGGATAGGCATTTAGATACCTTAATTTTTCACTCTTCAAACTAATTGAAGTGGTACTGGATGATTCATATCAATTTAGTTGCCATTCAAAAATACAAGAGATTAGTCATGAGGGAAGTGAAGGCTTTCAGTGGACTGATGCCTTTCTTCCTAGAGATGTCATAGTGGAAAACGCTTACGGAAGTTGAGTGAGGACGTCGGTACTCTCCACGGTGTGCCCATGTCCCTCCCTGTCTGAAGGCTGAGGCTGACCCAGTGCTAGGCCAATCTTGATAATTAGGTGACGGGATATAAATACCTCAGAGGGTGTGAAACAGAATAGAGGTTGAAAATGGTTGGACTCTCTGAGTGTCTCCAATGTGCTGGGCACCATACCTTTCCCATGCTGTCTTCATAACAACCTTTTAAGGCAGGGACTGTTCTCATCCCATCTTCACAGATGAACACATGGAGGTCTGTAGACAGCAAATAACATGCCCGAGCTACCCTAAGTCCGGAACAAGAGCCCAGATGGCCTAGCCCCAGTGCCTACTCATTCACCCACACTGTAGGGGGTCCTCTCTGGTTGTGGTCAGTGGACACTGGAGTGGTGGCAGAACAACCAGGGTTCCTGAGATCAGAGTGCACCGCCCCCAAATATGCCACTCTGGGGTAAGGATTATTTGGAGCCGAAGGCAATTGAGAAAAAGTAGTTACAGGATGAGCTCTCTGCCCTTCCCCACCCTCCTGAGAGCAGAGCATAAATTCTCCCTGTGAAGGCGTCTTCCCCCTGCCCAGAGAGTCCTCATCTGCCACCAGCTTCCCGTCATATTTTCCATCTTACAAATCACTGCCCCTGCAAGTTCAGTCTCTTTTCTTTGTCTTTCATCTTCCTTTGTCCAAGAAGCACAAACTCCTCCAAGCCTAGGTATTTATTTCTTTATTCCATGCCATACAAAACTTTTTACCCCAAATAAAATCGTAAACCTTTTCTCCTGTTGATCTGTCTACTGCCACTTTACTCCTCAGACCCAGCCAATGAATTTCAGAAGGCAGAGAGAAATGTTTCCTCCCCTGCAAGACATCAGAGATCTCAGCTCCAGGAATCTGGAGGCCAAAGGGTAAAAAGGGCCAGCAGTAAGAAGAATCATCGTCTGGGCTACATTCTTTTTTTAAAATTTAATTTAATTTTATTATGTTATGTTAGTCATCATTAGTTTTGATGCAGTGTTCCATGATTCATTGTTTTCGTGTAACACCCAGTGCTCCATGCAGAATGTGCCCTCTTTAATACCCATCACCGGGCTCACCCATCCCCCCACCCCCCTCCCCTCTAGAACCCTCAGTTTGTTTCTCGGAGTCCATAGTCTCTCATGGTTCATCTCTCCCTCCGATTTCCCTCCCTTCATTTTTCCCTTCCTTCTCCTAATGTCCTCCATGCTGTTCCTTAGGTTCCACAAATAAGTGAAACCATCTGATAATTGACTTTCTCTGCTTGACTTCTTTCACTTAGCATCATCACCTCCAGTCCCATCCTTGCTGATGTGAAAGTTGGGTATTCATCCTTTCTGATGTCTGGGCTACATTCTTATTGCAAGTGAGCTCCGTATGCTCCTTGCCTGGCTCAGGGCAAAGCTCAACAGAGGTCAAGGTGGCTCCCCAGGTAGACACAGATTAAGAGCATCCATCAAGGCTAGCGGGGTTCTGGACCAGAGTGAGGATGAGGGAGATCCCTACTCTTGGTGTTAACAGAGTTTATGCAAGAGTTGATTTCAGGAGGCATCATGGCTGAATGAGATTTAAAAGAGTCATTTGAAAATCAACTCATAACCAAATGATTCTGATATTTACCTGGTTGCAAGCCAGTTTCCACACTTACCTGGCTGAGCAACCGGGGTATGTTTTTACTGTCCCAGGGCTCAGCTTCTCCCTCCTGCAGTCAGGGAGCCGGGCTGGGTGTGGAGTGGCTCACCCCTAGCCCCCAGCAGGTGCAGCACGGCCTCTGGGAAACAGAAGGTTGGTTGTCAAAGGCCTTGATTGTGTTCAAGCCCACATTTGTTCACCACTAGATGGAGAGCTTCTCCCACCTTTCCCCCAGGGCTCCCGGAAGGCCCTGGAGGCTGCAGGACATATCCCTTTCAGTGTGGATACAATTTAAAGGAATTCCAGCTCGGATATTAAAAAATATTCCGGTAGTTAATGGGCTAAAACCTCAAATTTTGGGTTTCTTCACTTTTATCTTTTTTAATGTACTGCACTTAAAAAATGCTTCATTAATCGGACTTTCAACAGGCTCTGGCCTGTATTTTTCACAGGAGATTTCCAGCAGAACCTTCACCAGTGCTTGTTTTCTATATAAGTTGGAAGTGGCTGAATTCCTTTTCAGTAAGCTGTTCTTCCCTGGGTCAACCACACATGATAAATGGTGAGGCTGGGGGAGGTGAGCGCCCGGCTTCCTTTCAGCCAGCGTGCTTTTGAAATTTCTGTTACCCATGAAATTCCTATTCTCGAGTCCTCAGCGCAGAGACAAGCACACACAAATTGGCTGATTGATCTTGTGTAGGTACCTTCTTCACATATAGTTTCTCACTCTGGGTCGAAGAGGAGGTTGGTCGGACTGAGTTATTAACCAGAAGGTCCCACTCCAGCCCAGTACACAAAGCCTGGGATTAGGAAGGGCTTTGATGTCCTTCTCGTGGCCCCGAGTGTGTAACTGTCTGGCACACACAGCCTTGTGTTTTGTAGCCTGATGTCTGGTGGAATCTTCCAGAGCTGTCCCGGCCCTGGGGTCCAGCGGGGACCAGCACAGTCTGCTGAAGGAAGAAGCAGAGGATCTGAGCTGGCACTTGTCTTCAAGCCCAGACGCAAGGAGCAAGGACGGCTGGAGCTCCAGGGATGGGGGTGGGGGACCTGGCGAGGGGAGGGTCCCGAAATGCAAATGCCTCCCGGAGCCCTGCTGTGTGAATGTGTGGAAACAGTGGCTTTCACAAGGAACATTGCTCTAAGTGCAAAGGAAATTAGGCAAGCAGTTTATTTAGGAGAAGCAGAAGCAAAGAGGAAAGTGATTTGCCTTCTTTTCCTCTTTTTCTCCTGGGAGGAGAATGATCCTGCAAGACTGTACCAGCAGGGTATAATGAGCCGTTCCCTATTTTGCTGGAAACCCCACCCTCCCACCACGGGCTCCTCAGTTTCTGTTTTGCAGCTTGCTGCTCCAGGAAGGGGACTGGAGGTCACAGAAGCAGCCAGCCAGGGCTCTGACGTAGCACAGGGAACGGGGTGGAAGTCAGGCAGGTCCCCGGGTTCCAAGGCACTGGGTGGAGGGGGAAGCAGTCCCCACTTAGCCAACACCATGAAGGCCCCAGTGAGTCAATGCCATCTCCCTGGCTGGCAGAGTGGAAACCCTGGTCTCCAAAGGGGAAATGAAAGTTGCTGCATAATTTGAATATTGAAGGGAGCCTTTAGGATTCGTATCCCAGGGCAGGCTTCACGGAGAACAAGCTCGTTTACTTGGGGAGGGAATCAGTGTTTGTCGGGTACTACCTTTTCTGGGCACCGGGCTGGATGCTGGGGGGCTCATCAGCAGTCCATGATGTGGATAGCGTTCATATCTGCGCTGTCCAATATGGTAGCTGTGGCCACGTGTGGCTTACCGAGCACGTGGAATGTGGCTGCTGCCACTGAATTTTCTATTTCTTTACATTTCAATGAATTTAAATGTAAGTAACCATGTGCGCCACTAGGCTACTACTGTACGCAACAGTGATGTTCTATGTCGAACCACTGTTCGGGGACCGACACAGGTGGGCTGTGATGTAGGCCCCCAGCATCTCTGTGCTACAGGGAAGGAAAGGGAAGCTCTGTTCCTCCATGCAAACAGTCAAGAAATCAGATTTGCTCTTTGCTTCTGTAAGACATGCCTTTTCAGCTACTCTATGTTCACACCCTCAATGCCGCCTAAATGGGGGTGTGCATGCACTCAGAGTGCCTGCTGCTGACCAAGTCATCCTAACGCAGAGGAATTATTCTCCTTCTGTTTGCTTCACATGATTCTGTACATGAGTCCCAGCCCCGGTGACCATGGTGTGGTGACAAGTGTGGCTCCCACCATCTGGGGGAACTCAGGGGAGCGAGGTCCAGGACTCTCTTTCCCATGGTCTCTAAGATAGGAGATAATGGCGCCTTTGTCCCAGGCTTGATGTCCACATTGCTCCTGCCATATTCCTTGCTCTCTGTGTCCGACCCATCGAATATTCATCCAGTGATGGTGTCTCTGGGTCTGCTGGAGGAGGGCTGCATTCAGCCACCCAGTGGGAGGGCTGTTCTCGTCCTTCATGAGGAAGGCCTGGCATTGAGCACCATGGGAGGTGCTGGTGGGGGCTGTGGGCTCTGGCATGGTGGTTTCCTCCCCCCTCGGATAGCAGGGCAGAGTGGAAGGCTACACCTTTTTTTCTTTTTTCCTGTGCAGTTTTTTTCCCCACTCAGCTTTCTACTACTTCTGATTCTCTTTCTGAATCATTAGTCTTTCTCAACACATGTCTTCATCCCATCATTCAAATTCAGGCACGCCCCGTGGATGTAAATTTTCAAGTTTCTTTATCCTGTTTTTTCCCAAAACGATTCTCTCTGACTGCCTCCCCCCCAGCCTCTGAACATAAAGTGTTGTAAGCAAGAGTTACATCACTCAAGTGAAACAATTTTGAGGGCTCTTCCTCATAATTGCTGGTTGCCAGAGGTGGGGTGTAGCATGGGAAAAATGAGTGAAGGGGATCGAAAGGTACAAAATTCCAGTTATAAAATAAGTAAGTCACATGGGTGTCATGTGCAGCTTGGTAACGATACTTAACACTGTATTGCATAGCTGAGAGTTTCCAAGAGGGTAGATCTTAAAAGTTCTTGCGACAAGAAAAGAAATTCTGTGTGTGGCGATGGATAAAAAATGTGACCAGGTCTGAACTGAAAAGTCTAGGTACTGAAAACCAGAAATGTGAATAATACCTAACAGCAACCTGTCGTGGGGAACTGTTTGGAAAACAAAGAATAATTTATTAGCATAACTGATACCTTTCCTTTTCCCTTACATGCAACATGACGTAGTAGATATATTATTAAGAAGTTGTATTACCTCCATGTTGGTGTATTGCTTTTATTTTGTTATTAAATTGAGATATCCTGGGTATCAGGGGTCCATGAACGCTGTGTGAGTTGGGGGAAATGACGCAACCTGTCTGAGACGTAAGGTGTGATGGGAGCTTGCAAGGATCACAAGGGCACCGTGCCTGGTATCTGAGACCGACTCAGCACATTTCTTTCTTTCTTTTGTTTTCCCCACGTGTTTTATGGTTGGTCTAATGGTGTTTTTCACCAAGGCCTGAACCAGAAAACAAATATGGAAATGGTGTGCTGCTCCATTTCAAATGTCAGCACAGGTGTACAGGACCTCAACCTGTTCTGAATCATCCAGGCCCTACATCAGGTCCTATGTCTCAATGTCGAGTGGAGGCATAGGCTGAGGATGTGAGCATCCTGCCTCTTTTTCTCCTTGCCATAAAGAGAATGAGACACCCCCAAATTCACCTCTGAAATGCTCCAGCTACACCCCTGCTGGCAGCAAAAGACATGTTCCTGAAACAATTCTTTTTTTTTAAATTTTTTATTGTTATGTTAATCACCATACATTATTACATCATTAGTTTTGGATTCCTCCTGAAACAATTCTACTCTCATGGAAAGACCGACTTGCAGAAGGCAGGAGACAGCCCATCCAAGCACCCTTCTGTGGCAAAGGCACCCATCAGTTCCACTGGGGGCTAGGGGGGCACTGTCTGGGGCCGGGAGCCTGTGTTCTCACCCTGGCTTCACTGCCGGATGGGGACATCCGCCAAGTCATGGAGCCACGCTTAGGTCTTCATCCACAGCCCAGGATGCTAAGGACCACCCAGCAGGGTGATGGGAGCAGTAATAGAAGCACACAGAGTCCCCAGCACAGGGCCTGGCGCTGCAGGAATAGCCTTGCTGGGCAGTGGTCCAGACCTCAGTGCTGGGGCATGGCCGGGGGCGCTGCTCCTAGAGCAGGGACATGCTAGGTGCTGTTCACCATGCCCTCCCAGAGCAACATGCATGTTGACAATAAAAAAGGGGTGGTGGGGATTTGGGGGAGTTAAATCCATTTATGGGAATCTGGATTAAAGAACCTCTATTCCATTCTTCTTGGAGCCTTACATTTTTTTTTTAAAGATTTTATTTATTTATTTGAGACAGAGAGAGTGTGTGAGCATGAGCAGGGGGAGGGGCAGGTAGAGGGAGAAGCAGACTCCCCACTGATCAGGGAGCCCGATGTGGGACTCGATCCCAGGACCCTGGGATCATGACCTGAGCTGAAGGCAGATGCTTCACCGACTGAGCCCCCCAGGCACCCCTCTTGGAGCCTTTCAAATGCTACCATACAGTGTTACTCTCTGAGAAGGGGCAGGAGTGTGTGCCTTTTCCCAAAACACTCTGTCCCATTCTTCTTTTTGTATTATGCATAATGAGCTTTAGGAAGTATGGCTCAAGGGTGGCTCTCTGTGACCTTGAAAAAGTCACTCTGCTTCCCTGGCCTTAGTTTCACTACCTGAAACTGATGCCCACACCCATCTCTGCCCTTCCTCCCAAGCAGCCTGGCAGCTCCAGGACCAGAACAGGGCTTATTTTCCACCCCTCTCTGGCCCCTGCTTAGTTTTGGTGCTGAGAAGACACTTCTGGGGCTAAACATGGTCCCCCTCCTCATGCTTATCCCCCACCCCACAGGGGGATGGCCAGAGGCCACAGGCCCAGAAAGCCGTCCCAGGACACTCTAGCCAAACTCTGGACCAAAGCCTTCCTCAAACACTGTTTCCATGTTCGAGCCTCTGCAGCTGTACACATACTGTCCCTTTGCCTTGAATTTCCTCACCATCTTCCTTTACCCCAATAACCCCTTCTTTCTTGCAGGTTCTCTGTGTCCTTGCTGATTTTCGGCCTGCTGGATCTGTCTGGTTCTGAGAGCCTCTGACCGCAAGCATGGGTTCATCTCTTCTCCCCGGCATTTCTGTCAGTTTGGCCTCACATATTTGGACGCTCTGTCATTAGGCACCTACATACACATTCAGGCTTGTTACATCTTCTTGGAGAACAGACCCCTTTATCATTAGGTAAGGCTCCTCTTTGTCCCCGATAAGTGTCCTTGCTCTGAAGTCAGTTCTGTCTGAAAGTTTAATATGTTACTCCTGTTTTCTTTGGATTAGTGCTAACAAGGTGTCTTTCTCCACGTCTTTCCTTTTAGCTTACATGTCTTTATAGTTAAAGGGGTTTTCTTGCAGACAACATATAGTTGGGGCTTGTTTGTGGATCCACTCTGATAATCTCTGTGCTTTAATTGGCGCATTTAGTTATTTTTTAAAGCTTTTATTTATTTATTTAGAGAGTGAAAGAGCTCACATGTTGGGGGAGGGGCAGAGGGAGGAGAATCTCAAGCAGACTCCCTGCTGAGCGTGGGGCCTGATGTAGGGCTTGATCCCAGGACCCTGAGATCAAGACCTGAGCTGAAATCAAGAGTCAGATGCTTAACCGACTGAGGCACCCAGGTGTCCCTTTAATTGGTGCATTTAGACCAATGGTACACAATTGGATTAGTGTCTACTACATTCTTATGCTTTCCATTTATTGGCTTCCTTTCTTCCTTTCACCTTCCTTTCTTCCTTCCTTCCTTCTGCCTTCCTCTGGTTTTAACTGGATATTTTGCATGATTCTGCTTCTTCTCCTCTCTACGTCTATCTCTCAAGATTTGACTGAGATGCACTTGGTCCAGGGGACCCCAGCAGGCTTGCCTTCCCTGACTCTCAGCCCCTCTTGCTCTATATCAGCAGCTTCCCCTCAGGACCACTCAGTCTGTCCCCTGGATGGGAACCCCTGTGAGGGCCCAAATGCCAGGATGCAGACAGGACCCTCCTGGAGAGGCTCAGGGAACCCAGGAGCCTGGGCCCTGGGTCCCATTGCCTCATGCTTGTCTCTGGGGAGAGTGACCCTGGCCCTGAAGCAAGTGGGAAGATGGGAGGGGGCTTCAGAAGGAGGAGTCATGAGGTGGGGTCCAGGTCATCATTTAGGGCAAGATAAGACCTCAGGAGTCCAGGGAGTAGAAGTGAAGGTCCATTTCACATACCACACAACATTCCTAGAGCTGTGAATGCCTGACTTTGCTTGCTGTTGGAGATTTGGGGGTGATGGAGGCAAGATGTCTGCCCTCCAGAGGCTCACAGTCTGATGGAGGAGGTGGACACCTGACACACAGAATCCTGAGAGCTCCCAGCATGGACTTATTCAAGGATTCCAGGAACACAGAGACCTGGTCTTGAGAAAGTTCCAAAAACCAGGTCAGTACAGTGAGCTCAGCCTTGTTGCATGACTAGTTCAGCAGTGGCGAGGCTGGAGGGACCACATGGTGAGGTAGTGGTCAGGCTGGATGCCATTCTGGAGAAAGGGGACTTGAAGCCTAGACCAGCCTCCCTGACCTCTCAGGGTTGCAGTCATCGTGGCGGACTTCCCGAACTCACAGTGGATATAAACACGCAACCGATTTCCCGCTGGGTGGCACACCGCAGTTTTGAAACGGCATCCTGATGCTTTCAGGGATAGGATCTGGGTGTGGGCAAGGGGGCCACAGTGGGTCTTGGGAGGGGCAGGGCCCAGAGGGAGGAGGCCCTGAAAGGGGAATCAGATGAAGGCCCCAAAACCACAGACCCTCCTTGCTATGGGGCCCGGCCCGCCCTCGCCCACAGGAAGCGGGAGGGAGATGTGATGAGGAAGCTGCCACAGGTGCCGGGTGGGCTGAGATGCCCCGGAGGTGATGCCGCCACAGTGTAGCAGCCAGCAGGCCTCTGGAGAGCCTGGGCCCACCCTGCTGGGCGTAGGCGTGGGTGCATGTGCCCGGGGACACCCGGGGAGGGGACCCCTGCGTGAGAGGCCCAGGGATGGGCAGCGCAGAAGGGAGGCCTAGAGCTGACACACGGAGAGGCAGATAGAGTATCTTGGGACAGTTCACATGCTCAATGTCACATCTAGTTGGTTTGACAAAACATGGGAAAGAAGAAGTGAAATTTGTTAGCTGTACCGAGATCCATGTAGTTCACTTCAGGGGACAGTTTTGGTACCAAATTATCCTTGTTATGCAAATTTCCTCCCCAACTGGCTGGTTCCCAGTTGTGCACGGGGACCTTGGTGGCTACATCTGCTTCCCGTTGTGCCGATTCACCGGGTAGCCACAGCCCATCTGCTCCGCGGGCCAGCACCCCGCTGCCAGGGAGGAGGGACACTTGGGATGGCTCTTGAGCAGGGAGGGAACATCAGCCTGCTCCCCGGGGCGACCACTGGCCCCAGAGGAGGGCAGCCAGGAGACTGAGCTCAGGGATGTCAGCCTTGCTCCTGTCCTTGACCTTGCCAAAAAGTGAAAATATCAAGGGGACTTCACCATGATATCTGTACCTGTGTCCCTGGGAAAATACTGCCCAGAACTTGGCATTTTTAAAGCAGCAGGTCCAAGCTAAGGCCTGAGGCCCGCAGTTTACAGGGCTCCTGGTTTCTTCTCTGCCACCCCTTCGTGGGGGTGCTCCCCGAATGTCCCTGTGAGTGTCCTGGACCCTCAGCCAGCAGCTCCTTCTCTGCCCCTCCTCATTTTCACTGCTTCCCTATACCCAGTTGTGGCCTCTCTTCCTGCACAGAGAAAATCTGGGGTGCTGTACACAGCTGGTTTTCCTTTTGTGGGCTCTTCAAAGCCGCTGCCCTGCCCCCCCGGTCTCCCTCCTCAGGCACATGGCTCATCTGTCACTTTCCTTACAGCCAGCCATCCACATCCTGGTGACTCTCAGGTCTTGGACCTCTCCCTACAGCTCACCTGTTCTCGTCATCCGGTCGCTTAGAGAAGACCAAACCTCGCTCCCCTCTTCAAACCGTCTGTGGTCTTAATGGCTTCTCTAGGATCTGAGACTGTTATTCCTTCAATGAGCAACGGATCAAATCATCTTAAATAGGGGATTGTGTAGCCTATGTTCATGGAGCACCGCCTTCACCCAAGGGGCTGTGGTAACAAAAAGCCACAGACTTGCGGGGATTAGAAACAACAGAAACTACTTCCCAGAGTTCTGGAAGCTGCAAGTGTGAGATCAGGGTCAGACTCAGGGCCCTCTTTTGTGTGATGGCTTCATGCTGTGTCCTCACATGGGGACAGGAATCTCTTTGGGGCCCCTTTTATGAGGGCACTAATCCCTTTCCTGAAGGCTCTACTGGGATTTCAGCACACGGACTTGAGGGGACACAAACTTTCAGACCAGTGCAGACACCTAGGCTATTCCAGGTAATCTTGTTGACCCTGAGGATGTGGCAGTTAGTACATTAAAAAACAAACAAACAAACAAACAAACAAAAAACAAACCCAGGGGCGCCTGGGTGGCTCGGTGGGTTAGGCATCTGACTCTTGATTTCGGCTCTGGTCATGATCTTGGGGTCGTGGGATTGAGCCTCTCATCGGGCTCCACATTCAGTGGAGAGTTTGCTTGAGATTCGCTTTCCCTTTCCCTCTGCCCCTCCCCACTCTCGTGTTCTCTTTCTCTCTCTAAAATAAATAAATAAATCTTAAAAAAATAAAATCCCAAACCACCCCGTTCATGGAAATCGCATTCTAGTGGCAAGAATCCAAGCCCTCCCATCTTTGCTTCCCTCTTATCTGGATCCCTTCCAAGGTCAGCAGCTTGACCCCTGCTGGAAGGACCGCCTGGGTCCTCCCTGGTTCCCACTACATCTCCCCTCCATGCCTCCATGGCTCCCTATCACCTGGTTGGTCACCTTGTCACACTCTTCTGGAGGCAGGAGCTGAGCACGCTTCTTTTGGCTTTGCTGGGCTCTGCTGCCTACTGGGTCTCCTGTCCCCCATCCTCCACAGGGTTAGGGCTCAGTCTTCCGGGGGGGTGCATGAACTTAAATGCTGCCTGAGTCCAGGGGAGCACGTTGGTCTAATTCAGGTCAAGGGAGTTAGCAAGACTGCTATGCTCACACCCTGAAGCTATGTCCTTTAATCTAGGTTTTATGTGTAACATAGCAATTTATTTTGGTTTTCCACTCTCTAATCCTCTTGTCTCTGAGTTGTTTCAGACTCAAGAGGGGAAGAGAGAGTCATTATTAATTAGTCTTCCTCACTAAAAAAAAAATAGGTTTGGGTGGAGGAAGAGGGTTAAGCTGTAAATTGTGTTGGGGAGAAATGGGTTGGGGAGTCAGCTTCTCTGGTCTGGGGGAGCTGGTCTCACGCCTGGTGGGTGGACTCCATGCAGACCTCCAGCTCCAGAATGATCAGGAGCGGGTCTCTGGAAACTGCGTTTTTAATGACCACCCAGGTGATTCTGAGCTGCATTTGAGAACTAGGGTCACAGGGGATCTCTGGAAGCCCTGGCACCAGGGTGGGGATAGGGTGGGTGAGCGAGGAAGGCTTGAGGCAGCTGGGGATTGGGAATTTGGGTTCAGGGCAGGAGGGGCCAACGAGAGGACAGGAGCCTGGCTGTGAGACAGCAATGCTATCCTCAGAGCCAAGGGACTCCATTTCCTCCTGTTGCAGAGGGCTTGGGAGGCAGGGTGTTTGGGGAAAGGCAGGTAAGACTGTCAGGAAGCAAGCAGAGCAGGGAGTGGTGATGCTTTGGCAGCATCCCTGAGCAGGTGGGGCCGAGCCACCTCCTGCTTCTCCAGGTTCTGGTGCAGAGGAAACCCAGAGACATCAAGCAGATTCTGGTCTGCGGAGGAACTCACCGTCCCACCCCTAGTCTTGTACCAATCGCTGGGTGCCCCTGAGTTTCCTCTTGTGCCTTGCTCTCTGTTTGGAGTTGAGAAGCCATACCAAAAAAAAAAAAAAAAAAAAAAAAAAGCACAGGACTTTTAGAAACTGCCGAAGGGATTCTGTTCCTTGAGAATCTGTATGATTTTGATGACAACGCACGCTTCCACCAAGGAGTCACAAAACCTCCAAGACATTCGATTTTGATAGAAAATATGACTAACTAATTAGCAATGGGAACGGGGATCTTCGCCTTCTGGACCCACAATCCTGATCTTCAGCTCCCCCAATTTCACACTAACATTTAAAAAATAGGGCAACTTTTGGGGCACCTGGGTGGCTCAGTTGGTTAAGCGTCTGACCTGGGCTCAGATCATGATCTCAGAGTCCTGGGATTGAGCCCTGCTTCAGCTCAGCAGGAGTCTGCTTGTTCCTACGCCCCTCCCCTGCTCACGCTCTCTCTCTTTTTCAAATAAATAAAATCTTTAAAAAATATATATATAGTGCGACTGTACATTCATGGCACTCATCGGGAACAGAAGTGAAGTGCGCAAGAGCAGCAGTTTCCAGTGGGAACGGTAAAATGCATGCAGGAAACCTCAGGAGCAGCCCTGGGGCTCCCCAGGGGAGATAGAGAGGGTGGGGGCGCTCAGGGGCTGCTGCGGGTGGGCTCGGAACAGTGGCAGGTCATCAGGAATGCATCACTTCCACTCAGCCTCTTCTGGGTCCTTTGCACCTGCGGCCAACTCTTCGCACCTTGCTGCATCCCACCTGGAATCCGGTGCTGTCCTCCTGGGGCCCACCAGGCACACCTCACTGCCACCCCACAAAGGGGGCACCCCCTCCGGGTCAGCCTTCCCAGAGTGGGTCTCATCATTTGGGCCTATCGAGTGGAGGCACCGCTGACTCGCAGTGCGCAGGGACCAGGGAAGGCACAGGGACACTACAGGTTCAGTATCAGAAGGATGTGCTGAGAATAAAGGATAATGAAAACCAAGAAATGGAGTCTCTCGTCCTACTGGTGGCTCTTGGAATCGAGATTTGAAACCTCCCTGTCACCTATTGGCCACATCTGGGGCTCCAGGATGAGCCTCCAACGTGTGCAGCTGAGAGCCGGGGACGTCTGGGAGGGATCAGCGCCAGCTTTCCTCTCGATTCCTTCAGGTTTTATTTATTAAGCTTCATAAGGATGTGAGCTGCCAGGATGCACACAAACACGTTCCTCACGCTCACCATTAAATGTATCCTTTTGAGTGACTTTTTTCCCCTGAGGCTGGGCTCAGCTTATCTGTAAGTAAGTACATATTCGTTATTCTCTGGATCTATGATCCCTGTGAAATAACAAGGCAAAGCTGTAAAATGGTGGACCGGATTTCTAAATGGGCATCCGGTCACATCAATCTGAGCAACACACTCCAGCAGTGAGCTCACCTAAGGAGGCTGAACACTCCCTCAAAAGATGCTGCCTTGTCCAGGGCTGGTTTTGAAAGTCTCCTTTGGGAATTGGTGGCAGGCAGGGGCTGATGGGGAAAGAGTACGACCGTTTATTTCACTGGAGTTTCACCTTGCTCGGATCAAATGTTGCACCATGTAGACCCGGTTACCCCATCTCGTTCACTAGGTCTGAAGCCGTCTGATGTCTGGCTCTCTCTCCAAAAGGGAGATGAGCCTTCTGGCACTGCCCGGCCCTGACCTAAGTGTGCAGCTTTGCAGGGTCAGGACCCTGACAGGTGGACACTGTGGTTAGCCACTGTCTCCCGCGCCCCCCACCCATGGACTCGCCTCCCGTGGGATTATGCAGCGGGCTGTAAAGAGCATGGGGTGCACTGATTGATGCTCGCCACCTCCACCTGCCTCAAATCCACATTTTGAAACCAAAGACCGAGACTCAGCACCCCAAGCCCAGGGCAGCCGGGGACGGAAGGCGGTCAGTGTGCCGTGCTGAGCGCTACAAACACTTCTGAGGCCCACGGTCACGTGGTTCCCAGCTGCGGCTCAGCCGCCCCCAAGGCCCGCCCACCTCTGCTGGAGGGGAGGAGTCGGCAGCAGGTGGCTGCGCCTCAGGGCCCCGGACTTCACCGGACGGGACAGACAAAGTATTTGTTGCATTTATTTGTTCTATCACTACAGAAGAAGCATTTCCAAATGTGTACAAAAGGATCCTCTATTCCTCCAGGGGTACACTACCCCTTGTTCACAGCTAAACAGAAATAATTTAACATCACCAGAGAAGGCCAATGGGAAATACAAGGGCATTTTCTCATTTACAATCCTGTACACGTATTTTCCAGAATGGCAGACAAAGACCTAAAGCTGCACCGGGATACAAGCAAATTGTACCTTGACGATCCCCACGGACAACATTGTAAAAAAGTGTATTAGAAAGTATTTGAGACAATATTGCATATTAATACCTGGTTACATCTGTTCACAGTGAATGAGACCATACCCACGGGTGGATGTGCTTCTTTCTTCTGATGCCTATACACCTTAAATAGATCTGACAGTGGTTCATTTTAAAGTTAAAAAATACACAAAACACAACACACTGAACTGAATGAAAGCTATCTGGATTTTAAGTAGAGTTGACCCTTCCTTATTGCTGAAACTCAAGAAGTGCAGGTAAAGAGAAATATATTTGCTTCATGATTTGTCTCTGCAAGTCCATCTCCTCCCACTTCTGTTTTGGCAAGAATACCACATTGTAAGAGCTACATGGTAATCAAAACAAAACAAGAAAAAAAACCCCACAAAAATAGAAAGAAACCCACCCCCCAAAAAAAACCCCAAACTCACATCTCCATAACAGTAGCTTCCTTTTTCAATGAAGATTCTAAGATTTCTTTATGTGGAGGATTCTCGATTGGGAATGGAACATGCTGGTCTCTGAAGTGACTGGTGCTGCGATACACCCTTTGGTGACAAAGCAATGACAGTGCAAATCTTTTTAGTGATTCTTCCGATAGGACAGCCCATGCTCTCGGGTCCACGTCACAGAAGGGACCTGGGTAGTAAGGAGCAGGTGTCCAGGTTTTCTGTCGAGGGAAGCTCAGTGACTCAGTGACGAGGACAGGAGGGGCGGGGCAGCAATTTCTTACTGCAATCAACACATGGACCCACGACTAGCGACCCTCCTGTCTCCGGTGTTCATTTTAAAGACCAGTGCATAAAGCCTAGGTACCCTTCAGGACACAGCGTTCCCAAGACGCACACTCACACCATCCAACAACAGAACAGACCACAGAACAAAAAGGGGGTGAAGTCATGCAAAATCCTACTTTAACCAGCTAGAAGAGAAAACGTTAACAGCTTTTGGTACAGAATAGGACCACCTTTCTAACATAATTTAATTACTTGTTGCCATTCCATGGGACCTTACCTTAAGCACAATAATCTCAAAGAAAAATGGTGTTACAATATAAAACCACAAGAAAAGGTGTGTAAATAGATGGTTACATTGGCTGGAAAAGGCAGTGGAAGGGGGGGGAGGGGATGGGGAGCATTTTAGGAAAGAACATCTGTGGCCACTATTTACAGTTCTGGGTTAAGCTTTGTTTGAAGCCACGGGGGTGGGGAAAAGTAACTCCTTTCAACCAACTGGCTGTGTGGGATGGATGGAAAAGAACAGGGCAGGTTCACCTGGCCGGCAAACTGGAAATCTCAGAAGTCTTTCACCTCGAGCATGTTCATATGGCTGAAGCGTAGCTTTCTCTGTGATTGTGTGTGGAATTACTGCTGTCAGCCGCCCTATCTGTCTCTACCGGACTCAGTGCATCCGGGTGCCCGAGTCTCAGTCACTGCGACTATGTTTCCAGTTTCAAAACACCATAAGCAAAGAAACCCGTGCCTCAGGTATGACATGTGTGGACTCCATCCTTTCAACAAAACTCATGAGAAGATTTGCTTCTGAAGAATGAAAGGTACTCATTCACTTATAGGATTTACAGTGAAGACAAAGGAACACGGGTCAGGAGCTAGACTCCCAATGGGGACAGTGCCTTTGCTCTTTGGGAGGCTTCCCAGACCTTTGACTGGTTTAGAAGTTGAGCAGTGGTTCTCAACTCGGGGTGACTTGCCCCCCAGGGGACATTTGGCAACATCTGGGGAGATTTTTGGTTGTCAAATGAGGGTGCTACTGGCATCTACCAGGGATGATGCTAAATATTCTGGAAGGTGCAGGGGAATCCCCCACCCCAAAGAATTATCCAGCCCCAAATGTCAAGAGAACCGTGACTAAGAAACCCAGATTTAGACTGCATGCAGAGGTGCTTATGGACAATTTTTCTTTTTTTTTTTTTCATGTTCACATTGGTTCAGTTTTGGCAAAAACACGTAAACATTGGAAATGGTACGCTCTTCCTTGCCTAGGTGGTTGGGATTATTATACTTAAAGACAGAATTAACCTTGAGGGCTACCCCTTCCAGTGGGGCCCGGAGTCACCAAACATCTCAGGGGAGTTCCCGGCAGCGTGGCTGAGGAAGGTTCTACCTCCAGCACCATCTGCCTCTTTCCCGGCAGACCTCGCTGGCAGGTTATGCGGTCGCTCTGCACGTTCCAAGCCCCCCCCCCCCCCCCCCCAGTGAGAAAGGATGGCTCCTATATATGGGTGGGCACATAGGGGCTGCTCTGTCCTTCTGGGGAGAGTTTCAGACTGTTGCAAAGTTTAGTTTCTAACAGGTAGGTTCTGCGTGCTAGGCACAGGTCCTGGGCTTTGCTCATCATAGTTCCTTGCTCTAAAAATGACTGATCATTCTGCACGCTTCCTTTATGGATTTTAAGACAAGAATAATGTAGAGTGAGGGCAGGGAACGAAATGTACCGACAAACAAAACAGTGACGTCGTTGAAATGGGGTCTAGGTTGGGCCTCTGAGGGGAAACAGGCTTCTGGCTGTCGGTGGAACCAGCCGAGGAAGGAAGGAGTGTGGCATTTGGAATGAAGTCTTGGAATGTTACCATTTGAGAGGTTCAAAGGAATTAAGGTCGGCATTTCAGGATGGACGTTAAAACTGCAGTGCCAGACTCTGGGCCTTGAGAGGCACAGACGCCAGAAGGCAGAGGACAGAGGTCTCCAGATCGGCCTCTGTGAGTTTGGAGTTGGGGGTTCCTTCCACCTGCCGGCAAGCCGGAGAAGGCTGAGCATTTCTACAGTGGTTTGGAAACTGAGACGGAGACTACCAGGTCCTCTGACCCCTCCCCACGCCCTTTGCCCGGGGAGTCCAACATTTCTCCAACAATGTACTTTTTGTGCAGGCTGTGACTTATATATAATCACATCTTTTAGAAACTGCAGCCTTCCAGACCGAGATGCATGCGGTCAGAGGCTGTGGTTTGGGTTTCTCAGCCCTGCTGTGTTGGGGGGCACCTGCCAGGCTGACCCGGGGGGCTGTGCTCACTGGGTCTGGGGCCGTGGATGCTCAGCCCAGAAACCAGCTCATTCCTTCCCAGGCTCTGACCTGTTTTGACGCAACTTTCTCTGGAAATGAGCACTTCTTTAGAGGAGGGGAATTCTAGGAAGCACCAGGGGAGGGGGATTTCCGCGAGCAGTCTCTGAGCACATCTAGTAAGTAACACAGCAGTTTGGGGGGGGGGGGGGCGCGGGGCGGGGGGCTCCCCATGTAACCCTGCATCTAACAATAAAAATCTCCTTGTTTTCAAAAGCAAATCAAACCCCAGCCAAACGACCGACTTAAAAAAAAAAAAAAAAAAACCAAACTAAATGAAAAACCACCTAGAAATCAAAGCACAACGTTCTGGTCCAGTCCGGGGCTACTGGCAGGAGGGGAGGGCCCGGGGGCCCGCGTGCCTCGCTCGGCCCGGCTTAGCTCATGTGGAAGCGGTGCTCGCCCCGCGTGATGTGGGACGAGAACTCGTACCGGTCCTGGCTGTGGTAGCCGCACATGTTGCACTCAAAAGGATCACGGAAGCCGTGACAGCCCATGTGGATGGTGTACATGACGTGGTCCAGGAAGAGCACCCGGCAGTGTTCGCACTTGTACACCTTCATGGGCTCCCCGCTCGTGCCGATCACCCGGAAGGCGTCCTGGGAGCTCTCGGAGGCCGCCCGCAGCACGTCGTAGGCGGGGTGCTCCTCCTTGATGGACAGGCCGTTGCGGGCGTGCGGGTTGATGTGGTTGGTCAGGTAGATGAGACTGCTCCGCTGCTCCTCGTTATTGCTCTCCGTGTCCGTCGAGTCTTGGCAACTGTTGCTTGGGGACGCCTCCCGCTCGGAGGACACCGACTTGGCCTTGGAAAGCAGCAGCAGGTTCTCCACGGCGCTGTCCTGGGCTGAGTGGTTGGACCGCGGGGGCCCCTCCGCGTGGGGCTTGTGGAGCTGGTACATGGGGTTGATGACTGGCACTACCTCCGAGCTGCCGGGGGGCGTCTGCACCAGCGGGCGCAGGGACTCGGCCCCCAGGTAGCTGATGGCGTTGTTGATGGCCTGGTCCATCACGTGGGTCTGCATCATCTCATTCTCTTTCTCGTAGCTGGCGCTGTTGTCATAGGGCATGTCCGACAGGCACTTGTCCCCTGTGGGGGGGGGGCAGGTGACAGTCAGTGAGGCCGCAGTAGCTCTGCGCATGACAGCGACAGCTGAAGTCTACACGCGTGCGGGAAGGGGCGGGGGACATCCCCACCTCAGGCTGTCCCAGTGCTCCGGCAGACACGCCACACAAACGCCTCCCAAATGGGGCAGGTGGAGATATCTCTGCCTATGGTCACCTAGCACAGGGACCTGCCTGGAGTCTGCACTTAAACAGAAATGACGGGACAAATGAATCCGTGAACCAGAGTCAGGGCGGGTCAATATAAACAGCACACCTTCTACCTAAATACTCACCCACCACCTGTGTCTTTTCCTCTGGACGGTATAATCGAACATTACTATATTTAATTTAAGATTAAGATTTAAGTGATGCATTTTCAATAGAGCCTTCTAAGTGATTTCCAGTAACTAGTGAACTTCTCATGAATTTAATTAAAGTACATCAGTATACAATTACTCATGATAGTATGCAATATACTTATTTAAAATAGTATTAGATGGGGGGTGCCTGGGTGATCAGTCGGTTGAGCCTCTGACTCTTGATTTTGGCTCAGGTCAGGAGCCCAGGGTCCTGGGATAGAGCCCCATGTTGGGCTCCACGGTGGGTGTGGAGCCTGCTTGGGATTCTTTCTCTCCCTCTCCACCCCTGCATGCAATCCCTCTTCCTCTCTCTTAAATAAATAAATACATATTTAAATAAATAAATAAAATAGTATTACATGATGGAATTTCAAATTCAGAACTTTAATACTCAGAATAAAATTTAATCAAAAGATACAACTGGAAGGTTTATTGAAAGCTGACTTTGGGCTCTGAAAGTAAAAAGATGCTCAGGGGCCACATGCCACAGAGGTATGTGCGGGGAGGCTGGGGGCAAACCAAGGAAGCTCAGGGGAGAAGGTGTGCCATTCATCCGATCTTTCCAAAAATTGAACGGTGCTCAAGGAACCACTACTGAGGACTCTCAGCTCACAAGCTTCACCTCAAGAAACTTCTGGTCTAAGAGCAGGGTTGGCAGCAGTAGGCAAGCTTGTTGCTCCCTGGGAATGGTGAACCCTGAGACCAGCTCTGGCTTCTGAGTAAAGATTTGCATCAAGATGCACCTTCTCAGAATACCGGTTATAGGTCCAGTATGAACAGGGCTGCACAAATAGCAGGTCCCAGGCTGGGAAGTCTGATGAAGAAAAGCTTGTGTCACACGGGCTTCTGACCTAGAAGAGTCAGCCAGGCAAGTGGGGCTTGTGTCCCACACTGGGAGCAGCAAGGGGGAAAGCAAGGGGAGAAGGAGTCCCCACACCCTCCACACTGACACCTGACCTCAAGGTCTCCTGCTAGCTCTTAGCCACAGGAGGACAGACTCCCTGGTAGTTCAAAACTTATGAACTAATTCTTTTAGAAAAATGTTTCTGACCACTGATAGTTGTTCAGGGATCAGACCCATCATACTATAAAAGTATCTTTAGGCCTCATTTCTTGCTTGCAGAGGAGATTTATCACGAAACGGCTCAGCCTGCATTCATTCTAATCTACTGGTGGTCAGGAGGGGCACATGCCCTGATAGTGGAACAGTGTGATCCTCAGATTACAGAAAGGAAAACTGGCTGGTGACCAGTCACACCCTCTTCAGAAACGGAACATATGGATGGAATCTCTCCACGAGGTGGTCGGCAGGGAACACAGAGGTGGTGTTTCTCTCCCTTAAAAGTTCAAAGAAGTAATTCAATAGCGTTACTAACACCACACAGTTTTCCTCATTTTTGTGTTGAGGTGCTAAATATCTTGTTGCTCTAACCCCAGAACAGAAGGTTTGTAGGGACCCTGGTAGGGACAAGATGAGGCACAGATATTGAGGCTGATTTAGGTATGTATCAAAGTGTTTATAGCACCACCAAAAATGGTGCTTTCCCACCTCATCATCCTGCTTCTTCTCAAAGTCATGATTCTCTGGTTTTCCAAGCAACCATTAAAATCCATTGTTTTTAGAACTTGGTCTCAAAAACAAAATGGACAGAAGAAAAAATCCATATATTGCAGACTACTGTGGCATATTGAAACTACCCACAGAATTTCCCTTCCCTAATACTCCACAAAGTGAGAAGAAAAAAAAAAAAACACACCATTCACTTTGGCAACCAACTAAATAAAAGAACGCTTTCTAACAAAATAGTTAAAAAAAAAAAAATCAAGGACCAAGGAAAGACAATTCTGTCCTAAGACATACAGTAAAGGGTGTCTGCTGATCTGACTTCTAAAAAACCTTAAGTATGAGTCAACAAAATCCTCAGCACTTTCCCTAATATCCTCATATCTGTAGAGCACCATTTAAAATAAGCATCTTCTTCCACTTCTGACCCAAAAGCAGTGAAAACCTCTGCTAGCAAGAACCAGGTGGCACTGGACAGGTGAGCAGTGAAGTGGGCTCTCCTGACAGGAGTCAGGTCCTCTATGGGAGGAAAACAGCCTGAAGCCCCTGGTGTCCCCCTGTGGGGCTGGGAAGCACTCTCCAACCAGGTACAGTGATAACTGGTTTAGGACATTTAAACAAATCTCAGAATGGGAGAGAGAGCAAGGAGAAAGTTTTTTAACAAAGACTGCACTTTGCCTCACCTGAACTACCCACTCCACCCCATCCTTGGCATTCTTTCAGGATTTAGAAAAGTCGATAGCTCTCACAGGAAAAAAAAAAAAAAGTCTCACATACAGTGGGAAGGATGTCAAAACGTCAATCAGGCTATATTAGCCCAAGTAGAAGAGCAAGATGAAAAGAAATGTCATGGTTACAGTGAAAATATTTTCTAGCAATACAAGGGAGGAAAGGAAGTAAAACAGACCAATAAGCCCATCCTAGGAAAAAAGCTTAACTCAAGGAATAGAGGAAATATCTCGTAATTACTTTGTGACATGGGCTCCATAAAAAAAAGTACTGAAAGACAGCATGGTAAAACAACAGAATGAGATGAGAAAAGATGTCAGATCTCAGGACACAAAATGAGGTCCCAAACAGTTTTATTACAGAATGAATCCATGGATTTAGAAGCATCAAGTAATAGAACATAAGCTACTAAAAACGGAATGATTGACACAGAGGAAAAACACAAGATAATAAGTGTGAATGAATGTGAAAAAAGACACAAAAATTAACAAGGAAATGCTAACAGATATGGAAGACAAATTATCCAACACAAGGACAACTGGTATCCCTGATAGAGATCAGAAAGATGGAACAAAGGATGTCTCTATAAGGAAGAGAATTTCTCAGAAATAGAAAAAATGGGATTCCCCAACTTAAAATGGCAGGAAATTTTTATTCAGAATACAAAATACCAAAACACATCCTAGTGAGGCTATTTAACTCTAAGGTTACAGAAAGAACTCTTCAAGCATTCAGGAAGAAAATGGAAATCACCTTGCAGAAAAAAATATCAGATTGGCCTTAGACATCTGCACGGCAACATTCAACAAGCAATGCCATCATGGCACCACACACTCTGTCAAGATAGAAAGGCAACAGGTAGACGTCCTTGAACACAAAACAACTGTGGAACTAGAACACCTATAGCACCTTTTTTTTTTTTAAGAATATCTTTATTTATTTGTCAGAGAGAGTGAGAGAGCACAAGCGGGGGGGGGTGGCAGAGGGAGAAGCAGGCTCCTCACTGAGTGCAGAGCCCAACATGGGGCTCGATTCCAGGACCCTGAGATCATAGCCTGAGCCAAAGGAAGATGCTTAATTGACTGAGCCACCCAGAGGCCCCCTATAGCACCTTTAATGTTAAGTCCAATCAGTTAAGAGAGTAATCAAAATAAATAGAAATAGCAGTAAAAGGACTGAGTCTGAGCCTTGAATCTATTTAAATATAGAGTTAACAGTAAGCAGCTAGACTTCTGGGAGAATTAGGATTATGAAATAGAATGTGAATATTAGGAAGCAGGACGATGTAAAAATAATATAACTGAAAACAGGGGAATAAAATCATGTCCTTATTTCCCAAAGCTACAAGTCAGTAGATACTGCCTAAATTGAAACAAATGGATTAAAACATTGATTTGAAGGTCTTCATGTTTTAAATAATGCAGTGCATCTTTCTAATCTTAGAAAAATCCTTTAAAAATAATATCTTTTTGTGAGAAAATATTTACTTGAAGATCAGCGATGCCTCCAGTTTTATTTGTTTTTTTGTTCGCCTCTTAATTTTAAGACAGCTATAAAAGTGATACTTTCATTTTGAAATAGCATCTGTAATATGACAGAATCTTTATAGAAGTATTTATTTCACACCTGTCTGTCAATCCACCTGTTCATCATAGTAGCCCCTCACATGCGTATATATGGATAGAAAGATACTTAGAATAATGCTCAGCTACTCTTAATATTGGCAATTTCTGGATGTTGGGGTTTTTGGGTAATTCTAGAACAATCATCTTTCCATTAAAATTCCTTATATTAACAGTGTGTCATTTTAATAATGCAACAGGGTAGTGTTTTTCTTTTCAAAAAAAAAAAAAAGAAATACTCCAAGATAATTATAATGGATAGCAGGAATATTAATCATTGTTATTTTCCCCCTTTCTCCTCTTTTGTATTTAAAAAGCTTTCTCAGGGCACTTGGGTGGCTCAGTTGGTTAAGCATCCAACTCTTGATTTCAGTGCAGGTCACGATCTCAGGGTTGTGAGATCGAGCCCCACATCCGGCTCTGTGCTCAGCGTGGAGTCTGCTTGCGATTCTCTCTCCCCCTCTCCCTCTGCCCCTCCCCTCCTCTCTCTCTCTAACAACAACAACAACAAGAAACAACACTTTCTCCCCGTAACTGCCCCTCCCCTCCTCTCTCTCTCACAACAACAACAACAAGAAACAACACTTTCTCCCCGCAACTGCCCCTCCCCTCCTCTCTCTCTCACAACAACAACAACAAGAAACAACACTTTCTCCCCGCAATTGCCCAGCAGACTAAGAACAATGAGTAGCATTGCTATGTAACATTATTATCCCTTTTCTGTTGGGCTTCACTGATCCTGTTGACCTCTATCTGATGATCTTGAGGATGAGATCTTTGATGACATAATTGGTGAGGAATGTTGCCGGCAGAATCAATACTTACTTACAGTCAAGCCAACGTGCAAGGTAAAAATTTTAATCATAGATCATGTATCAATTAAGCAAAATTATAGGCCATTCTGAGCAATATACCACAGGAAAATAATGTCACCTTACATTTTTAAGGTGCTTTCTCAAGTGGAAAGCAGTGCCACACCCATTCTCCCTTTTGATCTTCAGAATAGCCCTAGGAAGGATGCAGGGCAGGAGGCATCACACCCATTTCACAGATGGGGACACTGAGTCCAGTGACGTGCTCCAGGTCACCAGCCAATCATAGCTGGAGCTGGACCTGAACTCAGGTCTCTTGAATGCAGACCTGGAGCTCTTTCAATGGCTCCACCCGTGTGTATGATCATGTATGGTAACAGCTGCATTCCTACACACTTTCTGAATTTATATAAAGGATAAAGTCAGCATCTAGAAGTTAAGAGGGACCTTAAGAGATCCATCTTTTCCCCTTCTTTCCTTCCCTCTTTCTTTCCACCCTCCCTTCCTTTTTTTTTTTTTTTTTTTTTTTTTTTTAATTTTAGTGATGGAGAAGCTGTGACAAGTCAGGAGTGGTTGACTGAAATCCCATCACATTGAAGTGAGGACAAGCTAGGCATTTGGGGGTAGAAAGAGGCATTATTTTAGAAATAACTTATCAATCACCAAACTCTTGGGAAAACACCTAACAGAATACACAGCTGTTCCAATCTCCGTGCTGCTGTCCTTGTCATACTGTTGCCATCACACTTCTCCTGTGCCCCCCTCTCCCCCGGGGACTTCTTTCTAACCTTGGCTTGGCTTGATTAGAGGTGTGGTGTTTTTGTTTTTTTTGTTTGTTTGTTTATTTGTTTAAACACAGAAGCATCCAAATCTGAAGACAATACCTAACTCGTGGCCTCCTCCCAGGTGGCTATAGGAGACGTTCACAGGTAGTCTCATTTGGTTGGAAGCCTCAAAAAGCTAATATGGGCTGCAAAGTTTCATTGAAAAGAGTCCTCAGCAGGACTTGTCCAATTTCCCAACGTGAAAGAGAAGTCGTGCCCAGCTTCCCAAAATCGGTGACCACTAACGACCTCGGGCACACTTGCTATTGGGTCTTTGCTCCATCTCCCCTCCTGGTTACCTGGCAACTGCCCTCCGCCTCACCTGCCGCCTGCTGACCACCGCCCACTGTGCACCGCATCCGCCCACTGCACCCCGAGCCCCACCCACTGCGCACCGCACGTTGCCCATTGCGCCCCAAGCCCCGCCCACTGCGCCCCGAGCCCCGCCCTCTGCACACCGCCTGTCAGCGCTGTGTTCTCACCTAGCCCACTGCGACTTGAAATCCCATCACAACAGCCTATTCTGGGCTCAGGACCTTGCTCCCACTCTCCTCAGGAAATGCAGGGTCTCCTCATTCCCACAGTCTAAGAGCTCACATTTATGTGGGTGACTCCCCACAGGGCGTCTCCAGCCAGTGCCCTGCAAAAGTGTTTTAAACTGGATCCTTCTTTCCCCCAACTCTCCCATCCCCAACATGCGAAAAGCCTCTAAAATCTAATCAAAATGGAGGCTTAAGTGCAAGAGGGAGGCTGGAGCCTCAAGAACTTGGCCTCTCCTTTGTCCTACCCCCTTCCTGCTGTCCCATCTGTCCTCTGAAACCCCAAGCCTCATTAACCATTAACCCCATTCTAGACCTATGCTCTGCCAACACACATTTTCCAGGCTCCCATGTGGCCTCTACACTGGAAAGCCCTAGAAGATGAGCAGATCAAAACCAGAACTCTCTTTTTCCAGAAACTGGCATTATCGTTTCTGTAAATGGCATCCTCCTCTACCAGCACCACCTGACTCACGGCTTCCACCCCCCAGTCCCTGCCCTGACCCACACGCACGTCACCAAACCCCTCTGCTCTCTGCTCCATTTCCCACTCCTTCCCTGCCACCACTGGCCCTCTTCTTTTCCAGTCACCTTCTGGTACTTGTGGTCTGATTTTCTAGCAGGTGGCTCCCATCAAAACTATGCCAGTGCTTTTTCCTGCCTCCTGAGTTAAGGAGACGTTTCCCACCTCGGCATTCAAAGGCCATTGACTCTGTGGCCGGAGCTTACTGGGACTTCATTTTTCTTGCTTCCCCGAGGGCACATGAGGTAGCCGGGAATACTCCCTGCTCCTCGGTCAGGTCCCACACGTCTGCTCCCCGCTCCAGCCCCTACAACCGGCGCCACCATTTCCCTGTACTTTTATGTCTGTTTAGAACCCTGTCCCTTTCTTCCACTTTTAATAATGTGCTGAAACCCTAGTCCCCTGTCAAGGTCACTATCAGCTTCAAGAAGCTTTCACTTTTCATCATCTTTCCTGACCATGACCCTCCCCCACGGTCCTCTTCTGACCATGACCCTCCCCCAGGGTCCTCTCTCCTGACCATGACCCTCCCCCAGGGTCCTCTCTTCTGACCATGACCCTCCCCCACGGTCCTCTCTCCTGACCATGACCCTCCCCCACGGTCCTCTCTCCTGACCATGACCCTCCCCCACGGTCCTCTTTCATGACCATGACCCTCCCCCAGGGTCCTCTCTTCTGACCATGACCCTCCCCCACGGTCCTCTCTCCTGACCATGACCCTCCCCCAGGGTCCTCTCTCCTGACCATGACCCTCCCCCACGGTCCTCTCTCCTGACCATGACCCTCCCCCAGGGTCCTCTCTCCTGACCATGACCCTCCCCCACGGTCCTCTCTCCTGACCATGACCCTCCCCCACGGTCCTCTCTCCTGACCATGACCCTCCCCCACGGTCCTCTCTCCTGACCATGACCCTCCCCCACGGTCCTCTCTCCTGACCATGACCCTCCCCCACGGTCCTCTCTCCTGACCATGACCCTCCCCCAGGGTCCTCTCTCCTGACCATGACCCTCCCCCACGGTCCTCTTTCCTGACCATGACCCTCCCCCAGGGTCCTCTCTCCTGACCATGACCCTCCCCCACGGTCCTCTTTCCTGACCATGACCCTCCCCCACGGTCCTCTCTCCTGACCATGACCCTCCCCCACGGTCCTCTTTCCTGACCATGACCCTCCCCCACGGTCCTCTCTTCTGACCATGACCCTCCCCCACGGTCCTCTCTTCTGACCATGACCCTCCCCCACGGTCCTCTCTCCAGACCATGACCCTCCCCCACGGTCCTCTCTCCTGACCATGACCCTCCCCCACGGTCCTCTCTTCTGACCATGACCCTCCCCCACGGTCCTCTTTCCTGACCATGACCCTCCCCCACGGTCCTCTCTTCTGACCATGACCCTCCCCCACGGTCCTCTCTTCTGACCATGACCCTCCCCCACGGTCCTCTCTCCTGACCATGACCCTCCCCCCCGGTCCTCTCTCCTGACCAGGACCCTCCCCCAGGGTCCTCTCTTCTGACCATGACCCTCCCCCACGGTCCTCTTTCCTGACCATGACCCTCCCCCACGGTCCTCTCTTCTGACCATGACCCTCCCCCACGGTCCTCTCTTCTGACCATGACCCTCCCCCACGGTCCTCTTTCCTGACCATGACCCTCCCCCACGGTCCTCTCGCCTGACCATGACCCTCCCCCACGGTCCTCTCTTCTGACCATGACCCTCACCCACGGTCCTCTTTCCTGACCATGACCCTCCCCCAGGGTCCTCTCTCCTGACCATGACCCTCCCCCACGGTCCTCTTTCCTGACCATGACCCTCCCCCACGGTCCTCTCTCCTGACCATGACCCTCCCCCACGGTCCTCTCTCCAGACCATGACCCTCCCCCACGGTCCTCTCTCCTGACCATGACCCTCCCCCAGGGTCCTCTCTCCTGACCATGACCCTCCCCCAGGGTCCTCTTTCCTGACCATGTCCCTCCCCCACGGTCCTCTCTTCTGACCATGACCCTCCCCCACGGTCCTCTCTTCTGACCATGACCCTCCCCCACGGTCCTCTCTTCTGACCATGACCCTCCCCCACGGTCCTCTTTCCTGACCATGACCCTCCCCCACGGTCCTCTCTTCTGACCATGACCCTCCCCCACGGTCCTCTCTCCAGACCATGACCCTCCCCCACGGTCCTCTCTCCTGACCATGACCCTCCCCCACGGTCCTCTCTCCTGACCATGACCCTCCCCCAGGGTCCTCTCTCCTGACCATGACCCTCCCCCAGGGTCCTCTCTTCTGACCATGACCCTCCCCCACGGTCCTCTCTTCTGACCATGACCCTCCCCCACGGTCCTCTTTCCTGACCATGACCCTCCCCCACGGTCCTCTCTTCTGACCATGACCCTCCCCCACGGTCCTCTCTCCTGACCATGACCCTCCCCCACGGTCCTCTCTCCTGACCATGACCCTCCCCCACGGTCCTCTCTCCTGACCATGACCCTCCCCCAGGGTCCTCTCTTCTGACCATGACCCTTCCCCACGGTCCTCTCTTCTGACCATGACCCTCCCCCACGGTCCTCTTTCCTGACAATGACCCTCCCCCAGGGTCCTCTTTCCTGACCATGACCCTCCCCCAGGGTCCTCTCTTCTGACCATGACCCTCCCCCACGGTCCTCTTTCCTGACCATGACCCTCCCCCAGGGTCCTCTCTTCTGACCATGACCCTCCCCCAGGGTCCTCTCTCCTGACCATGACCCTCCCCCACGGTCCTCTCTCCTGACCATGACCCTCCCCCACGGTCCTCTTTCCTGACCATGACCCTCCCCCACGGTCCTCTTTCCTGACCATGACCCTCCCCCACGGTCCTCTGTCCTGACCATGACCCTCCCCCAGGGTCCTCTTCTGACCATGACCCTCCCCCACAGTCCTCTCTTCTGACCATGACCCTCCCCCAGGGTCCTCTTTCCTGACCATGACCCTCCCCCAGGGTCCTCTTCTGACCATGACCCTCCCCCACGGTCCTCTTTCCTGACCATGACCCTCCCCCAGGGTCCTCTCTTCTGACCATGACCCTCCCCCATGGTCCTCTCTTCTGACCATGACCCTCCCCCAGGGTCCTCTCTTCTGACCATGACCCTCCCCCACGGTCCTCTCTTCTGACCATGACCCTCCCCCACGGTCCTCTCTCCTGACCATGACCCTCCCCCACGGTCCTCTCTCCTGACCATGACCCTCCCCCACGGTCTTCTCTCCTGACCATGACCCTCCCCCACGGTCCTCTCTCCTGACCATGACCCTCCCCCACGGTCCTCTCTCCTGACCATGACCCTCCCCCAGGGTCCTCTTTCCTGACCATGACCCTCCCCCACGGTCCTCTCTTCTGACCATGACCCTCCACCACGGTCCTCTTTCCTGACAATGACCCTCCCCCAGGGTCCTCTTCTGACCATGACCCTCCCCCACGGTCCTCTCTTCTGACCATGACCCTCCCCCACGGTCCTCTTTCCTGACCATGACCCTCCCCCAGGGTCCTCTCTCCTGACAATGACCCTCCCCCACGGTCCTCTTTCCTGACCATGACCCTCCCCCACGGTCCTCTTTCCTGACCATGACCCTCCCCCAGGGTCCTCTTCTGACCATGACCCTCCCCCACGGTCCTCTCTTCTGACCATGACCCTCCCCCAGGGTCCTCTCTTCTGACCATGACCCTCCCCCACGGTCCTCTCTTCTGACCATGACCCTCCCCCACGGTCCTCTGTTCTGACCATGACCCTCCCCCAGGGTCCTCTCTTCTGACCATGACCCTCCCCCACGGTCCTCTCTTCTGACCATGACCCTCCCCCAGGGTCCTCTCTTCTGACCATGACCCTCCCCCACGGTCCTCTCTTCTGACCATGACCCTCCCCCAGGGTCCTCTCTCCTGACCATGACCCTCCCCCAGGGTCCTCTTTCCTGACCATGACCCTCCCCCACGGTCCTCTTTCCTGACCATGACCCTCCCCCACGGTCCTCTTTCCTGACCATGACCCTCCCCCAGGGTCCTCTCTTCTGACCATGACCCTCCCCCACGGTCCTCTCTTCTGACCATGACCCTCCCCCACGGTCCTCTTTCCTGACCATGACCCTCCCCCACGGTCCTCTCTTCTGACCATGACCCTCCCCCAGGGTCCTCTCTTCTGACCATGACCCGCCCCCACGGTCCTCTCTTCTGACCATGACCCTCCCCCACGGTCCTCTCTCCTGACCATGACCCTCCCCCACGGTCCTCTCTCCTGACCATGACCCTCCCCCACGGTCCTCTCTCCTGACCATGACCCTCCCCCAGGGTCCTCTCTCCTGACCATGACCCTCCCCCAGGGTCCTCTTTCCTGACCATGACCCTCCCCCACGGTCCTCTCTTCTGACCATGACCCTCCCCCACGGTCCTCTTTCCTGACAATGACCCTCCCCCAGGGTCCTCTTCTGACCATGACCCTCCCCCACGGTCCTCTCTTCTGACCATGACCCTCCCCCACGGTCCTCTTTCCTGACCATGACCCTCCCCCATGGTCCTCTCTTCTGACCATGACCCTCCCCCAGGGTCCTCTCTTCTGACCATGACCCTCCCCCACGGTCCTCTCTTCTGACCATGACCCTCCCCCACGGTCCTCTCTCCTGACCATGACCCTCCCCCACGGTCCTCTCTCCTGACCATGACCCTCCCCCACGGTCTTCTCTCCTGACCATGACCCTCCCCCACGGTCCTCTCTCCTGACCATGACCCTCCCCCACGGTCCTCTCTCCTGACCATGACCCTCCCCCAGGGTCCTCTTTCCTGACCATGACCCTCCCCCACGGTCCTCTCTTCTGACCATGACCCTCCACCACGGTCCTCTTTCCTGACAATGACCCTCCCCCAGGGTCCTCTTCTGACCATGACCCTCCCCCACGGTCCTCTCTTCTGACCATGACCCTCCCCCACGGTCCTCTTTCCTGACCATGACCCTCCCCCAGGGTCCTCTCTCCTGACAATGACCCTCCCCCACGGTCCTCTTTCCTGACCATGACCCTCCCCCACGGTCCTCTTTCCTGACCATGACCCTCCCCCAGGGTCCTCTTCTGACCATGACCCTCCCCCACGGTCCTCTCTTCTGACCATGACCCTCCCCCAGGGTCCTCTCTTCTGACCATGACCCTCCCCCACGGTCCTCTCTTCTGACCATGACCCTCCCCCACGGTCCTCTCTTCTGACCATGACCCTCCCCCAGGGTCCTCTCTTCTGACCATGACCCTCCCCCACGGTCCTCTCTTCTGACCATGACCCTCCCCCAGGGTCCTCTCTTCTGACCATGACCCTCCCCCACGGTCCTCTCTTCTGACCATGACCCTCCCCCAGGGTCCTCTCTCCTGACCATGACCCTCCCCCAGGGTCCTCTTTCCTGACCATGACCCTCCCCCACGGTCCTCTTTCCTGACCATGACCCTCCCCCACGGTCCTCTTTCCTGACCATGACCCTCCCCCAGGGTCCTCTGTGCTGACCATGACCCTCCCCCACGGTCCTCTCTTCTGACCATGACCCTCCCCCACGGTCCTCTCTTCTGACCATGACCCTCCCCCACGGTCCTCTTTCCTGACCATGACCCTCCCCCACGGTCCTCTCTTCTGACCATGACCCTCCCCCAGGGTCCTCTCTTCTGACCATGACCCTCCCCCACGGTCCTCTCTTCTGACCATGACCCTCCCCCACGGTCCTCTCTCCTGACCATGACCCTCCCCCACGGTCCTCTCTCCTGACCATGACCCTCCCCCACGGTCCTCTCTCCTGACCATGACCCTCCCCCAGGGTCCTCTCTCCTGACCATGACCCTTCCCCACGGTCCTCTCTTCTGACCATGACCCTCCCCCACGGTCCTCTTTCCTGACAATGACCCTCCCCCAGGGTCCTCTTTCCTGACCATGACCCTCCCCCAGGGTCCTCTCTTCTGACCATGACCCTCCCCCACGGTCCTCTTTCCTGACCATGACCCTCCCCCAGGGTCCTCTCTTCTGACCATGACCCTCCCCCAGGGTCCTCTCTCCTGACCATGACCCTCCCCCACGGTCCTCTCTCCTGACCATGACCCTCCCCCACGGTCCTCTTTCCTGACCATGACCCTCCCCCACGGTCCTCTTTCCTGACCATGACCCTCCCCCACGGTCCTCTTTCCTGACCATGACCCTCCCCCAGGGTCCTCTTCTGACCATGACCCTCCCCCACGGTCCTCTCTTCTGACCATGACCCTCCCCCAGGGTCCTCTTTCCTGACCATGACCCTCCCCCAGGGTCCTCTTCTGACCATGACCCTCCCCCACGGTCCTCTTTCCTGACCATGACCCTCCCCCAGGGTCCTCTCTTCTGACCATGACCCTCCCCCATGGTCCTCTCTTCTGACCATGACCCTCCCCCAGGGTCCTCTCTTCTGACCATGACCCTCCCCCACGGTCCTCTCTTCTGACCATGACCCTCCCCCACGGTCCTCTCTTCTGACCATGACCCTCCCCCACGGTCCTCTCTTCTGACCATGACCCTCCCCCACGGTCCTCTCTCCTGACCATGACCCTCCCCCACGGTCTTCTCTCCTGACCATGACCCTCCCCCACGGTCCTCTCTCCTGACCATGACCCTCCCCCACGGTCCTCTCTCCTGACCATGACCCTCCCCCACGGTCCTCTCTCCTGACCATGACCCTCCCCCACGGTCCTCTCTTCTGACCATGACCCTCCCCCAGGGTCCTCTCTACTGACCATGACCCTCCCCCAGGGTCCTCTCTCCTGACCATGACCCTCCCCCACGGTCCTCTCTTCTGACCATGACCCTCCCCCACGGTCCTCTTTCCTGACAATGACCCTCCCCCAGGGTCCTCTCTCCTGACAATGACCCTCCCCCAGGGTCCTCTTTCCTGACAATGACCCTCCCCCACGGTCCTCTTTCCTGACAATGACCCTCCCCCACGGTCCTCTTTCCTGACCATGACCCTCCCCCACGGTCCTCTCTTCTGACCATGACCCTCCCCCACGGTCCTCTCTTCTGACCATGACCCTCCCCCACGGTCCTCTTTCCTGACCATGACCCTCCCCCAGGGTCCTCTTCTGACCATGACCCTCCCCCACGGTCCTCTTTCCTGACCATGACCCTCCCCCCGGGTCCTCTCTTCTGACCATGACCCTCCCCCAGGGTCCTCTCTTCTGACCATGACCCTCCCCCACGGTCCTCTCTCCAGACCATGACCCTCCCCCACGGTCCTCTCTCCTGACCATGACCCTCCCCCACGGTCCTCTCTCCTGACCATGACCCTCCCCCACGGTCCTCTCTCCTGACCATGACCCTCCCCCACGGTCCTCTCTCCTGACCATGACCCTCCCCCAGGGTCCTCTCTCCTGACCATGACCCTCCCCCAGGGTCCTCTTTCCTGACCATGACCCTCCCCCACGGTCCTCTCTTCTGACCATGACCCTCCCCCACGGTCCTCTTTCCTGACAATGACCCTCCCCCAGGGTCCTCTCTCCTGACAATGACCCTCCCCCAGGGTCCTCTTTCCTGACAATGACCCTCCCCCACGGTCCTCTTTCCTGACAATGACCCTCCCCCACGGTCCTCTTTCCTGACCATGACCCTCCCCCACGGTCCTCTCTTCTGACCATGACCCTCCCCCACGGTCCTCTCTTCTGACCATGACCCTCCCCCAGGGTCCTCTTTCCTGACCATGACCCTCCCCCAGGGTCCTCTTCTGACCATGACCCTCCCCCACGGTCCTCTTTCCTGACCATGACCCTCCCCCAGGGTCCTCTCTTCTGACCATGACCCTCCCCCAGGGTCCTCTCTTCTGACCATGACCCTCCCCCACGGTCCTCTCTCCAGACCATGACCCTCCCCCACGGTCCTCTCTCCTGACCATGACCCTCCCCCACGGTCCTCTCTCCTGACCATGACCCTCCCCCAGGGTCCTCTCTCCTGACCATGACCCTCCCCCAGGGTCCTCTTTCCTGACCATGACCCTCCCCCACGGTCCTCTCTTCTGACCATGACCCTCCCCCACGGTCCTCTTTCCTGACAATGACCCTCCCCCAGGGTCCTCTTCTGACCATGACCCTCCCCCACGGTCCTCTCTCCTGACCATGACCCTCCCCCACGGTCCTCTCTCCTGACCATGACCCTCCCCCACGGTCCTCTTTCCTGACCATGACCCTCCCCCACGGTCCTCTTTCCTGACCATGACCCTCCCCCACGGTCCTCTTTCCTGACCATGACCCTCCCCCAGGGTCCTCTTCTGACCATGACCCTCCCCCACAGTCCTCTCTTCTGACCATGACCCTCCCCCAGGGTCCTCTTTCCTGACCATGACCCTCCCCCAGGGTCCTCTTCTGACCATGACCCTCCCCCACGGTCCTCTTTCCTGACCATGACCCTCCCCCAGGGTCCTCTCTTCTGACCATGACCCTCCCCCATGGTCCTCTCTTCTGACCATGACCCTCCCCCAGGGTCCTCTCTTCTGACCATGACCCTCCCCCACGGTCCTCTCTTCTGACCATGACCCTCCCCCACGGTCCTCTCTTCTGACCATGACCCTCCCCCACGGTCCTGTCTTCTGACCATGACCCTCCCCCACGGTCCTCTCTCCTGACCATGACCCTCCCCCACGGTCTTCTCTCCTGACCATGACCCTCCCCCACGGTCCTCTCTCCTGACTATGACCCTCCCCCACGGTCCTCTCTCCTGACCATGACCCTCCCCCACGGTCCTCTCTCCTGACCATGACCCTCCCCCACGGTCCTCTCTCCTGACCATGACCCTCCCCCAGGGTCCTCTCTCCTGACCATGACCCTCCCCCAGGGTCCTCTTTCCTGACCATGACCCTCCCCCACGGTCCTCTCTTCTGACCATGACCCTCCCCCACGGTCCTCTTTCCTGACAATGACCCTCCCCCAGGGTCCTCTCTCCTGACCATGACCCTCCCCCAGGGTCCTCTTTCCTGACAATGACCCTCCCCCACGGTCCTCTTTCCTGACCATGACCCTCCCCCACGGTCCTCTCTTCTGACCATGACCCTCCCCCATGGTCCTCTCTTCTGACCATGACCCTCCCCCAGGGTCCTCTTTCCTGACCATGACCCTCCCCCAGGGTCCTCTTCTGACCATGACCCTCCCCCACGGTCCTCTTTCCTGACCATGACCCTCCCCCAGGGTCCTCTCTTCTGACCATGACCCTCCCCCAGGGTCCTCTCTTCTGACCATGACCCTCCCCCACGGTCCTCTCTTCCGACCATGACCCTCCCCCACGGTCCTCTTTCCTGACAATGACCCTCCCCCACGGTCCTCTTTCCTGACAATGACCCTCCCCCAGGGTCCTCTTTCCTGACAATGACCCTCCCCCACGGTCCTCTTTCCTGACCATGACCCTCCCCCAGGGTCCTCTTTCCTGACCATGACCTTTTCCCCAGCGTTCTCTTTCCACGTTATCCTATTGATAATAGTTGACCTTTATACTGAGGATTTCTAAATGTTCTCACATCCTTGATGTTAATTTATGTTCACAGAGCCCTGTGAGGTACATAAAGAATGGAACCAAGGCTTGGAGAGGTCAAGTAATGTCACCCAGTTGATAGCATTAACACGTGGCTGTGTGCTGACACCCTCAGGTTGGTACCCAAGCCCAGGGCATTTCCACTCTTACACTGAGCTAACTAGGTATCATTCTTCCTGCATTCGCAGTGTGTGGCCTGATGAGGGCTGCTGGTGTACCTGTCTACCATCTACACTGGACAGTGAGCTCCTAGAGGAAAGGGCCACCTTGCTCTTCCCTTTATCCCTCAAAGCACCTGGCACGGGCAGAGCTTCCATGGTGAGCACAGTGATCATGGCTGTGCTCCCTCTTCCCTGGGCACTTCTCAGGGGCCAGTTGCTGTGCGATTCGAGGTAGCCCATGCAGGGGGTATTATGAACTTCTGAGCATCTGCAGCTCAGCGGGGCTGCTCAGGCAGCAGGTGAATCAGCTGTGTGGGGAGCTCCCCCAGCCACGCTGGGCCAATGTTCTCAGCCCTGAGCACACTGACCCGGCCACCCCTGGAAGCACACAGGTGTCCACAGGCAGATCTCCCGGATGCCCAGGACTCTGTAAGCCCACGTCTAGGAAAAATTGCCCAGATAAGACTTCTTATGTGCAAGAAGTCTATTAGAAAAAAAATCCAAAATATTTAAGACATGGTAAGCCTGCCGATGTTTGCTTTTTAAAAAAATGAGATGCTTTTTCTTTCTCCTACTCTCAACTAATGGCCACCCGAGTCTAAAGCACCCGCGTAGTTGTTTTTTTAAGAGACAGCAAACATTGGACTCTTACCAACAAATTTCTGAGGCATAGAGCTCTTACGTTTGGCGACGTTACTTGCTAGTCTGTCCAGCACGAGGGATCTCTCTGATCCTATCTTGCACAGATCTTCTGCCATCCCACTCTGATTAGCTTCTTCTTTAATGACTAAAGTCAAAGACAGTTAGAGAGGCCAGTTTAGAAACGCTTACAGTTGAAAGAATTTGGTCGCATCCCGCGCTAAATCTGACATTTGTTAAGCACCTACGAGAGCCAGGCCCTTCGTAGGGATGATGATGATGATGATGATGATGATGATGATGATTTCTAATCTCCCCGGCAACTCTGCCAGGCAGACAGAGTCTGCCCACAGCCACCTGCTAATGACACCCGGGGACTGCACATTATCTCCCACAACCAAAGAAAACAAGCACTGTCACCAGAAGCTGGATGTGATTAAGCACTTGTGTCCCTCTGATGAGTCCTCCTAACTTTTCAAGGGCTCCCAAATCCACTACTCATCAACCTGCTGAGAATCCAAGAATTGTCAGAGCTGGAAATGATCTAAGGGTCCAATGCCATCGGCTGGCACAGTGAAGTGAGATGCAGAAATGCAACAGAGAATCCCGGCAACACGGGGGTCGGGGGGAGAATCCAGAGCTCCTGATCCCCAAACACACAGCAAACGCTGGAAAATCAACACCTTCTAACTGCAGAACACCTAGACCCTGCGAGGGTAAGTGTTGATGTAGGGAGTATTTCTAGCCCTGTCTTTCTCTACGTTGTTTCTTTCCATAATTGAAGAGACAACTTTGTATCTTGTGGAATCCATCCATATTCTAGTTTTTATGTTGGATGTTTGGAAATAGAACTCTTTCACGTGCCTGCAATTTATCCTAATGTACGAGGAGCTGAAAATGTCAATTATGTTCCAAATAGCTACTCAAACTTCCCAGCACCATTTCTGAATGGTCCACCTCAATCCCACTGCCCGATACCTCCTCCTCCTGCTTTCTCAGATACGACACGCTGATTTAGCACAGGACCTGTAGGCTTATCCACTCCTATTCTTGATTTCTGTCTATTCTTCAAAGAGCTCCGCATTAGCTGCATGTGAATACAGCACTAGACATTACTCTTCCTTTTTGAAAATGCCAATCCCCTCCTCTGTTCCTCTAGATACGCATCACGATATTCCAATACGATTTACAGACACATTTTATGTGAAAACCATGCCTTGATTTGGGAAGACACATGCCTGCCCCTCCCCCTCTCCACGTCCCACCTTTGCTTTCTGGCCCCAGCACGGTGGGGCAGCGGTCCTCATTATGTCCTGAGCATTGCCTGCAAAGATGATTTCTAAGTGTTTCAGGTCTTCATTGCTATTATGAAGACCATTTTGGAAACATATATTTCAAATTGGTTATTATCGCTGGTATATGCAATTTTTTAACATTGGAAATGTGTGTTTGCTATTCGATGGGCAAACATGATAGTCTACACCCTGATTTAGATGAAGGCTACATACAAAACCCACACAGCCCAATTCCAGTGGTTGTACGTTTGACCTATCAAGCTCATATTTTCCTCACATGTCCCTGCTTCTCCGCCAAGCCCCGCCCAGGGCACCTGCAGCACTTCAAGTGGGGTTACGTCCCCAACAGGCCACAGGGCCTCCTGAGAGCAGAGATGCTCAGAGTCATCACAGTGAGGGACAAAGGAGTCCAAAGCTCCCAGGTCAATGGCTACCCGTCTTCGATGCTTTTTCCCCTAAGAGCTTGTAACACAATTTGTGTACCTGATGGATCATCTTCCAAACGCTCAAGAGAAACTTACTTTTTCCATGAGGGAAATTACAACAGAGGACCAACAAGCCTTTAACTAAATACAGTTATATTCAGAAAAATTAAACTTTCCCACCTCCTAGCTAAGCTAGGCTTTGTTTTTACCAAATCCCAAAGAATGGCCCCAACCTACGGGGATTGAAGAGGGGGGAGGCTGTCTGGGTGTCCATCTGAGCACTGAGGGGGCTGGTCTCGGGTGCCGTGGGAAGGACAGGGCACGGGAAGGCACAGGTTCAGCCAGACCTAACACAGCAAAGCTAAGTGAGCAAGGACCACCCGCCACCCCTACCCACACCCCAGCAGCCCACTGCCTGCCCTCTGAATCCATGTCAGCTTGTACGACTAGCACTGAAGTGCTTTTATGGATTCCCTCCGCACCCCGAGTTCCTTCACTGCACACAGGAAGGCTTCTTTATCTCCTGAACACAGGAACATAAGGACACATCATTGTGGTATTCCTAATGATCTGGTCACCGAAGGGAAAAAATTAGCATTTCAACACGGACGTGATTCTGGCAAGAGGGTAAGATATATCGCAGACATATAAGCTCACTGACACAGACAGCCAAGGGAGGAGACCAGTCCGGTGTCAATACTTCAGTGACTGACATTTGTATGTTCACGTGAGTGCGTGATGCATGTCGACGCTCCCTAAGGCTCTCTCCTCTTTCTCCCAGAGGCTTTCTGCGACGTTGGCCAGGCCAGAATTATCACTCCTGCTTGAGGGCCCAGGGTTGCATTCACAAACAGATTCAGAGATGCAACTTGAACCCAGGTCTCAGGGACACAAAAGCTGCTCTCCCCTGGATCAGCCTGGTCTGACTTCCTAACGTGTTCCTTCAGTAACAAAATGGCAGAGAAAACCAATGTGCTCTGTCTGTGTCTCTTGTCCATTTTGTCCTCGAAATTCCATATGTATGGTTTTAAAGGAAATTCAGATCACTATGCTCAAAGAGGGCTCAGTATTATAGATAATAAATTGCAGCAAATATCTGTTGGGTAGATAAATGGCTTATTTAAACATGGATCAGTCCATTTTGGAAATATATATTTCAAATTGGTTATTATAGCTGGTATACGCAATTTTTCAACATTGGAAATGTCTGTTTTTCATTAAATGGGCAAACATAAAAGCTCACACCCTGATTTATATGAAGGATACACACAAAATCCATAAAAACCTAATCCCATTGGTCGTATGTTTGACCTATCGAGCTAATATGCTTCCTCACATGTCCCTCCTTCTCGGCAAAGCAGGGCACGGTGGCACTTACTTCCAAGATCCATTAATTTATTTTTGGCAGGAAAACACAATGTCTGAATGTTTAGATTTTATTCTAAAAGAGCATCCTCCTCTCATCTTCTAGACACCACCCTGGGGTTTGGCCACAAATTGATGACTATTAACATTGTTACTACTGTTTTACTACCTAATTTCCTGTCTTCTAGTAACCCTCAATACCTTTCCATTCTAGAAACAGACCTCAGACTTTGGAGAAGGCTAACTGAAAATATAACGGGATCTCCTGATTTTACAGGTGAGAAGAGTAAGGCCCAGAGAGATCAACGGTCAGTCCCCAGATCAACAGCTGATGGGCGGGGAAGGCAGCCCTAGAACCAGGGAGCTCTGGCCACGTAACACGCTGCCCGTGAGTGCCAAAACTATTCGGCTCTTAGAACTCCTTTCTGACCATTTGTCTCTCCTGCTCTCACCTGTACTTAATCTGAGTGCTCTTGAACTTACTCGGTGCCGCTCAAACATACACTCAAAAATGGTTAAGATCCTAAGTTGTCTGCTATGTGTATTCCACCCTAATAAAAATCCAGTAAGTGATCACATAAAATTTAAAATGATAAAAGTGATCTTCCTGTTCCCTGGTCGATTTCTTTTACGAGCCATTCGTTCAAGTCAGAGAGCTGAACGAGGTTTTAAAAAATTTTCAACTCTTAATTTAACTTCTGCTCCTGGGTCCAAAGATGAGCTTTCCCTTGGTGGCACCAAGCAAGTGGTGTTTTGAAAGAGGTTAGCTTCACTTGATCTATTCATAAATTTATTATGTTTTAAAAAGTTAGAAAGGTGCCTTTTATTCCACCGCCGTCCCTCTGAGTAAATTCAGCCTCCTGCAAATTCAGGCGTCTGTTTACATCCTTCACTTTACATTATCTAAGATCAGAGTCAAACGCTACCTCACGATGGGGTGCTGCAAGCATCAAGGCTCATAAGAAAAAAAGCAGCCTTTCCTCGAAACCTGTGACAGCTGCAATCCTCTGGGCTGTCAGGGTTTTCCAAGGAGCTCACCTGCTCCGGGCAGGTGCCAAAGCCTGAAAGCTTTTATTCGATCAACTTCATGAAAAAAAAAATAGTTTTTTGAACAAGACTTCACATCTTATTTTGATTACTAAGCACAAGGAAGCAATCGATACTCCAATTTTTTTTAAAAAATTACCAAAAACCAAGAAAACCCTCCAAAATTTCAGGGGTCACTCTTGTCTTAGACGCTTCCCCAGCTTTCAAGAGGGAGGGGTTCAAGGTCAGGCTCTCTCTGGTGAGATGAGAGCTTCAAAAGTCGGGAAGCACGGCTAGCTCCGGGTGAAACCGTGCCATGTTAGTGGCCAAAAACTTCTGTCTGTCCCGGCCGTGGTGGTGCGCGCGCCTGCGCGTTCTGCACCCGGAGCTATGTGCCCGGGGCCCTTCTTCCCCGCGGGCTGGGGAGGGAACGCCAGCGCTTACCTGGGTACAGCGTGCCTGGAAGACCCATGCTTTGCAAGTAGTTGTGGCAACGCTCTTTATGTTCCTCTAAAGAGCTTCGCTGTTTATAGCTTCGGCCACAATATCCACATTTGTGAGGTTTACCAACTGCAGAAAACACAATTGAGTTCAAGACCCCAATTAAATATTGGCCTTATGTGTAATGGGAATGCATGCAATACAATTATTATCAAAAATCCAAAAAAAAAAAAAAATACCCCTCTACTCTTGAGAGCTAAAAGCCTTATGGACTCAAGTCAAAATTGCTAAATTTAAAAATGTGAATGCCCACGGGTTTCTTTGTACCAAGAACTCCTGTGAGTCTTGTTTCATCTTAATTTGCCCACAGTCCTAACTACCAAATTCTCTTGGACTTCAATCACTTTTTCAACTGGAGGAAATGGGCCACCGCCGTTTGATCAGGTAGTTGCCCAACAACTGGGTGGAGACGTGAGGAATGCATCTACACTGTGGGCCAGGTCTGGCATGACACTGGGGACAGATCCAAATGCAGCCAAAGTGGATTAAGTTCCAGGATACTAAACTGGATAATTTGAGGTCTCTAAGAAACCACAGTGGATAGATATACATTAATAAAATGAGCATTCATTTCCAAGATGTATTTCCTTGTTCTAGTTTAGAGAAAGCTCCGCATTCTCCCCAAAAAGTTAAGGATGACGTGGTTTCGAGATCAGCCCTCACCAACAGAACTTACTATGAAGATGCAAGTGTTCTCCATCTTCGCCGTCCAATGTGACAGCCACTGTGCTGTTCAATATGGCGGCCACCAGCTCCACATGACTACTGAGCTTTCAAAGTATGGCTAGAGTCCCCGAGGACTGAAGTTTTGATTTTGTTTAAGTTCAGTTGACTAGACTTACAATTTAAATACCATATATGGCTAGTGGCTACCCTATTAAGCAGTGCAGTTCTGTATGATGGGTTTGGTTCTTCCCGAACTTTATTGAGCCGTATTTTAGAAAAAGAAGACTGGCACAAACAAGTTCATATCATGCCTAAGCTTAAAGACTTTAATACACAGCAACTTAAGAGATGAAATAAGTGAAGTCTCTTTATTTAAATGGCAAATATAAATGTCTATCCTCAGACCAGAATCTTCTCTGACTTCCTTCTTATGTTGTTAGATTTCACAGATTTTGAAAGCATTGTATAAAAATCAATACCATCCAAATAGGAATGTTTGGTAAAATGGTTTAACCAAAGCTTGTACTGGTTCAGTCTCTTCCTTAGGTGAATAGAAGCAATGGCTTAAGAAGACTAAGAAAAAAAAAAAAATTTGACTTCTGGGACATTTAACAAAGGAAGAAAAGGATGGATCTTTATCCAGAGAGAACGTTATATCACTAATGTCAGGAAAGTAATGTTGAAATATACAATGTTGCCTAAAATTGCCCATTTTATTGAGTGCTACCTTTAGAAATTAACAGGATGTAGATAACCCGTCAGTGTCCTTTCCTAGAAAAGCGATCACTTAAGCAAATTCGTGTACATATGGCATGGTGTCTGAATATCCATTTTTCTAACTATATGATTGCTTTTAACTCTGGAACATAAGAAATATGTTCACAGTAAGAAACCGAACTAAAGTATACCTTGCATCATAGCCCAATGTTCTGAAGGAAAGACTCTAGCTCAGCTCTCAACTCCCAAAGAAAGCAGTGAGGAACAGAGGGGGGATGTCTTCCCTACCTTGCCAGACCACTTGAACCCTCCTCTTATCAGTATAGGACACATTCTATGCCTATATCACTACGAATGTGTTGGTCTTTGGCACCTCAGGCCTCCACCAGTGGCCAGGGAAAGCTATGAGGCTGATCATGGCTTCCGTGGAATGGGGGGAGTGGCTCCATTTGGGTATTTTCTAAGAGTTGTGTGTCAATGGCACTCTTCGATGCCAGAATCACCAGCAGCCCTGGGTCAAGGGTACAGTGCTAGCTACTTGCTCATCACTGCATCCGTAGCAGATGCATCCGTAGCGGATGCGGATATATATAAGAGTCTACCACTCTTATATATAGTTCCTCAAGTCATTGGCCATGCTTGGAGCAGGATACCATCATCACACCTTGGAGGAAATAAGCAGGCATGGGGCCAGAATAACCAAAAGTACTGTATTAGATGTTCCAAACTTCACAAGAGGTAGGAGAGCAAAGCGGGCAGCATCTCTTTGAGTTTTAAGGACCGATATGCAGGAGAGATTTCTGCTGCAAATCAGAGTCACTGGGGTTGACGATGACGTGGTTGGTGTCACCTAGGGATGAGTCTTTGTGTTTTCCACCTGCATGGAGTTGTGCTTCCTACCAACCCCGATGCAGTCCTGTTGTCAAGTGTGCTGATGTCCACTTGACCTGCATGAATAGTATGTGTGAAGTTCCTTGGTCCCAGATCACCTGTTCGGCTCTGCACACCACCAGTATCATGGTCATATGTGAAGCCTTGCATTTGGTTCCCCAGACACCTTCACTTCTAGGGGGCAACACACATGCTCCTCATTACTGACACACTGTAAACACTGTAAGATGCTCACTGTCATCCTCCCATGTTGGGGGAGCCATCGGTTCAATCTGTCCCCCGCAGCAAAGCCCTCCCCAGCCCTCGGCATGGACCCCTGTGGGGAAAGGGGTAGCATTTGGGAGTTTCCTACATGTTGACGACCAGGAAGGAGATCAGCATGAGGAGGAGATGGCTTGGCTGGATCCCGACAGGGTACTGGCACTCCCAGGGCACCTGCGACCACTCCCCTAGCCTCCTCCTGAGCTCCTGCAGGCACCGCTCCAGGAGAAAGACTATGTTCCCCACAACACTGGCTAAAATGCGTACCACGCCTCCTTCTGGGGTCACTTACAGAATTACACATTCACGTGGAACTTCTCTGAAGGTAAACCTCAGAAACTCCCCTTTTGGTGTGGACTCAAGCCCCTCCATCTATTGGAAGTCTCTCCTGAAGCCTCCCACCCTACCCTGGAGGCTGACTGTCCCTTCCCTGTGCCCCCCACCGGCTCCTCAGACACTGTGTCAGCACACCGGTAACACGTTGGCACTTGGCTGCTTCCCACTAGCCTCCTCCATGGAGAGAGGGGCCCCTGGGTGCTCCGTAAATGCTCAGTGACAAAGGAAGAGGCACAGGGAGAGGCCACTAGAACCTCGCCACTAACTACACTCACCACATTTGGGAAGGAGACGGCCTGATTCTAGGCACGCATTCCCAGGGACGCAGTATCGCTGCCCCTGGGGGACAGCGAGGCCCTGGGGATGTCGGGGGGCGGGGGGGAGCTGGTCTGAAGTCTCTTCCTCCCCAGACAGCGCCCCGCTCCAGGGAAGTCGCTGACCAGCCGATGGTCTGGATGATGAGCTCTGGGAGGGCAGGGGTGAAGCATCCCTGCTGGACCGAGGGCCCCTCTCTGTTCCTCTGACCTGCAGGACCATGGGGCCCCTTGATGGGATAGCCAGGAAGATTCCTCAGGAGGCAGAGACTGAACCCAGTCAAAGGTGGATGTGTGCTTCGCAGGCTGGGGGTATTTTGGGAACTGTCAAGCGTTTGTGGTAATCATGCTCCGAGACTCCGGATTATTCGACGAGCGTTTGCTAAAATCTGGTAAGAGCCCCAAAGTGGCCTGTCTGCTGAGGCCTGCCTGGCTTCTAGCATGAGTTAGGCTGGGGCACGGAAAGGGGGGGCGTGTGCCCAGTCAGGACGGATGGCGGCAGGCCTTGCTCACCTTCTCAGCTTTGCAAAGAAACTACGCCAGCGACAATGACCGCTACCGGAGTCCTCTGTCTAAAGCAGTTATACGTGCGGCCTGACCATTAATGTTAAGAAATGTACCTGGGAATTTTCTGGGTGTTAGCAGCGCGCCGGGTGAAAGGAGAGCTGGAAGAATCCTGCAGAAGGGCCCCACTTACCTGAGGACCCCGGGAAGACGAGGTCTCTCTGGAATGAGTCTCTATAAAGCGGGACTTTGTGTGCGTGTGTGTGTGTGTGTGTGTGTGTGTGCGTGTGCGTGTGTGTGTGTGTGTGTGCGTGCGCGTTCCCACCCACATCCTCTGCCCCGCGGGGGAGTCAGAACTGGGGGACCAGGGCAGTGCTGCCACAGTCCCGGGCGGGTGTGTGGGGAGGCCCGGATTGAGGGGGGCGGTGCTGTGCTGGGGATCAGGCCCAGCCCTTGGGGTGGGGTGGCGGGCTCCCGCGCATGCGCGCACACACAACACGCCGCGCGGAACCCGGGCCGGGACGCCTGGCACCTGCGCCCGGAGGACCTTACCGGAGTGCGTCCTCAGGTGGCCCGTGAGGGCGTCCCGCCGGCGGCACGCGTAGTTGCAAAGGTGGCACTTGAAGGGCTTCTCCCCGGAGTGCAGCTTGATGTGCCGGAGCAGGTTGCCCTTCTGCGTGAAGGAGGCCCCGCACTGGTTGCACTGGAAAGGCCGCTCCCCTGGGAGGAGGAGAGGGATGAGTGAGAACAGAACCCGGCGCGGGGACGAGAGGAGGACCCGGCGAGGAACTTGTTTCCCACGGGGCCCGGTGACTTCCACCGGCTGCAGGTTTGATAGAACATGAGGCTTTCAGACTAAACCTGCCAGCTCCTTAACGCTTCACTGGTTGGGTCAATTTGATCTGAAAATCTAATTTTTTTTCCCTAAATCAGAATGGCACATCACAATGCAAATTCAAACTCATTTAAATAAAGTGACTGCAACATTTTGTGATGAAGAGCCACTCTTCCTGATCAGCAGTTTTGGAATAAACCAATATCCAATTTTGCGTGTTGTGGCATTTGGTGGGGTTTTTAATGTGGCTTTTTTCAAAGGGTCTTTAAAATATGCCACTGAAGCAGCAAAATAAAAAGGAAACTCATTAAAAATGCATTTCAGGATCACAAGTTCATTTCAGCGTTACATTCTTATATTTAAATGAAAGGCACTTCATTATAACAGTTATAATAACTTCTTTTCATTTACATTTTTCCTGTATTTTGCCTTTCAATTTCTTCTCCATTACCTGTCTGTCCCTACGCAGGCAAATCAGGAAGGAGACAGACAGAAGAGAGTGTGAGGCTCAGAGAGAGAGAGAGAGAGAGAGAGAGAGAGAGAGAGAGAGAGAAGGAGAAAGATTGAATAAAATGAGAAGTTAAGGAACTGTGAAGGATGCTCCACATGGTCCAAAGAGAAGTCCCAGATCCCCCGTGGTGGGGCGTCCCAGCCTGAGGCTCACAGAGCCCTTCTGGCTTTTTCCTTCTCCCAAATCCTGAAACCACTAAAGCTATTACTGGCCTATCGCCACAGAAGATCGGTCATATTCTCAGTACAAATCATTTAAGAGAGGCAATTTAGCTGTTATTAGGAATTCTTTTAGGGGTGTTCCGGCTGGAGTGGTGGCTAAGCAGGCAGGGGAGCCCCGGATGTGTGCAGCGGTGCCTGTCCCGTGTGTCTGGGATCCAACAGAGGGACGCACAGACATCTGTGAGAAATACGCCACTGAGCAGTCCCGGGTCTTGGACTCCGAATCAGTGACCATTTTATACTTAGCTCTCGGGTAGAAAGGATGATACACTTGTCAGGTTTAAATAAACACTAAAGCTCTTTTGAAAACAACTTTTTTTTCCCTTTCTTTCTTTTTTTTTTTTTAAGAAGAGTTTTCTGTGCCCACAATAGCTGGTGTTGAGATACCATGAAAAAAAAAAAACAAAAAAACCAAAAAACAAAAAACCCCAAAACAACATACTTCCTGGTAACTGTTTTTTCTTAGGAAAAAAGAATGTGTGAAAATGTATATTTAACAATTTTCTCAATTGCTTAATGTGGTTTTGGTGAACAAGGCGGTACTTACTAAAAGCAACTAGCAGAAGCATGTCCGGGACTAGTCAAACCTACACCGGCTTAAATGGAAAAGTTTACACTGGCCCCTGGATGTTGTGATTATCATCACTTTTATTTTTCAGTGGGCCGGACAGATGTGCTGCCGTAAGGATGGAGTGATACTTAATTATAGGCCAGTTGGAGGGATCCTGATACCAACCAGGACGTATTCGGTATTGTCCCAAATCTGCATCTGGGTCGGACGTGGCTGGGCAGAGTCAGGCAGGTGGGAAGGTGACAGCGACCCTGACTAGCTGGAGCTAAATCTCAAAGAGTCAGTGGCTGGGCGGCCCCCAGGAACATCCAGTAGCGAGAGATCATTATCTGTTACAAACACTTCTGGGCCTTCGTTACACACACGTGCGTGAATGTGCATATTTTAACTCTAAGTAGATGCAAGGGAGAAGAGAAGTAATTGGTCCCCGGGGGCAGGTGCAGGGCGATCAGGGTGCGATGGATCTTGGCAGAGTGGATCTTTGGCTGAATGTTCCGGGAAGGTCGTCAGTCGGGAGAGCTCACGCCACCCAAAATGCATACAGGAAGGGTGGAGGACACGCCTGATGACACAGGTGTGTTGTGGCGTGACCCAAAGCTAGCTAGCTCCACGCTGACGAGGCACTGGGGATCCGAAGGGCTGGGGTTGGCGGGGGGGGGGGGGACGCAGGTCGGACCCTGCCGTGGGGCCATTGTGAAGAAGTAACAACAGTGGGCCCAGGTGGGACCTCGCAGGCAAGCCACGCTCCCCACCCGCTCGACAGGGCGGGAAGGAAAGAAAGGCGGCTGTTGCTTCAAGAGTGAAATCTGTCTTCTAATTTGAGTCAACGGTTCTCATGTCTCTTGCTGTGCCCGGCATCTTAATCCTACTGGCAAGCTTTCCTGGAAATCTATTTGTTTCTGATTGTCTGTGCTGGCATGAATATGTAACACGGGACATGGAGACTCCCGAAGACGGCGTTCTCCGAAGTGACAACCCAGGGCTCAGCTCAAGGTGGTCTCCCTCTGGAGGTGTTAGCAGGACAGGGGGCACGGCCCCGCTGCGGGATGACAGAACGCAGCCCGCATTACCTGCTGAGGCTCCATCATCAACCGCTTGCCTCCTCTGGGTCCCTAGCTTGCTTCTTGTGGCTAAGTGACATCAAGCGCTCCGAGGCTGGACGGCTGTTACTTGGCGGGACGAAGGCTTTATCGTCATCACTAACTCAACATTAAGGTTTTACTCTCAGGGTCTACAGATGTACCACTCGAGGGACTCTCCGTAAGAAGGTCCGAGTCCCTCTGAAGAGCTTATTTGGGTACAAAAGAGAGGCTTCACGGGTGTCTCCATCATAAAATTTAAGAGGGGATCTACGTTAAGTAGAGGGATCAATACACAGTTCCGAGTGGCGCCCACGGCACCTGCCCCAGGTGGGGCTCGGGCAGAGGGAAGGGGGCAGCCTGCCCCCGGGAGCTGTCGGGTACCAGGCAGGGAAACCCTGGTGTGATTTATATGGCCTTTGAGGTTGAGAAGAAACTGCTCTAGAAACACTGGAAACTCAGAGAATTCGGGGTGGGACTGATGGTTAGCAAAGCGTGCCTTTTCCAGCACTCTCCACTCAGATCCCAGAGAAGTGGAAACCTCCCTAGCACCATCTACCTATTCAAACCTCGTTTGGCTCCACCTGCAACCCTCCACATTTATGCAAGTGCGGACACACCGTGAAGACAATCCACGAGTTTACTGTTTCAGGGGTTGGTTGGTTTGTTTAATAAAAGCCAGGCCAGGAACCACAACACTGACGGGCGGCACGTCCCTATTTCTGGAATAAACTTGTCCTGCAGGTGAAAGAATCAGCATGTTGCTATGTGCTTGGCACTTAGCCGCGATCTGTGGGGAGAAGTGGGCAGCAAACAGCAGGGGCTACTCTGCATATCTATACTTGGCAGGTTTATTCATTAAATGCAATTATTCTTTTTATCGGGGCAGGCAGTCATTATGTTTTGACAGTTTAGTATGCCGGAATTTGATTCATTTATCAAATATTTATTTAAGCAAATTTTCACAGTACAGTCAGGCTTTACATGAATTAGCAAGGAAAGTAATTCACTTGTGAGGTCTATTCCTCCGTCAGGAATGTATTAACACGGGTCCCAGCGTCTTCTGTTAAGTGTCCATCACAAAGTAACTTACCTTCGCTTTAATTTCCAAGTCATTACAAAAGGGGAGAACCTGACTACTCTCACGCAAGCTTGACTTAGGGCTTGATGTGAGGGGTCTATTTCACGGGATAATTGGAAGATTAAGGGACGCATTAGGAAAAGCAAAGTTTGCTTAATTTTACGTTTTTATTGAAAACGCACATTTACCGAAAGTAAACAGGTTTTTAGGATTCTCCCGATGTATTGCAAATGGAAGGCATCATTTTGGAGACTGCCCCAAATCAGACATAAAAAATCACAACTCCACTGAGGCCTGTGTGTCCTGACAAGCTAGCTGTTTCGCTCAACGATTTTTCTGAATTCCTGCTTAATTTCTGATAATCATCGGATTTGTTTGGCCCCGGGTGAGAGTCACACGAAGCTGTGATTTTCAAGTCTTCTTCCTACTTCCCCGTCTTATAAAATCCTTTGTGCCTCCAGAGTAAACATTTCAACTGGTTTTTTTGTTGTTGTTGTTGTTGTTTTTTGTTTTTTTTTAAATCCCCTTGCGGAGGGCGGTGGCAGATGCTGGTTCCGTGATGACCCACCGACACCAGCCCCTAGGCAGCTACGACTCGGGGTTCCTGCGTTTTACGTTTAAACTTTCAGTGACCACTATAGGTGGTGAGTTTATTGCATTTTGCACGCCTTTAGGGCAAAAGAGTCAGGGTTCTCTTCAATTCGGAGGACACCTCCTACGTACAGGTAACAGGTACTATGGGGCCCCATTCATGTCTCGAAGACTGTCTGGGGCCATTCGAGGTGACCCCACAGTGCTGGTGGGAGAGTATGGGGCTGATCCTTTGCCACGGCCGAGCACATGGAGGGACAGAACTGGTCCCCCCACCCCCGATGTGAGAACACCTCGTGAGCCTGGGCACAGCCGTGGGACGCTACGCTGTTCTCGCCCCTTCCTGTTTGGACGCAGGCTACCTCCTTCTCTGAGGCTTCCAGAGCCTCCAAAAAAAAAGAGGCTCTGATGGGAAATTCTGTGCCCGTGTGAGATGGAAACTAAGCAGCCATCAGCAGTCTTGTTCTGAGGCTCACCTGTTGGCGGGGAAGCCGCCTGAAACTGAGCTGGACTTGGTGATACACTGGATTTTACAGCTTTTCCACTGCTCACTCACGTTTCTAAAAACCGAGCTCTGGGAGCCTGGATTTCAAAAAGGCACATTTTACTCATGGTTTCTCAGGGGAAACCTGGAGGAGGAGTGCATGTCAGCAGCTCGCTCTGTTTTTGTTTGGTTTCGTCTTGTGTTTGGGGGGGCGGTTGGAGTTACAGGTGCCCTAACCGCACAGCTGCCGCTCGTTAGTGGGCGGCGAGACCCTGGGGCCCTTGGCAGGACTGGGGAGGCTGTGAACGGTCCCTGTCTGGCGGCTTTAAGTCTAGGTTTGAACCGGTGCGTGTTTAGAAGTCCCTCTCGATGCTGATCGGCAAGAACAAGGCTCCCCCCTGCTACGACTTGGAGCCAATGCTACGAGACAGGGTATTATTCTCATCCCACTACACCCCACGGACCTTCCCAGGCCACCAAAGGAGGAACTACGCCAGGCCTTACCAGTGTGGCTTCTCTTGTGGACCATGAGCACATTGGGGCCGATGCAAATTATCCCACAGACATCACACTTTAGTTTGCCGTTAGGAAGTCGAATGCCTCCGGTTCCCGACAGAGCTCTGTTGCCTTGGCCACTGTGGGAGCCATTCATTTTCTCTCCCGTGGCATCAAGCACTCGTAAATCCTCCGCACATTCTTCCCCATTCAGCTCACAGGCACGCGCATTCTCTTCATCACTCTGAGCCTCTACTTTAACATTACTGGCTGAAAGACACAATACAGGGGCCACTCAGTGTCATCACAAAAAAAAAAAAACAAAAAACAAAAAACAAAAACAAACAAAAAAAACCCGACACAGCAGCAAAAAGACAGCACATCGAAGCAGAGAAGGTTCTCAGCGGCTTGTACCAGCAGGGACGGCGGCCCCGAGCCGGGCTCCGGCGGCAGGTGCCAGGGAGCCAACCGGGGCCGGGCCGGCAGGTGAGTACCGACCACGTGCCGTGCCTCCTGCCTGGGGCGACATCCCTGCTAAGGGGTCATCAAGCCTGAAAAATTTCTCCTCCTCGTGAGGCGCCCTTTCCCTGTTTCATGGGTTAATACACCCTGGGACAAAGCTCAGCAAAAGCACATGTTCCCGTTTCTGGCCACAGACTCCCGAAGGGTTTCCGCAAGAGTTCTGTTTGTTTCTTTGGTACAGGATCCTCCAAATTCCTTTTCAGTGCCTCAGGATAACAGAGCCTGTGCCCTGGAGTGGAGCTACGATTTCCTACAGGGTCTCGAGCTGCTGAAGGGCGGATGGGCAGAGTTTGTGGAGGTGACAGATCTTGTTAGCTTCTCGAGGGGCCAGCCCCACGCGTGAGGGCGCGGAGCTGATGTTAAGGAACACACCAGCTCCTGTTCACTCTGCATTCCTGATTCCGCTAAAGTCACACTGAGGGCAGTTATTTCTGCCATTTGCATATTTTTGTTGGCAAGGGAAATCAGAGACATTCCATGTGCATCGTTCTGAAACACAGCCCGGTGATGAACTGATGAGTCCCACCCCATAATCAGTAGGACAAACTACAACAACCCTGAAAGCTATCACTTCTCTCATGGCCTCATAGATTAAGAAGGGCAGGGAGGTGAATTTTGCCAAGTACAAGAAATAGTGACATAGACAGTTGTTCTGACTATGAAATCTCTGACCGATGTTTTCAATCAGTGGGTCTCCAGGCTTGGTCCTTGGACCAGCAGCATCATCGTCAACTGAGAACTTGTCAGAAGAGCAAATTCTCCGGTCTGCCCCAGACGCGCTGAGCTAGAAGCTCTGGGGGTGGACCCAGTGCCCTGTGTTGTCATGAGACCCTCCAGGGGATTCCGACGTACAGGCTTGTCTGAGACCACGGTTTTAAGTAATCAACCTAGTGAGTCACCCTCCAGGGTCATTTTATGCAACGCTTTGATTATAAAAGTCGAGAGCCCAGATTCTGAAATCGACATTCATGGCTGGGAACGTTAGCTGCACTCGTCACGAGCGCCGAGATCTCGGGGGCCAGTCACACACCTTCTCTGTGCCTTGGTTTTCACATCTGTCAAGGCTGGAAGGATCCGCAGTGGCCAGGCAGGGGCGCTGTGGGGACTCAGTGACAGATGGATGACGAGTCAGCTTAGCACAGGGGCTGCCCATTCCCCACATAGCTGTCCGTGGAGGGGCCCCCCTCACCCCCATGACATCTGCGACACTGACTCTGTGCTAGGCACACAGCACTTTATTTGCCCTGAGGTATTTAGCTCTCACAGCAACCTGCTGAGGGAGGTCATGCTGTCATCCTATTTCACGGTTGAAGACGCTCAGGCACAGAGAGGTTGAATGATGTGCGAAGGTCACACAGCCTGGCTCTGGCACCCACATTCCTAGCTGCTGACCCGCCAAGACTTTCCCATTAGCTCTCTGCGGAGGCAAATAAATAAATAAATGGGACAGTGAGTTGGAACACGGGCCAGAGCCCAGGAGGGAGTATCTCCTCTCAACAGATCCCTATGTTACATCCAGAAAGAGGGAGTCCCCACCCATGCTTTCCTACTAGATTCTGAAGACCAGACACCCTGGAGCGCCCCAGAGAGGCCCCCTGCTGACCTCTCCCAGCTGCCCGAGAAAGGGACCAAGTCCCATTGACACGGGGAGTACAGGACGTGAGGCAGGCCAGGCGGTGGGGTGCCGTCAGGCTTTCTGACCTCGGGGTGCTCTAGAACCCTTATTCCCAGGTACACGCCCTGTACCTTTCCAGGTGCAAGTTCATTCTCTAGGGTCTCATTATCCCCGGGCTCTGTGCTAGAACGCTCTGGAAACACGACCGTCCAGTTACAAAGACTTCTAAACGCCTTCACCTGGGATTATTTGTAACCATCCGACTGGTGGCTTGTTTTTTTCTCAAACGAGACTGGGGCATTCCAGAGCACAGCAGGGCACATGGTTGTTGGCATGGCAGGCTCTTCAGCCAGTGGCGCTGAGACAAGGGGTGTAGGTCTGCGCACCCGTGGCTGGGGAGGTGTGGGGACGTGGAGAGAACTGACCCTCGCCAGAAACCGTCACTTGTTGCACATGGTTAAGGCAGACAGGTATGGCTTTCACCCTGCGGTGTGCTGTGTGGCGTGCCTTGTTGGGGATGTGTGGGCCCTTCCTGGTGATGGGCAGGAGAGTGGGAAAGCAGCGGGCTGAACTTCTGGGTGACATGGGCCACAGCAGGCCACCTGCAGCGTGGAAGGAAGGAGGCGAGGGTGGCCTGGGGGGCGACCCGGCCCGGGTGTCACCTTAGGTAGCACGGAAGTCCTCAAACCAGACCCGATTCCTGTCATAATCCGGCTTTCTCGTTACTACGACGTCATGTGATAGTCAAGAACTGTAACAGAACCAAAATAGGAGGCTCAAAAGGCATGAGAGCCTATGAGAAGCGACCCCACGATTCTGTGGACCCCCAGGTACGGGTTGAGGTCGAGATGGTCCATGCCGGAGGAGGCAAAGCTCACAGACTGGAATTCGGGGTGCCTTAATGCTGCGGGTCTCTGAAGGAAAGGGCTCAGACAGCATCCCAGGTCACCGGAGGGCCAGGTTGGGCGACCGTGACGGGCGGGAGCGTGACAGGGGCCCTTGGAAGCAGACGCCACCCACGTTCCAGGTCAGAGCCAGGTGGCAGATGCAGAGAGTTTTAGGGCTGGGAGCTGGGTAGCACCTCGGGGACAGATTCCAGGCCACCTTAGGACAGGAAAGGTCTGCAGGGACCAAGGGAGAAAGGATGACAGGGAGGGGCCGGGAGAGGGCCGGGAGATCACAGTAGGCAACACGGTCCCCACGGGCACGCCAGAGTCAAGCACGAGCGACAGTTCTCTAAATATGGGCAAAACGCATTCCTATCTCTCTGTTTTTTAAAGACTTATTTTTTTTTTTTGGAGAGAGAGCGGTGGGAGGGGCAGAGGGAGAGGGAGAACCTCCAGCAGACCCCCTAAAGCATTCCTATCTCTGCGGACAAATGCAAAGTGGGTGTTGGCCACACAGAAGAGATGGACGGGCTCCTGCCCTCCGAGGAGGGCGTCCCTGGAAAAGGGGTGTCCCCTCTGGCTACGAGGAGAACACAGGCCAAGGGTTATTATTTTCAGGGGTTCAGGGTACGAACCTATCGTAATAAGTCACAAACATACCAGTCTCCAAAACTGTGATCTAAGGGACATAAATGTCAAGTCCCCTTAAGTTAAAAAACACCTTTTATAGAAACACAAACTCAGGAGTGGGGGAGGTGTCGGCCCCACTTGTCTAAGTGTGAAAAAGGTTTTGGGGGTTTGGGCTCAATTAGTGACGTGGCTGGAAAAAGGAGAAACAGAAGATGCAGTCTTGGGGTCCTGCACGGGGTGAGATCTGGAGTCCCTGCCCCGGGCCCGGCCGTGTGCCTCCGTTAAAAGGACAAGCCCAGCCTGAAGGGGTCAGAAGGAAGGAAGTCAGTGGGGGCTGAACACACTGGGGGCGTCCACGGGGCTGGGCCAGCTCGGAGAAATAACTTGCAGGGCCAAGAGGCTGGAAGCAACAGGAGAGCGGGCAGCCTGGGCGGCCCGGGCACAGCGCGGCTTGGAGGTGGCGCCCGGGTGGCGGGCTCCTTTTGCGGCTGGGCAGGCGGCCTCTAGCTCATGGAGCAGAGGGGACACTTGGGTGGATCACCTCCTCCTGCATCTCCATGTACAAGGGTGACGGAGGACTCGGGAGGCCTGTCTGACTGCTGAGTTTGTGGGCCCATTATTTTTGCATTTCCCAACCCCGCAGAAGTCAAAGTCTCCGGGGGTTGCTTCACCTAATGAAGAGTTCACAGGACAGGTGACTGGCATTGATTTAAGCTGTCCACCTGTTGGCTGGGAGCCCAGCCAGGGGAGGGTGCAAGGTTCCTACTCTACTCCCTTGAGAAAAGTCGAACGGGGCAGGACAGGTCCTCATCACTGGTGTCCCTTGAATGACACAGGTCGACCCGACCAGTCACTTCCATGAAACAGAGGGTCTCCCCTCGTTTGTGTTTATTGTGCTTTAGTCCACCCCTCGGATGATGTCTCTGAGCTCACCGGGGCTCGTGTTGACTGGCCGTCCCTTCCCCGGACTCCTAAACCACTCTTCTGCCCCATTTTCTTGGAGCCGGAACTGCTTAGGTGCACTATGGTGTCAGTGAAACGCCAGACTCTCCCTCGATGTGGGAATTACACTTATAAATATTTTGCAACTCCATCCCACCCCCCCCCTTAGAAAAATGTCGAACTCAGTATGGCACTGAATCGAACTGATCAAATATAGAATATGACGTAAGACTCACGCACTTCTTTACCCCAGAACGCTCTGGCTTAGGTCTAACCCTGTAGCTCTTCCCGAGAGCACATGGACAGGGGCCTGATTTTATTATTTAATAAACGTGGCTTATATTAAGAGGGGATGTCTTCAAATCTGGAGTCAAAGCTACTTTCCTTCTCAGATGCTGCCTTACATTAGGAAAAATTAAAATATTATTGTTACATAATTTAGAGGCCTTCTATGTTATTAGTGACACAGCAGACCTAAGAGAGACCCAAGACCCTTAAGAAGGCAAGGTGGACCTCAGCTCATACACAAGTTCAGCACTGAACAGTCTGGAGAATCCAGGGAACTCAGGGTCAACGGGGCCAGGAGGCCTCTGCGTGCCGCCAAGCACTGCACGTACTCATGAATGATTAAAATGTTTTAATGCATAGATATAACGTGCCCTGCCAGTCCCCACCTGACAAATGGGTTGTGTTTCCTCCCTGTTTTCCTTGCCCTTCTGGAATGTGTCTTTCTATTTACTGGTAACGTAAATGTTTGGTCCTCACACTGTGCTTTTCCACGGAGAAGACGTTCCAAAATCGTCCCTCTGGTCTGAGTTTAGGCCACGTGAGTCTCAAGTGCTCCATATTTTAAATGAAAAAAAAAAGGGGGGGGAGACAGAAATATCCCTGCAACCGGTGACTAGCAAGCAAAATGCAGAGGGAATAAAAATATTTACGAGAGATCCTGAATGAGCATAATTAAAATGTGAGATGAAGACGAAATATGTCGATGTTTTAGTGCTGCCTCTAAAAGAGATTTGGGAGAACTTTTAAGCATTTTTAAGCTAATAGAACCACTCATTCTAAGTTTTATCATTTAAAACATAGGGGTTTGGGGACGCTTGGGTGGTTTAGTCCGTTAGCTGTCCGACTCTTGATTTTGGCTTAGGTCATGGTCTCAGGGCCATGAGTTCAAGACACGTGTTGGGTTACACAGCCAACAACGACAACAACAACCTCCCCCCAAAACCCCAATAAAATGTAGGGGTATTTTTCTTGTCAAGATGCATGATTAGACGCATTTTTATCCTTATTTGATACTTTAGGACTTTAAATGAAATAAAGTCAAGGACAGAGGTGTCTGACAAAGGAATGATTTACAAGCACATTTACATTTTCCTCAGGTTACTGGGAACACAAACTGGGATAGAGAAGGTATCGGGGGTCAAACAGGTTATATATTTTTAATTTTCAAGCAGGAAAACAAAGAGGTGAGGTCAGGCGAGTGGGGCAATTCTCCACCCTGCCCACCAGGTGGCGATGTTGGCCCAGAACAGCTGGGTTGCTGTTGGGGTGGGGAAGTCCTCCAGGTCATCAGCCATCTGTGCGGGGGAGGAGGAGGATATTTACAGTCTGGGGATGGGGGAGGGGGAGGGGAGGAAAGAGAGAGTTACGAGTACCTTGTGAATCATTTGCATAAATATACAGACAAGCACATATCAAAACATGCATCAGCCATCTTACAAAATCTGCAGGTAGCATGTATCTTTATATGAGCACATGACAATATGCTTGCCCCCAGACCTCCCTCAGACTTCGTGAAAACGTCTCAGAACATCTTTTCTTACTCTTCGATGCATTTGACTTCTCAACATTTCAGCAATGTGATTGTTCATCTCAAAATTAACTTGACTTCTCTGTCCTAGCACCTCCATGTTTTCTATAATCATAGGAGTGCACACACCCATCTATATATACACACACACACACACACACATAAGTACATATACATACATCCATATCTCCCAGAAATACATCTCAAGCTATTGTTTTCAAGTTGAATCAAAGGAAGATTGATAAGAGAAAGATCTCGATAACTTTTATAACCTGGGAAAGTGGTCAGTTTCCAATCTGGGTTGTTGCTATACCCTTTAGATAGCAGAGTTTTGATGACTAGGATGTCAGAATCTTACCTTTACCACTACTGACACCTTTCAGATTGTGCCTGGATCAATAACTGTTACAGTATTAACAAGCACACCCTGTTTGCTGAGGTTGCTTTACAACAGGAGAGAATTTACTAATGCAGGCTCTGAAGGCTTTGGTCCTAAGGGGATGACCAATTTGTGCTACTTTAAATATTTTAAAGCATTTTAAAAAGCACACTCCATTCCTTAAAATACTCCTTCAAAGGTGCTGCCCTGATCTATCTATGGTTTATCATCTCTCAATACCTAAAAATGAAATTAACATCTGCTTTTGGTTTAACAGCTCAGATCAGGACTGTCCTGAGCACAAAAAGCACTCAGTGTGTCTGCTTGGGCAGTGAGGCACCGCACCGCAGACTAACGGTCCCAAAGCCCTGCGATGTTTCTCTTCTCGGTTCTGAAATTAATACTTCAGAGCAACAGAGGGAGAGTCTGTCTCTTCCTCCTGTCCCACAAATTTGTAAAAGTCATCATGCACACACGTTGGTCTGTCTCATGGTGACAGGAAGTCTGGCCATTTTATCATCCTACTCACTCGAAGGGAGATACTCCTCACATTAATGGCAGAACTGTTGACCAACATTAGTAGAGTAACAATTCAATGCTGGTGTTACTTCTACCCCTATTACTCCACCAAAAGGCATGTTCCACAGTCTAATCTTCCAATGGTCTGAAATGTTACATACGCACTTTATTGTATCAGTGATGCCCCAGATGGTAGATGTGTAATGAACAGGATGGGCAATATTTACCTCATTTTTTTTCAAGTACGAAGGCGGGAGATGAAGAATCATGCATTTACACTATGGAAACTGAGTATGAAATGAATACATGTTTCTGTTTTCTAGAAGCAAGGCATATACTTACGAGAGAAAGATTTGGGAATTAGTGCATGAAAATCCCTAAAGCCATCGGCCCCATATACAACTGCAATAAAGAAGGAGAAAAGAAAGCTGGCTTTTGATAGTGTTCATGAGGCACAGCAAATGTTTAAAAGAAAGGTTACTCTTTTTAAAAAAGAAGTATTACTGCTCAAAATCATTTGTTAGCTACTAATCAGCTACTCTCAGCCTTCATACAGGCAACTGAAAGGTAACCCAGTGATGCTCAGAAACAGGACTGTGACATCCAGGGGTCAGAGCTCCTGGTACATTATCTACAACCCCTGCTGTGCTAAGCACCTTGGGGGTCGTAACCAAGAACACATTCTAGAACCATGAGGAACTTTTCAGCAGAAGTGGTACACACGGACCCCAGATCTGAGCATCGAGGCAGAGGTTGTCCCGGGAGAGCACATATCTTCACAAAAGCCATGTGTTTCTTATCGGGCTGAATGCATAGCAAATGTTCTTCATTCACCTTTTCAACATTTCTTAGAAAGTGTTCACAGAAAATTAGAAATGTTCACATGACCCACTGAGTGGGGAAAATTAGTATTTTCCCCTACCTCAAAAAGAGCTATCAATTTCTGTAGGTATTCCTTATTAGCTGCTTTCATAAATGTTATCAGCGCCTCAAATCTTCAAGTTTTTGATCTGTCTTTATAGGTCAGAGCTTCCCACCCTGTGTCTGTGTCTGAAGGCTTAGTAGATACCACCCACGTGCACACACAGAGCACGATGCAGATGTGTGCGTGCGCACGCACACACACACACGGTTTTCTCTCCAACGGTGGCATCCTAACGTCTATTGGAGTTGCGAGCACAGCGCAGCTGCTAAATTAAACTTGTTGGATCACCCACTGAATTAACAGAGGAAAGACCCCACGGTGTCCTGCAGGAAAGACACTCACTGAACCTTGCTGAAACTGTTCTAGCTTCCAAATTTACCTGACCACAGACCCTCCTGGTTTTCCCAGGAAATATTTGTTAGAATATTGGGATAATGGGCAACGCTGTTCGTTGAAGTGACCACCTTAATTATTTCCCAACAAACCCTCAGTCTTCCTTACAGTGTCTCTTGACAGTCTGAATCTAACAGAGACGGTTACTATCGTGTGTCCCATCAAACAGGCAGGTCAGCGGCGGCTTGCCCGGGTGCACCTGTGCTCAATGTCGGCAGCCGGCCAGCAAAATGATGCCAATTTTACAGTGACCTTTGCACTGAGCTCCAACCCCAGTCTCTCTGTGCACGAGAGTGCGCGCATCTCAGATGATGGGAGAAAAGGCAGAGTCTTACCTTTTAAAAACGGGGGCATTACAATCCGCGATCTAAGACTCTGATTAAATGTTTAATCAGACACTGCCACACACCCTGAGATGCTGCTCAGATGGCCCTGGGTACCCCCTCAGCTCCGCAGGCCACAGTCTGTGTGCATCGTGACGAACATGGTGACGAGAGGTGTTCACGGTCACCAGTAACTTACGGGTACAGGAGCAAAGGGATTTTGAAAGGTACGCTAAATACAAACTGTCTGATAGTGGAAAATGTAGACTTGCATAGGGCTTGGGTCATCCAAGTGTAAGCCCTGAAATACAGAACACCATCGCGGTACCTCATTAGACATTAAATGTTCATCCTTTTCAAGAGAATCCATTCCTTGCCTATTGTAATTCAAAGTTTTTGAGTTTTGTCCTTCATCTTTGATTCCCTAAAATGGGCAAAAAGCTTAAAAAACCAAACACGGCTATTGCTATAGAGTTGTTCTACTTCCCCGTAAGGAAGCTGAGCCGTTAGGAATTCACTCTTGGTGATGCACCACACACGTTCGTGCACGACCAACTTCTCAGTCCGGAAGAAGAACGTGGCATTCCTGTGGACGGCAATTATGCACAACAGGAAAACGGGAAACTCACCCTAACCTGTTCCGTCCCGTTCTGTCTGCTTCTGTCCTGTCCAGTTCTGGGGTCCTGCCCTGCCCAGGTCTGCCTGTCTGGTCTACCCCTCACGGAGGGCGTTCACAGGGAGTTTTGTAAATGCCAGGTACTTGCAAAGAACCTTCCATAAGCTGCCTTCAATCTTCGCCATGGCCCCACGAGGCAGGAACTACCACCAGTTTACCAGGGTGGAGACCGGGACTCCACGGAAGTTCTGGAGTTTGTCCTCCGGGTGGTTACCATGGGAAGGTGCAAATCTGAGACTATATCTAACTAACACATTACATTCGTGCGTAACATGTTAGTTCCAAACACACATTCTCCCGTGCAGGAAGGGCCTTCGAGGAGCTGTTTTCTCTGTCATGTGGCTCGAAAGGTGTCAGGAGGGGTGTTAGTCCAGCTACGCACACACACACACACTTAGGTGTGCAAGCACACACACGCTCCCCCACACACGGGGGCCACGGCGCATTTACCAATAGTCCCCCGCAAGATGAAACGATTTGGCCACCATCAATTCAGAAAGTGTGTCCCCACTGGCTCTGCCCTCCACGCAGCTATCCCCACCCCAGCTCACCTGGGCCCTCTGGGACACCGGGTGAGCGTGCACAGTGTCTCCCAAGTCCCTGTCTCTCCCTGAGACAGCTGGTCAGGGGCTCAAGCAGTCTGACGGTGCTCACATGCTTCTGGTGAGCCCTCAGGTGGGCCACAAAACCCTTCTTCTCACTCATGTGTGGAGAGGTTTGCAGGTATAGACCTGTGCCTTCCCTTAGCCTAATCCTGCCCGTAAGCCTGAGACTCGAAGCAAAGCAGCTCCTCTCGCTGGGGCTAGACGCCGACCTGTGGGAGCAGGGAAGTGAGGCTTCCATGAGGGGCGTTCAGGCGTGTGTTCCATTCTCTAATAAATCCCACCCCAAATTTTAGCCCATTGTTTTCAAAAGGGTACAGACAAGAAGAAGATTCAATGTATCTTAAGTTTTCTGAATGTCATGAAATGCATTCTTCTTCTCAAGACCAAATTTAGTTCATTTGGTGGAATTTTTATTTACCACATTGTCACAAATATTTTCAAAGAAAATGCTGTCAGTGGCTCAGGTTCTAAGTTCTATTCAGACTACTACTTTGACGAACATTCTGGAAAAAAGATGAAATGCCCACAAACCGCACTTGCCAGTTTGCATTCTGTCATGCATGTGAATCTCTCATGCTGTTGTCACCCTTAGGGAGACACGAAAACAGACCTGAGATTTTCAAAACAGGAGGAGGAAGTCTGTCTCTCTTTCAAGTCAAAGAAGGACCCTGACGATTTTCTGGGGAGAGTCAACACGTATAGATTCGTATTCAGGAGAAGTCAGAAATACGCTGGGGTCTGACTTTTATACATATTCTTCAAATCATAGTAGCCTGTTGGGCACGGTCAGATCATTCGTGTCCTATTAACTTGAGTTAGTATGGTTTGCAGTGACCTTTGCAAGGCGTACAGGTCTGGCATTTCACGATTGGCAGCCTACCCCTGCCCATGCACCAGCGACAGGGTCCCCCGATTGGGATGGTAAGGAGAGGCCAAGAACAGGACAGGTGACCCTCGCCAGAGCCAAAACACCATGGCTGCACTCCTGCTCGGGAGTGAGTTAACCTGCACATCCGGACTCTCGTGGAATTCTTCCATACCTACACATTCCTGGGATGGGTATTTGTTCTTAACCCGTCCTCGACGTTGGGGAGCTCCGGGTTCTGCCTAGGAGAGAGAGCGCTAGCTAACGTCTCCTGACGGCTCATTTCAGGGAGGCACTGATGTTCCAGCCTCACTGAAGAGGAGGCTGCGCTACAGACACAGAGCCGGGGAGTGCTGGTGTGAGGTCTCATACCTACACTGAGTTGGTCCCAAGCTGCTCCTTCCAGGACACACTGAGCTTCTCATCCCACCTCCTTTTCAGGCTTTCGGGGGCCCTGGCATACAGGTTACGGTGTCTCACTCAGCCCTGCACCCTGCATGGCCCCAGCCAAACGCCACGCCCTGAGGGGCGCCCAAAATGTCTGTAAAAAGAGGCAGTGGACGTATGCCAGGGCTTCCTGGCCGTGGGAACTCACCCGGGCCCTGTCACCACCCAGCTCCCCCAAATCTGAACTCAAGCTCTTTCTCCAGACCCAGCTATCTTTCCTCCACCCCACCTGTGCCAATGGCACTCCTGTCTGGATTCCCAGAGCTCGAACGCACATGGGTCCCCCCTGCACCCTGGACTCCCACCGCCTACCTCTGATCCTGCAGATCTTCTTGAGCTTCCTGCTTCCCAGTCACATCACTCCCCAGCAGCACCACCCAGCCGAGGCTGCCTTGGCCTGTGCCACATCCTGCCAGTGCTTCCTGGCCACCAACCCCCCTCCCCCCCGGCACGATGGTGGAGATGCATCCTGTGGACCTTGCCTTCGGGCTCCCCTTCATTATTGATCTTACCCGCTGCCCTAAGATGGTCATGCCAAAGGCTGCCTTCCTCAGCCCACATCCACTCCCAAAGTTCCCACTGGCTGGCACTCTTACTGCGAGCCCCAAATCCCAAGACCTGGGTCTGAGTCCCTCCAGGACTGGTCCACAAGGACGGTGACTCTCTCAGCAAGCCATGCCGCTCAGATAATCAAGTGCATGAGCCTTATGGAAAAATGTAAGAAAAAGCAAACTCACCAACTGCACCTTACTTGTGGATGCCCTGCACGTTTCATTCAGCTGTGCAGATCCTTATTTCCTAACTATGCCTCCTCCACCACAGGAACGTGGTCCCCTCCTGGAGCCCTGTCCACCCCCACCCTCCACAGGGCTGGCTGTCACCCCTCCCCCCTCCCATCCTCTTGACGCCCACCCCAAAGCTGGCTCTCTCTCAGGCCAGCTCCAGCCCAGAATCCTCGGGGCACATGCCCAGTTCTGGACTTGACGTGGTCCAGAGCCCAATTCTGTGCTCAGATGAAGAGGTTACACGTATTGGCTTCCCTCTTCCCCCGTTCCTCTCCTCCCGCACATTGCCTAGAACATGCAAGGTGCTCAGGATAGAACTGCTGAGTCAACAGCCTTTACTACTACTTTCTGAAGACAACTATCAGATCTGAACATTTTCAGACGTTCATTCACATCCAATGAGAAGTTGCAAAATATGCAGCAGAAAGCACTTTAATTTCCTACGTCGGTGGAGAGTGAGGGTCCCAAGAAACTGGGGGCATCCGGAGCCAGTTAGGAAACAGGGAGAATCGCTCTTGCTGGTTTCTGCTCAGGGCTGGACTTGACTGCAGTGTGTATACACTGAGCACACATGGACTGGCTTTCAGTTTGGACGTGTCCCCTGGCCTGTGTCTCGTCCCCTTATGGGAAGGCAGGGGCAGCTTCTAGATAGCGGGGTGCAGAGCAGGTTTTGGGTCAGAGGTGCGTTTGGCATTCGGCTCTACCTCCCATCAGCTGTGTGGACTGAGTGGTCCAGGGCCACCTGCACTGAGCCTCAGTTTCCCGCCCCACCAAGTGAGAATAATCACATCTATCCTCGTCAGGTTTATGTGAAGACTCAGGCCTTCGGCATGCTGAAGCTTTTTTTCTTAGTGGAAAAGCACAGGCAGATAAACACCCATCTTGTCAACGAAGACTCAGGGCCTATGGGATCAGCTACAGCCCACTAACATTAACCGAGTTTTCTAAATGGGAGAAGAAACAGAGAGAATGCTTTGTGGGATCGCTGGCTGTAACAAGCAAAGACACATGTCCTCAGGGAAACTGCTGTTGGCACCGTGACCCCCTGGGTCCATGCAGGCTTCCCTCTGGCCCCGAATGCTCCTGCTTGGTGCTCCTCTCCATTTGAGAATTATGCAGATGGTGTTTCAGGCAAACGGCCAAGGTCATGGGACAATTTTGGTTGCTTGGACTGGGCCCGGACAAAGATGGCTAAAGTCAACTTTGCTTTACTTTAAACTCCAGCTGTCAGATCTGCCTTCCAGAGCAGACAGGGCGCAAAGCTAACTGAGAGCCCAGGGAACAGATGAAAACCCGGTTCTGAACCTCTCTCTCTCTCTCTCGATGCAGCACAGCTGGGCACCTATCCTATTTTTGTTTATGTTTTATTGATACACCTGTCATGTCTCACAGTGAACTAAGGGGCAGAGCAAAAGCTCTGATGCGCAGACCTGTAATTTAGAAAGGGAAAAACAGTACGTGAAGAAGAGTTTCCTTCTGAAGGGTACAAGTAAGAAAAAAGCAGGTTCAAAAATGATGATTCTATTTATGGGATTATCCTTGAAAGTCATTTGTGGTCATTTGGTGTCATTTGTGGCCTCCTGTCACCAACCCCCTCCCCAAGACACAGTTCATCACAACTTGGGGGTGAGACATCCCACAGATTAAAGAACAGGGTGAGGCTTAGTTTCTGACTGTTATGTCCTTCTTGCTCTTTCATTTTTTTAATGAAAAAGTACCTTTGTGTGTGTGTGTGTTGGGGGGGGTAAAATAACATCTGCCTGTGCTAAAGATCACAAGTGTACAAAAGTAGCAAGATGAGATTTTCAGAAATTCACCTCCAAACGACTGTACATCTAAAGAAATCATGCGAGGGAGAACATGGGAAATAAAACTAAAATAAATAATAAAAACAGAGTGACAGAGCTTAATCCAAGCTTTAAAAAGCGAGAAGGGATATTTTCAGGCACCGAATCAGGCCTGGGGAAATGCAGCTGGCTGGAGAAACAGTGACGAGACAACGCGAGGTCCCGTCTGGCGTCAAGGGAGGACGAGCCCTGGGCAGAAGCGACAACGTGAATGTCTTCCTCCATTGCACATCTCATCCCAGGGAGGGACGTTTGTGCTGAGGCCCACGGGCCCGCACAGTAAGGGAGGGACATTCCACAAAGCGACTATGCCAGTGGGCAGGGGTGGCCGCCCAGGTGTGTCGGCGGCGGTGGGCCGTGGATGCAGGGCCACGTGGCCAGCAGGCCCCGCAAGGGCAGGGACAGCGCCGTGCTCCGCCTGCGCACAGGGCAGGGCTCACTCCCAACCCCGAGAGCGAGGGACGCGGGACGCGCAGCTCGCCAGCCGCCTAGGCCTCCGCCGCGTGGGCCGCGAAGCCAGGAGTCCGCCGCGTGGGCCGCGAAGCCAGGCGTCCGCCGCGTGGGCCGCAAAGCCAGATGCCCGTCTGCTGTTTGTGCATGCGCTCCCGCTGAGGTCGCTGCATGCATGTTTCCGATGTGGTTTTCCCGCAGGCACATTCGCACTCAAACAACAGGCTGAACCCTTGCTGCCCCGGGGAAGGGAGTGTGGCAAAACGCGGCACAGAAGAGGAAAGGAAATCTTGCAACCGGTTGTTACACCTGCGAGTGTGGGGGCCGCGCGGGCCTGGAACCCATGGGGGGCGGGGCGCAGAAGACGGGGCTCCTGATGGAAACCCGGGAAGGGCTGAGGATGGCAAACCCAACTGTCGCCAGCCTCCGGGCTCAGGGGCGGAGCGGACACAGCTCGTCCAGGCTCGGCAAACGGGTCATTCCCTCCCTTCCCCACAGCTGGCACCATGTCAAGCCCCGAAGATTCCAGGAGCCCAGGCCCGGCTTCGGGGAGGCCGCAGATAAAGTAATCTCCCCCAGGACACACAGAGGGTGGCTCCCCTGCTGTCCCTCCCTTCCAGAAGCTCTGAGGGGTCCCTGCCAGCATTCCAAGCAAAAGGTGACTCAGCAAAGGCTGAGCAGGGTCAGGAAGAACAGCTCGGGCACTGGCCCCAGGGGCCCAGAGCCCAGAGGGGGCAGGAGTGGGCTCTCTGGCTTCACATGGTCACGGATCCTTGAGGGAGGTGTTGACCCTGCTCATCCTCTGAGGCCGCTGGGGCGCTCAGCAGGCCTCCGGATGCTTTCCCAAGCTGCAGGGGCCACGAGGCCCCCATTCCTGCCTTTCCTGTTTCTTCCTGTTCTCTGCCCCAAAAGCATACTTCGCAGGCACCAGCTCAGCCAGTGAGCCGGGGTTCGCGGGGTGTGGGCAGGAAAGAGCAGGAAGTGCAAGACACCTGCGTCATGCGCAGAGGAAGACAGGGCCGAGGGTGGGAGCGGTGGCCGGGACTGAAGCATGTGGGGGGGGGGGGAGCAGGTGGGTGCATCTGGCCTGGGTGCTGGAGCGCACATGCATGTGTGTGCACGCCTGTGCACATGTAAATGGCACAAAGATCACTCTTCCTGCACATGTATTTCACAAAGGCAGCTCAGGAAAAGAGGCTCGAAGCTAGAGAGCCTGGCACTCACAGTGACTTTTACATTCAAGACAACAATGCGGGATGGGGAGACAGGACTCCCCTCGCTCTGAGCACCAGATGAGCCCCGCATTCCTGGGGGCACCTTCACCGCCCCAGCCCAGTGAGCGGGCTGCAGACAGGAGCCCAGGCATCAGACTCAGGCCCCCACTGTGCTGGGAAGCCACAAAGCTCCTGCTCCCTCCTGTTAAGTGGCAAGCTAAGCATCCCTGTAGAGATTTCTGGGGAAGGAACAGTGGCCCATGGCAGGACTCCCCTGTCCCCAGCTGACACCGAGGCTGTGGGACACATGGGTACTTTAAGCTCTTTAGTAACTAGCGTTAACGAACTGCTCACCTCGAAATGCTCCTAAGGGATTCTTCAACACACCCCCCCCTTCTTCTTCCCCTTCTTGATCTCTCTCTCTCTCTCTCATGATTTCCAAACTTCACTCTACCTTCTAACCGCTAAGCATATGGTGTTTTGTCAACACTCCCAAGGAAGCTCTGGGATGGGGCTCGGACCACCAAATGGGATGACGGAACAGGGGTTTAGGGAAGGACCCGCCCATGCCCTCCCTCTCCCTCTGAGAGGCTCCGGGTTTTGAGGGACCCTCACAGCCTCAGCAGGTCTCAGTCCCCTCCCATGTGACACTGGGACCCAATGCCCGTCCTAACCCCACACATCTGGAGGGTGGAAGGGCAGCGCAGCCCCTGGGCAGAGGTGCCCACCCGCAGTACCAGCCTCTCTGCTGACGGCCCCACAGCCTCCGACTGGGACTCACTCATTACTCAGCAGCCTCCCACTGCCCGGCACCTCAGTCAAAACTGCACATCTCTTGGGAAGAACCTTCAAATATCATGCTTTTTTTTTTTTCTGGTAGATGTCAGCTACTTCTCAGGATTCGAGAAGCTCAAAAGTTCCTGTCCTTCACTTCAGCACCGTTTCTTTGAAATGAGGGAGGTTCTCCTCTTCCTTTTCCCATCTCCGTCGTTTCATGATTCAACACTGTTTACTGGGAAGCATGGGAGAAGAACCAGGGCAGCCCATGCCCTCCTCCATCTAGAATCCAGCAGATGCCAAACAAGCAGGGTCAACGTCAAAGGTTGGACCTGGCCCCAGCAGCTGGCTGCCCGTCGTCCACGGGGGGGCGATGAGGGAAAGGACTCAGAAGCCTCGGGGATGAGGTCCGAGGCCCCTGCCCCGAGGGTCCCGTGGTGGGAACGGGGCTCAGGTGTCAGGACAGGGGGCGGGGTCTGGCTGAGGAGATGCTGAGGACACTCCTCCCCGACCCCACACCCCACAGACAGAAACTGGAAAGCTGGGGGCCAGCAGAGTGGCCTGGGGGAGAGGAGGCTCGCGGCCCTGGGCTGAGGCCCGAAGCCGACAGCCACCTCCCCACGGCTCCCCTCAGCCCTGCGGGTCTCGCGCGCATCTGGAATCGGGCCGCGGATGGGAAACTCCAGGCTTCTGAGGAAAACCATCCCAGCTATTGCCAGCTCTCGGGTTTCCAGAGGCCCCAACTTCTGCATTCTGTCCCCGCTCCACGCCACCTACCCTCCTGCTGCCCTATCCAGATGCTGCCAGGAGGCAGGGCCCAGAGCACGATTGTGACACGGCGGCATGTGTCATATTGTAACTGGGTGTCCACATCCTCCTGCCCAAATTGTTTAACAGCCTAGAAGAGGAACCAGGGCAAGGAGTGAAATGTAGGAATGCAGGGAAAGAGGAAGCCGCCGCCAGACACCAGCCCAACCGAAATGCGGAGAATTATGGAGAAGTGACAGAAAGGGAAGCAAGAGCAGGGAATTGCATTTGGTGGCTCAGCCAAGTGCACATGCATGCACAGATACACACTCACAGACACAGACTCTCACACTCCCACACGCTCCCACACGCACCGATACATGCTCTCTCTCTCACACACACACACACACACACACACTCACATATACACATACACATACAAAGACACCCCTCCACACAGACACACGATGGACACACTCACAGACTCACACACACTGATACATGTTCACACACACACGGACACACACAGACTCACACTCCCACATGCACCGATACATGCTCACACACACACTCACACATACACACACACTCAGACTCACACTCACACACTGATACATGCTCACACACAGACATGCACATGGGCACACAGACTCACACCCACACTCCCACACGCACTGAAACATGCTCATACACACAGACATGCACACACACACACACTTATACAGACACCACACACACACGGACACACACTCACAGATTTACACTCACTCACACACTGATACATGCTCACACACAAAGACACCCCTCCACAGACACACAGACTCCCACTCCCACACACAATGATACATGCTCACACACACGGACACACACAGATACAGACTCACACACACACTCCCACATGCACTGATACATGCTCACACACACAGACACACACGGATACACAAAGACACCCCCCCACACGGACACACTCCCTTACGCATAGATACATGCTCTCACACGGACACACACTCACACTCACACATAAATACCCACACAGACACAGTCCCATATGCCCAGATACATGCTCACATGTATCTCATATATACACACATACTTATACACAGACACACAGAGACTCATACACACGCTCATATACACACTCACACTCCCATACATACACACATGCTCTCACACACATAAACACATTCACAGATTTACACAGACACACACATACCTTTACAGAGAGACAGACTCTAACACAGTCACATGCCCACACTCACACATGCATATACACACTCACACAGACCTACCCCCCATACACACTTATACACAGGCACCAACAGAAACACACCCACACAGACTCACACAAGGCACATTCACATATACATACTCACATACACTCACACAGAGAGAGATTCCTACACACACACACACACACAGATATAAGCTCTCACACACATAGCCACTCACTACAGACACATCACACATACACATACACACACACCCACACAGTCTCACATACACACACACTTATATACACACTCAGATACACACACATACTCAGAGACACACACATATATACACTTATGCATAGACACATGCACACTCGCACACACACATACACGCACACACACACTCACATGCTATCTCATATACAGAGACACAGTCACCCTCACATACACTCATACACACACGCAATCACGCACAGACACACACACTCTTACACATGCTATCATATACAGAGACACATAGTCACCCTCTCACACACTCTCATACACACACGCACACTCACACACACACTCATACACATGCTATCTCATATACAGAGATACATAGTCACCCTCTCACATACTCTCATGCACACGCACACACACGCACACACTCATACACATGCTATCTCATATAGACGCATAGTCACCCTCTCACACACACTCATACACACACGCACACACACGCACACTCACACACTCATACACATGCTATCTCATATACAGAGACACACAGTCACCCTCTCACACACTCTCATACACACATGTACACTCACACACACTCACAAGCCTTTCCCGCACCTAAACCAGCCTTCTAAAAGACGAGGCTCTCCTAGTGCTTAGCCCCAGAGGAGAGGGACCAGTCAGCTCTGCAGTCCAGCTGTCTGAGGACACCTGGTCCAAGCTTCCTCTGTGTGTCTGTCCTACATGGTCCGAGACGCAAAAATTCCTAGTAATTCTAGGACACCGTTCTATCGTTTTCCTCTTATATTTAAAAAGAGTAAAACAGGGTAAATTTCCTTACATCATGGTCAAAAATTTAATTTTGGAGCTGAGACCCTCCCCCCCCCGCCAAAAAATGGAATATTGAACAGAAAGCGTAAGTACATTCAGGCAGATCCCCTTTGGGACAAAAAAAAAAATACCACTGTAAGAAATGAGAACAGGTCACGAGGAAAAACCTGAAATCTAGGGAAAAATGAGAAAGAAGTTGTGAATTAACCTGTTTGCGGCATTTTCTGTGTGTTCGAGATAAGCAGAGCTCTGAGTCAAAGGCATTCCCACCAGAGGGGTGAGGAGGTTGCCTAGAAAAATCCTTATCTACCGTTTTCACAGGCGTGTGGTGGAGGGTGGAGGGCCCAGCCAAGGGGGCCTCCCTGCCTGTCCTGGTCCCAGGATTTCTGAATTCACACTGGAAGCTCCCTCCAGGTGCGGGCTTTAAAATGAATGCATCTTTTCCCTCCTCTGATTTTCCAGGAGAAACATGGGTTACCCCAGGCACTATTACCGTTCTTGTAGAAAACTACTGAATATCTCTTGAAACTTGGCATGTGTGGGGGACCTTCCCGGGAGCGGTCCTTCCGATTCAGGCTCTGCAAGCTAGCGTGTGAAAGTTGCCATGAATTTAAGACAGGAGAACCTGCATCCCTAGAAGACTTGAGGTAAACCTTCAGCCTGTGGGCAGAGCTCAGACGTGTGGGCAGCTCAGGACTTCCCCGTGTGCCCACCTCCAGGCTTCCTGGGTGAGTGTTCTAGATGACCTTCTATGCATCACACATTGTTCCTACCCCAGCGTGATGTCCTGGACAATGCAGTGTGACACCCAGGCACTGCCACGTAAAACCAAGACGCCTGATGTCTTCCTTCACAGGTAAACCTGGGTCTACTCAACAAGCTCTCACCAAGCACTGGTACCACAGAGGCTGTGACATCTACCCCATGGCCACAGGCCTGCAACCAAGGGCACTGACTGTTGACTCGTGAGACCCTTCCCAATATTACAAAAATGAAGACCACCCATGCTCGCAGGGGACACACAGCTGGTGATCCCAAAATGCCTGAGTTCTTTTTTTCCCTTCCGATTGGCAATTTGGTTTCTCATCTCTGATTCTTGTTTGTTTTTTTTTTTCTGTTTTGTTTTTTCTCTATCTAAAAAAAAAAAAAAAAAAACAGTAACGGCAGCGGAGACCTCTCCTTGGCACCACCCTACCTGAAGCCTGTCAGCCTCCCTTCCAGCCCACCGTGGGCAGGTGCACCCCCACACACCTCGTGTCAGCTGCTCAGCTGTTCTGTCTTTCTGCCCGGGGCATCTGAGGCTTCAGGAAATTCTGTGCTGCTCAGGAGCAGCCCCAAACCAGGACCCTCACTCTCCATGGGGCAGCTGTTGGCCAGTGGGGGGCACTATGCCTGCCTCGTCCTGCATTCTGCCTGGTGGCTTGGGTGGGATGGAAGCCTGGTCCCCCATAGCACTGGGGGGCACATCTGCATTGGTTTCCCCCTTTTCTTTCTTCCCTATCCCTTGGTCTGGCCTCCCATCAGGCTGGGAGAACCACCCAGTTCTTCCAAGTGACAGAGAATTGATCAAGGAGCATCTCGCACACACAGAAGGCAAACCTGGGGTTTTTAAACCCCGAGTTATGGATAAAGACAGGCAGCACCCATAAACCAGTGCCACCCACAGCAGATACTGGGGGGATGCTGCCTCCTCTGGACCCTGTCACTGAGTTTTAATATGATTCCTGCATCCCGGCTCTGGGACAGTCTGGTCCCCACACAAACTGATCTCCTACCTTGTAACAGAGATGCTGAGAGAAGCACATGTAAAAGGGTTGACACTATTTAATAGAGGAAAGTTTTAGTAACTTGCTAGTAGACTTCAAGATTCACTAACAAGAAATGCCCTTTAATAAAAACGACACCGGTGAAGACCTACCATGGAGCCAAAGCTGCATCTACTGGGCCCTTGGCATTCACGACTCTCCCAGCCCCAGCCTCAGTCTCCCCACCCGAGGACTGGCTCTCATGGCCAGTCACTCCCTTTTGGTGACTTTGGAGAGCCCCTAATGCCATGGCTGGGCGGACACGTGTAGGAAAGGGGCAAACTTCTTTCCCTCTTGTCCCTTACAAGCCTTCGCGCAAACACTGCAGAAATGAAACTTCAAGTTCAACACCAAGGAACAGGGAAAAAGCAGGAGACATGTGCCTGGCGGGAAGCGGGCATCAGGCCCAATCTGGGGAGGCATGGTGACGCACCAGAGCTCTGGATCTAATCAAGGAAGAGAGATTTGGGAAACTATAGCCTTGCTTATTTAAAGGCAATACTTATTTTCAGAACACCAAGTATCAAAAAAATTCTAAAACTATATGAGGGAAAAATGCATAGCATGTGGAATTCACAGAGAATTTTTACCCTCTGCAATGACAAAATATTCATATTTAGGTCACCAATTATTCCAAGGTCTGTCATGGTTGAGGGTCAAGTGAAATAAAATGTCTAATAGGGGTGCCTGGGTGGTTCAGTTGGTTGAGCGTCTGACTCTTGGCTTCGGCTCAGGTCATGATCTCAGGGTCCTGGGATTGAGCCCTGCGTCGGGCTCTGCGCTCAGTGGGGCGTCTGCTGGAGATTCTCTCTCTCCCTCTTCCTCTGCCCCTCCCCTATTCATGCCTTATCTCTAAATAAATAAATAAACAAGCAAACAAATAAAATCTTTTTAAAAATGTCTAATAAAGTAACAACAAGACATATTTGCACAGTAGATCCAGAATTGTCATTAGACTTCCCCATCTCAACTTGAGGCTTTGGGTTCAAGGGACAGAAGGAAGTATCACAAAAACTTAAATTGGAAGGATCTGTATAAAGATCAAAGAAATTGAAAATGCAATGCCTTTGGCTCATTCAGAGCTGCTAAACTGAAAAATATAGACTGGGGGAAATCAAAAGCATCACTAGCTGACCTCATCCCGTTGACATTACACTTACTCAGAAGTTGGACATCTCATCTGCACCAACTGGTGACAACAGGTCAACAATGAGAAAGTAAAACTAGCCTCTGAGCCAACCATCAAAAAGAGAAGTAAGAAGCCTCTGAACCAAATTCACGCGTTTACTCATGGGTGAGTCCCTCTGACGCTCACTGGACCGTCTGTACCCTCACCTTATGCAGTGTTGAAGATGATTAAATATTCTTTCTTATCTTAATACCAAGCAGATTAGAAGTTGCAATTTAGAAAGTCGAGAAAGACACTCAAAACATCCAAACAGATAAGAGCGTTCAAAGCCAGGGTCATCTAGGGAACAGAGATAAGCTCTACAGGAACGTGACTTTTTGTGAAGTGAAGTTCAGGACCTCTACCATCCGACAAATGCCGCTGTTCTTTCTGGCCGCAAGAGAACTACCTCTTTGCAATGTGGACAGCTTTGGAAAATCTGAAAGTCAGGACCCCACTACCCTGGAGGCATGAAACATGTCTGCTGAAGAAAGGAATGAATGCATGAGCAAGTGAATGAACGGACAGTACAGTCCTGCCTGCTCACGGGGTTTACACGTGGCCAAATGTGTGCACACAAATGACCTCTCCATAATGCTAGAATTCGCATTTACAACAGTAAACCCGAGTTCAGAAGAAGAGGTTCAAGTAATTTTAAGATATTCTTGAAAGAATCGCATGGGGGTTCTAGAAAGATCCCTCATCCAAAAGGGTTAAAATACAGCAAAAATAAAACAGGGTAGGTTTGAGTAGTTTGGAAATTTTCATCGTGAAGAATGCTCCCTCCTTGCAAATACTAGATGAATGAGAAGTGGCTGGAGGTTCCTCTGAACGTGAACAGAGAGCACGCATGGCAGACCCAGTATCAGGTCCAGATCCGCAGAGATGAGGGGCTCACTGACCAGCCCACTGAATGACTTCCCGTGGGACTGGGACAGGGAATTCTGCCTCCCGTATCCACTTCTGAGCAGAGAAACTGCAGATTTTGATTGCAACCATGTGCCAGGTGCATACATCTTAGGTAGGGGTAAAAGAGTTCAGTGTTGATCGCTTCCAGGGTTTTGCTGCTGGGAAAGTAGATATGGAGGAAATGCAGAACATTCTGAGATTAAAAACAGGAAATGGGTGAATTCATTGCCCCTTCTGGGAAATGATGAAATGAAATGTGTTTCAACCTTAAGGTGTAATCATGCAAAACTTAGTTTATCAAGGTTATTAAGACATACGATTCCTCATCAAGATAAATGACTTTTTTAAAATTTAAAAACCCAGTGAATATAAGGGTTAAATCCACCCTCTTTCCCCTATCATAAAACTACAAAAAGCTACACGCTTGAGTATCTTCTACAATAAAAAGAGAGAGAAAGTACCTAATGAACAATTGTGATGTGAATATTTTCATGGTCTCAAATCAGAACCTATAATAAAGTTAGTAACCGGTTGTTTCTGTTCAGAGGTGTGCTACGTGACCTGAATTAAACAACAAGAGTCCTTGCGTTAAAACGCCAGCCCCTTGTGCTAGAAAGCACAACCAGCACGTTCAAAAACAGGTCTTCAGCAGCAAGCGGGTCAACCAGAAGCCCAGTCCGTTGTCTGTTCGCGGATCCCCGGCGGCACAGGCAGGACCCACTGTGACACCACCACCTTGGAGCCAACCATCGCAACCCAGCACACAGGGATAAAGTGGCACCACCGAGCTCAGTGTGCCCACAGATTTCTTCTCACAGACCGACGCACAGAGCAGTTGTACTCATCACACCAAAGATCTACATGTATGAGTAACCAATGCAAATAAGAGGGAATGAAAGACCAGAAAATGATGGGAAATCGAACAGCGTAAATATTTTCACACTTCAATGACACATTTCTAACGGTTAGGAGCGAGGCAGTTATCTGTGCGTGATGTAAGGCCCTCGTCAGAGTCCGTTGGTGTAACCTGCTAGCACAGCCCGATGTCTCCTCCCATCTGCCTGCCTCCAAGTCCTGTCAGAAGGTTATCTACTCAGCTGCCAAATCTGCTGCGGGCAAACTCTGTCTCGGGACTGGGGAGAAGGACCATGGAATGGGTTGCTGGTGGAGCCACTCCTTCCCAAACATGGCACCTGCGCCGTGACCAACAGGGGTGACAGGTTTCGCCACCTTCTTGAGACACACAGACCAGCCATCATGGCTGCGCCCTGCACCAAGAAGGCCTGACCCCCACGCACCCCAGGATTTCCCTCCATGCTCCTCTGAGTTGACAGCATCGGTGTGTGGCCACATGGTCACCGATGGTGATTCAAACCGAGGCCTGCAGATCCCCCCAGGGGCTGCTTGGGATACCTCTTCTCAGACACACCTCAACTGACCTGGGGGTCACTTCATTTGTTTCTTATGTGGCTTCTCGCACCTAACCTCAGTGTTTTCAAGTCTGCAGCTTTCCATATGAATGTGTAAAATAAATAAGATACACTGTCTTGGTTCCCAAGCCTTGACTCAAGCTTTGCATGGAAGGTCCCTATCTGCCCCCAACCTATCTCTTACTGATCCTATAACATGACTTAAAATAGAAGCATGAATGCCCTAAACGCGACAGGGTTTCAGCGGGGGTGACATGTGCTATAAGACTTCTTGATGAAAGGCAAGTGATGGTCCAAGATGGTGTCCGTTTTGCAGGGAGAGCTATGGGAATGACTCCCCTGCTCCCCATCAGCCCCACGACTGTGACTGCCTAGGGAATGCATCTCCTGAAGGCCAGCCCTCCTCCCAGAATCCCCCAAGCCCCATGCAGAAAACCAAAGATCCCAGTGTGTTTCCTCAGCACCCCCGCAACCTGCTCCTTTTTCCTACCCACCTCTAAATATTCTACCCATTCTTGAAGGGATAGAATATATGTCATGTCTTCTGAAATCCTACATACATTCCATCAAAACTGATTTTGCTCCTTGCCTGTTTGTGGGTTTTGATACCTCCACTGCAGCATTTCATGTATCCTGCTCCCTGAGGAAGGCCCTGGGCATGCGTCCCTCGCCCTCTGAGTTCCTTGCTACTTGCCCAACAAGTGCAGCCACAGATGGAGGTAGCCTGGCCCGTGGATATCACAACCGAATTTTCCTACCAGTTTCCCGACGCCATTTAGAATACCAGTATTTTTCATTACATCATCCAGCTAATACTTACTCTTGGGATGGTAACAAAGATCATAAACACATAGGCTTAACATTAAAAAAAAAAATGGTAGCAAGAGAGAGTCGAAAGAACACAAGATTTAGAATCAGAAAACTTGTGTCCGCATGGGTTGCGTGACTCAGAGATCGGTTAATGACCTCATTAAGTTTATAACCAACCGTGAACCCAAGATGAAGGCCCAACGACACCCAGTACCAACTGCCATTCCAGGCGGTCTGGGCACGGGGACCCTTCTCATCTGTAAAGCAGAGAGAAAGAGAGAGCAACGTGAGGACTAAGTGAAACCATGTCACCAAAACCAGTGTACTCGATCTCCCACCGATCAGTTATAAGAGCAGATGCCCTTAGCATGTGTAGCACATGCATCTGTGCATTTTGTTCCATGGGTGGGTACCATCACTGCACAAAAGGGCCATTCCCTTGTTGGAATCGCTTTGTACTGACTGTCTCCAGGTCTGTTTTGTTTGCTTTTGTGTACTTCTTTCCGTGTCTGTGTTCGGAAGACTTGCCAGCCTCACACCACATCTGGCACAGTGGTTCATTCAATTTGCTCATTCCTGAAACAAAATGGTGCCTGGGCTCCGTTTTCAAGTGGGCCGAGCATCTGTAGTTGGTATGAGTGACGCCCATGGTTTCAAACCCACCACATTCTTGTTCTGATCTTGGTGCCACGGTCGTGAGGAAGCAACACTTTACAGAGGTGTTTTACCTCAAAGAATGGGGCCAAAAATAACTGTTTCTCAATGTATGTAACCCACTCTCATTTTTCTTTTTGAGGTGAGGATCTTGCTAATAGCCAATTTGTAGAGCATCTCATGAAACCCCTTTCCAGCAATTCTTTTTCTTTTGTGGCTGGGACTCACATGCTCTTTCTCATGGATTCTGAAAAGTAAGCTGTGTTGTTTCCAGTAACAGCCATTGAAAACTCCGGAGAATTCACTTTCCTGACAAACTAAGATAATGAATTTCTGTCCCTGTTTACTAATTCAAAAGCTGTGGCCCACCGATGGGAACTCAACAGATAATGGCTCTCTGAAATGGGAATTCTCTTGAAAATGCCCCTGGCATATCATAGGAAAATCTTGGGGTTTTCTTTGTTCTTCCTAAATAAAGAACACACTCTATACTTTGATCACAGTAAAGTGTCCCTTCCTTCGCTCTTGGATCTCCTGTCTCTCTGTGGATCTTGGAATGTGAGCGTTCCTGACCCCAAGAGTTGGCAAACTGGGAAGGAAAATGCATTCACAACAGCAGGACGATGTTGTCGGACACAACACTGGAGAATCATCCACATCACTGTCGTTGTAAAGCCCACTTTCTACTAATTTCCCTTTCACTTAAACTTTCGAAGAAATCTTTCCGTATCTACAAGCGGCCACCTGCAACCTGAAAGATTCACGAGATTGTGACACAGCACCGGACATTTACACTGAGCTATGGAAACTCTGGATTGAAGATTTGTTTTGTTTAAAGACTGATTTGTTTAGAGTCACCTGGGTGGCTCAGCTGGTTAAGTGTCTGCCTTCGGCTCAGGTCATGATCCCAGGGTCCTGGGATCGAGTCCCGCGTCGGGCTCCCTGCTCCGCGGGGAGTGCTTCTCCCTCTCCTGCCCCTCCCGCCATCTTGTGCACACTCTCTCTCTCTCTCTGTCTCTGATAGATAGATAAATAAATAAATAAATAAATAAATAAATAAAATCTTTAAAGACTGATTTGTGTAAAGATAACATTTCCAGGAGTAAAAATTAAACTCAATTAACAATCTGACGGACACAGCCACATGCAAGTCTGGCTTCGCCTGGAACAAAGGATTAAAGGAGCGTCCCGTTGGGAATGGTGACATATTTTTCTGCTTTGATGCCCGGGTGTGACTTTTGCTCCTTTTAAGGAACTTGCAAAAACTGAGTTGTCCATGGTTTAAAAAGCTTTGACCTTTGATCCGAATCACTGATAACCTACAACAAACTCATTCCTTTTACGTGTGTTTCAGGGACTGCGAGGCCAGGGGTCCCAGACGAGTCTGAGATCAGCAGCCCACCTGCGCCAATTTCATCTTTTTAAAGAACAGATTACCTAAACGTTCCTAGAAAGAAAAGAAAAAAGGCAACGTTTTCCGCTATGCTTCTCACAGAGTAGCTGTGGAAATGAGCATCGTAAAGGGAAGGAGTTCTCGTATTCACCCCTGTCCCTATGTCTGGGACACACAGCTGTTCCAGAGAGATCTCACCAGGCTGACGTGAGCCACACGCCCCCAAACACGACAGCGAAGCACGCCAGATCTGCGTCTGAGGTCCACGTATCGGATGCACTGGACAAGGGGAGGGAGAGATGCGTGTTTCTGGGAAAACTGACGCCCGCCTTCTGAGCGAACAGTTAACGTGGGCTGAGGCTGCACAAACCGACCACAACCGCCTGCATGTGCCCGAGCTGCATGGGGGGGGGGGGGGAGGGAGCTGGTGCCCTGGGCAAGGCTCTGCCCTCCAGAACCAGAATATTACAGCTCACAAACACGGAAAATGGGTTTAATACCCACGTTTCTATAGACGAAGAGCGGCGAGTCCCCCAGTACTACAAAATCAGCATTGGCTCGCTATCTTCCATCTCGTCCTGAGGGCGAAGGTGGACCTGGACAAAGGGGAGCTCACCAGGCGCACTGACTGGGTTTTCTCTTCTATCTGCGCCCCGGCCCAGGGCCAGCAGGGTCCCCGGGATGCCATGTCTGGGGAGGGACTTGGGCGGGCTGCCAATGGCCAGGGGAGGGTGGGGCCAGTGAGGGGAAGCAACGCAAATGGAGATTCCTGTTGATTTCATCGGCCCCGGGTGTTCAGAGGGCTTAGCATGGCTGTCTTCATGGCCTGGAAGGGTTCTCACAGTTTAGGGAAAGTACAGGGCAGCTGGCTGCCCACACGGCTCTCGAAACAAGCGGATTTGATTCAAGACTTTGCTCATAATCATTGTCTCCCAAAGCCTAGACCCGGCTGTCCCCAGGAGACCTCCAGACACATGGGCCCTTATCCAGCAACGATGCTGAAGGACACATGCACGGGGCTCATGGTAGCTCAGGGGTCTTCCATTGGGAGTGTCTTATGGGAGGGAGACTCACTGCACAGCAACAGGATGGCGGTGATCAAACTGTGTGCAGCTGGTTCAGTGGGTGTTGTGGGCAGAGGGAGGCTTAGCATCAGAAGCTTTCCTACATTTTCCTTGTTGTTGTTGTTATTTTAGTTGTTGCTGTTTTAAAAGGGCTCCACGCCCGGCCTGGAGCCCAATGTGGGGCTTGAACTCACGACCCTGAGATCAAGACCTGAGCTGAGATCTAGAGTCGGATGTTTAACTGACTGAGCCACCCAGGCACCCCGACATTTTCCTTGTTTCATTCACAGGCAGACAGAAGCTCTGAACCACCTTTCCACCAGGGAAATGCTGATACTGCAGTGAGTACATTTGCTAAAAGCAGCCAGGAACTTGAGTGCATCATGCTGGATATTTTCATTTAAACCAGCAGATGTTCAAAACCAGGCAGAACTATCTGTGAGACACGAAGACAGTTTATTCTATGTTTAATTTCTATATTTTTTTTTTACTACTTTTCTCTCTCTGCTCAACTGTGTCCTTTTTGGAACAGAAGGTAAGCTCTTTGAGCCCCTGAGTCTTCTATTCTCTGTCTTGGTCACCCCTGTGCCTGGCAGGGTACCTGGGACAAAGTGGGTACTTAGGAAGCATTTGTCTTATGAACTGATGCTCGAAGCTACCCAACCCCACCTCCAGCTTGCTCCCCTGAATTCTGGAATGCTGACGCCCCTTGACCCCTGTGCTTGTCTTCTAGCTTCAAACCTACCAGTGTCTGGCACCTGGAGCTCCCTGCGGGTATAGACGTGTATTTAACTCCTTGAGGGAGCTAGTGCTCCTACAGCCTGATGCCCCATGACATCTAGCCTAGCAGCTCGGAATGCGTTCAGGGATCGCACTTGGATGACACTAGGGTACTGAGGAACATGTCAATAAGCATTCAGATTTCTTTTCAATTGTCAAGGCTGCACAGGACAAATTAAATTCATAGTACATATCCACAAACATGTTGATAAGAGGATAATTCAATATAGGACACAGTAATAACTTCTAATTTCCTGGGATGCTGCTAATTCGGATTATGTGTCCCCTTAAGGGTCGGCAGATGGCCAGAGGGGGTGACCTTCGCAGGCTCTAGACTGCAAAGTAAATTCTAATTACACAGCAAAACTGAAAATACTCATTTCCCTCATCTTTTCCCATCTCTCTGTGACTTAAATGTTTAGATGACACATCTTATTTTTCTCTCGGCTGTAATGCCCTGCTCCTTGCCCTACTGCATTAACTGTGTTCACTTGATGGGCTCAAAAGTCGGTTCTGACTTCAACTCCCTCCTGAGATGATTTTCAATTTCTACAGCCGGTCTCATAAAGAGGCTTTTCACCACGTGCTGAACTGACTTGTTTCTGTAAGGTGGGACGTTCACTCTGTTTCCGCTTTCCCCCATGGTGTGTTCTGTGATGGATAAGCGACAGAAGGAGAAATGTGACTGGCCTGTGAGGGTCTTGCAATCTAGCTGAATGCAGAGAGCAGGTGCAAAATACCCGGGTACCCCACCCCCCGGGGGGGAGGCAGCTTACACCTGAATGCTAGGCACGGCACCATGGGCATCTCTACGCTGTTTGCACTTCTTGCATCCAAACAGTGGAAGAATTCTAGGTGTGCTCATAGAAACTTAGGTAAATAGTTGGTAAGTTATAAAATACATTTCCTAGAGGGCAAGCAGTGTAAAGGTGAGGGGGACGACAGGCCCTTTGGGTTGGCCGTGTGCAAAGAGAGGGAGCTTCTGAGTGTGGCCCCATGACTTCATCAAGGAAGGGACAGAGACAGGAACACAGAGGTTGGCAAAGGGCGTGGCCTATCTGTCCATCCATCCCTGAGAGACGCATACCATAAACACAGGGCAAATTTTATCCTTTCTAACCCAGTCAGGCAGGTTAACAGACTTTTAAAGCAGCACTTTATACACTCTACATTTAGGAGAAATGCCAGATTCATCCAGTGTATTCTGCACACGAAGGCAGTGGTCTGCCCCACGTCACAACTGTAGTGTGGCTGAGAGCCGAGACTTAACCCAGACCTTCTGCTTCAAAACCTTCTACAACCAGTGCAACTCATCTTCTAGAGGAATTCTTTTTTTTTTTTCTTTTTAAGATTTTATTTATTTGTTTGACAGCGAGAGACACAGTGAGAGAGGGAACACAAGCAGGGGGAGTGTGAGAGGGAGAAGCAGGCTTCCCGCCGAGCAGGGAGCCCGATGCGGGGCTTGATCCCAGGACCCTGGCTGGGATTATGACCTGAGCCAAAGGCAGACGCTTAATGACTGAGCCACCCAGGATCCCCTAGAGGAATTCTTTTAGGGTGAACATTTACGCCAGCCCCAAAAAACAGTTTTCACGACTTTACAGTTAAACCTTGTGTGGAACAGAACCATAGGATTGCCCAGGTTAATTCAACAATGTATTCAAAAATCTAGATTCCAAACAGACTTTTGAAGATTTCTGAAAGAAAAAGGAAACCCAGCCTCAAATATCCAACACTGTGGGCTTGGGGCTCTGTCTGCAGGAGCTGTTGGAGGGCCTGGGCGTGGAGCCGTGTGGATGCTGGGGCACAAGCCCCGTCTCTGGCCTGAAGCCCAGCATCGTGCCGCATGTCCACTCAGCTAAGGGAGGTGTGCTGTTCACGCCTACAGACTGCTACCTGTCCAGCACAGTGGTCTTTTTCTGGTTCAACCCTTTTGGACAAAGCAGCAGGTCTGGTTGTCAATAACTGATGTCAGGCAGTCCCTGCCTAATTCATGTAACCAGAAGCGAAAAGCAAGAGCCTCTGACCTTGAGCCTCATGGGGTTTGGACTCTAGGTGACCTATCACACAGGGGCACAGGACCCCAGGGTATGGCGGCAGCCTTGACTCCAGCCTCTTGCAATGGTTTATTCCTGGGAAAAGGGGTTCTGTCACTGGTCCCTGGACCCAAGTACTAGAATTCTGATGAAACTGTATCAAGAGCAGGGTGAAGAGAAAGTAAAAGCCTCCAAAGACAGGAATAAGCGCAATCAGAGCCACAGGGCTGAATCTGTGAGTCTGTGGATCGGGGTGTGCTCAGGAAACCCAAAGCCACATGAGTACACACTGTCTCCTGAAGTGCAGGAAGGGCAGCAATTAGCACACGGCACCCTCACACAGGAAGGCTGGGGTCTGGGCTGCATGCAGCTGGGTGGGGTCGAGCGCCAGAGCGCCCCATGCCCAGGCTCCCGGGATAGAGGTGCCAAGGTGGGGACACCAGGCTTGTCTTCTCTGGCTGCCCTAAGCAGGCAGACTGCTGCTTCCCTTTCCTCTTAGTAAAAAGAAAAAACAAAGCCTCTCTCCTTGACCACCTCTGCTGCATTGCTTCATCAGGTTGCGGCAGACTGTTTTACAAAGTTATCGAGAAGCTTCATTCAACACATTTTTTGCAAACCATTTCACGGATGTAATGGCATCTGTCTTTGAAGCCGGCTTCTCTTAGCGCCTGTCCTTAGTGGCATGCTCGTGGAATGTGCTTCACGTCTATAAGGCAACTGCCCGCCTGGGCTTCAAAAAACTCAAGAGGATTTACCAACCCCCCAAATTACCATAAAGAGTGCACGAGAAGAGAATGAATGGATGAAAATCACAACTAAAAGTACTGTATTTCTGCACTGATCTCAGCCACTCTGCTTTGGAAAACTGCTTTGTTTTTACATGTTTACATTTGGCCTTATTAATAATAGTTTTTACTATTAATAAATTGCCTTCTCATTATTTTGCGCTTAATCCAATGTCTACAAGATGTCTGGTTAAAACAGAGCTGTGTAAAACAAACCCAACTGATGTTAAAAATTGGGCTGGACCTAGATTTTTCTCTAGATCAAATTTGGCCAAAAATGGAAGAACGAAAGGAAGCAAATTTTCACCTTCATTGGTGAGGACAACTGAGAAAATGTTTTGAAGAGGAAACGGATTTAAACACTACCTTGGAGAGGTGATAAGTGACTAGCTTTTGGCTAAATTTCAGCCAAGGTGGATCTGAAAAGGTTTTCTGTAAACGGGGGAAATGGTTCCTCTCCAGAACTCTGCATCTGCCCCATCCAGCAAGTGGCCCCCGGCCGAGGAGGCTTCTGAGGACTTGAAACACGGGCACTCTGAATTGAGATGTGCTGTACGCATAACCTATACTGGTTTTCAAGGACTACAAGTAGAAAGGAGTAGAGTACTCATTAATGATCGCTTATATCAAGTGCATGTTCAAATAATAGTATTTAGGGTATGCCCTGTTAAATAAAGTCTATTAAAATTAATCTAGCCTGGGCCAATTCTCTTTTTGAATGTGTCTACTGGAAAACTGAGAATCACAGATGCAGGTCTCATGCTATTTTCATTGGACAGTGCTGACCTAGAACATCTGATTCCTACATATCTTTTCTTTTTTTTTTTTAGATTTTATTTATTTATTTGTCAGAGAGAGAGAGAGCATGAGCAGGGGGAGGAACAGGAAGAGGGAGAGGCAGACTCCCTGCTGAGCAA